>NW_006921604.1:11476445-11503854 GCF_000298275.1 Orycteropus afer afer
CTTCCTTCCGAGGAGTGGCTGGTGGGTTTGAACCGCCAGCCTTCTGGTTAGCAGTCAAGTGCCTTAGCCACTATGCTACCAGAGCTCCTCCATAGAGACTTAAAGCCCAGGAAATCCTATGGGGCAATTCTACTATTTTCTATTGGGTCACTATGAGTCAGGATCAACTTGATGGCAGTGGGATTTTTTGTTTACACTCTGGAAAGTTCCTTCCTTGCTTTGGAACTGCCCTGCAATAGCACCCTACAGCTTGTATAGCTCTGTGCTCCGTGCTGGGATTCTCAGATTCACTGTTCTGCTGCTGACCTGCTGCCAAGACTAGAGGGAGGTTTATCCCCTGCCTTTTTGGCAGAGAAGAGTCGCTTCCTGACTGGGGTCTGAGCTGAAAAGGAATTCCCCCACTGAGCAGAAACAGGGCTGTTATCTTGCTTCTTGGACTCCACACACCCTCCCTCCTTGCAGTTGCCTCTGGGATTCACTGTTTATTTACTTCCTGCTGGAGTAGTGTGCACTTCCAAAGGAGAGGGAGGCCTAGCTGTCCTGGCTATATGCTCAGACCACGCCAGGAACAGAGTGAACAGAACTCTCTTGGGAAAAAGGTGACATGGTAATGGAAGGAGGATAGCTTTTAAGACAGCCATTCCATATTCCCCTCAGAAGGAAGGTTGGGCAATCCTACTTCTGTAGTGATACTGCCTCGGAAACCCAAGGAGGGGTCGCTATGAGTCGGTTTGACTCAACGGCACATAACAACAACAACAACAACATTCCATATTCCCTGGCTCTAGAGAGAACTTTTGTCCAGGGGTCATAAAATGTGACAGTGTAGGTACTCCCCAGGCCTGACTCTTTTCTAAATACCCTAGTTCCACTGAGTACAAAGAATTATTGTGAATTAGTTTACTTCAGAAGAAAAAAATCCCAATACATAGCTTCAGTCATGGTCTGTTTGGAGGAGGGCAGGACACTTTCCTACCCTCTCTTTTCTACCTCATTCTGGTTGTGCAGGGAGTTTTTAATTGCTAAAGGACAGGCATTAGGCATGTATGTGCTTTGCACTCAAGCTTCTGAAAACTTTGTAAGGGTCACTGTGCTTTTAGGTGTTGTTTACTCCCCTGACTCAAGACTACCAGGAAAAGCAAGATGGTGGCTATTGAGTGCCACCTGGAGGCAGAGGTGACCTAAATACTCAGAAGGACTTGGGCCTTTCTGCAGGGACAAATGTGTGTCTTCTGTCCTAAGGAAGCCAAGAAGGCCCTGACCTCTCACTCCAAGCCCTGGAGAGGCTCTGGGCATGGTCAGGGCCCTGCTATAACCAAACTCAGATGCAATCTGGATGAGCAAAAAAACCAGCAGATCCCAGTGTTCTTTGAGTTTCCTCTATTTTTTTTTTTTTGCTTACTGTTCTTTCTTCACATTTAATCTTACCAAGTATATTCCAACCCTATAGACTTTTGGGACTCAAAGGGAAATATTTATTTTCATGAAATAAATCAACATAGAACCCACACTTCTTGACCCAAATGCTATTGCTTTCCTTGGTTCTTCTTTTGAAAAATCTTACCTAAGATTTCTTAGGATCCCACATTCCATTATTCATCATGCCTCCTTAGGCTTCCCTAGGCTGTGAGAGATTCTCAGACTTTCCTTGTTTTTGATGAACTTGACAGTTTTGAGGAGTATAAGACAGGCATTTTGTAGACTGTCCCTTGATTTAGCTTTTCTCATGGTTAGACTCAGATGGATTTTGGGGAGGAGGACCACAGAGGAGAAGTGCAATTATCAACACACCAATCAAGGGTATGTGTTATCAACATGACTTGTCACTCTTGATATTAACCTCGATCACCTGGTGGAGGTTGGTTTTGTAAGGTTCTCCAGTGTAAGGTTTCTCTTTCTCCCTCTTCCATACTGTTCATTTTGAAAGGAACCACTATATGCAGCTGTGGGAGTTATGCTTCACTTCTCTGATGGGAGAGTATCTACATAAATTATTTGGCATTCCTTTGTATGGGAAATTTGTCTATTCTCCCTAATTTAGTTATTTATTCAATCATTTATTTATATTGATATAGATTCATGGGTATTTATTTCATACTTGGTTATTTATTTCATTGCTCAAATTGCTTCAGCCTTGGCCATTAGATGGTTTTTTGGTTGCCTCCTGTGTTCCTCTGACATACCCCATTGTTTTGTTCTTTGAGCACTTCCTTACTCTCTGGAATTACAGAATGCTCCAGGCTCATCTTGTCTCTTCCCTGCCTGTGGTAATTAGGGTTGTGTGCCAACTTGGCTGGTCTGTGGTTTTGAGTGGCTGGGCAGCTGGGTGTAGTTACTCCCAATGATGAGATTATAATCACCTCCATGGTGGAATCTACTGTGAGCAGCTAAGTAGTTGCCTTCAGAATGTGACCTGCTACCAGTATATAAGGAGAAGTGTCGAGGAAGGTAGCTAGTTCTTTGGCACATCTGGATCCTGCATTTGGCTGAATCTTCATCTGGCTTGCTGTGTTGCCTGCCAATCTTGGGATTGTTCCTGAATTTAAAATAGTGGCCTTCCATGTTGCCCACCGATCTTAGGATTGTGCCATTTTACCTGCTGACCTTAGTTTTGTCAGCCTTAGCAGCCAAAAGCTGTCTAAGTAGATGTCTCTAGCTCCAGTGGGCCTGGAATAAGAGGCAGAACTGAATGAAGCACAAGGTCAAGGGGCCTTCACCCAGCCCCTAGAGCCAGCACTCTGAGTTTGGACGTCTATCCTCCTAAATTGTAAGAGGATGGATTCCTGTTTGTTAAGTTATCTACTTGTGGTATGTCTGTTATAGCAGCACTAGAGAACCAAGACACTGCCCTTGACCTAGAATCAGCCACTTCTCCAAGAAGACCTGGTTCCTTATGTTGGAGAATATTTGAAATCCAGGTCAGGGGCCTTAGCTTTTTAAAGGTTCCCCCAAGTGAGTGGGACTGGGTGGACTGGGAATCACTGGCCTAGACTCACACTCTCAATCATTGCTACATGTTTGAGAAAACACCAATTTGAAGGTCCCATCTTCAAAGCTGTAATTGTTTGGGCATAGGTGTTTTTTTTTAAAGCACTCCTAGTAATTCTAGCACTACTCATCTGTCAATCTGTCCTACTATGGTGGCTTGTGGGCTGATGTGAAGCTGAAGGCTATGCCACCAGTGTTTCAAATACCAGCAGGGTCATCCACGGTGGACAGGTTTCTGCAGAGCTTCCAAACTAAGACAGACTTAGAAGAATGAACGGACCATCCATTTCTCAAAGAACTGGCCAGTGAAAAACTTATTAATAGCAGTGAAACACTGTCTGATATATTACGGGAAAACTTTATGAATACCCCTGAAACATTGTCCAATATAGTGCCAAAAGATGAGCCCCTTGAGTCAGAAGGCACTCAAATATAACTGGGGAAGAACTGTTTCCTCAAAGTAGAGTTGACCTTAATGATGTGAATGGAGTAAAGCTTTTGGGACCTCCATTTGCTGATGTGGCATGACTCAAAATGGGAAGAAACAGCTGCAAACATCCATGAATCATTGGGATGTGGAACGTATGAAGTATGAATGTAGAAAAATTGGAAGTTGTCAAAAAATAAAATGTGACATATAAAGATCAATATCCTAGGCATTACTGAGCTGTAATGGACTGGTTTTGACCATTGAATCAGAGGACCATATGATCTACTATGCTGAGAATGACAAATTGAAGAGGAATAGTGTGGGATTCATCAGCAACAAAGAATGTTTCAAGATCTATCCTGAAGTACAGTGCTGTCAGTGATAGGACAATATCCATATGTCTAGAGAAAGACCAGTTAATACTACTACTATTCAAATTTATGCAACAACCACCAATGCCAAAGATGAGGAAATCAAAGAATTTACCAACTTCTGCAGTCTGAAATTGACCAAACATGCAATCAAGATGTGTTAATTATTACTGGTGATTGGAATACAAAAGTTAGAAACAAAGTAGAATCATCAATATTTTGAAAAATATGGCCTTGGTAATAAAAATGACACTGCAGATTGCATGACAGAATTTTGCAACACCAATGACTTATTCATTGCCAATATCTTTTTTCAACAACATAAATGGTGGCTACACACATCTGTGGAAAAAGGTGATGGAGAAGCTCAACATCCTCAGCCAAAACAAGGCCAGGAGCTGACTGTGGAACAGACCATCAACTACTCATATGCAAGTTCAAGGTGAAGTTGAAGAGAATTAAAACAAGTCCATGAGAACCAAAATATGACCTTGATTATATCCCACCTGGATTTAGAGAAGATCTGAAAAATAGATTTGATGCATTGAACACCAATGACCAAAGACAAGATGAGTTGTAGGATGACATCAAGAACATCATACATGAAAAAAGCAAAAGGTAATTAAAAAGACAGCAAAGAAAGAAAAGACCAATATGGATGTCAGAAGAGACTCTGAAAGTTGCTCTTGAACAGAGAGTAGCTAAAGCAAATGGAAAAAATGACAAGATGAAAGAGCTGAACAGAAGATTTCAAAGAGCAGCCTGAGAAGACAGAATGAATTTTTATAATAAAATATGCAAAGACCTGGAATTAGAAAACCAAAAAGGAAGAAAATGCTTGGCATTTTTCAAGCTGCAAGAACTGAAAAAAAATTCAAGCCTCAAGTGGCAATATTGAAAGATTCTATGGGAAAATTATTGAATGATGCAGGAAACATCAAAAGAAGATGGAAGGAATACACAGAGTGACTATACCAGAAAAAATTGGTTGATGTTCATCTATTTCAGGAGGTGCCATATGATCAAGAACCAATGGTACTGAAGGAAGAAGTTGAAGCTGCACTGAAGGAATTGGTGAAGAACAAGGCTCCAGATATTGACGGAATACCCATTGAGATGTTTCAACAAACGGATGCTGCACTGTAGGCATGTACTTGTCTATGCCAAGAGATTTGGAAGGCAGTTACCTGGCCAACTGACTGGAAGAGATCCATTTCAAAGAATCCATTTATACCCATTTCAAAGAAAGGTGCTCTTACAGAATGTAGACATTATCAAACAATATCATTAATATTACACACAAGCAAAATCTTGCTGAAGATAATTCAAAAATGGTTGCAGCAGTATATTGAGAGGAACTTCCAGAAATGCAAGCTGGATTTAAAAGAGAATGTGGAATGAGGGATATCACTGCTGATGTCAGATGGATCTTAGCTGAAAGCAAAGAATATGAGAAAGATGTTTACTTGTGTTTTATTGACTATGCAAAAGCATTTGACTGTGTGGATCATAACAAATTATGGATAACACTGAGAAGAAGCTCATGAGGAATGTGACAAGGGGGCTTCATTTGAACAGAACAAGGGGATAGTGCATGGTTTAAAATCAGGAAGGGAAGGGATCAGAGTTGTATCCTTTCACCATACTTATTTAATCTGTATGCTGAGCAAATCATCAGAGAAGGTGAACTATATGAAGAAGAAGGCAGCATCAGACTGGAGGAAGACTCATTAACAACCTGCCATATGCAAATGACACAACCTTGCTTGCTGAAAGTGAAGATGACTTGAAGCATCTACTAATGAAGATTATAGACTACAGTCTGCAGTATGAATTATACCTTAACATAAAGAAAACAAAAATCTTCACACCTGTACCAGTAAGTATTCTCACAATAAATAAACAAAGTGCTGAAGAGCAAAGATGTCTCTTTGAAGACTAAGGTATGCCTAACCCAAGCCATGGTATTTTCAATCACCTTGTAAGCATGTGAAAGCTGGACAATGAATAAGGAAGACCGGAAGAAGAGTTGATGCTTTTGAGTTGTGGTGTTGGTGAAGAATACTGCAAGTACCATGGACTACCAAAAGATATAACAAATCTGTCCTGGAGGAAGTACAGCCAGAATGCTCCTTGGAAGACAGAATGGCCAGACTTCATCTCACCTGCTTTGGTCATGTTGTCAGAAGGGATCATTCCCTGGAGAAGGATATCATGTTTGGTAAAGTGGAGGGTCAGTGAAAAAGGGGAAGGACCTCAAAAAGATGGATTGACACAGTGGCTGCAATGATGGGCTCAGGTATAGCAAGGATTGTGAGGCTGGCGCAGGACCAGGCAGTGTTTTGTTCTGTTGTACACAGGGTCGCTATGAGTCAGAGCCAACTTGATGGCACCTAACAACAACAACAACAACAGTAATTCTAATGTGTGACTAGGAGTGGGAGTCATTGACTCTGGTCCTGGGAAGCAGTGAAGACTGCAGAAGTAGGCTGAGTACCTGGGAGACCATGGCAGGGCCAGGGTTAGGATGAGGCAAGTGAGATTTACCTTAGATGCATCAATTACTTCATAGATTTTAAATATTTCATAAAATGCACCCATCCATAGGCTAGGAACATATAGCCATCAACTAAAATAAAAAAATGAAACAAAGAAGGTAAAACTATCCATGCACAAAAAGAACTCAACCATGCCTTCCATTGCTATGAAGAAGCTCATCAAAAGAAAGTAAAGGAAAGACAGATAAATTACATTAGCCCACTTAATACATGCTTTTTGACATTTAAGTGCTTCTATGAAAGTTTATACCAAAGGAGATTTAAACGTACATAATCTTTGCCTTCTAAGAGCTTGCAGTCTAAGAAACACCATGGCGCATGGTCTGATGGGGTCTGCCCAGCATGCTGAACTAATAGGAAGTTATTTTTTAAATATATTAAACCTTATTTTCTTTTGTCTTAATTTGAATTTTGCTCCTGAGATGAGTGCCTCACTCTCCTTAGCTTAATCCTGGCCCTGGACCACAAAGCCTGGATGGACCTGGACTCTGTTTCTCCTTCACTGACTTTCTCTTTCTTCCTACCCCTGCCAGGGAACTTAGCCTGAAGAACTGGGCTCCCTACACCATGTTTCATTCTTACTGTGTTTGCTGTTGGTGGTGAGAGCCATTAGTCTCTGATTTCCTTCTTGGCATTTGGGCAAGGATACGAGTTAGTAAAAATAACTAAACAAAAAAACAAAACAAAACAAAAAAACCCAAACTCACTGCCATCAAGTTGATTCTGACTCATAGCAACCCCTCCTTGGGTTTCTGAGGCGGTATCGCCATGGAAGTAGATTGCCCAGTCTTCCTTCCGAGGAGCGACAGGTGGGTTTGAACTCCCAGCCTTACGGTTAGCAATCAAATGCCTTAGGCACTATACTACCAGAGCTCCCCAAAATTATATTCAGGTCATATTCCCTGGGGTTACGTGTTTGCAGCCATCTGGGAGTCAGGTATGGCTGCACCTGGTCTCCTCCCACATACACCGGTGCTGGCTTAAATGAAGAAAGGAAGACCCACAGACTATTCACCAGAGAGGTAAAGCACAAGCTAATGTGAGGCACAGGAATGGCCATTCCTCCTGTTGCCAAGGGCAGACCGAGTAGTCTGGCCTCTCTACCATTCTTTTGCAATTTGATTCTGCTACTTCTATACAAGTTCAGCTTAATACTAATTTTTGGTGGCTGGCCAATGTGTCCTGCCACCTGCCACATCAGAAAGGAAAGTTCCTTTGTCAGTTCACCCCTTTACCACACCCACAAGCACTTGCCACTCTACTGCAGTTGAGCTTTCTCTGTTGGGTGAAAGTGTTCCACTTTCAGGATCCTTGTTGTGTTAAGTGCTGTCAAGTCAATTTTTGACTCATAGTCACCCCATGTAACAGAGTAGAACTGCCCTGTAGGATTTTCTAGGTTGTAATCTTTTCAGGAGGAAATCATCATGTCTTTCTCCCCCAGAGCTGTTAGGTAGGTTTGAACTTCCAACCTTTTAGTTAGCAGCCAAGTGTTTAGCTGTTGTGCCACAAGGGCTCCTTTTCAAGATCCTAGAAAATAGAATGATTGCTGCCTTAAGCATGGAAATGTTCCAGTCTTCCCTATCTGCAGTATTTTGTGGCCTTAAGGCCAGATACCAAACAGTGGGTTCTGAAGGTTTGAGTTTTCTCTGTCTACATATCCAGAGCCCAGCACAGTGCCTGGCACCCAGAGGGCACCAAGTGAATGCTTCTGGAATGTTGACTGCCACATGACAGCTAGTTCTTCAGGGGTCATGAGACACCATACCACATACTACATTGCACATATCATGAATTATTTATCAGAGAAGATATGCATACATATGTCTTCACACACATTCACTTGAAATTTCTTTCCAAGAAAGAAGTGGAGTTTAAGTGTCTTAATGGAATTTATGCCCTGGCATTGTGAGTCCAATACCCCCTAAGGCTCGGTCCTTCTCTCAACACCCAGAGAACATGGAAGGTGAGAAATTTAGTCTTTTGAAGAACCATGTTCACCTCAGGATGTCACTCAAGGCCTCTGAGCTCAAGACACTGATGTAACCATCTTCTTTGTGAAACCGGGAAGATAACTACAATTTGCTTTGAAGTACGAATGTGTTTCTGTATTGTGTGTGACGAGGTGAATGTTTGTGTTTGAGAATGAGTTTGTAAGTGTGTGTATGAGGGTATGAGTGAGTGCTTAAGTGTGTGAGTGAGTGTGTATGTTGTTGTTGTTAGGTGCTGTCAAATCTACTCTGACTCACAGCAACCCATTGTCAAACAGAACAAAACAATGCCCTGCCCTGCGCCATTCTCACAACATTAGCTATGCTTGAGCCCATCATCTCAGCCACTGTATGAATCCATCTCATTGAAGGTCTTCCCCTTTTGCGCAGACCCTCTACTTTACCAAGCATGATATCCTCCTCCAAGGACTGGTCCCTTCTGACAACATGTCCATAGTACAAGAGAGAAAGTGTGTATATGTAAATAAGTATGTATGAGTGTAGTGTGTGAGCTTGAGAGTGTGGAAGTCTGTGAGTGTGTATGTGAGATGTAAATATATGTTAGTGAGTTAGTGAATATGAGTGTTTTGAACGTGAGAATGTGTGAGTGTGTTTGTGTGAGCATAAAAGAATGTATATGCTTGTGGTCAGAATAGGTAATGCCAGTCCTTCCTGGGGCATTAGGTCTTGGTGACAAAAGCCTCTCTAGTTGTTTTCATTCCTCACACTTTGTTGAACTTTGCAGCCTCCTGCCTCTGCTCCTAACTCTCATGAGGAAAATGGCGCCTCTGGGACCAGGGCCTCCATGCATGGCACACTGCCAACCCTCATCTCTCGCCTCCTCATGAGAACCTGGGTGCAGCACAAAGCAGTCAAATATTTTCCTTTTCTGTCATCACTAACTATAGCTCCACGAGTTCCCAGATCATTGTGTTAGTTCATTGCCATAATTAGCAATTTTCTGATATCATACTAACACTAGTTAATTATTCCCTCAGAGACAAAGCAAATTCATGGGATGCTGCTGGTAAGTCGACAAATTCTGCCCTGGAGAGAAGCCCAAACACTTGTTGTGTGTTAGTCACACTGCCGTGTGGTCCTGGGAAGTGCTCCATGACCAGAGCAGGGCTGTGCGCGAGGACTTGGCCTACAAGGACAAGCAGGAAGACCAGGGTCTGCACTAATGGTGTCCACCAGACTCCGGTCTCAGATGGCCTCACTCTTTCTCTCAGTGTTAGATTATCCAACAAGCAAGATAAGCATGGACTTAACTTGTGCTTACTTGCTGATCTGTAGTGAAAAATTTCACCTTTTTTCACCACATCATAGATTCTGTTTCTAGGTACGGCAAGCATCTGTCTCTCTCCCAACCCCACAGCATTCATCCATAGAATCAAAGCCTGTTTTCCAATTTACAATCCCTGACGGAGACAGAGTACCCAGTAAACAAGGTAAGCATGAGATTCCTTGTACACAAGATTATATACTAAACTGTAGTGAATAGTTTCACATCTGGAGAAAAACATGAAACTGTTCACTACAGATTAGTATGTAAGCGCAGGGAAGCCCATGCTTATCTTGCTTAGTGAGTACTCAGCCCCTGCCTCAGAAACACAATAGCTTTGGGAGCATGATGTCTTGCTAGTCCTTCACCAATGTAGTTACTGGGACCACAGCAGCCCCAGTTCCAATAGCAGCTACCTTCTGTGTGTTCCACCTACATGAACAAATTTTTAGTCTCAAATCCTTAAAAACAGTTGCCATGGAGTCATCTTCGACTCATGGCAAGTCATGTGCATTAGAGTAGACCTGTGCTCCATAGAGTTCTCTAGGTTAATTTTTCAGAAGTGGCTCTCCAGGCCTTTCTTCCTAGGCATCTCTGGGTGGACTTGAACCATCAGCCTTTTGGTTAGCAGCTGAATGTGTTAACTATACCACCTAGGAACTCCTTCAAATCCATAGGGCTCTGCTTTGTGCCTGCCGACTGACTAATCAGGTAAATAGACTGATTGTAACTTGCTTCTCCCCTGTAGGATGCACTAGTACTTTAACAACAAGGCTACTTTTAATTAAGGTATACCACAGAGATATTGCAGGTTCAGTTCCAGACTGCGGCAAAAAAAAAAAAAAAAAAAAAAAATCACAATAAAATGAGTCACACAATATTTTGGCTTCCAAGCATATAAAAGTTATATTTACACTGTACTCAAGTCTATTAAGTGTGTAATAGCATTATGAAAAAGCTTGAAATATTGTAAGACTTAAATTGTAAAATTTAAATTGTAAAATTTGACTCAGACATGAAGTGAGCACATGCTTTTGGAAAAATTGTGCCGATAGACTTGCTAGACACAGGGTTGCCACACACCTTTCAATTTGTAAAAAACACAGTATCTGTGAAAGCACAATAAGCAAAATGCAATTAAACAAGGTATGTCTGTACCTTCTACAGGCAGGACCTCAGGGTGAGGGTGGTAGTTGCAGATGTAGGAAAAGTGAGAGGGTCTGGAGAGAGATGTGGCTTCTCACACCACTCTGTGCAGGTGGCCATTTCTCCTCCCAAGGTGTCTCCATTCCCTGGTGAAAATGAAAATGAGAACTGAGAGTTCTGTGTGCATATTGTTAGGTGAGAGAGACCACAAACCCTCTCAAAGATTGACTTCATGAAGAGAAGAAAAACAACCCACAAGTCTATTTTTTGCTCGAACTATTCTAGTGACTAAAGCAGACATTGGGTTTTCTTGCCTGATTTACTCAAATAATTACCCCAGCGGTGTTCTCCTTTTTTACGTGAGAAAGTCCCTTCTCAGTAGAAAGTTCAGGCGTGTGGTCTTTTACCTAGAACTTCTTAATTCCCGAAATGAAGAGGGGGCAGCTGGAGTGTTGTGATAATGTATTCAGGTGGGTGAAGCTACAGTGTCTTTACCATAAGGCTTCGTGAGCTCCTCTGGTTGGGCATGTCCCATTTGATTTGAGTTACCTCTTCACCAATGAGACTGCCATCCTGTGGCCTCTCTTGAACACCACTGTGAGGGGCTGTGTCAGGCTGTGGTTTGACATATTGTATAGGTCCAGGTCACTTACTTTGCACATGTCATCAGGAAAGACCAGTCACTAGAAAAGGGTATCATGTTTGGAAAAGTAGAGGACCAATGAAAATGAGGGAAACTTGCAATGAGATGGATTGACACAATAGCTGCAAAAATGGATTCAAACACACCAATGATCATGAAGATGGCACAGGACTGGGTAATATTTCATTTGTTGTACATGGAATCACCATGGATTGGAGATGACTCAATGACAACAACAACATAGATCCAGGTAGTTGGCTAATTAGGACAAGTTGACCAAAGGGCCCAGTTTGATAGGACAGTCCCAGATTATACCTCTTCTCCTGGCTTAATTGTTAGTAACTCCCCAAAACGTGGTCATTCCATTTGGCGAAAAACATTGGAGGGCCAACATGTCTCCTTGGCCTCTGATATCTGACCAGTCTGGGTCATCTCCACCACTGTCACAAAGGTGTCAGGCATGCTTTCCTATAGCTCTACAAAAACCCAAGCTTTTGTAAGGTGAGAGAAGTATGAAAATAGGAACTGCCAGAAAGAGCAGGCTGCCCTGTCTCTGTGAAGAGATCTAGGAGGCTCTCATCTGTTACAACCCAGCCCATCCCTTTACATGCCACCAGTTCCCTGCAGTCTTTCTGCATTTCTCCAACCAGAGGTATTTTCTTTCTGTGAACCCTCAAACTCATCCTGATATTCTTCCACCACCCTTAGCATATTCCCTCTGAAATGTTGAGCACAGATTAGGAATATATCTGCCTAGGCTCAAATCACAGCTCTAACATATAGCATCTGTGTGGCCTTGAGCAAGTCACTTCACCTCTCTAAGCCTCCATTCCCCCATCTGTGAAATGAGGATGATAATACTGCCTGCCTGGGAGTAGTTTGGAGGATTTATTAACTCTTAAAACAACGTCTGACACAGAATAATTGCCATATAAGTGTTAGTTATTCTTTTAAGCACTGCATCTTATATTCTTTTCTAAATTGTAAGTATCTCCTTTAAAAAGCAAAATTCAAGGTTGTTTATTGAGTAATGATATACCTTACAGGTACTTTCATACCCACTTTCTCACTAATCTTCACATCAACTCTGAAAGCTACGGATTATTGGCCCCATTATAAAACAAAGGCAGAGGAGGCTCAGAGAGGTTAGCTAACTAGCCCACATCACACAGCTTAGTAGGCAAAAGACCAAGGATGATTTCAAATGTGGTCTTTTCCTCCAGCTTGTCTCACTTTCCATCTCTCTCTACAAAAATCTCACAATGACAAATAAACCTTTGTTCTGAAATATATTGTCATTTGGCCACAGAGCATAACAGATGACATTTAAAATCAGTTGTGCTAGTCAAGAAAGATTAAATGGATTCTAACCATCAACTCAAAAGAAGGACAGTCATTTATACAATTCAAGAACATTAAGAGTTTCAGCCAAAATCAATAGGTTACCACTCCCTATTCTCTGGACATGTGCTACTGAGACCACTCGCAGCCTTGACATCTAGATTGAAAGGAAAGTGTTCAAACATGGTTTACTGCTTGGAGACAGGACAAGTGCACGTTGTTTTCAGGTATGAGGATTTTTTCTATGGAGAAGAAAGATCATCAGTCTAGAGTGAGGTCTGACACTTCCCCTCTTAGGGCTTCAGCTCTCTCCTCTGTAAAATATGTATGAAATCTTCTCTGGGCCTCTATGGCTTTTATTTGCAGGTATCTGTGAGTCACACAAGGAGCTCTGGTTGCACAGTGGTTAAAGCACTTGGCTGCTAACCAAAAGCTCAGTGGTTCGAAGCTACTAGCTGCTCTATGGGAGAAAGATGTAGCTGTCTGCTTCCATAAATATTTACAACCTTGGAAACCCTATGGGGAAGTTCTACTCTGTCCTATAGGGTTACTATGAGTCAGAATTCACTTAATGGCAGTGGGTTTAGTTCGGATGGGTGAGTCACACTGTTTAGATTTTTCAGATTACATCTGCTTTCTAGAAGACTTGCCTGAGCAAATGGTGTAGTGGGTTGAATGATGGTGTCTCAAAAAAGATATTTCCACATCATAATCCCCTACCAAAAAAAAGAACAATGTCACTGCTGTGAAGTCGATCCTGACTCATAGCGACCCCCATTGGGTTTCCAAGGTTGTAAATCTTTACAAAGGCAGATTGCCTCATCTTCCTTTTTGTTAGCAGCCAAAATCTCCAGAACCTGTGAATGTTACCTTATTTAGAAGAAGAATCTTTGAAGATGTAATTAAGTTGTGGATCTTGAGATGAGCCCTAAATCCAATGACAAGTGTCTTTATAAGAGACAAGAAAGAAGACAGGCAGGAAGAGGCAATATGACCACAGAGACAGAATTTGGAGTGATGAAGCTACAAGCCAAGGAATGTCAACAGCCACCAGAAGCTGGAAGAGGTGAAGAAGAGATTCTCCTCTAGAGGCTTCCGTGGGAGCATGACCCTACTCACACCTTGATTCTGAACTTCTGGCCTCCAGAACTGTAAGAAAATTAAGTTCTGTTGTTTTTAGCCATCCAGTTTGTGGTAATTTGTTATAACAGCCCTAGGAAACAACTAGGAATAGTTTTATATGAGCACAACTTGGTGACTTTCAAAACACAAATATGCTTCACCTGTAAATATTTTTTAAAAACACAGTTTAATGGGATTATGGTGAATAGAATTAACACCAATCACAGTCTGTTAGAACAACTGAAGATAGCTCACAGTAGAATAAAGAAGTGACCAAGGAACCATCCAAATAAATCCTTCCAGCTATTGAGGCAATTCACACTTTTCCTGAATGTTTCCCTTGCTGAGATCATTCTGCCAATCAGACATTCCCATTTGAAGATACTTGAACATCTCTTTACCATATCAGGAGCATATATGCAACCATGGAGACTAAACCAACCAATCTGAGTCAACCATCACCAGTTATTTGCTCTATGAAATAGCTGGTAGCCTTCTTACACATCACTCTCCCAGCCTGGTGCAGATAACCAATATTCCAGGAGTGCACATTGGCTTTAATTTTGGTCCAAGCCAAGTTATCAACAGGCCTTTCAAGGCTACCTGATTATCCTCTTATGCAGTTGAGTTAGTTTCTCTCACTGACTCCCCAGAGCATCTTTCTCCAGTCCTATGGCCTCAGTCACATCCCCACCATCACCATCCCAAAAGAGAAAACTAATACTACTAGGTTGAGTTTCCTCGATTTCCCTTCAGCCACCTCTACTTCACTTATCACTTCTATCTCCCTTCCTGTCATAGAGAAATGGGTACTTTCTAATCCAAGTCTAACCATGCCTCCTCTTTCTGGGTCCCATAGGAAGATCACCAGTCTAGAGTGAGGTCTGACACTTCCCCTCCCAGAAGAGACCTCCTTTTAGGCCTTTGCTTCACCTTTGTTGTTGTTAGTTGCCATCAAGTCCCTAAGTGCTTGGTTTACCAAAGCTAAATGTATCACCCTCTCTGAGTGATTTCCCTCTCTCCCAGGTAAGACCACCACACACAGGATTATGATGCTCACATCTATGCTAACAGGACAGGTCTCCCTCCCAATGTCCAGGTCCATAATTCTAATCTCTCCTAGATAGTCTCCACCTGGATGTGTATCCATTCAATGAATATTGGCTCCTATTATTATAAATTCTGTTGGGTAGAAAGGTTGCCCAGGCTCTGGACATGGTCTTTCATGCTTCATACTGTACTGTGTGTGCCCCCATGCATTTTTTCATGCTGTTCTCTCTGCCTGGAAGACATTGTCTCCTTTGTCCATCTGGTTAACTCATACTCACCCTTCAAAAAAAAAAAAAAAACCTTAGGCATCACTTCTTTGTGATGACATGTCAAAAGCTTGAAATTGGCCATGATCATAAATGTATACTTCAATGCATATGAATGTTCATACAATGGAATACTACGCAGCAATGAAAAAAAATATGTAGGTACCCCTTGTACACAGAACCATATGGCTCAATATCATATATGCTGTCGTGAATGAAAGAAACCCAACACAGAAGAGTACACACTCATACAAACTTCACCAGCCTCTTTCTTTAAAGGTTCTCTTTAAAGAATACCCTATAACACCCTATCCAAGGTTAGGGTGTTACAGGCAGTTTGCAGAAGTAGCAGGTTCCAGGCAGTTTGCAGCTACCTCCAGGGATATGATGAAGTTATAATCCCTAGACATCAGAGCCAGGTCTTCCTGTAGCAGAAGATCTAGAGAGAAGGAAATAGAGGAGTGTTGGCCAGCAGCAGACATATGGACAAGAGTGTTGCAAGAATGGCATGGTGGAGGCATCATCTGACTCCTCTAACTTCACAAGGGGGTGGAGGCTAATTGCTATGAGGCAGAGGTCAAACATGCCTCCACCCACCAACCTTCTTACCATCTGACACCAGCTGTCCCTCCCATGGCACTCTTTACTTCTCTGCTGGATTGAATAATTCGTAGTGGTGGCTACACAGAACTCACAGACAATATTCATGATTATGAGGTTTATTAGGGTAGTAATAGGTTACAATTCAGGATCAGAAATGACTCAGGATACAGTTCTTCAATAAGGACAGCCTCTTCTCAGCAGTACCTGCAGGCATGCCTCTCTCTGGTCTTCAGCTTCTTAGCCCCGCAGACTTTGCCCTGCCTGGGAAAGTATCACAAAGTTCTTTTAGCTCTGCCAGTAAGTACTCAGAGGCACCCTACGCTGCCAGTTAGTCCTCTGCCTGAAGGCATTCAGCTTTCTTGCTCTGTGGGCTGGGAAGCCCACTGCCCTGTTTCTTGCCAGGTCTCCTGCATAGTGTCCTGCCAGGTCTCCTGCCAGGTGTCCTGGTTCTGCTACCACCATTTCTCTGCTGCTGCTTCTTGCTGTCTCTCACCATCTCAGCAAACTGTTACAGCTCTCTCTACATCTCCTGGGTCAAGAAGGTGTATTATAAGGATCTTGGATCCAAAGGACACACTCCACCCCCTGGCTCTTCTTTCTTGATGCCCATTCTCCCAGTTCTTGCCCCTCCTATATCCATATGCTTTGCAGTACCTCTCCCTAAAGAGAATGAGTCTATATCCCATCATTGAATCTGAATGGATCTTATGACTTGCTATGATCAACAGAATGCAGAGGAAGTGATGGTATACCAGATCTCAGGAGAGTTTGCATGATTCTCCTTTCTCTCTTGTACCTCTGCCATCACTATGTGAGAGCATGTCTGGGTTAGCCTGTGGGAGATGAGACCACATAAAGGAGAGCCGAGTCATAATAGTTGCCGAAGTCAAGGCCATTCTAGATCGGCCATCAGCCCATCAACTGCTAGGCCATGAACAAGTCCAGCCAAGATCAACAGAGCCACCTAGCCTACTGCAGCTGATCCTAGACAAATGAGCAATAAATGCCTATGGTTGTAGCCACTGAGCCTTCATGGTAATTGATATACAGAATGAAGCAATTAATGTACACAAAATAGACAGGGAGCAAAACATTTTCCCCAGGAAAGACTTGATTGGAGACTGCTACTTAAATTTTGCAAACAAAATCAGTTTCTACCTAAATTGACTACACCTATCCATGACTGCCCAAGTGAATTCATCACATAGAGAGGAAGGAGAAAGCAACTTTCACCTCTGGTGACCAATCCCCACATTAGGGTTCCATATACCTATGTGCATGCACCCCGACAAGGGTGCCATATACCTTATTTACCTTATTAGCAAGTAATCCAGTCCCCCTGGTGGGGCACAAGCACTCACATTTGCATAGTCCTATCCAGTTATTTGGTAGAAGTTACAAAGACTAAGGTTGCTGTTGTTGTTGTTAGGTGCGGTCAAGATAGCTCCAATATATAGTGACCCTATATACAACAGACACCAGCCAGCCAATCTACTTCTGTAGTGATACTGCCTCGGAAACCCAAGGAAGGGTCGCTATGAGTCGGGTCCGACTAGACGGCACATAACAACAACAACAACATATACAACAGAAGGAGCTCTGGTAGCATGGTGCATAAGGCACTTGACTGCTAACCAGAAGGCTGGCAGTTCAAACCCACCAGCCACTCCTCGGAAGGAAGATGGGGCAATCTACTTCCGTAGTGATACTGCCTCAGAAACCCAAGGAGGGGTCTCTATGAGTTGGGTCCAACTCGACGGCACGCAACAACAACAACATATACAACAGAATGAAGACTAAGGCTAGAAGGGACATATTAAGTAATTCACTGCATTGCAAGTGTGCTACCTAAACTCACTAGACAGAAATCCAAGTTCAAGTCCAAGTGCCTGGTTGAGGCATCCAGGATATGGCTCCTGCTCCTGCCTTCTATCTACCTCTTGGAAAAAGATCCCCAGGGTAGGCAGAGTTTGCATCAAGCCAAAAATTGCCAAGAAAATGGTAATTGGAACACACTCTCCATTTCCTTGTTCCTATCACAGAAGGTCAATCTATATGCTGAGCAAATAATCCGAGAAGCTGGACTATATGAAGAAAAACGTGGTATCAGGATTGGAGGAAGAATCATTAACAACCTGAGATATGCAGACGATACAACTCTGCTTGCTGAAAGTGAGGATGACTTAAGGCACCTACTGATGAAGGTTGAAGAATACAGTCTGCAGTATGGATTACATCTCAACATAAAGAAAACAAAAATCCTCACAACTGGACCAATGAGCAGCATCACAATCAATGGAGAGAAGATTGAGGTTGTCAAGGAATTCACATTGCTTGGTTCTACAATCGATGCCAACGGAAGCAGCAGTCAGGACATTAGACGTCGAGTAGCATTGGGAAAGTCAACTGCGAAGGAACTGTTTCAAGTGCTGAGGAGCAAGGATATCTCCTTGAGGACTAAGGTGCGCCTGACACAAGCCATGATATTTCCAATCACATTGTATGCATGTGAGAGCTGGACAATGAATAGGGAAGACCGAAGAAGAGTTGATGCTTTTGAGTTGTGGTGCTGGCGAAGAATGCTGAAAGTACCGTGGACTGCTAAAAGAACTAACAGATCTGTCCTGGAGGAAGTGCAGCCAGAATGCTCCTTGGAAGCAAGAATGGCCAGACTTCGTCTCACCTATTTTGGTCATGTTGTAAGAAGGGACCATTCCCTGGAGAAGGATGTCATGCTTGGTAGGGTGGAGGGTCGACGAAAGAGGGGGAGGCCTTCAACGAGATGGATTGATACAGTGGCTGCGATGATGGGCTCGAGTATAGCAGGGATTGTGGGGCTGGTGCGGGATCGGGCAGTGTTTCGTTCTGCTGTGCATGGGGTCGCTATGAGTCGGAAACGACTTGACGGCACTTAACAACAACAACAACAACATCACAGAAGGAAGGTGACTTAGGCAGTATGGTCTTTTCATGGATGATTCTGATCATGTCTTCTCTGAGGCCAAAGCAGTTCATCAGATAGGTGCTTTCCAAGCCAGTGAGGGAGTTGAGCAAATGTACTCATTAAAGCCCTCACTCTTCAGAATGCTCATTCTTCGAGTCAGAGGAGAGGGGAGACCACATGGTCACCTCTTACTCTCTAGCAGTAAAGAAGATGTGAAGATATGTTATTGCTGCCCAGAGGCTCTAGAGTCATCTTGGGAAAATACTGTCATCTGATATATGAAGGACTTGCATTTAATGTTCTCTAAGGTGGCACAGTGGTAAAAGTGTTGGACTGCTAACTGAAATGTTGGTTTGAACTACCAGCTACTTCATAAAGACTACAGCCTTGGAAACGCTACGGAGCCATTCTACTCTGCCCTATAGGGTCTCTATGAGTCAGAATTGAACAATTGCAGTGAGTTTGGTTTGTTTTGGAAGGTTTCTTCTAGGAGAAGCCCTCCTTGTTCAGTAAAATGAAGTTGTTTATAAAGCTGTTCATTCCTGTAGAACACAGGATCTATTAAAACAGCTTTCACTGGGTTTATTATTATTCTTAAATTCTCTACAGACAATGCATCCCTTACTTCCCACACTTGGGGCAGATAGTGCCACCAAGGATCTATTAAAGCACTTTTTCTTTGCTGACCTTAGGACCAGCTCCTTTACCAAAATGAATCTGTGTAAGCTTTATCAATGAACAGTGAAAACAAAAAAAGCACCAGAAGGCAAAATGATGCACACAAGCAGCTGAGTGACTGGGAAGCAAGATAACTCCCATCTAGATAGGCCTCCCCTCACTCTCCAGGGCCTTCAGCCTCTTCCTTCCCATTTGCTGGGTTTGAGAATCAGGCCTTTTGATTATAGGCACATTAATGAAAACTAGGGGAAGCCTCTCTTCTCTCAGCACTTTTTCTCCACTCTACCTTCAGAAGGCCAGGATTTGGGTTATGATTTTGAAATAAGAACTTGCTCCCCTGGAAAAATGTTGATGTTGTATTAATTTTGAAAACTAAATGGCACATGCATGCTGACTGGGTAAATTTCTCTACTGAAAAACAAAACAAATCAAAGAGACTCACACAGCCAACAGTTTGATTTAGATTCCTTTAACAATGGATCTAGGATGCACTGGATGGTGCAATGATTCACGCACTCCACTGCTAACTGAAAGGCTAGCGTTTTGAGTCCACTCATGGGGTTACCATGAGTCAGCATCAACTTGACAGTAACAGGTTTTGTACATAGTGTTCAGTGTGTCTGGTACTGTTCCTAGTATGTTACATGATTTGTGTTAACTCTTTTCAGCTTCCCAAAAACCCAGTGAGGTAAGTGCTATTACCCTCATTTTACTCTGAGGAAACTGGAGCACACAGAGGTTAAGTGACCAAGGTCATACAGTTACTAAGTAGCAGAGCTAGGGTTTGTTCTCAAGTTGTCTAGGTCTACTTACTGATAAAAGTTACAATGCAATACTAATCAAAAGGGCAACCCAGGCAACAGCAGAGGCACAGAATTCAGTTTGGCACAGAAGCAGAGAATTGTGTTGGGATGGTCACATAGGGTTTCAGTGAAAGAGAGAAGCCTGGGCAGGGCCTTCAGAAAAGGGTAGGAGTTTTCCAGCTGATGATACTAAGGTGATAGATAGAGCCTCCCTCCCTCCCCACTGCAAAGCAGAGGCAAGAAACTTCACTTCAAAGAAGGAGACCTGAGCAAGAAGACCCAACTGGAAATTGGGAAACATGCAGAATGGCTAGGTTATAGGAGGGAAGGAGATTTGGCTCCTCCGTTTGGGGTGACAGAACCTCTGGATAGTGCAATGGTTAGTGCTCGGCTGCTAACTGAAAGGTTGGAGGTTCAAATCTACTCAGAGGCAGCTTAGAAGAAAGACCTGGTGATCAACTTTTAAAACATCAGCCTTTAAAAACCCTGTGGAGCACAGTTCTACTCTGCTACATACATGTGCTCACAATTAGCCCGAGTCAACTTGACAGCAATTGGTTTGATTTTGTATTTGAGATAACCATGGTCAGTTGGACCCAGGAAAGCATCTGTACAAAATCAAGAAAGGATATGACAAGAATCCACACTTGAGAAACTGTACAGCTATCCCACATGGCCAGCATCTCCCCAGCTGAGGGAAGTAGAGAAGAGAGACAAGGATCTGGCAATCTGGCCCCACACTCTGCTTTGGGCTTGGATCAGTGGTACACCTGGGGTGAGAGCAGTAGATCTGTTCTCCAGTTAGAAAGGAGTAATTGAACCCTGATTGTGTTTATAATAGCTGGCTGAGGTGATAGTGAAAAGCAGATTGATGTTTAGTTGAGAAGCTCTGGTGGCACAGTGCCTAAGGCATTTGACTGATACTGGAGATTGGTGGTTCAAACCACCAGCAGTTCTGTGGAAATAAGATGATATAATCTACTTCCATAAAGATTTACAGCCTTGGAAACCAAATGAGGTCACTATGAGTTGAAATCAACTTGATGGCAGTGGGTTTGGTTTGTTTTTGACCATTAGTTGGGTTTACTACTGTTTTAAAATTCTATACAGACAATGCAAGGGAGCTCTGGTAGCATAGTGCCTAAGGCACTTGACTGCTACCCAGAAGGCTGGCGGTTCAAACCCACCAGCCACTCCTCAGAAGGAAGGTTGGGCAGTCTACTTCTGTAGTGATACCACCTTGGAAACCCAAGGAGGGATCGCTATGAGTCAGTTACGACTCGATGGCGCATAACAACAACAGCAACATAGACAATGCATTCCTTACTGCCCACACCTGAGACAGACAAACCCACTGTCCTTGGCAAGAAACATTTGGAATATCCAGATCATAGAGACAAAGTATATGGTTTGATCATTCTTATTTTGGTTATTGCTCTTTAAATTTTTTAACCTGGCTTCATTTGGTTGGTTTGTGTATATGTGTGTGTGTGTGTGGTATGTGTATATATATATATATATATATATATACACATGTATATCACGTATATGTATATGAGATATATATATATATACACACACACACACACACACACAGAATATATATAATCAACCATGATGATATATATATACACACACACACACACACACACATATGTATATACATATTCAAGCCCAGGAGCTGATTGTGGAACAGACCATCAACTGCTCATATGCAAGTTCAACTTGAAGTTGAAGACAATAAAAACAAGTCCATGAGAGCCAAGATATGACCTTGATAATATCCCTCCTGAATTTAGAGACCATTTAAAGAATAGATTTGATGCATTGAACACCAATGACTGAAAACCAGAGGAATTGTGGGATGACATGAAGCACGAAGAAAGCAAGAGGTCATTAAAAAGATGAGAAAGGAAGAACAGACAAAAAGGGATGTCAGAAGAGACTCTGAAACTTGCCCTTGAATAAAGAGTAGCTAAAGCAAATGGAAGAAATGACAAGATAAAAGCTGAACAGAAGATTTCAAAGAGCAGGTTGAGAAGACAAGGTCAATTATTATAATGAAATGTCCAAAGATCTGGAGTTAGAAAACAAAAAGGAAGAACATGTTTCACATTTCTCAAGCTAAAAGAACTGAGGAAAAAATTGAAGACTAGAGTTGCAATATTGAAAGATTCTACAGGCAAAATATTGAATGATGAAGGGAACATCAAAAGAAGATGGAAGGAATACACAGAGTCACTGTACCAAAAAGAATTGGTCAATGTTCATCCATTTCAAGAAATGGCATATGATCAAGAACCAATGGCACTGAAGGTTGAAGCTGTATTGAAAGAATTGGTTAAGAACAAGGCTCCAGGAATCGACGGAATACTCATTGAGATGTTTCAACAAACGGATGTCCCGCTGGAGGCACTCAGTCAGCTATGCCAAGAGATTTTGAAGACAGCTACCTGGCCAACTTACTGGAAGAGATCCATATTTATAACCATTCCAAAGAAAGGTGATCCCACAGAATGTGGAAATTATCGAACAATATCATCAATATCACATGCAAGTAAAATCTTACTGAAGATAACTCAAAAATGGCCGCAGCAATATATTGACAGAGAACTTCCAGAAACACAAGCTGGATTCAGAAGAGGACATGGAATGAGGGATACCATTGCTGATGTCAGATGGATCTTGGCTCAAGTCAAAGAATACCAGAAAGATGTTTACTTGTGTTTTATTGACTATGCAAAAACATTTGATTGTGTAGATCATAGCAAATCATATATGACATTGAGAAGAACGGTAATTCCAGAACACTTGATTGTGCTCATGAGGAACCTGTATGTAGGCTGTCATTTGAACAAAACAAGGGGATACCGCATGGTTTAAAATCAGGAAGGGAGTGTGTCAGGGTTGTATCCTTTACCATATTTATTTAATCTGAATGCTGAGCAAATAATCTGAGAAACTGGACTACATGGAGGAAAATGTGGCACTATGATTGGAGGAAGACTCATTAACAACCTGCAATATGCACATGACACAAACTTGCTTGCTGAAAGTGAAAATGACTTGAAGCACTTATCGATGAAGATTAAAGACTACAGTCCTCAGTATGGATTACTCTTCCAATCCTGATGCCCCCTTCTTATTTTGCCCACCTTCAATATTGCAACTCCAGGCTTAAATTTTTTCTTTGCTTTGGTAGTTGGTGTGTAAATTTGATTAATAGTAGTATTAACTGGTCTTCCTTGTAGGTATATGGATTTTTTCCTATCACTGACAACGCTGTACTTCAGGATAGATCTTGAAACATTCTTTGTGACAAAGAATGCCACACCATTCCTCTTCAATTTCTCATTCGTGGCATAGTGGATTATATAACTGTCTGATTCAAAATGGCCAAAACAGGTCCATTTCAGCTCACTAATGCCTAGGATAACCATCTTTATGCATTCCATTTCACTTTTGACAACTTTCAATTTTCCTAGATTCATACTTCATACATTCTATATTCTGATTATTAATGGGTATATGCAGCTGTTTCTTCCCATTTTGAGTCATGTCCCATCACTAAATTGAGGTCCTGGAAGATTTACTCCATCCACATCATTAAGGTTGACTCCTCTTTGAGGAAGCAGCTCTTCCCCAGTCATATTTTGAGTGCCTTCGACCTGAGGAGCTCATCTTCCAGTACTATATTGGTCAAAATTTCAGGGCTGTTCATAAAGTTTCCCAGTATTGTATCAGACAGTGTTTCACTGCTATACATAAGGTTTTCAGTGGCCATTTCTTTGAGAAGTGGACAGTCCCTTCCTTCTTCTGAGTCTTAATCTGGAAGCGCTGCTGAAACCTGTCCACCATGGGTGATCCTGCTGGTATTTGAAATACTGGTGGCATAGCCTCCAGCCTCACAGCAACAGGCATGCCACCACAACGTGACAAACTGACAGATGAGTGCAAAAAGCATAGAATTTAGGAAAAGTCTCTTATATGCTAGTTCCAGGGAAAACTGAGAAAAGAAGGAGTCACTGCCAAGGCCATAGATAACTGTGGTCAATTGTAGGGATTCAAGTCCTTAGCTGCACCCTTAACAGCTGTATGAACTCGACCTTTCCATGCCTGTGTCCTCATCTGTGAGGCAGGGAGAATGATGGTACCTACCTTGTAGGTAACACATGCAAAGGGCTTGGGACTGTACCTGGAATACTATAAGTACTGTCATTGTTAGCTTTTTACTGTGGTTGAGACTGTGACCAGAAGAACTGAGGGAATTTAGAGCAAGAAAAAGAATGAGGGGATAAGCCAGGAAAGGCACCTGGGGTTAGGGGTAGGGATTCTGATTAAGCTGAAAATCACTTCTTGTGGCTTTGCAGCTTATTTTCTTTTATTGCATTTTAACTTTTGAATTTAAGGCCTTCTGAAGATGAAATTTCATCAGATCACAAAAACATGTACAAAACATGCTGCTCCTGGACTAAATACACACATGTGGATCAGATACCCAGGAAGCCCAGAGCCACATCCTCTCCAAGAGCACAGGGGTTCCTTCAGCTCCTCTGTCTCCCCCAGATTCCAGGTTCTTTAAACCCAGTATTTATGCCACAGGAACTAAGTCCAATTCTTCTCCTGTTCTCTAATCAGAGCTCTTTCTAGCAGAGCATTTTAGGTGATTCAATAGCGCTGCATGAATTGAAGCTAAAAATAGGCATCCTTTTAATGGCAGGAGAAAACAGAGGTCTTAGGAACAATGACTGCTGGGAAAACCACACTAGTGACCCAGACCCAAGTGGCTTTGGGGAGATGGGCAGTCATTGATCCAGTATATATTTATTGAGCACCTACTGCACACAGGGTATTGGGGGAGAACCTACACCTTTTCTCATGGCTCACAGAAGAGGAAACTCCCATTCTCTCTTATACCACGGAAGGAGCGGCCCCTCAGGATTAGAACTTGATAGTTACTATGTCTGTTGACCTGTGGGCACAGCACTTCTGCTCCCTCTTCTACCCTGGATCTGTGCTGATTCTGTCTTACAGAACCCAGGCAGTTTTTCCTGCAGAAGAGAATGGCTGGCACTCTCTTCCCAGTTGTCTTTCAATCCATGTGGCAGTGTAGCCCAGGACATGGGGCAGCTTGGTGCAGGAGCGGGAATGTCTCCCTTTCTCTTGCTGGCTATTGTGGTCTTTCTTCCAGCACTGGAGTGCTCCAGATTGGTGGCTCCCTCCTGTTTCTGCAGTGAGATGCCACTCTGGGCCTTGGAGGTGAAATAGACAATGATTCAGAGGAGCAAATAAGAGCCCTCCTGTCTTCCACTCCAGCTTGGCTGCTTATAACACAATTGGTACTTTGTCTCCGAGGCAGCGCTGGTTCAGTGGTATTTTCAACTTCCATGTGGGGGACCTGAGTTCGAATTCTGGCCAATTCACTTCATGCACAGCCTTCAGCCATTTGTCAGAGGAGACATGTGTTGTGATGCTGAGCTGGTTTCAGCAGAGCTTCCAGACTAGGATAGGACAGACTAGGAAGAAAGGCTTGGGATCTAGTTCCAAAAATCAACCAATGAAACCCTATGTATCACAATGGCCCAATTTGCAACCAGTTATGGGAATGGCACAGAGATGGCACAGGATCAGACAGCATGTTGCCATAGGTTGGAGGGCAACTTGACGGCAGCTAATAACGACATTTTGTTTTTCAAATGTCTAACATAGTGCCTAAGGCACTTGACTGCTAACCAAAAGGCTGGTGGTTCAAACCCACCAGCCACTCCTCAGAAGGAAGATGGGGCAATCTACTTCCATAGTGATACTGCCTTGGAAACCCAAGGAAGGGTCACTATGAGTCAGGTCTGACTCGATGGCACATAACAACAATAACAACAACACTGATATTCGTATTTCTGTCCCCTTGATAGGGTGCCCCAGATGGAAGAATTGTGATTTGGGCACCATTGGTTCTGACCCAAGACCCTGAACTAAGCTCTCTGAAGAATTAATGAATGAACAGGTCAGATAGCCAATTGTCAGGGGTGCATAGATGGGCTCTACTGAAGACCCTCAAGTAGGAGCTTTAACATCCCGCATCTCACTGAGTGAGGAGGAGACACATCTCATAAGGCACATAGGAAATGTGTGCTTTAGGCTATTTTGTGAGATGCTGAACACAGTTCCTCTCCCTGTTCTCTAAAGTGAGCTCTTTCTGGAGGAAAATCAACAGAGTGACCAAGCTGAGATGAGGCTAAATGTGTTGCATGAAGCTTGGGACCAGGATCTCCATGAGGACAGATGCTAGGTTGGGCTTGTTGGTTGCTGTGTTCCCTGTACCTAACTTCAGTGCCAGTAAGTCACTGGGGCAAACGTTTTTACTGATGGATAGAGCCTGAGAGGCTCTGGCCCCTCCTACTGCATGGTATGGTGGAGTGCACTGGGTCCCAGAGCACGTAGGAGAGGAGCTACTGTTCCAGGGAAAACGTAGAAGAAGGATAGGAGAGGGTTGGTGGAAGGAGAGAGAGGCCCACTTCAAAGCCTAGAAGGTAGACCCAGATTTTAGATTTCATGGTCTAGCAAAGTCAAGTAAAAAATGTTGATTGCTTTTATTTGCCTAGTAATTATTTAAAATAAAACCACTACCATGAACTGCTAGCAACACTTCATAAGAGAAAGGACATTTTCAACACCTTAATTTAGTGAGAATTTCCTAAAGAAGAAAGGACTGTCTCTCCTTGCAAAAGTCATTACACACACACGCACACACATGTACAGAGGTATGCATCATTTAATGTCCATTCAGACAATGTGTGACTACACATACGTCTATGGTTCCGTAAAGTTTTTGGTTCACAGCATTGCAATGAGTCAGAGTTAAGTCAACAACTAACTAGATCATATGTATATATCAAAACCCACCACCACTGAGTCGAGTCTGACTCATAGTGACCTTGTAGGACAGAGTAGAACTACCCATAGGGTTTATAAGGCTGTAATCTTTACAAAAGCAAACTGCCACATCTCTCCCCGTAAAGAACCGCCAACTTTTTAGTTAGCAGCTAAATGCTTTAACTGCTATGCATCAGGGCTCTTCATATATATATGTTGCTGTTGTTATGTGCCGTCGAGTCAGACCCGACTCATAGCGACCCCTCCTTGGGTTTCTGAGGCAGTATCACTATGGAAGTAGATTGCCCAACCTTCCTTCC
>NW_006921604.1:11504015-11506326 GCF_000298275.1 Orycteropus afer afer
ACATACATATATATATATTCTTATTTATTCATTCTGCAATAAACACTCTCCTGGCATTTGGAACACTCAGTGATAGTGCTGGGACATATTTTCACCTCATTTATAGAGCCATGGTTTGCATAAACTGTTGCACAGTTTATGTAAAGTAGACATTTTCCACTGTGTTTTGGGGCATTCTACCTGTAACATCTATCAAACTGGGCTAGAGATATATTTATCTAGAACACATAAGGCTTGGTCACTACCTCCTGCACCCTACAAACATCCATTGGACATATCTGGCTGGATTCATTCAGTCCACTGAGTGAAGGAACACAGCCATGATCCAAATGCAATAACCCAGTGTCACCAGTGGTTAATGGGTTACTCTGTAAGCTGTCTTGATGAACTGAAATAGTGAACTACCTAAGTCAGTGACTGGTAAAAATAAATCATAGCACAAAAAAAAAGAAAAGAAAAGAAAAGAAAATTGACAAGGTGTGTACTGGAATCAGATTTTGTAAAAAGAAAAGAGTGGAATATCTTGAACAGAAGCAACTTGCTTCAGTGGACTTTTGTTCTGGCCTCATTTGGTCTGTTGTTGTTGATGGTGGTATGGTGTTGAGTGTCTTTGAGTCAGCTATGACTCATAATGGCTCTATAGAACAGAGTAGAACTTCCCCATAGGGTTTCCTAGGCTGTAACCTTTACAGGAACAGATCATCATGTCTATTCTCCATGGAACTGCTGGTGGGTTCAGTAAGCAACTGAGCACTAGAACTCTGTAAAAGACAAGATGGAGGTCCCTTACAGCATTACCAGATCAGATGGCAGAGGCTGGGCAGAAGGGGTTCCACATCAGTGATGGTGTAGCTTGGGAGCCACACTCCTAACAGATGCCCTTTTGAGAATTCCCACACATCTCTGACATCACTGATTTTCACCATCAACCCCCCCTCCCTGGATTGTGAAGGGAATAAAATAAGATGGCAGTTGGAAGTCACTCGGAGTACCCTCCAAGCTTTACATTGATGCCAAGATGATCAGGGCTTGCCTGGAGCTAACATATGTACTTGACTGGCCCCTATCACTTGCTCCCATGAGTCAGCCTACCATTCCCCTCACTCCAACATCCAGGCCTAAGCTCCTAAAATACGAAGCATCAGTGATGGCTGTGACCAGGTAGAGTCCATCTAAGATGCCATGGTCACTGCCTACAAATCTGGGCTTAGTAAACTGGGCATTGGGGCTGAGTTACAACAAGTGGGCTCAGCCCACCCAATGGCCAACAGCAGAGCCCTTCCCTCTCCAGCTTTTCTGCAAGGGAGATAAGAGCTGGTGCTCTTGGAAGTTGGCTGTTTGGTGCAACAATTACCAGTGACTGGAAACCTCCACTTCATCCCATAGCAATGGCTCAGGTGAACCAAGGAGTCTTTCCTCTGCTTCTACTCCTAGACATGGACCTTGAATGTTACTATGAGACTCCCAGCTCTGGCTGTGGGGAGTGGGGCTGCCCACTCACAAGCCTGTTAGAGCCTCTCTTGGAGGGGGAACCCTCACCAGGCACCACAGGGAGGAGAGGGTGTACTACCATCCCAGAAGAGTTTAAAGTCCAGTTTTGGATAGTGTTATGGATGGAACTGTGTCCTCCAAAAAGAAATGCTGAAGTCCTAACCCACAGTACCTATGAGTGTGATCTGGTTTGGAAACAGGGTCTTTGAAGATGTTATCAGCCAACATGAAGTTGTACTGGAGTACAGTAGGCCCTAACCCAATATGAGTAGTGTCCTTATAAAAGAGAAGAAGAGACACAGAGAGACCCACAGAAGGAAAATGCCCATGTGACTATGGAAAGACAGACTGGGAGAGATGCCAAGCCAAGGAATTCCAGGATTATCAGCCATCACTAAAAGCAGGAGAAAGGCATGGCATACATTCTTACTCAGAGCCCTCTGAAGGGGGGCATGTCTGATGCCCTGATTTGGACTTCTAGCCTCCAGAACTGAGACAATAAATTTCTGTCTTTATAAGCCACCTAATTTGTGATACTTTGTTACAGCAGCCCTAGGAAACTAATACAGATTACAACTAGATGCCTAAAACTAAGTACTTTACATATACTGTTATATAATCATTATTATTACATATGTTATCCAACTAAAGCCACAGTAACCCTAGAAAGTAGGTACAATCATATCTCCATTTTACAGAGGAGAAAACTGAGACATAGAGAAATTAAAAAACTGTCCTAAGGAGTTCCGGCAAGAAGGCGGACTAGGCAGAAGGATTGCACAGACCCTCTTCAACAAAGAAAAGGGAAACCAATTAACAC
>NW_006921604.1:11509506-11538207 GCF_000298275.1 Orycteropus afer afer
AAAAAAAAAAAAAAACTGTCCTGAGTATGGCTCACCAAGTGTAACACCAAAGCTCTTACTTTGACTTACCATGTGTTCTGCCTCCTTAAAATGATAAGGAAAGTCAGAATTAACATTGACTCCTTCCTCAATCTGAGAATTTAGGTAGGATGCTCATATGACAAGGAGCCCTGGTGGCACAGCGGTTAAAGCATTTGGCTGCTAAGCAAAAGGTCGTTGGTTCAAACTCACCAGCCACTCTGCAGGAGAAAGATAAGGCAGTCTGCTTCCATAAAGATTCACAGCCTTGGAAATCCAACGGAGCTATTCTACTCAGTCCTATAGGGTTGGTATAAGTCAGAATAGACAATGACAGTGGGCTTGGTTTTCTTTTTTGTTTGTTTGTTTGTTTAATTGTGATTTGGGTGAAAATTTACAGAGCAAATTCACTTTCCATACATCAATTCATATACACTTTGTCTCATGACATTGACCACAATTCACCACAATGCAACAGCTCCCCTCCCACTTCCTCCCGACAGTGACCTCTTCCCTGTGTCCATCTCTCCATGCACTCCTGCCCCCTGAGCTGTCTCCCTGTCCATAAACAGCTCTTCTTTCTCCCATGATTGTTCTCTCCAAGGAGCGTATCTACCTCAGGTAAATGTTCAACTCATATGCCTGTCTTTTGTTTGGCTGAAAGCCACAGTTGTGGGTTCAATTCCAGACCTGAAGGGCAGCTAGGGGCCATAGTCTCAGTGGTTCCACCAGGCTCTATCAGACCAGCAAACCTGGTCCCCTCCTCTTTTTTTGTCCAAATGATTTTGAGTTTTGTTCCACATTGTTCTCCCTCACTATCCAGGATCCCTACATAGATCCCCCTCCGAGTGGTTGACAGTGGTAGCCAGGCACCATCTAGTTCTTCTGGTCTCATAGTCGTCTAGGCTGCAGATTGCATGGTGTACCAGTTGCTAGGACTAAGTTTTTCTATGAATCTTTGGTTTTCTTCATTCTTCTTTGCTCTGAATGAGGAGAGACCCATCGTTGCATCTAGATGGCTGTTTGCAAACTATTAAGATCCCAGTCACTACTCGCCAAAGTAGGAGGTGGAACAATGTTTTGTGTAGTATGTTATGCCAATTGAGCTTGATGCCCCCTGTGACTACGGTCCCGAGCCCACAGGTTCAACTACTCAGTCCCTCTGGGTAGCTGGCTGTGATCATGAAGTGACTACTCAGATTCTACTCTGTCCTATAGAGTTGTTATAAGTTAGAATAAACAATGACAGTGGGCTTGGTTTGGGCTTGGTTTCAGTTTTATTCATTTGACAGCATTACCTGGATAATTTAAGGTGTGTAGACCTGGCCCAAAGGAAGTATATTCCAAATAGACTGTTCTATTAGCACTGTGTGTCAGGGACACTCTATGCAGCCCGGTGGGTAGAAAGCTACAAGGGGGCAGTGTAGTGACAAGGGTTGCCTGCCTGGTTGGTTTGTTCTCTTCCAGTTGCCATAGGTGTGAATGCAGATAAAGTCACTTAGCCCTTCTAAGTCTACCTTCCATCCTCTGTAAAATGTGTGAACCTCATGAGTTGTTGCAAAGATTGAGTGAATCAATATAGAGCAAGTGCCACAAATGTCAGCTGCTGTGGCTGTTATATCATTATTATTGCTACTATGATAATGGCTCAACAAGCGCTGGCTGTTCTCATCAACCATCTGAGGGGCATCCAAACACCACAAAATATCCTGGCATCACATCCAGGCCTATGGTTCATCCTTCTTGCTCCTTAATGGTCTTAAGGAAGCATGCATTTTAATGGTGGAAATCTGGGAGGGAACCTCATTGTCCACCTTCCAGGGACAGTAGAAATTAGCACACCTGGTTAACCCAGCACAATCTGCTGCCAGATGCCAGAGCAAAGGAGCAGAGAGATAGGTGAGCCACCCTGGAGGGGAGATGGGAAATGTAGGCACCAAGATTCCAAAGAGAAAAGGCCACTATGAGAATGATAGGACACCAGAAACAAACTTTGATGGCTGAAGCATGGACATGCAGCTCCGCCTTTCCTCTAGAGCAGGGCTCCTCAGACTGTGGTCAGTGTCAGAATCACCTGCAAGCTTGCTAAACCACAGATGGCTGTGCTTCACCCCCAGATTTTTTGATGCAGTAGAAACTAGTAGACATGATTTGCATGTCTAACAAGTTCCCAGGTGATGTTGATATTGCTGGTCTGGGGAAATACTTAGAACTACTGCTTTAAGTCAATATTCCTCACATGTCTGAAAGACAGGTGTAGTGACCTGCAGTGCAATTTGGACACTCCCCGGAGTTAGGTCAGATTTCACAGGTGAAGGGCACAGTCTGCCACAAGACTGCCCTCACATCAGACACCAGTCACAAGTTCAGGGGTTCTCAGGCCACACACACTTCTGACCAACTGAATATAAATTCAAGGGTTCACATTATCCCCCCAGGACACTAGTCCAAGCTCTGGGTTCCCAGGACACCCAAAATTCTTACCAATTGACTACAGATTTGAGGGTTCCTACTACCCTCTTAAGGAGCCCTGGTACCACAGTGGTTGAAGTTCTCCACTGCTAACCAAAAGGTCAATGGTTCAAATCCACCAGCTGTCCTCAGGAGAAAGATGAGACAATCTGCTCCCATTAAGATTTTCAGCCTTGGAATACCTATGGTGCAGTTCTACTCTGTCCTAGAGGGTTGTTATGAGTCGGAATCAACTCGACAGCAGTCAGTACTATCCCCTTATGCTTTATAATTTGCTAGAATGATTCATGGAACTCAGGAAAAGTGTTATACTAGTTATTACAATATAATTATAAAGGATAAAATTTAGGATTAGCCAAATGAAGAGGTACATAAGGTGAAGTCTGAGACATATAACATGAAGCTTCCAAGTCCTCTCCCCACGGAGTCAGAATGCGTCAACCTCCCAGCACATGGATGGATTGTCCATCAGGGAAGCTCAGCTGGACTTTGGTATCCAGAGTTTTAACTGGAGCTTCATTACATGGAGTGATTGATTGTGTCATTGGCCCCTGGTGGAGCTTGCTCTGAGCCATTAGCCAGTGGTGCTGGCCCTCATCAACAACTCCCATTTTAGTTGTGTGGCCATTTATTGAAATATTTTATTGCATATCACTTCATAATTTTTATTTTAAGTAAAAAATAAAAGAGCTGATGTTAATGATAGGAAACAGGTATAAAAATAAATGCAGTTGAAAACAAAGTGAATATCATGAGGCAGACTGAAAACTGTCCAGCCTCAACCAATCAATTGATCAGTCATCCGATTATATCAGAAAATAACAAAATGAACAAACACGTATGAAATGCTGGAAACATGTCACTGATTGTTGCTGTTCAGTGCTATCGAGTTGGCCCCTGACTCATGGTGACTCCATGCACAATAGAACCAAACGCCTGCACCATGATCAGTTAGAAATTGCACTGCTGTGATTCATAGGGATTTTGTGGCTGATTTTCAATACAATAGATCTCTAGGTCTAGCTCCCTAATCCATCTTAGTCTGGAAGCTCTTCTGAAACCAGTTCAGCATCACAACACCACACAGGCCTCCGCTGACAGATCGGTGGTGGCTGCCCATGAGAAGCACTGGCTAGGAATTGAACCCACGTCTCCTTCGTGGAAGTGAGAATTCTACCACTGAATCACCAATGCCTGTCACTAGTAGTGTGTTTTAAAAGATGAGGTGTAATTGGGGGCTTATTAGGTTTTTTTAGGACTTTAAGAAAGGAAAATATCTCTCATCAGATATGGACTCCCACATCTGACTTTCAGATATGTTTCCAGAAATTTATTATTTGTGTATCATTTTTTCTGGGAGTTCTGGTGGCATAGTGCCTAAGGTATTTGACTGCTAACCAGAAGGCTGTTCAAACCCACCAGCCATCCTCAGAAGAAAGGTTGGGCAATCTGCTTCTGTAGTGATACCGCCTCAGAAACCCAAGGAGGGGTTGCTATGAGTCTGATCCGACTCAACAGCAATGTGTTGCATTGTGTATCATTTTTCCTAAGACAAGCCGTGTGTGTGTGTGTGTGTGTGTGTGTGTGTGTGAGAGAGAGAGAGACAGAGAGAGAGAGACAGAGACAGAGACAGAGAGAGGTGGAGATGGAGACCCTTTATGCCCACACATATCTCTGGGGTCATTTCCATCACCAAGTCCTTATTTTCCAACTACTGATGCTTCTTCTTTGTTTCCAGCTTCGGCATTCCAATCACCAGTAATTATCAATAGTGCCTAAGGCATTCAACTGCAAACCAGAAGGCTGGCGGTTCAAACCCACCAGCCACTCCTCAGAAGGAAGATTGGGCAATCTACTTCCATAGTGATATCGCCTCAGCAACCCAAGGAGGGGTTGCTATGAGTTGGATCTGACTCAAGGGCAGTGAGTTTGATTTATTATTATTATTATTATTATTGATGGCATGTATGTTCAATTTCAGACTGCAGGAGTTGGTAAAAATCTTCAATTTCTTCATATTTAGCTTTAGTGGTTGGTATGTAAATTTGAATTATAGTAGTATTAACTGGTCTTCCTTGTAGGCGTATGGATACTATCCTAACACTGACAGCATTGTGCTTCAGGATAGGTCTTGAAATACTTTTTTGATGATGAATGCCTGCCATTCCTCTTCATTCTCTGCATAGTAGAACATATGATTGTCCAATTCAAAATGGACAGTACCAGCCCATTTCAACTCACTAATGCCTAGGATAGGAGCTCTGGTAGCATAGTGCCTAAGGCACTTGACTGCTAACCAGAGGGCTGGCAGTTCAAACCCACCAGCTACTCCTCAGAAGGAAGATGGGACAATCTACTTCCATAGTGATACTGTCTCGGAAACCCAAGGAGGGGTCGCCATGAGTCGGGGCCAACTCAACGGCACATAACAACAACACAACAGTGCCTAAGATATCAATCTTTGTATGTTCCATTTCATTTTAGACAGTTTCCAATTTTCCTAGATTCATACTTTGTACATTCCACATTCTGATTATTAACAGATGTTTACAGGTGTTTCTGCTCATTTTGAGTTGTGCCACATCAGCAAATGGAGGTCCTGAAAGTTTTACTCCATCCACTCCATTAAGGTTGACTCTATTTTACCGAGGCAGCTTTTCCCCAGTCATATTTTGAGTGCCTTCCAACCTGAGGGGTCATCTTCTGGTACTATATCAGACAATGTTTCACTGCTATTTATAGGGTTTTCTGAGGCCAATTCTTCCAGAAATGGAACTGGCTATGCCCTTCTTCCTAGTCTGTAAGCTCCTCTGAAATCTGCCCACCATGGGTGACCCTGCTTGTATTTGAAATACTGGTAGCATAGCCTCCAGCATTACAGCAGCATGCAAGCCACTGTGGTATATGACAAACTGATAGATGAGTGGTGGGAGTGGGGCCCTAAAACTTGTATTACTTTCCAAGTGATGCTGTGCTGATGGTCCAGGGAACCCACTTTGACAACCATCAGTTTGCTCTGGTAATATATCTTCTCACTTCATTGGGTCATATGTGTTTACACATGTGTTAGAGAGTGCCATCATAGCAAATAAGGAGTATGCTTGAACTCCAAGCACAGTGGTAAGGCTGTGGCATTAGACATAGTTACATGAGAAGTGTTAGCCATAGTCCCAGTTGTCCACAGGAGGGCAAGAGAGTGACAGGAGCAGAGCAGTGAATCCAAACATCTGTCTAGCTCAGTCAGCCAACAGTGTCCCCTACTCAGAGACATTGAGAGCTCACCTGATCTCTAAGGGCAGTGAAAACAGTGTGTGAGTCAAAACACTGTGTGGGTCAAAACACTAAGTTAAATAAAGTCTCAGGATTTAGTCCAGTGGGGAGAAAGCCGGGGTAAAGTTGGGGCTGCATTGACTCAGCACAGACCTTATGCTTACTAACAGACAGCTGTACTTCAATCAAAGTACCCAGAAAAAGAGTGCCTCATCAGTACGTTTTTCTCTAGATTTCATGACTTTACTTGATTAAGCAATGTAAAACACTATTATGAACTGGAGTAGAAAAAAGGAGCTCTGGTGGTATAGCAGCTAAGGCATCCAGCTACTAACCAAAAGGTTGGCAGTTCAGGCCCACCAGCCACCCTGTGGGATAAAGACAAGGCAGTCTGCTTCAGTACAGCTTCGGAAACCCTATGAGATTGCGATGAGTCAGAATCAACTTGATGGCACTGAGTTTGGTTTTTGGTATTGTAGAAATAAAGGAGCTCTGATGGTATAGTGTTTATGCACTCGGCTGCTAACTGAAAGGTGGGAAGTTCAAACCCACCAACTGCTCCATGAGAGAAAGTTGTAGCAGTCTGCTTCCATAAAGAGTACAGCCTTGGAAATCCTGTGAGGTAGTTCTACTCTATACTATATGGCTGCTATGAGTTGGAACTGACTCAATAACAATGGGTTGGTTGGTTCATTTTTGGTTGGTGGTGCAACAGTGAAGCACTTGGGTGCTAACTGAAAGGTTGGTGGTGCGAACCCATCCAGCTATTCCACAGGAGAAAAGACCTGGCAATTTGCTCCTGTAAAGATTATAGCTTAGAAAGCCCATGGGGCTATTCAACTGTCATATGGGATCACTGTGAGTTAAAATCGATTCAATAGCACCTAACAACAACATAAAAATTCAAGCATGTCACTTAATGTCCATAATGCAGTCTGTGAACTAGGACATTATGCAATTTGGATGTTGTGCAAACACCATATTATATACAGGCAGTCCCATACAATCCATAGTTAAATCCCTATGAACCCTATTATATTAAAATCTTATAGGAGCCCACCAGCCAAAGCCCAAGAACTGTTTCCACTGGATACAGGAGGCCAGCTTTGTGAGCTGTGTGGCTGTGCTGGGCAAGGGCTATGCTGGCAGCCATATGGGTACACTGTATAAGTCTGGGCACAGCGAAAGGGGCACAGTGGGTAACAGAGAGGTGAGGAATGGGTTTGCGGGTGCCAGAAGCACAGCTGGTGGCCCTGGCTGCCACTGCCCTGTTGTGACCTTTTCCTGATCATGTACAGACCACCGCCACTGCTGCTGCCTGGAGCCTACAGCCCATGAGCACCCTGGGCCTGGCCAAAGCTGCCAGCACACACAGCAGGAGCAAAGGAGCCATGGCAGGCACTGCCCTGTTCTGGGAGTGAAAGGATGCATGGCTGCTGGGTGGGTGAATAAAGACAGGAGAAGAGCAAGGAGGAGGCACAGGGGGTGCTGTGGGGATCAGATGTGCCCTAGAGCCCTGCTGCTTGTATACTCTGGGGGTTTGGAATCTTTAAAACCATTAGGTGTAAATATTGAACAAAAGGAGAGCAACTTTCCCCTTTTTAAAAAAATGAAACCTTACAGGACCATAGGCATATATGCAGTTGGACATTGCTCGAATGGATGTTAAGCAACAAATACCTGTTACAATAGCACAAAGGATGCTATGTGGAAGATCTGGGAACTCACCACTCAGCATTAGAAACAACACTTTCCCCTTCTTCTCTTTGTCCTAGTGCTCATCATACCCATTGCTATGTGTCTTAGCTATCTGTTGTTTGTTGTTAGGTGCCGTCGAGTCATTTCCGACTCATAGTGACCCCATGCACAGCAGAACGAAACACTGCCTGATCCCGCGCCAGCCCCACAATCCCTGCTATACTTGAGCCCATCATCGCAGCCACCGTGTCAATCCATCTTGTTGAAGGCCTCCCCCTCTTTCATCGACCCTCCACCCTACCAAGCATGACATCCTTCTCCAGGGAATGGTCCCTTCTTACAACATGACCAAAATAGGTGAGACGAAGTCTGGCCATTCTTGCTTCCAAGGAGCATTCTGGCTGCACTTCCTCCAGGACAGATCTGTTAGTTCTTTTAGCAGTCCATGGTACTTTCAGCATTCTTCGCCAGCACCACAACTCAAAAGCATCAACTCTTCTTCGGTCTTCCTTATACACTGTCCAGCTCTCACATGCATACGAGGTGACTGGAATTATCATGGCTTGTGTCAGGTGCACCTTAGTCCTCAAGGAGACATCCTTGCTCCTCAGCACTTGAAACAGTTCCTTCACAGTTGACCTTCCCAGTGCTACATGTCGTCTAATGTCCTGACTGCTGCTTCCATTGGCGTCAATTGTAGAACTAAGCAACGTGAATTCTTTGACAACCTCAATCTTCTCTCCATTTATTGTGATGCTGCTCATTGGTCCAGTTGTGAGGATTTTTGTTTTCTTTATATTGAGACGTAATCCATACTGCAGACTGTATTCTTCAACCTTCATCAGTAAGTGCCTCAAGTCATCCTCACTTTCAGCAAGCAAAGTTGTATCGTCTGCACATCTCAGGTTGTTAATGATTCTTCCTCCAATCCTGATGCCATGTTCCTCTTCATATAGTCCAGCTTCTCAGATTATTTGCTCAGCATATAGATTGAATAAGTGTGGGGAAAGGATACAACCCTAACGCACTCCCTTCTTGATTTTAAACCAGGTAGTGCCCCCTTGTTCCGGTCAAATGACAGCCTCCTGGTCAAGGTACAGGTTCCTCATGAGTACAATCAAGTGTTCAGGAATTCCCGTTCTTCTCAATGTTATCCATAATTTGTCATGATCCACACAATCAAATGCCTTTGCATGTCAATAAAACAAAAATAAACACCTTTCTGGTATTCTTTGGCTTGAGCCAAGATCCATCTGACAACAGCTATGATATCCCTTGTTCTACATCCTCTTCTGAATCCAGCTTGCACCTCTGGAAGTTCATCTTAGCTATCTAGTGCTGCTATAATAGAAATACCATAAGTGGATTGCTTTAACAAACCAATTTATTTTCTCACAGTTTAGGAGGCTAGGACTCTGAATTCAGGGTGCCAGTTCTAGGGGAAGCCTTTCTTTCTCTGTCAGCTCTTGGGAAAGTCCTTGTCTCCTTTCATCATCTGTGGGTCCAGCATTCCTTGGAGATCTCACATGTCTTGGCATCCACCTTCCCGACAAGGAACCTGAGTCCAAACAAAACTCTGCTCCTGATTCTTCTTTCTTGGCGGTAGTCAAGCCTCTCCCACTCTGCTCAATTCTCTCTCCTTTTATCTCTGGCAAGATAAAGGTGTGACTCACCTTTATTTGAGAGTCACATCCTCTGGTAAGGCTGGGACTCAAGACACAGCCACCCTGATGCTGCCTCAAGAACATAAAGAGGTTAAGATTTACAACACATCACAAAATGGAGAATAATTACATCAGATTACAAAATGGGGACAACCACACAATACCAGAAATCATGGCCTAGCCATGTGGACACATACTTTCGGGGGACACAGTTCAATCCATGACACTATGCATTTCTTTTTGTTTGTTTTTCACTTTTCCCATGCATTGTTACATGTGTATGCATTTCTTGGCAATATGTAGTATTGTGATGCTATATCACACTGATAGAGTCTTCTGCAAATTTTTTGTTCATATTATATTTTTAGATTTACTAATAATGATATACATGGCTCTAGTGCATTCCTTTTCACTGATGTAAAGTATTCCATGGTATGAGAACACCATAATGCATTTTTCCAGTTTTTTCTTTTTGTGCACATACATGAGTCTAGAATATATCCCCAGAGGTGATATGGTGCATCATGGGGGTTCACATTTTCAACTTCATTGGATATTAGCAAATGGCTCTTCAAAGTGGTTGCTTGCAGTTTGGAAGAGGTTAGTGGGAAACAGAGCTGATCTAAAGATCTAAAATACAACTGTCTACAGGGAAAGGTGCCCAATGGGGCAAATGTGGGGAGGTGGAGCTAGGTGTGGAGATGAGAAAGACACCTGCTCTCCCTGAGGCCCCCATGATTCAACTCTAAGCTAAATGAGTGTGTGAGATGCCTGTGGTATATGGGTATAGGTATGTGGTATGTGATGTGTGTATAAGGGATGTGGAGGTGTAACTGTGAGTATACTGCCTCTGTCCCTCCATCCCTCCATCCCACATACTCAGACCTATAGATCATGTTACTTCATTCTCACCCTCCTTCCTCAAGCCACTTCCAACCTAACTTCTGGGTTGCAACCATGGTTGGTAGCGCCTGACCCATGGCTACTCATCCTGGCTTGGAATTGCTCACTCTGCAATGTGTGGACATGTTTTGGGGGCTTCACAGTGTTTACACTAAAGAAGCATTAAGTTATTTCAAGTTCACACATCTGTTGAATATAGCAGTATTAATGGTGGGAACTCAATTTTGTCAAAACTCAGTAAGTATCTTCACTACCACAGACATCTCTTCCCACGTCTTCCCTAAATATCTGGTGACCCACGGGCTCCATGCTAGTCTCTCAGTTCTTAGTCTCTACATTCTCCCTGGTGAGCCAAATCTTTATTAGTCACAGTCTACAGCAGTGTCAACACACAGGGCTCTGGTTAAAAATGAAAAATCTTGGGCTCTATCCCAGATTTAAGGTGCTATGGTGGCACAGTGCCTAAGGCATTTGACTGCTAACCAGAAGGTTGGCAGTTCAAACCTACCGGCTGCTCGGAGGAAGGAAGATGGAGCCATCTACTTTGGTAAAGATTTACCACTTCAGAAACCTGATGGGGGTCGCAATGAATTAGAATCTACTCCATGGAAGTGGGTGTTTTTCTTTGTTTTTGTTTTATCCCAGACTTACTCAATCAATATCACATTTTAATAAGATCCCAGGTGATTCGTGATTCTCAAATCATGATCCCTGGACCAGCAGTCGCAGCATCACCTGGGAACTCGTTAGAAAGCTAATACTCAGGCCTTGCTCCAGAGCTACCGACTCAGAAACTGGAGATTACAATTCCCATTTTATAAATAGGGAGGTTGTCCCAGTAATCTGTGTTCAACAAGTCCTCCAGATGATTCAGATACTTGTTAAGTTTAAGGACCACTGATCTATATCACTTCCTGTGATTCATTTTGGGCTGATCCCCCACACCAGAGTGCAGTCAGCTCTCCCACCTGCCTGCCAGGCACTCCTGCGCCTACAGTTTCCAAGCTACCAGAAACTTCTGTCCAAACCAGGGGCGGAGGACCCAGGGAGCAACGTAACCATGAGCTTACTTGTGGACGCTAATAATCAGTAATGAACAATTTCCTGAAATTTCACGTTTTTCCCCAGCACTCCCTAACTTGGGAGTAAGACACCCATCTACACATTGCTTACTTTGTGCCTCGCACTGACAGGAACTTTACAAATCAAAGTAGAGATTATAATTCTCATTTTCTAACTGGGGAAATCAAGGTTCAAAGAAATCAAGCAGCTAGCCCAAGGTCACTCAGCCAGAATGAGAAAAGACTGCCATTCTTTCACAGGTCTGGCACCATGTCCACCCAGCAGGTGGCGTTAGAAACTGGTTTACCACCTGGGACCTTTCTGGTCCAAGGGCTGTGGCCTTGATTTATTGTATTAAGTATCTGTATGAGCTGGAACAAACGGATGTTCCTTTTTTTTTTTTTTTTTAGAGAGAGAGAAATTCTATAGCTCTCATCAGCTGTGAACCAAAAGATTATGTAGAAATTCCAAAACCCTCTAGTAACAATGAAATAATAATATATAACTGAAGACTCTTTTCTGTGTCAAAGACTGGCACTAAATCTCCCTCCTGACAGCAGGGAGAGATCTGAGTATAGCTTAGCTTTGCAGAAAACAGCATCTTCTTTCCTTTCCGCAGGCAACTCCTTTCCTGAGGACCCAGTGACCTCGTGTGGCCATTTTGAAGCATAGCGCTTGCTGGACCCTGGACTGTGGCTATTTCTTCATCACTTAAAACATCATCCAATTAATGTTTTTTGTCCAAGTTTTAAGGCACTCTGGTGGCCCACTGGTTAAGGCATTCAGTTGCTAACAAGGTCAGTGGTTCGAACCCCCCAGAGAGAGTCTGCTTCTGTAAAGATTGGAAACCCTATGGAACAGTTCCACTCTGTCCTATAGGGTCACTATGAATCAGAATTGACTCCATGGCAGTGATTGGTTTTTTGGTTGAAATTTTGCTTTCACTTCACTGACGAGGAGAGGCAAAAGCAGCAGCTCTGAATAGGAAGAGGGAGACTGAATTCACAGGAACACTTTTCCTTATAACACACTGACCAGGTTAAGCATTCAGCTCAGAAAACAGACTGAGATTGTCCACTTAAGGTGAGTTGGTGGGAGGGTCCGCACAGTAATCAGGACAGCTGACCTAAAGTTCCAATTCTGCCTTCCATGCTCCCCTATGTCTGCCTCCCTCACCCACTCTTTGACCTGGCTGTTGCATCTGACAGAAAAGACAAAGGCAACACATACTTTCAGACCCAGGAGCATAACCTCCAGGCACAGCAGGGGAAAATGAGGACCTATCACTGAGATTCAGGGCATCCACCGGTATTATCTAAGCCATCCCATCATTTTATAAATGAAACAGAAGGCCAGAAGTGTTGGAACGGCTCTTAAAGTCACCACCTAATATATATATGAATCAGGAGGAATTGTACATGGATGTTAGTAACATGAGGTCCCTGGGTGGCCCAAACAGTTTGTTCTTGGCTACTAATTAACTGAAAGGTTAACGGTTCAGACCCACCCAGTAGTGCTGTATAGGAAAGGCCTGGCTGTCTACTTCTGTTAAGATTAACCACTGCCATCGAGTCAATTCCAATTCACAGTAACTGCCACTGAAAACCCTATGGAGCAGTTCTACTTAACAGCAACTGGTTTGCTTTTTGTTTTGATTACTAACATATGCCAAATCATACTGGTTTAAATACAGTAGTAGTTATTTTTCCTTTCATATAACCTGAAGTTCCTCAGAGGCAGGTGGCCCAGGGTGCTGTGGTGGCTCCACAGTGTCATCTAGGATGCCAATGTCTTTTGTCTTCTGCTCTACTAACCTTAAAGAATGGTTTCTATCCACAGTGTCACAATATATGATGGCTTGAGCTCTAGCCATCATCTCTGAATCCCAGGTAGAAAAAAAGAAAGAAGAAGGAAGGTCAAAAAGTCGTTTCCTTGGGGAATGCTCTCCTGTGGCCCTCCCTACCTGCAAGGGAGGTTTCTCCTTGTTGTTAGGGCTGGCCAGTTGGTCCTGCGCCATCCGAACCATCCTTGTCATGCTTGAGCCCCTTGCTGCAGCAACTGTGTGAGTCCATTACACTGAGGGCCATCCCCTTTTTCGCCAACCTTCTACTTTACCAAGTATGATGTCCTTCTCGAGAGACTGGTCCCTCCTGATAACATGTTCAAAATAAGTGAGAAGAACTCTCACAATCCTTGCTTCTAAGTGGTATTCTGGCACTATTTCTTCCAAGACAGATTTGTTTGTTTTCCTAGCAGGCCATGATAAATTCAATATTCTTCACCAGCACTAAAACTCAAAGGCATTGATTCTTCAGTCTTCCTTGCTCGTTGTCCAGCTTTAGCATGCATATGAGGTAACTGAAAATTCTATGGCTTGGGTGAGGAACACCTTGGTCCTCAAAGTACCATCTTTGCTCTTTAACACTTTAAAGAGATCTTTTATAGCAGATTTGCCCAATGAAGCACTTCATTTGATTGCTTGACTCCTCCTTCCATGGGTGTTGGTTATGGATCCAAGTACCAGAAATCCTTGATAACTTCAATGTTTTCTCCATTTATTATAATGTTACTTATTGGCCCAGTTGTGAGGATTTTTGTTTTCTTTATGTTGAGTTGTGATCCATATTGTTGGAAGGAAGGATGGGCAATCTACTTCCATAGTGATACTGCCTCGGCAACCCAAGGAGGGGTCACTTGGAGTCCGGGCAGACTCAATGGCACATAACAACAACAACAATCCATATTGAAGGCTGCAGTCTTTGATCTTCAGTAAATACTTCAAGTCCGCTTTGCTTTCAGCAATAAGGTTGTGTCATTTGCACATCACAGATTGTTAATGAGTCTTCTTCCAATCCTGAGGCCACAGCCTTCTTCATATAGTCCAGCTTCTTGGATTATGTGCTCAGCATACAGATTGATTAAGAATGGTGAAATGACATAAACCCTGATTTTATAACATGCAGTATCCTCTTGTTCTGTTCAAATAACTGGCTCATGGTCTATGTACAGGTTCCTCATGAGCACAATGAAGTGTTCTGGAATTTCCATTCTTTGCAACGTTATCTGTGATTTGTTATGATCATAGTCAATAAAATACAGGTAAATATCTTTCTGGTATTCTTTGCTCTCAGCCAAGATCCATCTGACATCAGCAGTGATACTCTTGTTCCACATCCTCTTCTGAACCCAGCTTGAATTTCTGACAGTTCCCTGTCTATGTACTGCTGCAACTGTTTTTGAATTATCTTCAGCAAAATTTTACATACATGTGATGTTGATATTATTCAATATTTTCTGCATTCTGTTGGATCACCTTTCTTTGGAATGGGCATACACGTGGATCTTTGGTTGGCCAGGTAGCTGTCTTCCAAATTTCTTGGCATAGATGAATGAGTGCTCTCAGCATTGCATCCATTTGTTGAAACATCTCAATCGGTATTCTGTCAATTACTGGAGCCTTCTTTTCCACTAATGCCTTCAGTGTAGCTTAGACTTCTTCTTCCTTTAATACCACCAGTTCTTGATCATATATCACCTTCTGAAATGATTGAGCCCCCATTTCAACCAGGCTTATAAATGTAGTTTTATAAACTGATCTCTTGGGGATAGTTATAATTGATTCTTAATTATAAGTGAAGAGAAACAGTAGTAAAAATATCTTCTTGAGAGGAGGGTGCTGTTGCTGCTGCCAGTGTTGGGAAAGACAGAATATTAAAGATAATAGTTTGAATTAATGTCACTGTACATGTGCAGATTGCTGAATGACAAATGTTTTGTTAATTATATATTGATATGGTTTGCATATCAATAAGCAAGTGTGTCCAAGATTACATCTCACCCACATCTTTAACCTTTCTCTGCCCTGTGCTGACTTTGTCATCTTGGTATGGAACTTCCATATGACTCGGTAAATTTTAGTTTAATGTTCTCTCTGTATCTTTTTTCTGTTTATAGACTTGTGTCCGTAATTTTAAAAAAAATTATTCACATTTATAAAATGGATAAATCTTTTTACGTTGTAAAAAGTTTGGACTTACTCTAGGGCTCTTTTAAATGGATGTCTACAGTATTTTTAAGTGTAAAATAGTTTTAAGTATTAACTACTTGACAAAGAGACTTAAAGAACAGACAAACTTAAAGCTAGATTGGGTGGCATACTGCCAATTGAAGATCAACCAAGAATTATGATACATCACAATACTGATCAGCAGAAATTTTATAACTAGAATTTCCCAACTCACCTATCCTGTAGAGTCCAACTGCTTAGGACTTCTGATAATGAAGAGAAATGGTTGTGGGGGGGGCCTGTGGGAACACTCTGCTCCACAACCAGCTGGTCAGTGTGATGCTGATTGTGCTGTTTTCTTGAAACCATTTGTTGTGGGGATCTCAGCCAAGGCTTGTCAAAGTCACTGATGTCTCCTTTATCTTTAAAAAATGTCAGGAATGGGCCTGTGGGCTCATCTGGAGCTGCTCAAATCCTGGCACTCAGTTCCTTGTAGTACTGAGGAATTCCAGCAGATGGTGCAAAATACCCTCACTCACGAAACCTCTCTCTCATCCTTTTAAGAGGAACTTGACCAAAATGGCTTCTCTTCCCTCCATTCCCTCCCTTCTTTCCACCTTTGTATCTTTCTCTCTCTCCCTTCACTCTGCCCATCCCTTTCTGACTTCATTCATTGATTCATCAAATATCTATGAAAGCCTAATATACTGAGCTCTGTGCAAGAAATTGGGGAAATGAACTGAGAGGGTCCATGCCTTTGAGGAGTCCGGAGTCTAATAAAGGAGAAAAATAATAGGCAAGTGATACACAGGAGTTCTGGTAGCTTAGTGCCTAAGGCACTTGACTGCTAACCAGAAGGTTGGCAGTTCAAACCCACCAGCCACTCCTGGGAAGAAAGATGGGGCAAGCTACTTCCGTAGTGATAACTACCTCAGAAACCCAAGGAGGGGTCGCTATGAGTGAGGTCTGACTTGATGGCACATAACAACAGCAACAACACAGGAGGCTGAGGGAGCAGTGTTTGAGCTGCATTATCTCAGCTTATGGGTTTGGGAGGTAGGCAGACCTGTTTTGCCTGTCTTGAACTCCCAAAGCCACATTTTCTAGCTGTGACTTTGCGCAAGTGCCTTTCTCTCTCTGAATCTGTTTTCTTACCTTTAAAATTGGGATGACATTAGATTTCCCCATAAATTTTTCATGAAGTTGGTATGAGGATTAAATGCATTAATATATGTAAAGCACTTAGCACACACATCCCTCAAAAATGTTATTCATGCATTAGTTTATTCCATAGGCATTTTTTGTATGACAACCACGTGAACAAGACTATCTTTGTTGTTATATGAGGTACAAAATAAAATAAGCAATACTTCTATTCTCTAAGTGATTTACAAACAAACAAACAAACAAAAAACCAAACTCACTGCTGTTGAGTCAATTCGATCATAGCAACCTCTCCTTGGGTTTCTGAGATGGTACCACTGTGGAAGTAAATTGCCCAATCTTCCTTCCAAGGAGTGGCTGGTGGGTTTGAATGGCCAGACTTCTGGTTATCAGTCAGATGCCTTAGGCACTATGCCACCAGAGCTCCCAAGCGATTTATAGTCGGGGTGAATATTTCTTCAAAATCTTTGTGAACACCTTCCCTAGTGAAAGAATAAAAACCTGTCCAGGACTGAAAGAGTGAAATACCAGCTTAGATTGAAAGAGAATAAAGTTATAACGCTATTAATCAGGCAGGGAGGAAAAAGGCAGATCAAGCCAGCAGCAGAATCTACAGGAATCATTGTTTCTGTCAAGGTCATGCTGCAGCTATAAAATGCATAATGACAACCTGTTTGAATGACTTCTGCTTTCCTACCAATGATGTCCTCAGACCTGCTTTGCTATTCTCGTCTTTTGTTAACCAACCAGTTATCTTTGAGTCAACACACGGTGACCCCATGTATGTCAGGACAGAACTATACCACATAGGCAGGGCTTCCAACTAGTTCATTCTGGTTCCATGCCCTGCTGAAAATTTGTATTTTCACCCCAGATATACTGAATCAGAATCTACATTTTAACAAGCTCCCCAGGTGATTCTTATGAATATCACCTGGGGAGCTTGTTAAACTTCGAAGCCCTGTCTATAGAGTTTCAGTGGCTGGTTTTTCAGAGGTAGATCTGTATGCCTTTGGGTGGACTGGAACCTCCTACCTTCAGGTTAGCAGCCAAGCTTATTTACCAATTGCACCATCCGGAGCTATGCAATTGCTAAACCATCCTGGCCTCATGAGAACACCCCATCCCTAGTTACTCCCCTCTTCTTCTAATCCTGCCTCGGAAATTGCAACCTGTACAGAACTGATCCCTCTTTCTCCTAGACCCTCCTGGAGACCCTTCAGCGGGAGCTCAAACCTTCCAAAAGGTGTTGCCCTCCTCCCTCTTTGAGTAGCACTCCATGGCCTACAAGAGGGTGCTCCTTAATCCATCATTCAATAAATCTGATTCCATCTGTTGGTCCTTGGCTGATTAGGGTTCCACACCAGAAAACTCATCTTTGCAGCCTGTCTTGTAGCAGGGTCACAGGCAGCCACCTAGTTCGGCTACTCAGAGCCCCCACATGGAACTCCAACAAGGAAAGGAACAACAGGAGGACTGAGGCACCTGTGTGGGCCTGTACTTTGGCAAAAGTGGTGGAAGAAGCTTAAGACTCTTCAGGAGCAGCACTGGCAGAGCTGCTGCTGTCCAAGCTAGATGGCCCAAGTGTGAGTATTTTTGCTTCATAGGGTGGACCTAGGGCAGGTCCCTTTCCTGCTCTGGGCCCTACACAAAGTGGGAGGGCTTTTACTTTGCCCCATACACAGGCCAGAGCAGTGTTCTTTGATATGTAAAATGCTGTCTCCAAAATAGGGATAGAAGGGAAATTCCTCAACATAATAAAGGGTAAATATGCAAAGCCAATGGCCAACATTATTATTAATGGAGAAAGACCCAAGGCATTCCCCCTTACAAACAGGAACCAGACAGGGATGCCCTGTATCACCACTTCTATTTAACACTGTATTGGAAGTCCTGGCCAGGGAAATAAGGCAAGAAAGAGAAATAAAAGGCATACAAATTGGCAAAGAGGAACTAAAACTATCTCTATTTGTGGACAATATGATCCTGTACATAGAAAACTCAAGGGACTCAATTTAAAAAAAAAAAAAAACTATTGGAACTAACAGAGAGGTTCAGCAAAGTGGCAGGATACAAGGTCAACATACAAAAATCAGTTGGATTCCTCTACACCAACAAACAGTCCTCTGATAAAGAAATAAGGGAAATAATACCATTTACTATAGCTACTAAAAAGATAAAATATCTAGGAATAAACATCACCAGAGACACAAAAGACCTATACAAAGAAAACTATAAAATACTGCTACAAGAGACAACAAAGGCACTACATAAATGGAAGAACCTACCTTGTTCATGGATAAGTAGACTAAATATTGTGAAAATGTCAATACTGCCTAAAGCAATCTACACATTTAATGCAATCCCAATCCAGATTTCAACAAAATTTTTTAAGGACATGGAAAAACTAATTACCAATTTGATATGGAAAGGAAAGAGACCTCAAATAAGCAGAGCACTTCTCAAGAAGAAAAACAAAGTAGGAGGTCTCACACTCCCAGATCTTAAGAACTACTATGCAGCCACAGTAGTCAAAACAGCATGGCATTGGTATAATGATAGACAGATAGACGACCAATGGAACAGAATTGAAAGTCCAGATATAGACCCATCCATCTATGCACAACTGATCTTTGACAAAAGTCCAAAACCCATTAAATGGGGGAAGATACAGCCTCTTTAACAAATGGTGCAGGCAAAACTGGAAATCCACCTGTAGAAAAATGAAACAAGACCCATACCTCACCCCATACACAAAAACAAACTCAAGCTGGATCAAAGACTTAAATACAAAACCCAAAACTATAAAATTTATCAAAGATAAAATAGCGGCAAATCTGGGAGCCCTAATTTATGGCATAAATGGACTGTCAAGCATAACTCAGAATGTGCAGGAGATAGAAGAGAAGCTAGATGACTGGGACCTTTTAAAAATTAAATTCTTGTGTGCATCAAAAGATTTCATCAAAAGGGTAAAAAGAGAACCGACAGATTGGGAGAAAATATTTGCCTATGACAATCTGATAAAGGACTTATCTCCAAAATCTATGGAAAACTTCAACACCTCAACACCAAAAAGACAAATAACCCAATTCACAAATGGGCAAAAGACTTAAACAGACACTTGACCAAAGAAGATATACAGGCAGCCAACAAACACATGAGAAATTGCTCACGATCATTAATCATTAGAGAAATGCAAATCAAAACAACAATAAGATATCATCTCACCCCAGCAATAATAGCAAAGTTCAACAGGTCAGAAAATAACAAATGCTGGCAAGGTTGCGGAGAGATTGGAACTCTTGTGCACTGCTGGTGAGATTGTAAAATGGTACAACCATTGTGGCAAACGGTATGGTGTTTCCTTAAAAAACTGAAAATAGTAGTACCATTTGACCCAGCAATTCCATTACTAGGAATATATCCTAAAGAGGTGAGAGAACACGAACGAACAGACATATGTACACTTATGCCTATGTTTATCGCAGCAAAATTCACTATAGCAAAGACATGGAAACAATCTAAATGCCTATCAACAGATGAGTGGATAACTAAATTATGGTACATGCACACAATGGAATACTATGCTACATTAAAGAACAATGAGGAATACGCGAATCATCTCACAATGTGGATGGACATTCTGCTGAGTGAAATAAGTCAATCGCAGAAAGACAAGTACTGTATGAGCCCATTATTGTAAAAAGACAAAGAAGGGTTTGCTTGGGAAAGGAAACTCACTTAGTAGGTTAACGGGATGAGGCGGGAAGGGGAGGGATTAATTTCGGGCCTATACACTGACATGGGTAGGGGGAGGGATATACAGGAAGGATCTGTGACCACCTTGATAACATTAGGAAATGGGAAGACACCGAATTGTGCACATAAGAGTTAGACAACAGATACTAATACCAACCAATGTGTTCACAGCACTGCATTGCCATTAACACCAAACACCAGGCTACAGATAAACACATAAACACCTGAGAGGATCAGATGGGGGTCAGTGAACAGGAGTATACTCTAGACCAAGGATAGACTCAGCTGAGGCTAATCTTGCACAGACACCAGTGATACAAAATACCTGCAAAATACCTTACAGAAACAATAGAAGACAGGCACAGAGTAATCTCTTACAGACAGTCAAACACTATGGGAGAAGATCCAATAGATCTGCGGTCTCAGGACCATAGTGCTGGGGGACAACAGACTCAATTGGCACAACAAAATACATAAAAGCCTTGCTCCACATCCTACATTGATGAGTAGTGACTGGGGTCTTAAAAGCTTTCAAGGGGCCATCTAAAATGTAGCTAACAGTCTCGTAGCATCAGAAGTGAAGAAGAACGCCAAAAAAAAAAAAAAAACAAACCAAGGGCATTTAGAAGCAATCAGCCCTAGGACACGATGGCCCTCGAGACTAGAAGAACTGGATGGTGCCTGGCTACCAATGCCAACCACTCAGGAAAGGATCAAATCTGGAGATCCTGGATACAGTGGGAGGGAAAACATGGAACAAAATCCAAAAACTCAATAATGACCAGAATTACTGGTCAGATGAAATCTGGTGAGACCCCCAATACTATGGCCCTGGAATACATTCTGTGCCTGGAATAAAACCCACACGCAAGGGCTGGCTCTTAGCCCAATAGTTAACAAGATGTACATGCAGACCACTCAACCCAGGATGATGTACCCACATAATCTATGGTAATACATCCCTTAGAGCAATAGACCACAGGACACCAGAGGACCAACATTCAAACTGAGGAAATGCAGGACAAACAGGAGTGCATAAATATGAAGGGCACAGGGGGTGGGTTACAGGGTAGGGAGGGGAGGAGACTGGGTTAGGGTTGGACATGGTAAATGGGGAGTGAAACTAAATGTACACGTAACGTTGAATGTCAAACAAGCTCTTAAAATAAAAAAATTAAAAAAAATACTGCCTCCAAAACCTAAAAAGTCTTACAACATAGTGTGTTTCTTTCTTTATGGTGGTAGACACAAGATACAATCATTTGTCCTTTACTTGGGTGGGATGTCCTTCATGCCCCTCATCAATGGACCCCTAAAAATTTTACTGATGTGGCAAGCACCTGAATTTTTGATGTGGCAAGCATCCTCTGGGATGAGTTTCCCTATTCTTCCAATATGCTGGCCATATTTTGCTCACCCAATTTGATTAGCATGGTGTTAGTAAGTAGTGGATTAATGTGATGTTCTGAAAAACTTCCAGATGGTCTAGATCTCTTTAGACTATTTATGACAGAGGGCAGGAGAGTCAACATTAGCAAAATATATACATTCTTTTCATCATGGGAATGCAAATGGTTTCTCTTCCTCCTTTCTGATAGGAAACACATTTGTTAAATCAATGGCTGTACACCATTTGCCTCAGTCCCAGTTAATGTGTTCTAACAAAGATATAACATCTGGCATGGCAGATTGTAATCAGGGTTAATCCTCAATTGGGTTTATAGTTGTCTGCTTTCATTTTTCCAGGATATTGCAAGCACCAAACTAGTAAATTACATGGTGAAATGATGGGACCACTACTTCAGCATCCTTTAGATATTTAATACAAAAAAAAAAAAAAAAAAAAAAACTCACTGCTATTGAGTCAGATCTGACTCATAGCAACCCCTCTTTGGGTTTCTGAGGCAGTATCACTACAGAAGTAGATTGCCCAACCTTCCTTCCGAGGAGTGGCTGGTGGACTTGAACCACCAGGCTTCTGGTTAGCAGTCAAATGCCACCAGAGCTCCTGGTATTCATTTCCACCATGCCTCTTGGGTATATATGATATTGTTTCAATTTACTATCATGGCTGAGAGTGAGAGATCAGTTTCAGATGTTTCCAGTTGACCTTCCCCACTATAATAGCTCTTACCCCTCAGGTCAAGGACCCTAAAGTTTGTCTATTCTGAGTACATATTCTGGGACCAAGGAAGTGACTACTAGGTGGTCTCTAAATCGGTGGACTCACAGTGAGTGGGATCTTGACTGGGACTGTGTTTATTACTTGGTCCTCATATCGTTGTTGTCATTGAGTTGATTCTGACTCATGGCAATCCCATGTATGTAGAATATAACTGATCCACAAGATTTCCAAGGCTGTGTGACCTTTTAGAAGCAGATTTCCAGGCCTGTCTTCCAAGGTACCTTTGGGTGGGTTTGAACTGCTGACCTTTTGGCTAGTAGTCAAGCACTTAACTGTGCTACATATATAGTTCTCCACTTTAATAGGGATGTCATGATGATGTTCTATGTTCCTGGATAGCAGAGTTGACTTGGACCAAATGTCCAAGATTCCTTGAAATGTTACATATTACTCTTGTCCAGCGTACTCTTGCCTCAATGAATGGTTGAAGTTACCTTTGGAGAAGTCTGGAGAATTTATTACCACATCCATATGTCACAATGTTTTAGGACCTCTCCTCCTGGGAAGCTTATCTTTCCTTCAGTCAATGGGCCCTGGGTCTGAAACTAGCTCAGATATGGGAACTGGGCAAGGAGTCATGAACTGTTATTGGTACAATGTCCCTGATCATCAATCTTGGATCTCTTTTAGTGATACAGATTGAGAAGCATGCTGGTTAGCTAGCTGTTCATCTATTTTGCCCCCAGGGATGTCTTGCTTTAATATCCATCATTGCATCTATTTGTGAGTGAGCAGCATTCCCTACCCCATCCTTCTAACACTGCTACTCACTACAATCGTTGTGTCCATCTGGCTTCTTGCAATTATACGTTGCCACCAGGCCTCTATTCCAGAATTCTTTACTCCAGTCTCAGCTATCAGTGAGCTGAATTCCATAATGGCTTTTCCTAGCATCAGCTCTGGCTTGGATTTCTTGGTGTTGCTAATGCCCCTTCACCAGGGCACTCTATCATCTGCTGAGATCACCTGTGGGTTAAATCCTGAATCCTAGAGACTGCATCCAAAGAGAACACTCTCCCTTATTCAATCTTGTATTCTAGTCCCCTTGATGAAGCACCTTCAGATTCTCATCCTAAGCCTAGTCTCCTGGCTTCTGTTGGTACATGCTGGCTAGGTCTTATAGCTTCTTTGGGATGAAGTGTTTTCCCCCTTCCCCCCTTATCAGGCTTAGCATGTCCCTGGATGGGTTTTGTTGTAATGTAGGCTTAGTTTTCAGCCTAGTGACTAGGAGAGGAATTTTAGGCCTAGTGGCCAACTCCAAAACCTCATTTTGTCACCTAATTTTTCATATAATTCCTGGTACTTACTGTTGCAGGTCTGCTCTAGGAAGCAGAATCTGAGACAGAACTTAGCAGGCAGGATATTTATCAAGGAGTGCCCTTAGGATAACACCTGTGCAATTCATACCTAAAGATAGAAGTAGAAATGTGTGCAAGATGTCTAGCTGTACTACAGGCCCAACAACAGTGAGCTCTGGAGCTAAAAGCATCCTTCAGAGTTGTTCCCAGTTGGGCTGAGATGGCCAGGCCTCAATACTATCACCTGGATCAGCCATTGAATGTGAGCTTTCCCAGAAAGGGATGTGGCTTTGAATGAGGTGGCTATTTGAAAATCCAGCAATCCCTGAAGGGGCTGACAGCTGAAAGCCTTCAGCCAACACCATTCTCAGCAGCTGGAACAACCAAGCAGTCTTTCATTGAAGAGGATCTAGGCCATGCACCACATGCACCAACCACAGATGGGTGCATCATGAGAGTCAAAAATAAACATTTGCCATTTGAAGACACCAAGTTTGTGGGGGATGCTTGTTAGTGTAGCATCACATAGCCTATCCTGACTAATACACTTGACTTCATGCAGAGAGAAAAGATCTCTCAAATCTCAAGAACATAAGGAATAACCTGTCCTAGAGCCATAAGCCTTTCTTTTTAAAAACACGTTGATTCAGTAGTCACCCTGAGTACACACAGGTGGCTGTGTGAGGCAGACCATTGCAGTAATGGCCTCCAAAACATTGGTGGGGTAGTGAGTAAGGCAGTTGGCTGCTAACCAGAAGGTCAGCAATGCAAACCCACCAGCTGTTCCATGGGAGGAAGATGAGGCAACCTACTTCCGTAAAGATTTACAGCCTTGGAAATCCAATGGGAACCTCTATGAGTCAAAATCAACTCAGTGGCAGTGGGTATGCCCTGGGATAGGCCTCTCCAAACTCACTAGCTCAGGCCCCAGTCATATAATAGCCACTGAGCTTGGAGGGAGGCCCAGGAGAGGGCACTGTGGTGGGCCACATGGCTGGGAGTGACAGCTTTTTAGGTGAGAAGCCAAGGGTTAAAGCTGTTGCCCTTGTGTGACATCTCTCTTTCAAACACTCTACACCAAGGTTTCTCAAAATTGGCACTATTGATACTGAGCCCCCAGCTCACTAACCGAGGAAGGTGTTTTGATTTACTTGGACGGAACGTTAAAAAGGAAACCTATGTGATGGTTCTGGCGCCTGAAGACAGAGACTTCCAAGAGAAGGGACAGGGTGGAGGACAGAATTGGGTATTGCAGTTGGTCACCCTCCTGGCAGAAGGATCTCTTAGGGATGCCCCTTGGAGGTTTTGGGTTTTATTAAAGTAAAGGATTTCCCTTCCAGGTGGCTAAGCAAAACAGAATGACTTCCCTGCTGGGAAGGCCCCATGCAGCTTGCAAGAGAGGGTCACAGTAAGGGATGGGCTCAGATAAACTCCAGCTTCCCTCAGCCCCAGAAGCCATGCCCATCGGAAAGGCTTCCTCCCCGCTCAGGAGTTTCCAGCATCATGTGCATCCACTCCATCAGGCTGGAGGAGACTGGAGTGGATGGCCTGCCCTTGACACAAATGTGCTACTGGCCTTCTCAGGAAAGGGAGGCCTCTTGGTCTCTGTTCAGTACACCCCAGGTATTTCTCATCACATCAGGGGCTTGTATTCCATTTTGCCATTTTTTAAGCTCAGGAACATGCAAACGCACTGCCCTTTGTCATGGAGTAGAGACAAATAGCTGATGCTTTCCACCCTGCAATGCTGGTCTAGATTTGAAGAGAAAAGGAGAGGCCCTCACCCCAGCCCCTTCACACATCATACACTGGCTCCTCTTGGACCTAGTCTTCGAGTCCTTTGTGTCTATGCTGAGTGAATTGGTCTTGGAGTCCTGAATGGTCCAGGAACAAGGGGCCCCGAAGTGATCGCAGTTCACGGCAGATTGCTTTTACATTTAGAACTAGCCGGTGTATGTGAGACGTGAGCTGGCAGTTAAGTGTTCCAGGAACTACTCCAGCCAAATGCATGATCCATGCAGCCTGTTCTCAAGGCACAGATAAATGATTCCAGCCTGATTCTCTGAAAATAAGAAAAATTTAACTATTTGTGTCCAAAAGGTGGACTCTCCTTGGACACAGGCCTTTGTTCTGAGCAGACACATACCTGCCTGGATCCTGGGGGCTGGGGGAGTGGGTGGTGAAAGAACCTGGAACAGGAGCTGAGGAAAGAAAGATGGCGGGTCTAGAAAGGATTCTGGAGCTGAAGGATGCAGCGGCTCACCATACCCAGAGTGCTCAAAACTACCAAGCCCTCTCGAATGCATTGTCTTTGTAAAGTTTGTGAAGTGCCTTACAAATAAAAAAATATTAGTACTACTTGTCTTCAAGGTTCAGTAAGTATCCATGTCTACCACAGGGTGGGTAGGCAAGGTATTCAAACAACTCCGAATCCAGCAAAATCTCGGAATTTCATGTGCAGTTAGTCTCTGTGCCTGTGCAGATAAGCTTTGGTGACAGACACTTATAGGCCTTTTTGAACAGCATCAAAAAGTTGGGCCCCAAGCACCTGTTCTAAGGTGACTGAGACAAAATTCCCCAAATCACTTTTTACTTCAGGGCCCTTCTGGGCTCTCCTCACCTGCCATTCTGCCTGCCTGGCCCACCTGGCTTGGGGCATCCAGGAAGGCGCAGACCGTTGGATGAGTTCTGGGGTGACCCCACCCCTCCTGCAGGCTAAGGGCAACCTCACTCCCTTTTTTAGTTTCAGGAGTGGAGCTGGCACATTGTTCACACGGATGGGGACAGTCTGTCTTCTCATAAATTTCCCCCTGGCTTTCAGACGAATTATACATGTGTGGCTCTGTCTGGGATAACTGAGTTTGAGAATCACTACAAATTACAGAAAATGTGGTTTGGAAGAACTGCTGGAATGTGTGTGATGGGACCTAACGGCTCATTCTAATGATTCTCTCTGTTGTTGTTGTGTGCCATCAAATCAATTCCAACTCTTATGTACCTATGCAACAGAAGAAAACTGCCACATAGGGTGTCCTAGGCTGTCAATCTTTACAGGAGCAGATTGTCGGTTTTCTCCAGCAGAGTGGTTGGTGGATGTGAACAACCAGCCACTCTGTTAGCAGCCAAGTGCTTAACCATTGTGCCACCAGGCCTTCTAGATGTAAGTTTGAAATGTATGTATTTGACATCTCCCATAATGAAAAGTTGAAACCAAAACCAAACCAAACCCACTGCCATCAAGTTGATTCCAGCTCATAGCCACTCTATAGGGCAGACTAAAACTGCCCCATGGGGTTTCCAAGGCTGTAATCTTTATGGAAGCCGAATGCCACATCTTTCTGCCACAGAGAGGCTGGTGGGTTCACCGACTTTTGGTTAGCAGACAAGCACTTTAACCACTGCACTACCAACCCACTGCCATAGAATGGATTCTAATTCATAGTGACCGAATCAGACAGAGTAGAACCGATCCATAGGGTTTCCAAGGCTATAAATCTTTTTGGAAGCAGACTGCCACATCTTTCACAAGGCTGATGGGTTCAAACCACCCATCTTTTGGTTAGCATGAGTGCTTTAACTACACCACCAGGCATCCTACTGCATCACCAGAGCTCCTGAAAAGTTGAATAGTAGTTGCATAATATTTACATGAGTCTGTTTCGAGATTTGCAGAGCATTTCCATGTGCTTAACCTCATTCAACCATCACAAAGGCATTTTATAGATGAAGAAACTGAGGTTGAGTTGGAGCTGGAAGTGGGATTGATAGAAGCTTGGCAGGGGAATCCCTGCAGCAGCAGGGTGTTTGGGGAGGCAACCATGAGGAAGACTTCCTTAACTGGAGTATCACAACAAATCAAATGGGTCTGAAGTCCTGCAAACGGTTGAGCCCTGGATTGGTCTGGCTCCATGATAAAAGATTCAGGCTGAGCCTGAAGCAAGTCTTCCAACCCAGTTGGAGGATAAATTCAGGGAAGTCAAGCAGTGTCTGGGAATAGAAAAGGACTCAGAAGAATAGATCCAAATCAGACCTTAAAATTGGATGGGTCCCAACCACCCCCATACACAAATCTGTATAATGAGTGTTGGTGGTTAATGTGTGGTTTGTTTCCCTGCTGTTTTATTTCACTATGCTGTCCAGGAGCTGCCTCAGTTTCCCTGCAAAGTGGAGTCCAAACACGATGGACACTGTCTCTGTCTGATGGAAAGGCACAGGCAGTGCCGGCTGCTCCTTCAGTCTACCTGGTGGGGGAGAATGAAACTGCTTGTGCTTGGAGCAAGTCTTTCCATCGGCACTGTGGTGGCTGTTGTCTGCATCTCCTGGGACAGTGGGAAGTTGGATACTGGTTGCCTTCCGGGTGAGGGCAGACAGCAAGAGGCTGTTACTCAATGTCCCCCATCCATTCAAAATACTAAGAAGCAAAGTGTATGTTTAACTCTCACCGATTTTGTTTTGTAAGGTCATTGGTAGTGTCCTTGACCATTTCTCAGCTAAGTAGACCATGTGGGTGTTCTGTTTCTTCGGTTGAGTGGGTGTGTCCATTGTATACAGCCTTATATTTCTTACTGTATAAGTATGAAAGGGTGGCTAGAGAACAGCTGGTGTAGGACATAGTTCTGGAGATGATGACACCATGAACAGGAAGTATTGATCAGCACCAGTGGCCTTACCCAATAAACCATTAGAAAGAGGGTGCAGCAGTTTGTGGCAAGATGAGGGGATTAGCCAATGCAAAAGTGACTGCGCACTCAAACCCTCTGTGTCCTACTAATTAGAGTGAGATGATAAGGAAGCATGGATGATCCTATCAGTGACACACTTCCTGGTTCCCAAGGGTAGAACAGCAGATGTGTTTTTTTCTTTCCCTAAATGAGTGGGTCTTTAATCAGTGAAAGAAGCTCTGGTGGTGTAGTGGGCAAGGCATTTGACTGCTAACCAGGTTGGCGGTTCAAACCCACCAACCACTCCGCATAAGACTGGGCAATCTACTACCATAAAGATTTACTGCGTCAAAAATCCAAAGGATGTTGCTATGACTCAGAATCGACTGGATGGCAGTGAGTTTGGTTTGGTTTTTGGTTTTAACCAATGAACTAAAGTTCTTTGCATATGCTTACTTGTTGTGTTGTTGTTATTTGCCGTTGAGTTGGCCCCAACTCATAGCGACCCCTCCTTGGGTTTCCGAGGCAGTATCACTAC
>NW_006921604.1:11541087-11553060 GCF_000298275.1 Orycteropus afer afer
CCTGGCTAGCAGAGTGATTTTTAGGTTAATTCTTAGGTCCTACCACCACTCGGGAATCTCCAAGCTGTCTGTGCCATCAGGATCGCTGCCAGACCTCAGCTCCGTATGTCTCCTTTTTTGGTATTTTCACGTAAATTCTTCTGCAAGTTGGGGTTTAGTCCACTTCTATATCCTTCCCTTCAGGGTTCAGGGGTCCAAGATTATCTTCTGTGTCTGTGTTAATTGGTTTCCCTTTTCTCTGTTGAAGAGGGTCTGTGCAGTCTTTTTGCCTAGTCCATCTTGCCAGAACTCTGCTTATGACTTTTAACATGAATATTAGTTAGATTTTGTCAAAGGCCTTTTCTATATCAGTTGATATGATCATGATTTTTTTTTTTGCCTGTTGATATGGTGAATTATTACATGAACTAATTTCAAATGTTGTTTAATAGTTGTATGCAGTAACTGTTGCTCATGATGTGTAACTGGATTTGATTTGCTAATATTTTGTTAAGGATTTACGTATATACGTTTTTGTAGTCAATGTCATGAAACAAAATGTGTATGAACTGCTGCATGGAAAATGAATTTGCTCTGTAAACTTTCACTCAAATCACATTAAGAATTAAATACATAAATAAATGAAAAAAAAAAAAAAAACACTTCCAGATATACTAAAAGATCTTTTAACTTAATTATACAGTAATAGTGTCTTGCCATTGCAAAGTAGCATCTGTTTGTTATTACGAATCACTGCATGTACCTAATGTAATTGCCTTTATGGGAGTTGGGACCATGGCCAACATGCCATCAGACATTGCCCAAAAGGATGTTATATAGGCACTACATGACTATACAGACTTTATTTGTCAGAGAAGATTCATTAAAATATTTTTATCCAAAAAAACCACAAACTTAAAATTTTTTAGAGCACAGCATTTCTAACATTCAAGTTTTCAAAAAAAATTCAGCTCCTTGGCTACGCTAACCACATTTTAAGTGCTCAACATCCACATGTAGAAGTGGCTACTATACTAGACAGTACAGACATCACTGAGTCCTTTTGGACAGTGCTGAGGATTTAAGATTAGCCACAATAAGAAATCTTGAAAAATGCTTGCATCATACAGCTTATATGTGAAAGACACCTAAGGTTCTCCCAAATTTTACAAAAATCCTAATATAAATGGTATTAAAATTGAAAGAAATTTTTAACTTAAAAATTTTAACCACCACACTAGAGGGAAAACTTAAGTTTTCTCTTACACTATTACAGAATTGTCATAGAAATAGGATCAAAGAGTCTGCAACCATAAAAATGATAGGAAAAAATGATCATAAATATATCCAGGCAGTTCATAAAAATAATTTTCTGTATTTTGTGGTAAGTATGGCATGTTGTTGCCATTATGTGCCATCGAGTCGGGACCGACTCATAGCGACCCCTCCTTGGGTTTCTGGGGCAATATCACTATGGAAGTAGACTATCCCATGTTCCTTCCAAGGAATGGCTGGTGGGTTTGAACTGCAAGCCTTCTGGTTAGCAGTCAACTGCCTTAGGCACTATGCTACCAGAGCTACTAAGTATGGCATACTGGCTTTTAAAATTTTTTTTTTTTTTTTAATTCTAAATAATTATGCACTTCCACACCTTATTCTGTATTTGTAATCTTGCATACCTTAACAAGCACCCCTCCCTCTCCACTCCCCCAAAAAAACTATACAAGCTTCAGTGCCTATAAAATCTGTATTTGCCCTGGTTAGAACTTACTTTAAACAATAAGCCACAGCCAGCCTCCTCTTCCATTATTTTTCTATTACTGGAATAAAAGTTGGAATACTTCCATATCCTACACACTACTTTCATCTAACCTATATTTATTTAAAAAACGAAAACAAGAACAAAACAAAACATGCAGAACACTGTTTTTTTTTATTTCAAATGTCACATTAGATAACAATTCTAATGAAAGCAAACACTACAATAATACAAAACAAAAATTTTGCAGCATTTAAATTTTTCCAAAGTAAGGCAGTCATCAATCACACTGGTAACAGTATAAAATTTGAAAAACAGTATCCTAACAGTATACTAAATAACAAAGGTTCAAAAAAAAGTGTTTTAGAAAGATCCCTGAACAGAAAATGTTAGAGATACCTTCCTGTTGCAAACTCCTTTTCCTACTTAAAAGTCCACATTTGCCAATCCAGCCCCATGAATTACACAAGTTCTTGGTGCACTGTTATTATTTAGAATTGATCTTTCATTGCCAAATGCCAACAGAGCCTCACTGGGCTCTGCTGGCTCCCTCCCTGCTACGTGGCGCATTTCCTCTGCTGAATGAAGTTAGGTGATTCCACTGCTGAGCTTCTGCCCACAAGAACAGTGTGCAGACCCAGGTCTGTACCTCTAAAGAGAAAAACTATTCCAACTTTTTCTAGAGACCACAGGCAGAATGCTACCATGAACTAACATCCCCAACTCTACAGAATGCAGTGGTGATTTTTTAATTTCTTGAGGCTTTTATGCTACTGCGATATTAAGGCTGTTTTAAAGGACTCAGAAAATTTTGATGTTACTTTTTTAGCAGTTAAATTGAGAGGTGAATGTTGAGATGAAGATGAGACATGAAGGTGAAAAGACCTTTTCCTATGAGTCAGAAGTCAACAGCTCAGAATTAAATAGGAAATGATATTCTGCAACATTCAGGGTTCAGTGTTTTCTTATTCAAACTGCCCACACTATACCCCATTCAGACCTAACTCCCTGCAAATGAGATTTTGAAGAACCATAGCAACAACAGGGCCCTTAAGTAGGTAGGGATGTGCTGAACCAAGAAGCACACACCGCCCCCTCCCCCTTCTGCCAGCTGCCACTGCTCTCTCTTAGAGATGGTGACCTTCCTGAACTTCCTCCACGGCCACAATAAAACCTCATGCTTTAAACAAATCACCCACATTTATTTTTCTTCTAATTCGCTATTATTTTTTTCATATCTTTCACATTCATTTTTTTTGGAGAGGAGATTTTTCTCCCCCAAGAGACAGCATCTTGATTTTAAAGAGTGCTATTTAACTAATTTAAATGGTGGGGAAAACACAAAAGCAGCAGCAAATGGATACTTTTTAAAAACCAACTTTTAAACTACAATGAATTCTATGTAATATGGCTAGGCCAAGTAACAAGAGAAGTTTGACTGTAGTAACTGCCAATTTCCAAATAAAATTAAAATCTCTAAGTTTTATTTTTTTCTTGATGATTCAAAAGTCTTACAGAAAGATGACATACTTTAGAATTGAGTTACAACTTATAAAACAGTCTTGGTGGTTTTTGTTTTTGTGGAGGAGAATGGTGTTGAGAGAAGACAGGACACCTCTGTGATCATAAAAATGGATAACACTACAGAATTTGGTACTAGAGTTGGTTATTGTGACTGTACAGATAGGCCCTAACATTTGAAATTATTTTCCTCACTTGGAATGGCAAAAATATTCTAACTTTTAATTCTTTAGATGAAAATGTCTTATGTTCAGAACACTACCAGTCAAGATATCAGTTGCATTTCACAGGTACAGGCAGACAGAATAATGAGGCAACCACTTAAGCTATCAATGCAAAAATACCTAACAGAGTATACTGAACTTCAAGAGGTAAGATTACACCCTCACACACTATTACTATAATTTGATTCTGTTTCTGTTCTGATGTAACTAGAATATTAGCATTAGAACACTTTCAAGAAAATTAAATTACAGTGTCATGATGTTGAATGGGAGATTGCATTGTATTCTGAGAAATCATTAGAAATTACTTTCCTGAAGAAATGAAGACTGTTCTGCTTTAGCTAGATTTCCAACTAACTAGAGTCTGTTCTTTTTTCTTTTACGTTTGTAAACGCATACAATTAGCTTGGTTGGGTACAGGAGGTACCAAGCTACTCCCACCTCACACTATGCGGTGTGAACAAAGCATGGAGTGGTCACAGTTAATTTTCTTTGGATTAAAAAAAAAAAAAACTTGTCTTGCTCTAATCTGCATCATTGCTCTTGTACAGGCTCAGAAAGAGGCAGATAGAAACAGGAAGAGAAAATGATAGTCTTCCAAGTGATAGGAGAACGGCCCTAATACAGGGAATCTTCTTACTCTGGGCATAGATACATAACTTCAGGAAAGCACCTGGAGAAGTTATGGTACAGTGGGGTTAATTAGACACCCCAAACGGAATCAGAAATTTTAACTATCTGAACATAAATTTAACAGAGAAAATAATTTCCTGAAGGAAAATGGAGAATGCATTACCAGTTTCCACGAACCAGTTCTAAGGCAGGCTTTCTGGGATTCTAGATGCAGTTTGTTTCCTTTTAGGTCAGGGTTATCACGCCTGAGAAAGTTAAATGCTGTTTTTAATACACGAATCTAAGCAACTTTCAGAGATCACTTGGCTGAACTACCTTTAAACCATGCTGAAGATCAGAGTTGAGTTTCAAAAGGCACTTGAAAATTTTGAGTGGAAAATACTTTAAAATTTTTCTCTTTATAGATAAGGTATACAAGTACAGCATTTTCTAACTCCCACAATGAAACTGAATTTTAACTACAGAAAACTTCTACAATAAAAAAAAATACAATTATGTCGTTATAACTGTTGATGACCTGATAAGCCACCATCATCTGGTATTATGAAATCTACTTCTTAAAACTCAAAAATCACATATTTTAAATGAATAAAACAAAACTTGTATTTGTGATTTGCTTTATATTCTAGTCTATGGCTTCTTTCAGGTTAAGAACATCTACCTCATAAACCAACAATCCAACCACATGAACCAGCCAGTTAGGTCAGTCAGAATGGTTCAATACACCTCAGGTTCAGTTATTTTAATGGGCATTATCAATATGCACAATAAGCATTAGAGGTTGGAGGTTACACTCATCTTTAATATGTAACAATGGGTCTGATAATTGTAAAACTTAAAAAAAAATTTTCTAAAAAAAAGAGGTTTTAGGCTGATGTGGAGAAACACTTGCTTAATATTTATAGTCTCTATCAGCCACCCTTCTCCTCATCTATCTTCTGGTGTATTTTCCTGGAACAGACAGAGCCCCCCATTCCACAGCAGCTTTTTAATGTTTTCAGGTATTAGCTGTTGAAATGATGAACTTAAAGTTTACTGATGGGGTCTAATTTCTAATGCAAATACTGGTAGAAAAGACTAATATTTCCTAAATGTTTAGTATGCACTGCATCAATGAAACAATGCTTTCAAGGTGTTCTATGGACTGGTCTGACTGTATGTTTAACACTCCAGTGCATGTGCAGTATTAACTCACTTCTGTTAGAGTGTGTGTAAATATTTAACCTCACATCAACCATACTATTTTTAGATTTTTCTATATCCAACATATATCTTCTTATAGTTTGATGTTTATTTGATCACAACATGTAATTTACCACATCTGGGACTTCTACAGGATACTAAACAATAGGATGCTGTTCTATTCATTAGCTATTACTTCTTGGGTTAGAACTATTTACAGCCCTTTCACTAGACAATGGTTTGGTTTCTCAATTTCACAAACAACAGCGACACACAAAGACTAAGAACATTTTCTATTAGACGGTGCTCTGAAAAATCTGCTTTTAGATAAAAATATATCTTCCCTTTCACTGTCCAGCCATAACATGCTGTTTCCATCTGGAGTAACGAGATACTTATAAAAGAAGTTCTTTCTTGCAAAACCCAAACCACATGTAAACCTTTGTGATGTTCCAGTGTTTTCAAGTGAACAAGCAAGCCAGAAGCATCTGCTTTGAAAAGATTTTCTTGTTTTCCAAACAAGGGCTCCAAATTTCAGACTAAACTTGTAGAGGGTCAGATTCTATAGGCACAATCTTTTAAGTTTTGAGTTGGAATCAATGTTTGGTAAATGTTCCATTTTGTAACCCTATCATAAAACATTTTATAAAAGCAAGACAGAATGGCTACTAACCCATACTCAAAAATACAAGGGTTTCCAGAAGCCTTAACAGAGAAAGAAAATCACTTCTTTCTCTTTCTGGTATCAGCCAGCTCTTCAGGACTATTCATCATACGTGTAGCAAGTACTAGTACACGCTGAATGGCAAGCAGACGCTCTTTCAGCGAGGTCATGGCCAGGATAGCCAGTTTAGCCTTGTTTTCTAATGGCCACACTGCCAGGACCCACCAGCACCAAGCAGGACCATCACGAACACTCTGCAAAGTAAAATCAAGACACAAAATTATTGCTTAAAATACAATATAGTCTTTTGTTTAACCAAGACACATGGGAGAAGAATTAAATACCAGCCTTCCCTTCTAAGTCTACTTCACAATACATTTAGCCCTCAAAATGCCAGTTTACTTTTGTGTTATTATACACGTAAAGATGGGAGACTCACAAAAGGAAGTGCTTGCATAGTAAAGCACCTTCCAAGGGGAAGTTTTAGGAAATCAGTTGCTTCTCTCAAGACTCTAATTAGGAGTATATCACAGTCAGGAGACATAATTTTTATCTCTATTTTCCAATTTCTGTTTCATTCCTTCTTAACTTGTAAACATGTTCTACAAAGCATAAAAGCATAAAGCCTAAGTGCATGTACACAACACACACACATAAATATAATAAAATAAATGTGACAAATGTATGCATTTAAGATATATGTAAATGTATATATGATGTGTATGTATATACATTACTACATGTGGGGTTTATTAATTGTATGTATGTATGTATATATACACAAATGAGTTACAGTGCTACACAGTAATCTTTATTTTACATAACCAAACACCTCCATTTAGCACTAAGCAAAAGCTAATCACAAAGCTGTTCTCAATCTTCCTGGCACTGGAACCAGGGTCTCTAGGCCTGCTTGATTGCAGTGTCTTAGATTCTCCCCATGCCCACTATAAAGGTATGCAAAACTCCCAGTTAGGAATTAGGGAAGGTAGACTCAAGTCACCTTATCTTAGGGTGGAATAGGCTCTCTTTAAAGCATTAGAGATAACAATGAGGACAAAGATCAGTGGGGCTAAGCTCAAGTAGCAATGTAAGGAGTCAGTGATTTGCCCTTCAAAAGGAAACGGGCACAGATGTCAAAGAAAACGACCTTCTACATGGACTCACAACTCTCCTCTTTCTTCCTTGTTAAACTTTATTGAGAATATACACAGCACAATAGTCACCAATTCAACCAATTCAGGGACAAAATCGATGACATTCTTTGAGCTGTGCAACCATTCTCAGCCTCCTTTTCTGAGTTGTTCCTCCTTCATTAACATAGACTCACTGCTGCCTAAGGTTCCTATTAATCTTTCCAGTGGCTATTGTCAATTTGATGCTGTATACTGTTCTTAAAAGAGCATAATAGTTAAGGCAGATTTTTTTTTCTTTTTTTAAAAACTAGTTAAACTAATCTGTTTTTTATTTTAAGGTTTAAAGATTATCTCAAGGTAATAGCATCATCTTATAAAGAGGAAAAAAGTTCAGTAGCATAGCTAAGAGCAAGAACCTCAGCATAAAAATATCTCCCAAATAGTTCCTAAAAACTACTGTGGCAGATAGAAAAGTACTTACCCAACTGTCCATACCCTAATTCTTAAAAGCTAGAACCTGTAAATATATTACCTTATGTGGCAAAAGGGACTCTGCGGATGTGATTAAGGACCCTGAGATAGGAGGACTATACTAGATTATCCAGGTGAACCCAATCTGATCACGTAGGCCTTCAATATCAGACAATCTTTCCTTTCAGTGATCAGAGGGAGATGAGACTACAAAAGAAGGGTACAGTGTAGTAAATTACATGGTGTGGCTTTTCTAGCCATTAAGGCTTTGTTAACTTTGTGGTGGAATCTGCCATGGGCAACTGAGTAGCTCCTGATTCTTAAAGTTATCCACCTGGGGTATTTCTGTTGTGAGTGGCATGAAGCAATCTTCTGGGAACTTTGCTCTCTCTCAGGTGTATAGAATTCTGATGTTGGGATTGGTTAGTTTGGCCACTCTGCCAGGTTCAAAAGGAGCCTTCCTAGAGGCAGAAGTCATCTCTCTGACTACAGGCTGAGAAAGACATGCTGCTGAGAGAAACGCACTCCTGAGAAACATGAGACACACATGCTGAGAGAGACATGAGAGACACGCACTACTGAAAGAGCGATGTGCTACTGAGACTGTTGGCTGCTGAGTGAGACAGCCAGCTGCAAGAGACTGAGTGCATTTTTGAACTTGAAATGTAGTCTGGGGCTTCCCTAATAAATCCAATAATCTAGAGTTCTGTGTGGCTACTGCAGCAAATTATCAAACCCAGCAGAGAGGTAGTGGGTGCTGTTGGAGGAATGGTTGGTGTCAGGGTCGGTGAAAAGGTTGGAGGGAGGTGGCAAGTCTGGCCTCGCAGGGATAGGCCTTGGGCTACTGATAATGATTCTGTTTTCCTCTTGTGGGGTTAGAGGAGGTCAGAAGATGCAGCCTCCTTGCCTCTTTGGCAAAGGGTCAGAGAGATGCAATGTTGTGGTTTTGGAGGAGGAAGAAGGGGGTCACAATCCAGAGAAAGTGGGTGGCTTCACATCCTTCAAGCCTGGAAATGAATTCACCCCCAGGGATCAACTTTCAGCCAAATGACAGGCCAATAAAGTGCATAAAAACACCAGGGAAGAAAGCACTCCTCAGTACAATCAACCACACGAGACCAAAAGGCCCATATTTGCCCAGAGACAAACTTCAGAAATCAGGTAAGATGGAGAAATGGAAATGGGGAACCCAGAAAGAAGTGGTAAGAGTGCTATTACATCAAGGGGACTGCAATCAATGTTCCGAAACAAAGTATGTATCAACCGTTGAATGGAAAACTGATATGCTCTATAAATTTTCACCCAAATTATAATAAAAACTTCAAAAAAAAGTAAATAAAAATTTAAAAAGAGTGACTTCTAAAAGCTGGAAAATAGCTTCTCCCCTAGAGCTTCCAGAAAGGAATTCAGCCTTGCTGATACCCTGACTTTAGTCTGGTAAGATCAATACCTGACTTCTGATCCACAAAACTGGAAGATAATTAATTTGTGTTGTTTTAAGCCACAAACCATGTAGAAATTTGTTATAGCAGCCACAGAAATCTAATATACCTACCAAAAATTAATTTGTGTTAATATGCAAAAATCCCATGGAAAAGAATATCATACTAGTTTATCATATAGGCAAGTGACTTAGGGCAACTCCAAGTGTGTCAGAGTAGACCTGTGTTACAGAGTTTTCTGATGGCTATAATCATTTGGAAGCAGATTGCCAGGCCTTTCTTCTCAGGTGCCTCTGGGAGGACTAGTACCTCTACCTTTTCAGTTAGATGGTGAGTGCATTAACTCCCTGCACCACCCAGGGACTCCCCCAAAGAAATGATTTATACCTTAATGTTACCCTAATCATCTTGCTTTCTGAATATGAGCTATAGTGCAGTGTATGAGGAGGGATTCTAAAAGAATGGTGGGTGAAGGAGGACTCAGAGGCAATTTTTTCTTAGCATTTAAAGCATTTACTCGAGGTTGGATAAAACACAACCCAGGTAGATAAAAGAAAGAAGGCCTCAAGGAACAGGAAAAGAAAAACGGATGGGAAAGATAGAAACATTTCAGCTTATTCATAAACCTAAGAAGGTCCTAGCTAGCTCCCTCTCTTTCTTCAAGGCAGGGGTACTGATGTGCATGTGGGAGGAACTGTAAATCTCAGCCACAATCCTAAACCATCCCAAGCCTGGCTTCTTGCCCAAATGTAGAGGGAAGGAGTCATTTGTACTTTAAAAATCTTCATAAACTTCAAGAACCAGTTTCACAACTGGGGTTTTGAAAGCCTGTGAACAGCCATCTGTTATTGTTGTTGTTGTTGTTATGTGCCATCAAGTCTGACCCAACTCATCTAAGAAGCAAAAATTGGTCTCTCCTCAAACAGAGCCAAGAAGAATGGGGAAAAAAACAAAGATGCACAGAAATAATTCATCCAAAGGACCAAAAGACCATAAGAACCTCAGCCTTTGTGACCCTGAGACCACAAGAACTAGATGGTGCCTGGCTACCACAGCCAACCAATGGGAAAGGGATCAAAATTAGAGAGATCCTGGGTAGAGTGGGATACAAATATGGACCAAAACTCAAAATCGTAAATATGACCAGGCTTACTTATCTGATAGAGACTGGTGAAACTCTGGAAACTAAGGCCCCTAGTCACTCTTCAGGCCTGGAATTGAACTCACTCCTGTGGCTTAACTTTCAGCCAAAAAACAAACAGGCCTATGAGGTGAACAATTACAACAGGGAGGTGTACTCCTTAGAACAATCAACCATGGGACATCAGATGGGCAGCACTGGTTTAGGGAGAAAGTTCAGAAGGCAGGAATGCATAGGAAAGAAGGACACAGGGAGATAACCACAGGGAGGAAGTAGGAAAAGAGCTGTTACATTGTGGGGATGGCAATCAGTATCATGAAACAAAATGTGTATGAACTGTTGAACAGAAAACAAGTTTGCTCTGTAAACTTTCACCCAAGTCATAATTAATCAATCCATCAAACTAGCTTCATAGAAAGAATAAGAGAAAACCTATGGTGACTGGACAAGATAGTGTTACAGGGCAAAGGACCACCATTTCTAATTTAACAAGAGTCATGTGATTTTCTCTTCATTTATTCCACACCTTTTTACTATGTGCAAGGCAATGTTATGTGCAAAACAGATGTATTCACGCCAACACACTAAAATTACCATTTAAATCTTCTTACGATGTTAGTGAGATAAAGTAAAAAAGTCAATAGTCACTCAGAATAAATTTTTGATAGAAAATAAATTATCCTTATATACTATTAGAAAATACTTAAAAGTTTTGTTCCAAAAGGCACATGCTACTTTTTTAAGTTTTTCTTTAGGCTGTTAATAGATATATCAGTTCATAAACCATCATAATGGAGTATAAAACATAGCACTGCCAAATTTCCCATCAGAATAATGTTTCTTAGCACCTTGCAGCAGGAAATAATAGTATCACAGAAGGAAAGAGAAGAGGGTACCTGTGGCTCAGATTTCTTGCCTGGCATTAACCCAAAATTTTCTATAATTTGCTTTCTCACGTCACCCTGAAGAGAATTAAACCAGGAAACTGACTGCTGATAAACTGAGTCATGAAGAGTGATGAGTTCTTCATACTCTGGACCCTCTTCCACCTTGTCAAGAAAAAGAGGATAACATTTACCAATTTGTCATTACATAGGACATAAAGGCCCCTTGCAAATATTTAATTTAAAGAATTTTGCCAATCCATGTAACTGCTACTCTAAACAAGACAGAACATTTTTATCATCTAGAAAGACTACTGAACCCTCTTTTCCAGGCAATTACAACTCCTAGCCCAAAGCTTCTGTTAGCATAAAGGATAAGGCATTTGCTTGCTAACCAGAAGGTTGGTGGTTCAAATCTACCAGCTACTCCAAGGAAGAAAGACAATGTACTTCTGTAAAGATTTATATCCACAGAAACCCAACAGGATTGCTTTGTATTTGAATCGACTCAGTGGCAGTGGGTTTTTTTGTTTTTAGCCCAAAGCTGACTTCTATGACAAGTGAACAATTCTATCTGTTTTTGAAAGTCATAAAAATGGAGTCATACAGTATGATTATTTGTGTCTGGCTTCTCTCACATAGCATGTCTATCTAGGACAGTCATCCATGTTGTTTTATGTACTAGTATTTTCTTCCTTTATATTACTGAGTAGTATTCTGTTGCACGAATATACCACAACTGTTTATCCAGTTACTTGTTAATGGACACCTGGGCTATTTCTAATTTTTGGCTATTAGTAAGACTACTTTGAACATTCTTTGTTTGTTTGTTTGTTTATTATTGTGATTTGGGTGAAGATTTACAGAGCAAATTCACTTTCCATACAGCAGTTCACATATACTTTGTCTCATGACATTGACCACAGTTTATCACAAT
>NW_006921604.1:11562240-11562982 GCF_000298275.1 Orycteropus afer afer
AAAAAAAAAAAAAAGAAAGTCCTTTGGAATACTGATAATTCTTACCTTGCATCTTCAGTAGGCAAACACATGCCAAAGCGTTTGATGCCAGTTTCCATGCATCTTCTTACCACAAGCTCATACCGTAACTCAAAGACATGGAGTGGACAGGAGACGGTAGGGAAGCCCATGGTACACACAAAGATGGGAACATCTCTGGTCAAACCAGAAAGTAAGGAAAAATGTTAACTTAGACATACAATCCATTAGAGACAAAATTAAGTACTAAAAAAACCAAATTCATTGCCATCAAGTCAATTCCAACTCACAGCAACCCCCTTTGAGTTTCTAAGGTGGTAAATCTTTACAGAAGTAGATTGCCTGGTCTTCTTTTCGCAGAGTGGCTTGCAGGTTTGAACCACCAACCTTGTAGTTAGCAGTCAAATGTCTTAGGCACTATGCCACCAGAGCTCCTTAATTGAGGTACTACTAATTATAAAATAACAAAAACTAACCAACTTCACTTCTCTCATTTACAAAATGAAACCCTCAGTTTGGAGAATTAAGTGTGAAAAGAAAGCCAGAGATCACAGTATGAAAAAGTTCTCATTTCATTTGGAGTTTTCCACAAAGCTTACCTTATTTAATTTGATGAGAGAACATGCCAATTGATATGACTAGGAGCTCTGGTAGCATAGTGCCTAAGGCACTTGACTGCTAACCAGAAGGCTGGCAGTTCAAACCCACCAGCCACTCCTTGGAA
>NW_006921604.1:11563082-11567717 GCF_000298275.1 Orycteropus afer afer
AATATCCAAAATAGTCAAGCCGCTTTTTAAACCTTCAAAATGGCGGCGTCCTCCAGACTGGCAAAAGTCCACAGCTCAGCCCACCTTTCTCTTCACCTTCTCCGTTTGTTGCCCAGCCACCGTGCACAGTCCTCCATGTAGTCCCTGGCTAGCAGGGTGATTTTTAGTTTAATTCTTAGGTCCTACCACCACTCGGCACTCTCCAAGCTGTCTGTGCCTTCAGGATTGCTCAGGATCGCTGCCAGACCGCAGTTCCACGTCTCCTTTTTTGGTATTTTCACGCAAATTCTTTTGCTAGTTGGGGTTTAGTCCACTTCTATATCCTTGCCTTCAAGGCTCAGGGGTCCAGAATTATTTTCTGTCTCTGTGTTAACTGGTTTCACTTTTCTTTGTTGAAGAGGGTCTGTGCAGTCTTTCTGCCTAGTCAACCATCTTGCCGGAACTCTCACTTTGAACATTCTTAAACAAGTCTTTTTAAAAATCTCTTCAAAATATTTTGTTAATCTCTCAAATTATCTGTCCTAATATAACTACTCACCAAAACTCACTGCCATCGAGTCACTTCTGATTCATAGCAAGCAAGCTCCACTGGGTTTCCAAGGCTGAAAATCTTTACTGAAGCTGACTGCCTCATCTTTCTTCCATGGAGCAGCTAGTAGGTTCAAATCACCAACCTTTTGGTTAGCAGCCAAATGCCTTAACCACTGCACCACCAAAGATCCTTAATATATCTATTAGACACATAAGTAACTCTTAAAGTGTAAGATTCCAAGTCTTTATTTAGCTATAAAAATTATTTTTAAGCATAACTGCTTTATTTTATGCCTCAATTTGAACGAATATCATTATCTAGAACAGAGATTCAGCTTGCAAATCGCATCCTATTCATTACATTTCTTTATAAATGAAGTTTTATTGGAAACCAGCCGTGCCCATTCATTTATGTATTGTCTAAGGCTGCTTTTGCATCAAAACAGCACAGATGAGTAGCTGTTGACAGAGACTGTATTGCATGGGCCACAAAGCCTAGCATATTCACTATCTTGCCCTTTACAGAGTATGTGTTGACCCCTGGAGTAACTTATCAAAACAAAGAATCACATTTTGCCATGTGCAGGTTGGCATGTTCCCTAAAGGCAGTGAGGTGATTTCTTTAGGAGAGACTTTCTCTCTCAGATCCAACCCAGTCAAAATCCACTAAGGTAATATTTAACTTAAATGATGAATTTAGGAGAAAATAAGTAGTACCATCAAATAAAAATCTGACAAAATTTTCCCATAATGTCTAGGAAAAGAAGACTGATTTGTAGTAAATGCATCAGTAAAATAAACAGTACCTTTTCATCTTCAATATACTCAACATCCACAGTGTTCAAACCACCCTGCTGATGATGGCGTAAGACCTTGAACCGACGAATTCCAATTGCTTCTACAAGTGACTTTCCATTACAGAAAGTATGGATGCCTTTCATCTCCATTATGCAGCCATACTCTGAAATACTAAGGATAGTTAAGAAAAATGATTATGATGTTTTAAACGTTTAAGATCTTTATTTTTCCCTAAATGAAGAGTTTGGGTGGGAAGGAGGTGGCTACAGCTATAAAATGCTAGCCCAAGGGATCCTTATGATGGACTTGTTTTGCATTTTGTAGTCATTTTTATATTGATTTGTATATTGTGGTGACTGTTGTGGTTACATGATAAAATTTCACACAAATACACACATTAACTATATATACTGGTAAGAAATAAACACACACAAAAAAAGAAGTACACGTGGAACTGGTAAAAATTGAGTAGAGCTGATTTTTAACAATGCCACTTTCCTGCTTGTGATATGGTACTACAGTCTACCTAGGTGAAAGGTATGTAGGACTTCTCTGTAAGGCTTAAAATTATCTCAAAATAAAAAATTAAAAACAAATTTCACAAATAATGATTTGGGATGCTATACTAGGCCGACTCGATAGCACATAACAACAACAACAACAACTAGGCAATGCATTATCTGGTATGATTTATTAGCTGTTTCAGAAATATGGGAAACTTAGAAGGGAGTTGTTGCATTGTGGGAAACTGCAGTCAATGTCATGAGACAAAGTATATGTGAGCTGCTCTATAGAAAATGAATTTGCTCTGTAAACTTTCACCCAAATCACAGTAAAAAAAATCTTTTTAAAAAAGGTGCAAAATTACAATGTAGAATCCCATGTTCAAAAATCAAGAATTTCAAGATACTAACAGCAAAGCATTAAACCACGCGTGTGGCCTATTTGAGTGTGGGGCCTCTGTGCAACTTAAGCCAGCTCATGGCAAAGGATCCAGGTTTAGAGGGCGGCTTCTATCCTTAGTCCAGCTTCAATGGGGTTCTTTCCCCCTTGGCGAGAAAGTCTGACAGCCCTCCCCCAGCACCTTAAGATTTTATTGCTTAGGGAAGAAGGGTCCTGGCAAGGCTTCACTTCTGTGTAGCAGCAGAGACTGCTCCCCTCTGTTCATTTCTGCAGGGACTCTCCCCAGTTTCCTGCCTTGCCTGTCTTTCTCATCAGCACCTTGTGGGAAGTCGCTGGACAACGTGTGAGTAGGTGTAAAGACTGCTGTGTCTGCGTGCAGCTCCCAGAAGATCTATACTCTCATGCCAACCCAGAAGGTCGTTAGCAACTTTTTTAAAAAAAATTTTAGTTGAATTTTTCTTACACACGTCTCTTTTTCCTGGGTGAGCTTTTTTCTCTTTTTCCATCAGGTGAGCTAGTGCTCTCATCTACTCTCTCTCGGCAGGGCCTGTCTTTCCTTGTGTTCCAGCTCTCTGACAGATTCAAGACACTCATCTGTAGTTTATCTGTTGTTGTTCTATATCCATGGTTGAAGTCAAACTCCTATAGCTTGTTTATTCACTTTACGCTTCATGAACCAAATTTTAATATAGTAAAACTTATTGGTCTCTTCCTTTATGGTGTGCACTCAAATGTCTTGTGTAAAAAATAATCTTTCTCCATTTCTCACTACAAAGTCAGTCCCAATATTTTTTCTGGAAAGTTTTCAAATTTTTTCACATTTCACATTAAGAAAGTACATGTTTTATTCTGTGTCTAGAGTATGAGGTATGGAAGAGATTTTTTTTCCTGTTTTGACTATCTAATAATTTTCTGGACACTTTTAACTGAAGTTTACCTTTTCTTACAAAATTTTACAAAAATCTGGAATTCATATATAAGTCAATCTGTTTCTGACCTCTTTATTCTATTTTACTAGCCTCCTTACCTATCTCAACATACCCTAATTAACATATTTATAATGCCGATGTTGTATAAATGTTTTCTCACCTTGCTCAGCTTGTTTCTTTAGTACTCTGATGATCTTGCTCTTGTGCTTTGCTATTCTGATTCTAAAATCAGCTTGAGAAATTCTATGAAAAAAGCCCGTTGGGATGTTGACTGGAGTTACTCTGGATTTACAGACTAATTTGGATAGAATTGTCATCTCTATGCCATGGAATCTTTACATTCATGAACACAGTACTTATTTATTTAGGTTTCTTTAATCCTTTCAGTAAAGTTTTAGAATTTTCTCCACAAAGGTCCTACATATACATTTTATAAAATATTTATTCCTAGTTATTTGTGGCAGGAACTGCTATTTGGCTCTAAAAAACCATGCTCCATTTCTTCCTGGGCACACACACCAAAATTTAAACCCATTGTCATCAAGTGGATTCCAGCACAGAGACTCTATAGGACAAAGCAGAACTGTCCTTTAGCATTTCCAAGGCTGTAGATCTTTACAGAAGCAGATTGCCACCTCCTTTTCCCCACGTATCAGCTGGTGGGTTCAAAGTGCTGACCTTCTGGTTAAAAGCCACGGGCTTTAACGACTACAGCACCAGGGCTCCTCTGTGGGCACACAGGTAGACATTTCCCAGTCTCCCTTGCAGCAGATGTACACAAAAGTAATAAGTACTCCTTTCAGAGTCTTCAGAGCACATGTGCCTTCCATGCTCTTCTTCATGGACCAGCTAGAACATGAGGTGGTGACCTAATCATGACACCCTGTTAAAACCCTAGGAGATCAGGAAGCCAAACCATCAGATGGAGGAGAGCTGCCTTTTGACTTGGAATAGCCTCCCTAGACAAATGATGTAAAAACTAGGAGAGGTTTAAACATAAAACTGTCATGAACTTTCGTAAGACTGAAATTTTTCTGGCTGTGGAGATAAAGGCTTCATGAAGCTTCTGGACCTTGAAAGTTGAACAAGATTTGTCTGTAAACAGATGAGATATAAGAAAACTGCAAGCAGAGGAAAGTACATAAACGGGACATGGAGATATGAAACCATGAGCTGTATGTAGAAAAGGGGACCAGCAAATATGATGTCTGAAAGACAGGAGTGGGAGATGGACTCAAAATAAGAAATTTGATCGTGGATGGCCTGAAATTTATACTTTGCTAGGTAATGGGAGCCACTAGAAATTTTCAAGCACTTCCTAAACTGTTCTTCAAGAAAAATAACAAATTACACACTTAAGAAAGTCCTTTGGAAAGAGACCTCGGATAAGCAAAGCACTACTGAAAAAGAAAAACAAAGTAGGAGGTCTCACATTGCCGGATCTCAAAACCTACTATACAGCCACAGTAGTCAA
>NW_006921604.1:11570830-11579041 GCF_000298275.1 Orycteropus afer afer
TAGGAGCTCTGGTAGCATAGTGCCTAAGGCACTTGACTGCTAACCAGAAGGCTGGCAGTTCAAACCCACCAGCCACTCCTTGGAAAGAAGGGGTTGGGCACTCTACTTCCGTAGTGATAGTGTCTTGGCAACCCAAGAAGGGGTCACTATAAGTCGGGTCCGACTCGATGGCACAAAGCAACAACAACAACATAAAGAAAAGTTACAGATTAACCAAACCTACTGTCACAGAGTTGATTTTGACTCACAGCAACCCTATAGCACAGAGAAGAACTACCCATAGGGTTTTCAAGGCTGTAAATCTTTCCAGAAGGAAACTGCCTTATCTTTTTCCCACATTAGCTGGTGGTTTCAAACCACTGACCTTTTGGTTAGCAGCCAAATGCTTTAACCAGTGCTCCACCAAATCTCCTAAGTTTAACCACATTAAATGATAAAAAAAAAAAGACAATTATTAATCAATCTTTCCATGTGGCACAGTGATTAAGCAATTGGCTGCTAACCGAAATGTCAGCAGTTCCAACCCACCAGCCACTCCACGGTAGAAAGATGTGACAGCTAGAAAGATGTGACAGCCTGCTTTTGTAAAAGATTTACAGCCTTGGGAACACTGAGGCAGTGCTACTCTGTCCCATAGGATCATTCTGAGTAGGAATTAACTCCACAACAATGGGTTTGGATAAAACCATAAACCTAGGTATTGCTTTCTCTCCCATAGTTCTAAATACATAGCATTTTTGATTCTGGAAAAATAAAAATTCAGTATCACTTATTCAAATACAAAATGCAACTATATAATTCTGTTAAAATACACTTCTGAAACAATTCCTGTAACTTCTTGCAATTAAATTTCCATAAACTCTTTACACTTAATTTCCTCCCCATTCAGATGCTTTCTAGTTTCTTTGCCAAGACAAAATCTGGAAAAAAAAAAAGCTATTAAGTAAACAAGGATTTTCTTCTTTAATCTGACCTCAAAACCAAGTACATACAGCATGAACACTTACATTGTTAGTTCCAACATTTCTTCATTATGAATTCTCTTCCTGTTGGACAACTGATCTGGCAAATATCGAAGTATTAATTCTTCAACCAGAGTAGTTATTTGAAAATTTCTGCTTTCCAACAACTACAGAAAAAGAAAATGTTAAATGTTGTTGCTGCCAATAGTTGCCATTAACCATATGGTAATTGATTCTAAAGGAAAAAGCACTATCTTTCCAGTCTGGAAGTTCAACAAGGAGGTGAAAGAGTGCAGTGTCTCCAAGACAAGAAAGGATACAGACTGAGAGCACAGAGGGGACAGTCTGTGAAGGGAACAGGGACAGTTCACTTCCTCCATGGTAAGAGAAAGGAGAAGATGAATACCTGGAGGAAGGACGAGGCAATTCCAGGCTGGAGGGATTCTACATTTTCAAGATTCATAATGTCAGGGAGGGAAGAGAGAGTGAATGATGTAGGATATATAGGTGAGCAAAGAAATACAAAAGAATCATCTTGGAGAGTGAAAAAGGGAAGTTACTAGAAAGTAGTAAGAATGACTGCTAATGTTTTAGGTCTGAGATTTTAAGATCTCCCTAATTTTGTGGTTTTCTCTAGGTTTGTTATATTACTCATGTGGTACATCTAAAAGGCAAGAGTTGATTTTACTTAGGACTGAAGAAAGGGGCTAAAGGGACCAAGGAATTCAAGCTGCATATGAAGGGAAACAGGTAGAGAATGAATAAAAAAGTGCTAGGATCAATGGGTTGAAGGGTCATGATATAGTTAAAGAACAATTCCTCTATGTATGTGTGTGTGTGTGTGTGTGTGTTCTGCATCGTTTTATCTCAGGCTTATAACAGCAGATAATGGCACTTTCTCATTGAGATCCTAATATTCATCATGTACCATTGTAGGTGCTTCATATACACTGGGGTGGTCCTTAAACAATATAGTACAGTCAGCTCTCTATATCCCCAGGTTCAGCAGCCTCAAACTCAACCAGCTGTGGATCCAAAATATTAGGGAAGAGGGGGAAGCAATCCTTCAAAGGCTAAGAGGAAGCATAAAGTGCTATTTATATAGCATTTATATTATATTAGGTATTATAAGTAATCTAGAGATGATCTAGGAGTTCTGGTGGCGCAGTGCCTAAAGCATCTGACTGCTAATCAGAAGGCTGGCGGTTCAAACCCACCAGCCACTCCTTGGAAGGAAGATTGGGCAATCTACTTCCGTACAGATACCACCTCAGAAACCCAAGGAGGGGTCACTATGAGTTGGGACTGACTCGAAAGCAGTGAGTTTGGTTTTCTTTTTTTTTGGAGATGATTTAAAGTATACAGCAGTAAATGTAGGTAAGTTATATGCAGATACTATGCCCATAAGGGACTTGAGCATTTGAGGATTTTGGTAGCAGCATGGGGTGGTACTGGAACCAATCCCCCACAGACACTGAGGGACGACCATATAGATAAGACCTACACTGCAGGAATAAGGCAGCTGGGTCTCAAAAAGTCCAGACACTATTGCAGAGGCCCTGGCACAGCACTAACTGCAGGCCTGGCAAGTTTCAGTGTCCTATTTATGTGGTAACTTGCTGCATTTTGAGCTCCACATATTTCAATCATATTTATAATGGAGTGAAACCTAAACATACTGCCAAGTTACCCTTTTCACACAAATTCAATGTACTGCAGTCATAGACAGGGACCTAGAAGTTCAACCTTTAGAAACAAGAGAAAATGGCAATTAACAGAGTAACTGGTAAAAACAAGCATCTGCTTAATTCACAATACTGCCTCATAACTGTCATAATTAAAGACACAGGTATTTTATAAACTATTAATTAAAGACATCCTTTCATTGAAGAATGCAGCAAAATTTTACTTGAAATTGTTAAGACTTTCATATAAATGTATATAATCTAATTAGTAATTTATGCTCATACCAACACAAGTTAGGTCTAAAGTTCAAAAAGTATCTTCTGAATTGAACGAAAGTCAAATTATGATTTGTGGTTCACCCTATTATTATTATGATTTCTGGAACACTGGCAATCCATGCACACTTTCCACATAACCATTCATTCATTCATGCAGCAAAGATTTCTTAAGCTTCTCTGTGTGTTCTGGTCCTTGGAGATACAGCCCTTAAGGAAGTTATATTATAATGACAATCCCTAGGCACCGTTTCATGATAAAGCCCTTTACAAGGCAGAGGCTGAACAAAGAAGTGAATAAAAGGGTCTGTGCAACAAAAGGTAGGCACAAAGATAGGCACGTTTCTCTCACAAGATGAGCCAGCTCTAGGCAGGTCAGATGTTACGTTATTCTTTTAGCAGAAGAGATGGTAACCAGTGTAGAACAGGACTGCCTAAGAGCTACATACAGACTAAAAAGCATGGGCTGATCTATCCAGCAGCATGAAAAAGCACAGTACAATAAACTGATATTCAAAATGATAACATAATGATAATCCTGAACACTTAGAGACTCAGTATGCAATTTAACAATGCAAGTACATATATGTTGTTGTTTTAGGTGCCATCGAGTCAATTCCAACTCATAGAGACCCTATGTAAAACAGAACTAAGTACTACCCAGTCCTGCACCATCCTCAATCTATGCTAGGCTTGAGCACATCACTGCATCCAATCTATCTTGCTGATGCTCTACTTCACCATCCTCCAGGGATCAGTCCCCCTTCAGACAATGTGACCAACATATGAGAGATGAACGCTGGCCATTCTGACTTCTAAGGGGCATTCTTGCTGTATTTCTTCCAAGACAGATTTGTTCGTTCTTCTGGCAGTCCATAGTATATTCAATATTCTTCAACACCACAATTCAAAGGCATCAATTTTTTTTTTTGTCTTCCTTATTCATTGTCCAATTCTCACATGCATATGAGGCTACTGAAAATACCATGGCCTGGGTCAGGTACACCTTAGTCTTCAAAGTGACATCTTTGCTCTTTTACACTTTAAAGTGGTCTTTTGCAGATTTACTCAGTATGATACATTGTCTGATTTCCTGACTGCTGCTTCCATAGGTATTGATTTTGAGTCCCAGTAAAATGAAATTCCTGACAATCAGTCATTTCTCCATTTATCATGATGTTGCTTAATGGTCCAGTTGGGAGGATTTTTCTTTTATGTTGAAGTGTAATCCATACTGAAGGCTATAATCTTTGATATTCATCAGTGAGTGCTTCAAGTCATCTTCACTTTTAGCAAACAAGGTGTGTCATCTGCATATCACAGGGTGTTAATAAGTCTTCTTCCAATCCTGACACCAAGTTTTTGAAGAGTCCAGCTTCTTGGATTATTTCTTGAGCAAACAGACTGAACAACTATAGTGAAAGGATACTACCCTGTCGCACAACTTTCCTGATTTTGAACCACAGTATCCCCTTGTTCGATTTGAACAATTGCCTCTCAGTCTACGTACAAGTTCGTCATGAGCACAAGGAAGTATTCTGAAATTCTCATTCTTTGCAATGTTATACCTAATTTGTTATCATCCACTAGTATCTCTGAAAAGTCAATAAAACACAGGTAAACATCTCTCTGGTATTCTTTGCTTTCATCCAAGATCCATTTGACATCAGTAATGATATCCTTCATTCCATGTCCTCTTCTGGATCTGTCTTAAATATTGGCAGGTCCATCAACATACTGCTGCAACTGCTTTTGAATTATCTTCAGCAAATTTTACTTCTATGTGATAATAACAATATTGTTCAATAATTTCTGTATTCTGTTGGATCACCATTCTTTGCAATGGACACAAATACAAATCTCTTCCATCTGGTTCACCAGGTAGCTGCCTTTTAAATTTCTTGGCATAAACAAGTGAGTAACTCCAATGCCATATTCACTTGCTGGAAATCTCCAATAAGCATGCCATCCATTCCTGCAGCCTTGTTTCTCACCAATTTCTTCAATGCAGCTTAAACTTTTTCCTTCAATACCACTGGTTCTTAATCTTATGTTATACCTCCTGAAATGGTTGAACATCGACCAATTCTTGGTACAGTGACTCGGTATTCTATCTTCTTTTGATGCTTCTTGCATTGTTCAATATTTTGCCCATAGAATCCTGCAATAATGCAACTTCAGGTTTGAATTTTTTCTTATAGTTCAGCTTGAGAAATGTCAACTGTGTTCTTCCCTTTAGGTTTTCTTAACTCCAGGTCTTTCCACATTTCTTTATGATACTTTGTCTTCTTGAGCCACTCTTTAAAATCTTTTGTTCAGTTCTTTTGTTTCATCATATTTCTTCCATTCACTGTAGCTACTAATACTCTCCATTCAAGAGCAAGTTTCAGAGTCCCTTGTGACACCCATTTTGATCTTTTCTTCCTTTCCTGTCTTTTTAATGACCTTCTGCTTTCTCCTGTATGCTGTTCTTGATATCATACCACAACTTGTCTAGTAAAGTAGAGAGGGTCAGTGGAAAAGGGGAAGACCCTCAATGAGATATACTGACACAGTGGCTCCAACAATAAGCTCAAGCAAAGCAAAGACTGTGAGGATGGTGCAGGACTGGGCAATGTTTTGTACTGTTCTACATAGGGTCACTACTATGACTCAGAGCTGACCTTATGGTATCTAACAACAAAATTATTTCATCCATTTAAAAATAACAAGTGGTGAGGATTCAATAATATTAGCTATTTTCAGTATATCTCAAGTATCATTTATAGCTAAAAATTTCCTGAAATTTAGTCATTTCTATATCTAAACTTTTGTATTTTTTGAGAATACATAGGAAGAAGATCCATCTATGAATGGGGAAATCTGATCTTCTTTCACAAGTAGGCAGCAGAAACAAAGCAAATGCATAAAATAAGAACCAGAAGAGGAGCCATCTAACTGTTGCACAGTATCTACTTACTTCAGGAAGTAATTTTTTGCATGACGGACAATGTGGGGCATGGTCAAGACAGCTGTCAAGGCATTTTAGGCAAAACGTATGTCCACATGGTGTAGTAACAGGCTCAATAAGCAACCTAGGGGAAAACAAATCAGGGTTTTCAGAAAGAAAGCTCCAGAAGAGACTTTAAGTAATCTTATTTCTTTAATAAGGATTCTTCTGCAATTCCCCTGCTATTCTAGAATCCACTTATACTTATTCCCATTTTATAATCTCCACAATCAAAGCTTTAGAAAATCAATCTATTATTAGTAAGGTATAACTAATTTCTCTGATAATAAAATATCCATTACATTTAGGTATGAAATTCAGAAAGGATAAATTTTTAAAAGGGCTGCAAAGATTGTGTGCCACCTACCTCATGCAGAAAGAACACTCCAAATCAGTTACAGCTATTGAGATCCCTGGATTTTTTCCAACTTCTGAGTCCATGATACTTTGAGGTGAAGAAGCTGCATCTGAAAAAATGTAAATTCTATAATCAACACTTGAACATCTGAGTAACAGAATGCAATAAGTTTATTTCCTCTGGATAAAATGTTTAAAATTAATATAATAGGTCATGCTGGGTAGAAACATTTCCTGTCCAGTTAACAGTACATAGCAATAATTTATTTGGATGGTAAGTATGAGCCAGTTAAAACGCTACCTAAATCCTATGTTTGATTATGAAGTCATTGCAGCATTACTCATCTAAAATGTTCTATAATCTCATAATTGATATATTTACATTTCATTATTAATGAGCATCTCTATCAAAGAGCATCCAATAGAAAGTAGTCAATTTAGCTCATTGTCTGTAGTTCTAATAAATACTCCAATGGTCTGTTAGATAATAATGTGATCTTATGTGATTTGGTGGCTCTTAAAAAAAAAGCTTAGTATTTTAATAGATATAAAGGATAAAAAAATGTAATTCATACATAAAATGACAGTTACTTACAAAACATTTTTACATCATGTAATTCTAAAAAGTTTACAAAGAATTATGCCAATTGATTAATTCCTATAGAACCTGTAACATTCGCTAAAATAAATTTAACAACATGGTTAACATTGCTACCTATGACATTTTAATTCATAAAAAAATCAGGTTGATGGATCTATTTTCTCTATTCTCCCCTTTTCCCATCCTTGTCATATTTAAAATCCCATTTCCCCTTCACTTTCAAATTCTGGGCTTAGTATTTTATAGAAGTAGCCCCTAATTCAAAGGTCAGACTTTTTCCAAGTTTTCTTCTTTTTTCCCATTATTTCTCTCCTTCCTCTCTCCTGCCCCTTGTTATAAGCTCATAAAAAATGTTGTATTTACTATGAAAAATGTATATTCAAGAATTTTAAACTAACTGTGTTAAAAAAGTTAAATTACAAAAGAGTTTACTGACCTTTCTTAGGAATTTTTTCAGGGATGTTCACATCAGGCACACTCTTCAATTCACTGGGAAACCGTCTCTTTACACCAGTGCCAGGTTTTATTGAAAGGATATTCTCTATTATTTCATTATCCTCTTCACATTGTTGACTCATTATATGATAGAAAACTGAAGCATTGGTATTTTTAAACATGTCACGGTTTACAGATGAACTCTGGGTAAGTACGAAAAAAGAATCCTGAATATTAAAGAAATGCCATCATAAAAGGGGGAAAAAAAAAACCTGCACAACAACCATCTTTGAAATCTTCAGAAGAGGGTTTACAGTCTTCCTTTATTAGTTCATTTCATCTATTAACAGAGCAACATATATGTACATACAAACATTCCATGCTATTTTTTTTTTCCTTTACAGCAACATATACAAAAATAACTGTGGTGATGGGATATAAATAAAACATACACACATATATACACAAGAGTTTTATATCTAGCTACAGATATATATATAAGCTCTGTCTGTCTGTCTATCTGCCTACCTACCTATATAGATATAACAAATTCTGGTGGTACAATGGGTAAGGCATTTGGGTTCTAACCCATTATCACTGGTTCAAATCCACCAGCTGCTCTGAAAGAGGAAAATGAGGCAATCTACTTCTATAAAGATTTATAGCCTTGAAAATTCTATGGGAGTCACTATGAGTTGGAATCAACTCGATGACATTGGATTTTGTTTCGGTTAAATATAGATATATAAAACAAAATCTACCTATTCAAATAATTCCTCTGTTTTTAACTCTAAGCCAAAAATCAAGTCTCTTGATATTCCGAGTTATTAAGAGGTATTCTAGAGTTCTGGCAAGATGGCGGACTAGGCAGAAAGACTGCACAGACCCTCTTCAACAAAGAAAAGG
>NW_006921604.1:11579141-11579794 GCF_000298275.1 Orycteropus afer afer
GAGCTTGATGTCCCCTGTGACTATGGTCCCAAGCCCACAGGTTCAACTACTCGGTCCCTCTGGGTAGCTGGCTGTAACCAAGCAGTGACCACAACATTCCCCTTGTCAACTCTATTATACACCTGGGAATTCTGACCATTCACATAAACTTATAGGACCATTGTCTGCCAACCCTATATATGTTCTTAGATACACTCCTCATTTCATAGACATACATTCAACCTGTCCACCCATCTATTCACCCATATACCCATGCTTGCCTTCACTGACACTGCAGCACTGTATGTGCAAAAGGGTTCATATTTGTTGTCTGTGTCTCCCATGTACCTCTCTCTGTCTTTCTCATCCTCAATGCTGCCATATCGGTCACTCACATTTGATACATTGCCCTGCTCTTCACCCAAACCAACACTAATCTCTATCTATCTAACAGCATTCCCTCCCTCCCCCGGTAACCAACAAAGAAAATTTCCTTCTATAGATAAACCTTTCCTTAACTTTTACAATAATGGACTAATACAATATTTATCATTTTGTGATTGACTTATTTCATTCAGGATAATGTCCTCCAAGTTCATTCATGTTATGTGGTGTTTTGCAGATTCTACATTATTCTTTAGCATTGCATAGTATTCCATTGTGTGTATGTACCA
>NW_006921604.1:11586315-11587538 GCF_000298275.1 Orycteropus afer afer
ACACACACACACACACACACACACACACAGAAATCAAAGACTGTTGGTGGCTACCAGTGGTGTGAGGGAGAGGAAAAGGAGAAGGTTTTGTTTATGGGAATATTGAGTTTATGGTAATGGTGGTAGAATATTTTGGAAAAGGATAGCAACAATGGTGACACAACATGAAAAATGGCATCAATGTCCCTGAGCTGTAAATGTGGAAGGTGTTGTGTTGGCGAATGTCTTGTTGTATATGTTTTCACCACAATAAAAGGAAAAAAACAAACAAAAAAAGAGGTATTCTAAAGTTCCTTTCTTCCAATCTTTATTTCCATTGTTTCTGCTGACTTCTTTAAAATTTTTAACTCTCAGATTGAGGGATTAACAAGTTGGTCTTGAAAAATTCTTCTAATATAATGTCACAATGTCTAAATAACTTGTGAAACATTTAAAATAATTACATAAAGCTTAATCAGGATTACACTGACAAATACACGCACTTCGTACCTTAGAACTCCCTGCAGTACAATCTTCTGCCAGACAAGACTGGGTTTTTGCACGGCTATTAGACTTAAGCTTAGATCTGGTGCTCACTGTTCTTCTTCGGGTGGGAGGAGCTGAGTTTTGAGCTAAATTTTTAAACAACAACTCACATAACACCTATACAATTAAGAAAAAAAATATTTTAAATATTTTAAAACACTTTTGAAAAAAATATATTATAAGCCTTAAAGATTAGAGGACACTATCAGGCCAACTAGGCTTTTAAAAAACTTAACTTTTTGCCAGCCTTTTAAAATTCAGAGGTCTGAAGTTACAGTCAATATTTTAAGCATTTTAGTTCCCTCTCTCTACGTCAGGCTTACCAATTAGGAAATATGAGCATGATAACTTCCTTCTGTCTAGCCCTTTCATATCTGCTACACAAAATCTCATTGATAAGAGGAAAAAATAGGTTGTATATGTTGTAACAGCTCATAGATTCCAGTTGACTCACAGCGACTTCTTGGGTTTCTGACTCCTCCTTGCATTTCCAAGGCAGTATCACTATGCAAGTAGACTGCCCAACCTTTGAATCTAAGCTGCTGTGATCACCCACAGGACTGCAACATCTCTAGAAGACTGCTCTATTTAGAAAAAGAATTAAAATAGCCACTAGCTATGAACTTTAAAATGGGAGCTCTGGTAGCATAGTGGCTAAGGCACTTGACTGCTAACCAGAAGGCTGGCGGTTCAAATCC
>NW_006921604.1:11587638-11598532 GCF_000298275.1 Orycteropus afer afer
GGTACTGTAGAAAAATGACGAGAAAGGCACAATCATCAAGGAGCTTTTGAAGTATCCCAGTAATGGATGGGGAGCTCTGGTAGCATAGTGGCTATGGCACTTGACTGCTAACCAGAAGGCTGGCGGTTCAAATCCACCAGCCACTCCTCGGAAGGAAGATGGGGCAATCTACTTCCGTAGTGATACTGTCTCAGAAACCCAAGGAGGGGTCGCTATGAGTCGGGTCGGACTCGACGGCACATAACAACAACAACAAATGAACTTTAAAGAAATGGAAGATGAAGGGGAATGATTCTGGTTCAAGAACAAAAGAGAGCAGTGATGGGCAGTTAGTTAACCATTCTGCCTGTCAGCCTGTCACTCAGATGGTTGTCAAACCTCAGAGATGCAGTGGAATCCAACAATTTAAAGGAGGCAAAAAGGAATGACTGAAACCCAATGTATTTTCTCCCTCTGTTTTTCACGTGACATTGTGAGTCCACTGGAATCTATGAGCTCAGTAGCAGTGAGCAATAGCATCCTCTGCACATAAATCAGTTACTCCTTAGTTCATCATTAGTCATGTACATACATCAGTACATCATTAGTCCTCAGCATAGCTGCTGGTGGCTAACAGGGATAGTACTGGTACCATGTTTCATGGACATCAACAGGCTAATACTGTTTTTGTAATTATATGTGATAGAAAATATTGTCCCACTGGACAATCAGGGAAAAACATTATGTAGGCAAAAATACACAAGGCCTAAACTCTGGCCCTGTGACCTTTGTGAACATGCTAATCTCCCTGTGCTTACACTGAATTTCTTACAAAGTTGTGGTCAGGATCAGTTGAGATATGATTTAATATTCTTATGAAATTTTCCAATGGGACAAAGCAGGCAAGGATAGTTAAAACAGTCACTTAATATACTTCATTATTTCAACAACTGTTTTATCCATGGATGGAAATATATCATCTAATTAGAAGTTACTGAACGTATACAGTACTACTTTGACAAGTGGAAATGATAGCCAAAAACCAGTAAGTGAAAATCTAACAGAATTAATAAAGACCAATCAACTGCATTAAAAAAAAAAAAAAAGATTTAAAATTTTTTACTAGACAGTTCTTAAAAGGAAAAAAAAAAAAAAACTAGGTGTTTTGGCTGACTGCCTATCTACTAAGAGCTTATAGTGCCTATAGCATCAGGCTAAATAAACACACCTCAAGATGTGGACATAAGAGAAAAGAAAAGTTCACTACCTGTAGGTGTCAACCTGGATGCTGAAACCTGGGGTACTACAATGTCCCCAGACATGGAAACCCTAGAAACACTGTTTAATGAGAAAAGGATGTTTGACCCAAAAAACAACTTGTTGTTGTTATGTGCCGTCGAGTCCGCCCCAACTCATAGCGACCCCTCCTTGGGTTGCCGAGGCAGTATCACTACGGAAGTAGATTGCCCAATTTTCCTTCCGAGGAGTGGCTGGTGGGTTTGAATTGCCAGCCTTCTGGTTAGCAGTCAAGTGCCTTAGGTACTATGCTAACTTAAAGCTAATATAACAGATGTTCTCAAATATCGAAAGTAGTTTGAAATGTAGGGGGAGGAACTAATTAATTTTCTGCTGCTCAAGGAAATAACACTACAACTGTTAAATGGGAATTATAGATGCACAGAAGTTGACAGTAAATGTTAAAATAAGAAAACATAAAAAATGAAAAACTGATAGGGTCATTGGAAGTGCTAAGTAAAAACTGGGTTACTAATATATAGGCTTTAGCATAGTATAGCTTCCAAGAGTAAATGTGACCAGTGACCTCTTATGAGTGAGAATGAGCTAAAAATATATACAAAAGAACAGGTATTTTTCTGTGTCATGCTGACAAAGCTTTGCTGAAAATTTCAAGTACAATTATATAGCTGAACTGGTTTATTTTTTATTTATCATTTTATAAGGTTCCTATACAAACTATAGGAGCTCTAGTAGCATAGTGCCTAAGGCATTTGACTGTTAACCAGACGGCTGGAGGTTCAAACCTACCAGCCACTCTTCGGAAGGAAGGCTGGGCAATCTACTTCTGTAGTGATACTGCCTCAGAAACCCAAGGAGGGGTCTCTATGAATCAGATATGATTCCACGGCAGTAGGTTTTTTTTGTTTTTGTTTTTGTTTTTAATATATACAAACTATAAAACTTGAAATTATAAACTCTACGAGAAAAACAAAAATCATTCTGCCTCCCTGACTCACACATCAACCTTGCCTCACTTAATATGCTTCATTATTTCAACAACTGTTTTATCCATGGATGGAAATATATCACCTAATTAGAAGTTACTGAATTCATGAACTTCATCATTATTACTGTGTTTTTAATTACATTGTCACAAGTAATCAGAACTACATTTCTTGTTATTTTATACACAAGAATAATTCAGTATGGACATGAGAACTATAAACAGGACTTTTCAAAGTCATTAAAAGGAAATCATACCTTCTGGGCTTCTACCTTCACTGAGTTAAATTCAGGATTTAAGGCAAGGCAGTAGAGACACTCCTTCAACATTTCTTTAGTTCTTCCCAGTCCAGAAAGAGCTTGAGCTTGCATATGATGTGCCTGTATTCACCAAAATATAAGGTATACATTTAAAAGACAGCATGATATATGCTTCCATACAAACAGCCCTGATAAAACCATTACAATTATTTGTTTTGATTTTACATCAAGTAGAATACACAAAAGCCCACCGAGAATGGCTCTACCTCTACTACATCTCCCTACCTTGGGCACTTATTAAACTTAAGGGTCTCACAAATACAATCTGCAATAAGAACATAGAAGTTACCATACCCAGCATTTGCTGCCCAAAACAGCTCCAAGCAACATGCTAAGAGAGAACTGCCTGTCCACCAATATTCATTAGTAGTTACATGTCACTATTGTATTCCTGCTTTCAAGAGTTTACAGTCTTGTAGGCAGACATGTCTGATAACTACTATACTACAAAGCACAATATATTAAGTACTATGACAGAAATGAACAAAAAGCATCATGAACCAGTGATTTCCAACAGCATTTTGTTTCTGTTTTATAGAGGTAATATTTTCTCAAATTTTTGAAAATGTCATCGTTTTTCACTAGTTCGAATGAATTGTATTTCCACTAGGGTCAGGTGCTCTGATTATTTATTTTGGTCTTTCACTTTGTGCTACTGCAGTGTAGTAAATTACTTACTATGGCTCTTCTACCCATAAGTCATTGTAAACTCAGTGGTGGAATGAGCAACTGAGGAGCTCCTGATTGTAAATGTTATCTACCTGGGCTTTTCTGTTGGGCGTGGCACAATGCAATGTTATGGGAGGCTCACTCTCAGGTACTTAGAATTCTGTTGTTATGATTGGTTGGTTTGGCCACTCTGCCAAGCTCAAAAGGAGGCCTCCTGGAGGCAGAACTCTCTCTCTGACTGCTGGTTGAGGAAGATGTGCTGCTGATAGAGACACACGCTCCTGAAAGAGACATATGCTGCTGGGAAAGAGATGCAAGAGACACGCATTGCTGAGTGAGACACCGAGGGACCAGCACTGCTGGGAAAGAGACTGTGAGAGACTGTTGGCTGAGGGATGGTGGGCTAGGAGAGAGACTGAGCATTTTTCCTGAACTTGAATTGTAGCCTGGTGCTTCCCTAATAAACCCCATAATCTGTGAGTTCTGCATGGCCACTGCAGCGAATTATCGAACCCAGGAGAGAGGTGGTGGGTGCTTTGGGAGGAATGGTTGGAGAAAGGGTTGGAGGGAGGCAGCATGTCTGGCCTGGCAGGAATAAGCCTTGGGCTATTGATGGTGATTCTGTCTTCCTCTTGTGGGATCAGAGGAGGTCAGAACATGTGGCCTCCTTGCCGTTTTTGCAGTTGGTGTCAGAAGCGGTGGGATTCGATGCAGTGGCTCCAGACTCATAGAAGCACCAGCCTTTGTAAAAGAAAGAAGGAAAGGGCCTGGGAAGTGAAACTTTGGATCTTAGATGGTTACTTTGTTTGGTGTTGCCTCTTAAGGGAGATAATTGATCCAGAGGCTAGGGCTTTTGGTTACACCCAGCCAAAGGCCCAAGGCCATATGCATAGAATGGGACAGTAATCAAGGTGAAGAGATGAACCTGGAATGTCTTTAAAAGGATTATGTGTTTTGGATTATGTGTTTATCTGAATGTACTATGGCTACTGAATGTTCTCTTACCTGCTTGTACATTAGAAACAATTACAGGGTATGTGGATAACAGGGAGTATGAAAGTCTGCCTTCAGCCAATACATGATTGGATATGTTAAAAGGGGAAACAGAATTTGCCCAGCAGAAACACAGGCTTTTGTTTTAAGCCCTGTGTGTAGAGAGTACTAGGAGTTTAGGTAGAAAACCTGAGCCCCACCCAGTACTAATGAGGGAACAGAAGATTTGCATTTGAATAAGAACCTGAAAAGGAAAAAAAATGACTGTTTGGCTCTTTGAATTTCAAGCAAGCTGACTGGTTTTGGGTGCATCCACAAGGGAAAGTCATGGTCAGTGAGAGAAACCCCTTCCATGACTGAAAGTTAAAGGAAGCCAGTGAGTAGTAGACTTGTATGTTACTTGCTTGTGACCATCTGGATCCACCTGAGTGAAAGTGGGGGAAGTACAGCAAAGAAGAAACAGGCTGAGTTTGGTACTCTTTGACCTAGGCCCAAAGGCTGGGGATGAGAGGAAGGGCTGGCTGGTCTGAAGTGCAATGAATTGTGAGCCTACGGGCAATGAAATAGTCCCTGAGGACTGAAGATGTGAGAGAAGGTGCTGGCTGGTCTGAAGTGAAGGGAAGAGTGTGACTCCCAAACTTGGCAGCTGGTACCCATGACCTAGCTGGGATGGCTAGGGCTAAACTGACCAGAACCCGACCAAATGAAGAGGAAGATGTTTGACACGGAGCTGGTGTTAAGTTGCTGCAATTTGATGGCTTGAGCTGGGCTGGACTTTGCTTGTTTATGGATCCACATGCCTGAAGTTTCCAAGCAGAACAGAAGATTCTCCAGAGAGAGAGGACCATGCTTCCTCAAAGTACTGGTTTGATAGGGATAGGCAAATTAGAAATTGGCTATTTAAAATGGGGGGAGATAAAGGCATGAAGTGACTGGCTTACACACTTTCATGGGTTTGGTTATTCTTAAACTGATGGTGAAGGGGATTTTTTGGGATGTGAATTTTTGAAGTATAAAAGGGATAATGGCTAGAAAAGCCAGGGGGTGGCCTGGAGTGTAGTAAATTACTTAGTATGGCTCTTCTACCCATTAAGTCATTGTAAACTCAGTGGTGGAATGAGCAACTGAGGAGCTCCTGATTGTAAATGTTATCTACCTGGGCTTTTCTGTTGGGCGTGACACAATGCAATGTTATGGGAGGCTCACTCTCAGGTACTTAGAATTCTGTTGTTATGATTGGTCGGTCTGGCCACTCTGCCAAGCTCAAAAGGAGGCCTCCTAGAGGCAGAACTCTCTCTCTGACTGCTGGTTGAGGAAGACGTGCTGCTGAAAGAGACATGCGCTCCTGAAAGAGACATGTGCTCCTGAAAGAGACATGTGTTGCTGGGAAAGAGAAGCAAGAGACACGTGTTGCTGAGTAAGACACCAAGGGACATGCACTGCTGGGGGAGACACTGTGAGAGACTTGGCTGAGAGATGGTGGGCTGGGAGAGAGACTGAGTGTTCTTCCTGAACTTGAATTGTAGTCTGGTACTTCCCTAATAAACCCCGTAATCTGTGAGTTGTGTGTGGCCACTGCAGTGAATTATCGAACCCAGGAGAGAGGTGGTGGGTGCTTTGGGAAGAACGGCTGGAGAAAGGGCTGGAGGGAGGCAGCATGTCTGGCCTGGCAGGAATAGGCCTTGGGCTATTGATGGTGATTCTGTCTTCCTCCTGTGGTATTAGAGGAGGTCAGAACATGTGGCCTCTTTGCCGTTTTTGCAGCTACTGAATCTTTTCCTGTTGATCCCTGGTTGGTTGCTCATATTTAAGAATGCAGAACTCTTTCTCTTACAGGTTTCCTCTGCTAATGAGTAGGTGAGACTATTTTCCTCATAGGCCTCACTGCTGAAAGGGAAGACCTGGGTACTTTGTACAGGTGAGACATATTTGGGAGGTTTCATTTTTAGGTGTCTGGGAGGGGAGCTTAACTCCAGGATGTAGAGGGCTTTACTCTGGGGGCTGTACCTGATGTGTAGGCAGCCATATCTTCCTCAAGCAGTTTTTTCACATTCTTTGGAAGGGAGAGCTAGGATTATTTTCCACTACTTCTTTGCTGGGTGGGGGGAGCACATGAGGGGGGTGTAAATTGGTACTGTCAAGCAAACCTCACTTCTTACTTCTATTCTCAGAACCTGATTCTCTCTAAAGTTTCTATTAAAACACAAGATCAGTTCTGTAATTTCCTTTGCTCTTTCATCCATTTACATATCTACATTCTAAAAATTTGTTGAACTCTAATCCAATAAATATTTTCCATTCTCTTCAGTTATAAGCTTATTCTTGTTTATAGTTCCTTATTGTCACATTTTTATGGAGGTAAAATTTTCCTACAATAAAATTCACCAAATTTAGATGAACAATGTGATGAGTATTTTGATAAAATGTATACAGTTGTATAACTACCACCACATAACCATGACATAGCACATTTCTATCACTTCACAAATTTCTCTCATGTTCTGTTAAAGTCAATCTCTCTCCCTAGGCCCAGTAGCCACTCATCTACAACTACTGTTTTGCCTTTTTGAGAATATCACACAAATGGAAACAGAAAGCATGCAGTCTTTTTTTGTGTCTTCCTCACTTAAGATTTATCCTGGTTTTTGCATATTATCAGTACTTCATTTCTCTCTATCAACCAAGTAGAACTTCACTGTATAGAATTTTTTTTTTTTATACAATTAGTTCACCCATTCACTTGCTGATGAAAATTTGTGTTATTACCAGTCTTTGGCTATTATGAAGTAAATTGCTATGAATATTTGCATACACATCTTTGTATGCTTTGTTTTTACTTCTGAGAAAATACCTAGGAATATGACTGTCAGGTCATACAATAAACACAAACTTAACTTTGAAGAAACTGCCAACCCATCTTCCAAAAGGCAAGTACCACTTTTTATTCTCACAAGCTATGTATGTAAGAGTTCTAAGTGCTCAACATCCTCATCATGTCACTATCCTCACACGGTCACTCTTTTTAATTTAAGCAGTTCTAGTAGCTTTCTCTCTCTCTGGCACATAACAACACAACAACAACAGTGGCTTTGTAGGGACTTTTCATTCAGGCTTTAGTTTGCATTTCCCTTCCCTAAAGACTAACAGCATAGAGCATATTTGCATATGCTTATCTGAAATTTATGTGGCTTCTTCAGTGACATATGTGCTGAAATCTCTTACTCATTACTTAACTGACTTGTGTGGATTTATACTGACTCGGTAAGAGTTCTTTATATACCATGGATATGAATCCCTTATCAGATATATGCTTTGCAAATATTTTTTTCCATGCCATTTGCCTTTTTGTTTTTGAAAAGAATATTTTTTTTTTTGATGAAGACTAATTTACAGACTGTTTTTTTTTTTTTTAACTTTTATTGTAGTGAAAACATATACAACAAAACATGTGCCAATATCACAACTTCCCCATTTACAGATCAGGGACATTGATGACATTTTTCATGTTGTGTCACCATTATTGCTATCCTTTTTCAAAATATTCCATTAGCATAAACTCAATGCCCCAGTAACAAAACCTTCCCCTTCCCCCCTCTTGCCTCTGATAACCACTAATCACCTTTAGTTTATTTATATATATATATATTGCCCCCCCAACCTACCTAAGAATTTAGCCTGCCCCCTACTCCTCCATGGTAACACAAAAGAAAGTTTCCTTCTATATGTATAAACCTCTCCTTTTTACAACAGAAGACTAATACAATATTTGTCCTTCTATGGCAATTTGCTAACTTTTTTTCCTGTGGTTTCTGTCCTAAGGTCACAGAGTTTCTCCTACGTTTCCCTCTAGATTCATAGTTTTCACTTCATATTTAAGTCTATGATCCACTTTTAATTAGTTTTATGTCCTTTTCTTATTGAAATACCGTAGCATCACTGTAAATGTTCACTACACATGTCTGGGTCTACTCTTGAACTATCTTCTGTTTAAATGATATGTATGTTTATCCTTAAGCAAATGCCAGAGAGTATTATCACTATGACTTAAAATTAAGTCTTGGAATCAGGTAGTGTATTTCTTACAACTTCATTCATCTTTTTCAAAATTGTTTTGAAAATTCTGTCCCTTACACATTTCCATATCTATTTTAGAACAAGTTTGTCAATTTCTACAAAGAAGCTCTGTCCAAGTCAGAGCGAGCAAGCGGCAGAGAGATCCAGGTAAGGGGAGGGACCCAGGTGCCAACCCACAAGTGGGAAAGGAAAGGAAAGCCAGGGTGTCCAGGACAGAGCAAGTAAGTGGCAGAGGGATCCAGGTAAGGGAAAGGAGCCAGGCCCCAACCCCCCAAGCAGCAGGAAAGCAGAGGGGAAAGGAAAGGAAAGCCAGGGCATCCAGGATAGAGCAAAAAGGTGGGTGACGGATCCAGGTAAGGGGAGAGACCCAGGCCCCAATCCCTAAGCAGCAGGAGAACTGAGGGGAAAGGAAAGGAAAGGCAGCGTGTCCAGGACAGAGCAAACAAGCGGCAGGAATCCAGGTAAGGGGAGGGTGGAGAGATTTTGAACAGCTAAGGGAAACAAACTTATCTGTCGGTTTGTCATACTGTGGTGCCATGTTGTTGTGAGGCTTGAGGCCACCAGTATTTCAAATGCCAGTGGGGTTGCATGTGGTGCACAAATTTCAGCATGGCTTGCAGACTGAGACAGACTAGGAAGAAGGAAGAGCCATCCACTTCTCAAAGAATTGGCCACTGAGATGTTTCAACAAATGGATGTCCTGCTGGAGGCACTCACTCGGTATGCTAAGAGATTTGGAAGACAGTTAACCAGCCAAATGACTGGAAGAGATCCATATCTCTACCCATTCCAAAGAAACGTGATCCCACAGAATGCGAAAATTATTGAACAATATCATTAACATCACATGCAAATAAAATCTTACTGAAGACAATTCAAAAAGGGTTGTAGCAATATATTGACAGAGAACTTCCAGAAGTGCAAAGTGGATTCAGAAAAGGACATGGAACGAGGGGTATCACTGCTGATGTCAGATGGATCTTGGCTCAAAGCAAAGAATACCAGAACGATGTTTACTTGTGTTTTATTGACTATGCAAAACCATTTGATTGTGTGGATCATAACAAATTGTGGATAACATTGAGAAGAACAGGAAAACCTTATGAACAGCAGGGAAACACTGTCTGTTACATTACTAGGCAACTATATGAATAGCCTGGAAACACTGTCTGATACAGTGCAGGAGGACTAGCCACTGAGGTGGGAAGGCTCTCAAAATACGACTGGGAAAGAGCTGCATCATCAGAGTAGAACCAACCTTACTGATATGGATAAAGTAAAGCTTTCAAGACCTCCATTTGCTGGCATGACACAACTCAAATTGAAGAGAAACATCTGCAAACATCCAGTAATAACAGGAACATGGAATGTATGAACTATGAATGTAGGAAAATTGAAAGTTGTCAAAAATGAAATGGAACACATAAAGATTGATATCCTAGGCATTAGTGAGCTGAAGTGGACTGGTTTTGGCCATTCTGAATCAGATAACCATATGATCTACTACAACAGGAATGACAGTTTCAAGAGGAATGGTGTAGCATTCATCATCACAAAGGATATCTCAAGATCCACCTGAAGTACAATGCTATCAGTGATAGGATAATATCCACATGTCTACAAGGAAGACCAGTTAATATAACTATTATTCAAGTTTATGCACCAACCACCAAAGCCAAAGATGAGGAAATTGAAGATTTTTTATCAACTTCTGAAGTCTGAAAATGACCTAACATACAATCAAGGTGTGTTAATTATCACTGGTGACTGGAATCAAAAGTTGGAAACAAAGAAGAACCACTGGTAGTTGGAAAATTTGGCCTTGGTGACAGAAATAATGCTGGAGATCGTATGACAGGATTTTGCAAGACCAATGACTTATTTGTTACAAGTACTTTTTTTTTTTCAACAACACAAACAGCAGCTATACATGTGGACTTCGCCAGATGGAAAACACAGGAATCAGAATGACTACATCTGTGGCAAGAGGTGATAGAAAAGCTCACTATATTCAGCCAAAACCAGGCCAGGAGCTGATTGTGAAACAGACTATCAATTGCTCATATGCAAGTTCAACTTGCAGTTGAAGACAATTAAAACAACTCCACAAGACCTTGAATATATCCCTCCTGAATTTAGAGACCATCTGAAGAATAGATTTGATGCATTGAACACCAATGACTGAAAACCAGAAGAACTGTGAGATGACATCAAGAACATCATCCATGATGAAAGCAAGAGGTCATTAAAAAGATGAGAAAAAAAGAAAAGATCAAAATGGATGACAGAAGAGACTCTGAAGCTTGCCCTTGAGTGGAGTAGCCAAAGCAAATGGAAAAAAATGATAAGATAAAAGAGCTGAACAGATTTCAAAGACCAGCTCGAGCAGACAAAGCCAATTACCATAATGAAATGTACAAGACTTGAAGTTAGAAAACCAAAAGGGAAGAACACACTTGGCATTTCTCAAGCTGAAAGAACTTAGGAAAAAGTTTAAGCCTCAAATTGCAATATTGAAAGATTCTACTGGCAAAATAATGAATGATGCAGGAAGCATCAAAAGAAGATGAAAGGAATACACAGAGTCATTATACCAAAAAGAACTGGTAGATCTTCA
>NW_006921604.1:11599067-11608933 GCF_000298275.1 Orycteropus afer afer
AGAAGCTGGACTATATGAAGAAGAATGTGGCATCAAGATTGACGAAAGAATCATTAATGACCTGCAATACACAGATGACACAACTTTGCTTGCTGAAAGTATGACTTGAAGCACTTACTGACGAAGATTAAAGAATACTGTCTGCAGTATGGATTACATCTCAATATAAAGAAAACAAAAATCCTCACAAATGGATCTATAAGCAGTATCACGATAAATGGAGAAAAGATTGAAGTTGTCAAAGACTTCACACTGCTTAGTTCTACAATTGATGCCAATGGAATCAACAGTCAGGACATCAGACAACATATAGCACTGGGCAAGCTGGCTGCAAAAGACCTCTTTCACGTGCTGAAGAGCAAAGATATTTCTTTGAGGACTAGGGTGCACCTGACACAAGCCATGATATTTTCAATTGCCTCATATGCATGTGAGAGCTGGAAAATGAATTAAGGAAGACTGAAGAAGAATTGATGCTTTTGAGATATGGTACTGGCAAAGAATGCTGAAAGTAACACGGACTGCTAAAAGAACTAACAAATCTGTCCTGGAGGAAGTACAGCCAGAATGCTCCTTAGAAGCAAGAATTGCCATTTTGTCTCACCTACTTTGGTCATATTATCAAAAGAGACTACTCTCTGGAGAAGGATGTCATGCTTGGTAAGGCAGAGGGTCAACGAAAGAGGGGAAACCCCTCAACAAGATGAACTGACACAGTGGCTGCGGTGATGGGCTCAAGTATAGCAGGGATCAAGGAGCTGGTACAAGACCAGGCGGTGTTTTGTTCTACTGTGCACAGGGTCACTATGAGTCAAAGACAACTCGACAGCACCTAACAACAACAGCAAAGAACCAAGTCTACCTGGGTTTTAATTTGGGTTGTGTTGAATCAAAAGGTCAGTCTGGATTGATCTGACATCTTCATAATACTGATTGTTCACATTCATGAACCTGCTCTACCTGTATATTTACTTAGGTTCTCCTTAATTTCTCTAGGAGCTCTGGTGGCATAGTCCCTAAGGCATTTGACTGCTAACCAGAAGGCTGGTAGTTTAAACCCATGAGCCATTCTTCGGAAGGAAGACTGAGCAATCAACTTCTGTGGAGATATCACCCCAGAAACCCAAGAAGAGGTTGCTATGAGTAGGATCCGACTCGATGGCAGTGAGTTTGGTTTCTTCTTTGGTTTAATTTCTCTTGGCAATGTATTCTACTTTCAGTGTACAGGTCTTGCACGTATTTTGTTAAGTTCATGACTATTATTCAAATTTACTCATGAACCATCAATGCCAAAGATAAACTGAAGATTTTTACCAACTTCTGCTGTCTGAAATTGATCAAACACACAATCAAGATGGATTGATAATTACTAGTGATAGGAATGCAAAAGTTGAAAACAAAGAAAGAGAATCGGTAGCTGGAAATTGGAAAATATGGCCATGGGGATAGAAATGATGCTGGAGATGACACGAAAGATTTTTGCAAGACCAATGACATTTTTTGCAAATACTTTCTTTCAACAGCAGAAACTGTGACTAAACATGTGGACCTCATCTAATGGAATACAGAAGAATTAAATTGGAATTAAATATCCTATGGAAAGACACAATGAAGCAGCTCAGTATCTTCAGCCAGAACAAGACCAAGGGCCACCTGTTAAACAGACCATTAATTGCTTGAAAGCAAATTCAAGTTGAAGCTGAAGAAAATTAAAACAAGTCCACAAGAGCCAACTTTGAGTATATCCCATTTAAATTTAGAGACTATCTCAAGAATAGACTTGAAGAACCAAATACCAATGACTGAAGACCAGATGAGTTGTGGGATAACTTCAAGGAAATGAAGAAGGTAAAATGTCATTAAATACACAGGGAAGGAAGAAAAGACCAAAATGGATATCAGAACAGACTCAAACTTGCCTTTGAAAGTAGAGTATCTAAGGCAAATGGAAGAAATGATGAAGTAAAAAGAGCTGAACAGATTTCAAGGGCAGCCCAAAAAGACAAAGTATCATAATGAAATATGAAAAAGGGAAGAACATGCTCAACATTTCTCAAGCTGAAAGAACTGAAGAAATCCATTTTGTTGCTTATTTACTTCACTAAAAACATTTTCTACTTCTGTTCCTGAGACCTTTTCTCCTGTCCTTAATCTCTTATTCTAAGATAATTTCTGTTAGTAATGACTGAGCTTTGATTGTTGTGAATTATAAATCTAGTACTTCCCACTGAAAACAGACCTATATTGCCCTCCTAAATTAGATTCTCTTACACAGTAGAGATCCTTGACCTAAAAACTTAGAAGTGTCTCTGACAAAAAGAACACAATTAATACATGGCTAATTGTAACTGTAAGGGAGGTGAGGCAGCAAATGAATCTGCACCAACTCACGGTGACCCTACATACAACAGAATGAAACAATAACTGGTCGTGTGCCAGCCTCACAATCCTTGCTATATCTGAGCCCACTGTTGCAGCCATCTCACTGAGGGTCATCCCCTTTTGTGCTGACCCTTCACTTTAACAAGCATGATACCCTTCTCCAGGGAATGGTACCTTCTGACAACATGACCAAAGTAAGTCAAAGTCTGGCCATTCTCGCTTCCAAGGAGCATTCTGGTTGCACTTTTTCCAGGACTGAGATTTGTTAGTTTTGTTAGTTCTTCTGACAGTCCATGGTACTTTCCATATTCTTTGCCAGCACCAAAACTCAAAAGCATCAACTCTTCTTTGGTCTTTCTTATTAATTGTCCATATTTCACCTGCACATGAGGTGACTGAAAATACTATGGACTAGGTTAGGCACACCTTAGTCTTTGAAGAGACATGTTTGCTCTTCAACACTTTAAAGAGGCCTTTTGCAGCAGATTTGCCCAGTGCAATGCAATGTCTCAATTCTTGACTGTTGCCTCTATGGGTGTTGACTGTGGGTCCAGGTAACATGAAATCTTTCACAACTAGAAACTTTTCTCCATTTATTGTGAGAATGCTTATTGGTCCAGTTGCGAGGATTTTCAGTTTCTTTATGTTGAGGTGTAATCCATACTGCAGACTTTAGTTTTTAATGTTCATTAAGTGTTTCAAGTCATCTTCACTTTCAGCAAGCAAGGTTGTGTTGTCTGCGTATCACAGGCTGTTAATGAGTCTTCCTCCAATCCTGATGCTGCGTTCTTCTTCATATAGGTCAGCTTCTCAGATTTGTTCAGCATACAGACTGAATAAGTGTAACTGAATAATCTCTTCCTGATTTTAAACCATGCAGTATCCCCTTATTCTGTTCAAATGACAGCCTCCTGGTTTATGTACAGGTTCCTTATGAGCAAAATTAAGTGTTCTGGAATTCCCATTTTTCTCAATGTTATCCATAATTTGTTATGATCCACACAGTCAAATACTTTGGCATAGGCAAAAAAACAAAAGTAAACATCTTTCTGGTATTTTCTATTTTCAGCCAAGATCCATCTGACATCAGCGATGATATCCCTCGTTCCACATCCTCTTCTGAATCCAGCTTGCATTTCTGGAAATTCCCTGTCAATATACTACTGCAACTGTCTTTGAATTTTCTGCAGCAAAATTCTACTTGTGTATGAAATTAATGATATTGTTTGATAATGTCCACATTCTGTTGGATCACCTTTCTTTGGAATGGGCACAAATATGGATCTCTTCCAGTCAGTTGTTCAGGTAGCTGTCTTCCAAATCTCTTGGCATAGGTGAGCACATGCCTCCAGTGCGGCAATCTGCTCGTTGAAACATCTCAGTGGGTATCCCATCAATTCCTGAAGCCTTGTTTTTCGCCACTTCCTTCAGTGTAGCTTCGACTTCTTCCTTCGATACCATTGGTTCTTGATCATATGCCACCTCCTGAAATGGATGAACACTGACTAATTCTTTTGGTACAGTGACTCTGTGTATTCCTTCCACCTTCTTTTGATGTTTTCTGCATCATTCAGTATTTTTGCCATAGAATTTTTCAATATTGCAATTCAAGGCTTGAAATTTTTCTTCAGGTCTCTCAGTTTGAGAAATGCCAAACATGTTCTTCCTTTTTGGTTTTCTAACTCCAGGTCTTGACATATTTTATTATAATAATTGACTTTGCCTTCTTGAGCTGTTCTCTGAAATCTTCTTTTATCTTGTCATTTCTGCCATTTGCTTTGCCTACTCTTCACTCAAGGGCAAGTTTCAGAGTCTCTTCTGACATCCATTTTGGTCTTTTCATCGGGTTTTAGGTCACTGGTGTTCAGTGCATCAAATCTATTCTTCAGATGGTCTCTCAAATTCAGGTGAGCTATAAATGTCATATTTTGGCTCTCGTGGACTTGAGCCATGTTTTCCAACTACTGTTGATTCTTCTTTGTTTCCAACTATCACCAGCAATAATCAATACATCTTGAGTGCATGTTTGGTCAATTTCAGAGTGCAGAAGTTGGTAAAAAGTCTTTAGTTTCCTTGTCTTTGGCTTTGGTGGTTGGTACACAAATTTGAGTAACAGTGGTATTAACTGGTCTTCTTTGTAGGCATATGGAAATGTTCCTATCATTGACAGCATTATGCTTCAGGATAAATCTTGAAACATTTTTTGTGATGATGTATGCCACACTATTCCTCTTTGTCATTCCTGGCATAGTAAATCATATGGCTGTCTGATTCAAAATGGCCAAAATCAGTCCATTTCAGCTAGTAATGCCTAAGCTATCTTTCTGTGTTCCATTTCATTTTTGTCAACTTCCAGTTTTCCTAGATTCATAATTCATGCATTCCATGTTCTGATTATTAATGGATGTTTGCAACTGTGTCTTCCTATTTTGAGCTGTGCTACATCAGTAAATGGAGGTCCCAAAAGCTTTACTCCATCCACGTTATTAAGGTTGACTCTACTTTGAGGAGGAGGCAGCTTTCCCCAGTCATATTCTGAATGCCTTCTGACCTGAGGGGTTAATCTTCCAACACTATATCAGACAATGTTTCAGGGCTATTCATAAAGTTTTCCAGAACATATCAGTGTTTCACTGCTATGCATAAGGTTTTCACTGGCCAATTCTTTGAGAAGTGATGGTCCCTTCCCTCTTCTGAGTTTGTCTTAGTCTGGATACTCCACTGAAACTTGTCCACCATGGTGACCCTGCTGGCATTTGAAATACCAATGGCATAGCCTCCAGCCTCCCAGTAGCATACAAGCCACCACAGTACAACAAACTGACAGATGAATGGTGGAAATGAATCCTTCTCGCTTGGGAATTTGTTCGTATCTTCAGGGTTTACTGCAAATCTCTGGGCCTTGGTTCTTGACAGATGTCTAGTGAAGACCATCTTTAGCAGAAATGTACTACATTAAATCATTTTAACATAGTAATGAATATAAATTTATTTCCAGGTTAATTAATTATAACTAAAGAATAAGGGGAGAAGTGATACAGGCAGGTAGATTGAAAGGAGTCAGGAGAGGACTAAGGTGGCAGATTGTGGTTGAGATGGACGCACCTTTAGAACTAATATCAGGTTCCAGATGAGGATTGTAAAAACAGTTCATTTTACCCAAGCTGCTCCAAAGTCTTTGTTAAATCCAACATCTGGGCCCACTCAAAGAAAACTTACATGAACTGTCTTTTATACAGAGTATGAGACAATGCTTTCCTTTTTCTTTGCATGTCTGGTATTTTTGGTTGGAAGAAAACACTGTACATATTATGTTTTACCAGCTGAATTCTGTTGTAGCCTTCTGAGGATTATTGGGTTTTCGTTCGACTCAACGGCACATAACAATAACAACAACAACTTTTTTTAATTTAACTACAACCATTGACTTACCCATGGTATGCAACAATCTCTCCTCTGTTCTTATATGTTTCTACCACTGCTTTTTAAGCCTTTCCTCTTGTAGTTTCCTCTTATGCATGTGAAATCTGGCAATAAACCAGGATTTGGGCAGAAACGGGATCACTCACTCTGATATCCTTGCTTTTAGGAACTCCCTCGATTTCCACATGTTCTGTCACTTCGGGTTCTGACATTTCAAGCCTTCTGTTGCCTTAGCTGTGCACTGTTAGAGAATGTACTCAGTTTTAAGAAAAGCACTAAAGTCACAGGTATGAGCCCCTGTCACTTTATGTTTCAAGAGTAGATTACTCTCAGGTCTCCATCAGCTTTTTTGCTGTGCCCCCTCCTATATACATGCACAGTTTAGCTGTGAGTCAGGGATTTAGGATTAAATTTACGTTCTGAAAAACTTCTGCAGTTTCTGCGCTGCCAAGACATTCACATAAGATGCTTTACCAGCCCTGAAGACTAGACTCTGGTAACTGTAGCTGCTAATGCTCATCATTTTTCCTACTAGCGTGTTTCATTACAGTTGTAGCTGTGGGGATGCACAGGACCCTTGGGGTGGTAAGCCAAGATCACAATTCTTACGGCTTTCATTTGCAAGATTTTGAGATTAAACTTTTCGTGGGCTTCTGTTTTGGATGCTTTAAGTATCTTAAAATTTAATTATTTTGAACTTTTTGTTTGTTTTTAATCTAGTTTTTAAATTGTTCTCCTGGAGAGTCACATGGCTATTCATTCCTCTGCTGTGAGCCACCAATTCCAAGAATAAAGGTTTATGTTTAGTTTCCTACCTTAGGTTAACCTGACTTCTTTCTTCCTTGTGTTAAGATACCATATGAATATGCTGAATGGTGACCAGATTCTGTCAACTATTATTTGCTATCTACTCATTAAATCCCTTTATCTTCCTGCTCTTTAGGAGAGCAGGCATTTCAAAACATTTTCAACAACAGCTTACCCATTTCATCCTAAAAAGCCTCAGATATGCTTGAGGTCAGCAGTGATTCATCTATGGAATAGTTTGTAGTTTTTGGTAAGTAGTTCAAGTTTGACTAATTTTGTTACTCTCTTTATAAATGCATCCAGATTTTGTGTAGCCTGGAGCTTACAATTCAGAAAGCCATCTTTTGGTACTTTTTCTGAAGAAAAAGTAAATAAAAAATTATGAATACAAACTTGCTAGAGCCCATCCCAGGCCTTATTCAAACAAGGAGTCCTAAGGCCCAGCATCAGTAGTTTCTAAATCTGCTTCATCTACTTATCAGAAGTTCTGAAAAATAGAATGTCTTATAAATACAAAACACTTCACAGTTTAAAGTTGTTTACATGTACACGCACTCTCAATCAATACTTGCATTTTTGATACTATAGTGTATCAACAAATGTTTATTAATTGAATTAACTTTTAAACAGTTTTCAATCTTATGGAATCCCTATTTAGTGAAGATCAAACTGATGACGTGCCTATTTATATTTCTGCATTTGGGCAAACATTTAACCAGCACTGGCTTGTCTCTAGTTTCACTTAAAGCTTTCAATCAATATCAGCCTTGATTGGCTTGCTTGAAACAGTAGTTTTGCTTGGGTAAAGTGTACAGTTTTAAAAACCCTCACCTGGAACCTAGTATTAGTTCTAAAAATGCTTCCATGTCAATCACAATCAGCCAGCTTAGTCCTCCCCTAAGTCCTTTCTATCTCTCTGTCTAAATCACTTCTTCTCTTGTCCTTTAGTTATAATAATTAACTTGGAAATAAATTTCTACTTTTTTACTATCTTAAAATGATTTAATATAGTACATTTCTGCTGAAGATGGTTTTACTAGGCATTTGTCAAGAACCAAGGTCCAGAGATTTGCAACAAACCCTGAAGATATGACCAAATTCCCAAAGGCTAAGGATTCATTTGTGGCCTCACCTCCCTTATAATTAGCCATGTAGTAACTGTGTTTTTTTGTCAAAGACACACTGCCAAGTTTTTAGCTCAAGGATCAACACTGTGTAAGAGAATCTAATTTCAGAGGGCAATACAGATCTGTTTTCAGTTTGAAGTACTAGACTTATCACTCACAACAATTAAAGCTCAATCACTATGTTGTTGTTGTTGTTGTTATTTGCCCTCGAGTAGGCCCTGAGTAGGCCGTAACTCATAGCGACCCCTCCTTGGGTTTCCAAGGAGGGGTCTCCGAGGCAGTATCACTAGAAGTAGGATTGCCCAACCTACCTTCCAAGGAGTTTGAACCGCCAGCCTTCTGGTTAGCAGTCAAGTGCCTTCGGCACTATGCTACCAGAGCTTCCTCAATCACTATAGACAGAAATTATCTTAGAATAAGAGTAGATCAAGACACAAGAGAAAAGGTCTCAGTAACAGAAGTAGAAAATGTTTTTAGTGAAGTCATAAAGCAACAAAATGATTTCTGAGCTTGGTCCATCCTTGCTTTCCATCCTTGAGATCACCTCAAGTCCAACTTTATACTCAAAATGAACACACTTTATTTTAAAGGATGTCATTAAATTAGGAAAGAAGGGGAGGAGGAAGGGCTACACTCAGCTATTACCCTGGGTTAATGCATAGACTCGTAATGCCCTCTCCTTGAGTTTCTGAGGCGGTATCTCTACAGAGGTAGATTGCCCCATCTTCCTTACGAGGAGTGGCTGGGGAGTTTGAACCACCAGCCTTCTTGTTAGCAGTCAAATGCCTTAGGCACTATACCACCATAACTCTTAATGCACAGATACTTCTTCAATATTTGCAATACAATGATGATTAAAAAGTAATACAGAAGGAGGGAAAAATATTTTTAATTATTACCTGACCAATACAACATGTTATAGCTGTTAATTTCATCACAAGTTATCTAAAACTTTAAAATCCTTTACAGAGTTTTAGAATTCAAAGATTCATGAAAGAGTTGTAAATTTTATTCTTTGGCTTTTTAAACTTCTTCAAGTACAACTTAACTTCATTAGATAACCAAGGCTCATGCTGTATATGGGAATAAATATTAGATCTTTGCAACCAAAACACAGAAACTAAAATTAGTCCAAAATACACATAGTCATTTCTTTTACTAACACCATTTGTATACTCACATGCATATTAAGACCTGGCTGCTGCTAATCATAATTACATAATGTACCTACTTAAACTATAATTTCAAATACTTCCTCTTTACTCACAACTTTTTAAAATTCAACTGTTTTATCTATATATTTGTTCAGTGTGTAAGGCATACTATTTAGTTAAACATCTTATTAAGAATAATCCACATCACAGTTACCAAGATCAAGTTAGAGAACTGGTTTCTTAAATTGGGTTGTTTTTTTTTCTTTTTTTTTTTAATTAGGATTTGGGTGAAGATTTACAGAGTAAATTCACTTTTCATACAGCAGTTCACATATACTTTGTCTCATGTCATTGACCAAAATTTACAATGCAGCAGCTCCCCTCCCACTTCCTCCCCATAGTTACCTCCTCCCAGTGTCCATCCCTTCATACTCTTCTGCACCCTGAGCTATCTCACTGTGCATAAGCAGCCCTTCCTTCTCCCATGATTGTTCTCTCCAGGGCGTAAATTGGGTTGTTTTAATACAGTTTGTTATCTTTAGACTAATCTGGAGGAAATGTACACTGTATATATAGTACCTAATCACAATTAGTTTACTCTATTCTTTACAAAAATCTCCAAAGCTAACAAATACAAATACCTTAAGGAAATAGGGCTCATTCTGACAAACTTCACTGGTATCCTGTAAAGCCTGCTCATAGTTCTTCGTGTTTAAATTTAACTCTGCTCGCAACAGCAATAATGAATTATCACCAGGAACTGAAAGACAAGACGAATAAAAATGACTGTATTTAACAACAAATTATATTTAAGTCATTAACAATACTAAATTAAAAAAATAAATATAAAGGCAAAATAAGAGATAATTGCTCCTTCCAGAGTTTGGTAATATGATAAATACATTTTACAGAACTTCTCTCAGGAAAACAGATAAGCAAGAATTCAAGACGCACTAAGAAAAACATGCTAACC
>NW_006921604.1:11609033-11622264 GCF_000298275.1 Orycteropus afer afer
CCACCAGCCACTCCTCGGAAGGAAGGTTGGGCAATCCTACTTCCGTAGTGATACTGCCTCAGAAACCCAAGGAGGGGTCGCTATGAGTCGGAGCCGACTCGACGGCACATAACAACAACAACAACAACAAGTTGAGTATTCCTGCATACACCCTAGCTACAACTTTACCTCTATTATCTGAGTAAATGCTGAATTATCTGAGTAAATACTGAATCATCTTAATGATATTAAAAAGAAAAAAGAAAACCAGGTGACATCAATTCTGACTCATGTTTCACAGCAGAATAGCGCTCCATGGATAAATAGCTATTCAGAAGCAGATCCAAATTCTTCACAGGCATCTATGGGTAGATTCAAACCACCAACCTAATGTTAACCTGTCGGTTAGTGGCCACATAACCAACCATCTGTATCACTCGGGGCTCCGTTAATGCTATTACTAGGTATTGAAGGAGCCCTGGAGGGGTAATGGTTAAGCACTTGGCTGCAAACCAAAAGGTTGGCAGTTTGAACCCACTCAGCAACTTCACAGGAGAAAATACCTGGCAATCTGCCCCTACTAAGTTTACAACCTACAAAACCCTATGGTAGTAGTTCTATTTTGTCATGGATCAGAATACCTAAGAACAACATTAGAAGTACACAAGGAAATTCATGCTTGAGACACTAACAAAAAAGTAAACACATGTGTGTGTGTGTGTGTGTGTGTATTTTTTTAAAATGCAAATCTGTGGATGGTAATTTACCCTCTTAAGTGTACCTATGGCATGTTCTCTTAATTGGAGAAAGGAGGGAAAACAACATTCCTTTTCCGCAGAGTCTTCAAACAGAACACCTAAAAATTACTTAGATGCTACTGCCAACAGAACCTTAGCTATGTAAAAGCCAAAGGTGATTCTCTGAAGTGTTGACTTCGAAGGGTAATGGAAAAGTGACAAAGCCAGAGCTCATGAGAGCAGAACCATCACACCTGCTTTTCATACTGCTGGACCTGGCTCACGCCAGCTAACTCACTACAGATCTCTGAAACAGGGCTAGAGCTAGGAAGTTTAATTGGTCAACAAATATTCTCATCTCTCTAATAAACATTTTCACTTTGCTCCAAATCCTTTACCTTCACTCTTTCTCAAATTAACTGGGTCTTTCCCAAATGCTACTACTACTGCTCAGTTTATGTAGGGAACTGAGCCAAGTGTTTATAAAGGAACACATGTAAAAGAGTAGCATATAAAGACATGGTAAGCAGGTACTACTTACAAGTGTGCTACTGCAATGTATGTGAAATAGAAGGTAGGACAGGAAGAGGGCGAAGAGGAGAAGAGCAGCAGGAATGAGGAGTCAAACAAAGTAGAATTTTCTAAAAACATCATTGCCTGCTACAGTAAAGTTCAGCAAATTTTTTCTGTAAAGGACCAGAGAGTACATATTTCAGAAGGAAGCAAATTTTCACAAAAATTTTATTAATTAAATTCAAACTATGATTATAATAATTTAGCACAATTCAAAAAAATTGCAATACAGGTCTACTAATAAAAGGATTATTTCTGAAAGAATAACATTTTCCTTAGAGTTTTAAACTCGACAACAGTGAGTTGGGTTTGTTTTTTTTTTTAATCATCAAAATCAATTGAAAATGGTTCATCAATTGATTTTGTGTATTTCATCTTTGAAAAGGCACACCAGGGACTACAAAATAGTAATATTAATCCACATGTATGATTTTAAATGGGAGTTCTGGTGGCACAGTGCCTAAACCATTTGGCTGCTAATCAGAAGGCTGGCGGTTCAAACCCACCAGCCACTCCTAAGAAGGATGACTGGGCAATCTACTTCTGCAGAGATATTGCCTTGGAAACCCAACGAGGGGTTGCTATGAATCGAAATTGACTCAACAGCAGTGAGTTTGGTTTGCTATATATTGCTAGGAAGTAATTTACAGAATTCTATTATTCTCATATTTGCCAATTTAGTATACCATTATATAGCAGATTAATAATTTTCAATTGACAATTAGATGGAACCTACTCAATTGCACAGTTAAATGTGCTTTGAAATGTAGAAAGCTTTTCAGAGATTTTTTGTAAATCTCCAAAACAATGCTGTTGAAATTACAGTTTGAGCTTTTACTGTATCAAATACCTGCTGCAAAATTTGGTTGGGAAAAAGAGATCTCACATCTTATTCCCAGTTTGTGAAAGCAAAGTAAACTTCCCACTGAAAACAACTATAAAACCTGGAAAAAATATACAAAAGAACTAATGCAAGCAATACTTCCAATTTTTCCCTAAAGGCATTTCATAATTCATAGTGTGGGGGAATGAAGCCCTCTAAGAAGAAAGTGGCTAAGACCACCGAAGTCAAAGTTTCAGACAATTAAGACTTGTGAATTTCCAGAGAGGAGTGCCCTGCAGAAGTGAGCCCAGAAAGCATAGGATACTTTGAATAACTTGCTGTGTTAGTCAGGATACACTAAATTTTGCTCTGGTAGCATAGTGCCTAAGGCAATTGACTGCTAACCAGAAGGCTGGCGGTTCAAACCCACCAGCCACTCCTCAGAAAGAAGGTTGGGCAATCTACTTCTGTAGTGATACCGCCTGGAAACCCAAGGCAGGGTCTCTATGAGTCCGGGCGGACTCGATGGCATATAACAACAACAACAACAACAAACAAAATCTTAAAGCTTATCCTACTGACATCATGTTCATAACAAGCCAGGCAATAAAGACTTGGATCTACGACTTCTCACTCCTGGACCCAGGCTCTAGCCATCGTCTTAAATTTTGTTGATTGCAGTGGTAAAAGGAGAGAGCTTTGGACAGTCCTACATTGGCAATTAAATACTCCATAGCTTTTTTTTTTTTTTTTTTTAATAAAAACTTTCATCTGCCAACCCTATACGTGGTGATGGGCACATACTATCCCCTGCCTAGACACACCTGATCGTTCAGCCTCTCCACCCATTTATCCACCCATAGATCAATGCTTGCCATCATTGACAACACAGTACTGTATATGCAAAAGGGTTCATCTTTGTTGTCTGTACCTCCCATGTACCTCTCTCTGTCTTCCTCTTCCTCAATGCCACCTCTTTTCTTTGGGCTAATTCATCGTGAAATTAAAAAATTTCTATAAATTTTTAAACTAGGGAAAATCTGCTTTCTTTTCTAATCTTCGCAAAGTAAATACTGAATATAAGTTCTCATGATGAGTTGCCTGAACAATGTTTTTAAAACTTTTAAATCGAAATTTAATGTATACATGGAAAACTGCACAAATCACAAGTATATAGCTCAATGAATCATTGCAAAGTAAACACATCTGTATATCCATCCCCTACACAAGTAACAGATCACCATCACCATTCCACAGGGCCCTCTCACACTTCCTCACCATAACTATCCCCCTGCTTCCCTTCCCCAAAAGTAACCACTGTCTACTTACTTCTAACATCCTACAGTAATTCTGCATGTTTGCATTTTATATTAAAAAAAAAAAAAAAACTTGTTGCCATCAAGTCTATTCTAACTCGTGCTAACCCTATGTGTCTCAGAGTAGAACTATACTACAGAGTTTTGCTATCATCTTACAGTGCTATGGGTGGATCTGAACCATCAACCTTTAAGTTAGTCTCAACTCACTGCCGTCGAAGGAGCAAATAGTCTGTCCCACCCAAGGGCCTATATAAATATAATCATACAGTAAAAATTCTTTTGAGTCTGACTTCCTTCAGTTAACTATGTCTGTGAGTTTCAACTACCTTGTGGTGTGTAGTAATAAATGGTTCATTTTCTTTCTGTGTAACCAATTGCTGCAGAGTCTAATTCAGACTCACAGTAACCCTACAGGACAGAGTAGAACAGGCCTATAAGGTTTCCAAGGCTGTAAATCTTTATGGAAGCAGACTGCTGTATCGTTCTCCCACAGAGCAGCTGGTGAGTTGAACTGCCACCCTTTCAGTTAGCAGCCAAGTGCTCAACCATTATACCACCAGTGCTCCTCTCTTTCTGTATAGTATTCCATAAAGACACTAGACTGTATTTACTTATTCTGCTCTCACTGGATATTTGGGTCTACTTTTGGTCTCGCTCATGACGATATAGGTTCTTGTACATTCTTTTAGTGCACATATGCATGCACTTCTCCGAAACTGCTTGGTTAATGTTTGTAGATTCTGACAATTTCCCAGGGATATAATCTGCAGTCCCATCAGCAGTATACTAGTTCTGATTCTTCTACATCCTCTCCAACAGATGGTAATCATTTTTTAAAGGTTCTGTACTTGTGCTAACACCATAGCCAGTAGCCACATGTGGCTACTGAGCACTGTTACTAATGTAACAAAACAATTGAGTTCTTAATTTCATTTAATTGAATTTAAATTTAAAACGTATTAGATTCAGTGAGAAGAAAAAAAAAATCTTTATGCTTATCTGGAACAACTCTGGTATATAAATCTACTTTTTCAACTGTAAATTTTATGAAATCTAAATACAAATGAAGTATTTCTTACGAAAATTTAGAGAGGTGTTTTAAATGTAAAATGCACAATGAATTTCAAAGATGGCACACAAAGAAGAATGTAAAATCTAAATCATTTTTCATATTGAAGATATATTTAAATAGCAGTATTTTGATGTGTAGGGTTAAAAATTACTGTTAAAAATCAATTCAACCTGCTTCTTTTCATTGTTTAATGTGGCTACTAGAAAATTCAAAATGATCAGTATGGCTCATAGTATTTTTATTGGACAGTATTGCTCTATACTACATATAAAAATAGTTGAAGAGTCAAAAATACACATCCTGTTAAAGTATGGATTTGTTGGTTGCAAAAACTGTACAGAATATTTGTTACATAAAGGAATTTAAATGCTTAATTCCAGCAAAGAATTCCCTAATTTAGATAAAGATATGATTTACCAGTTTAATACTGACCCATAAATTTATTTTGATATGACAAGACAGGACTTTAATCCTTTGAAGTAGTGCATGTCTTCATACACAGAAAGAAACTAAATCTTAAATTTAAAATATGTAATGACTATAGCAATCTTTTAGAAACAAAAGATTAAGCCAAGTTTTCTTGACAAATTTACACCTGGTGGTGCAGTGGTTTAGCATATGGCTGCTAACCAAAAGGTCAATAGTCTGAATTATAGCCTTGGAGACCAGGTGGAGCAGTTCTATACTGTCCTATAAGATTACTAAGAGTTGGAACTGACTCAACAGCAAAGGATAAAGATATAAATACATCCACTCCTCACTACATAGTTAGATTCAAAAACTAGGTGGTTATGTGTAGATAAGCATTATGTGAACATGGAAGACTGACCACATTAGATCACAAAATGGTTGACATCATTACATTCTCTTACAATACAATTACTATATTATATCCATCACAAAACTGCCAAATTGCATCACTGCATAACTACCAAACTACTGAGAATCATGGCTCAGCTAAGCTGACACAAAATCTTAACCATCACAATACTCTTGCCTACCACCCCTGAATTCATTACTGCCAGACATACATCATTAATGCGCAAAATAGATAATTTTTACTATTATCATAAATGCAAAATGTGAGATAAGATAGTCAATATGTGAGGTATAGTAGGATCGTGTGTGTGTGTGTATACACACTAGAGAGAGAGAAAGAGAAAAACCTATGTGCCATAAACTTTCCATCTGATTACTAACCTAAAAGTTGGCAGTGTGAACCACCCAGCAGCACCATGTTAGAAATTACAGCCAGAAAACTCTTATGGAGCAGTTCTACTCTGTAACACATGGAGCAGCCGTGAGTAAGAATCAATTCCACAGCAACAGATTTGGTTTTTGATTTACACATACTTTTTTAAGATGCCATGCCCATCAAGGGAGGAATGGATAGACAAACTGTGGTACATACACACAATGGAATATCATGCAATGTTAAAGAACAATGATGCATCTGTGAAATATAATGTGTATGAACTTAGAGGACATGATGCTGAGTGAAATTAGTCAATCACAAATGAACAAATATTGTAGATCACTACTGTAGAAAGTAAAAAAAAAAAAAAAAAAAGGGTTTCACATACATACATAAATTCTTTGATGGTTACCAGGAGCGGGGAGGGGGAGAGGGGTAAGCCGCTAAAAGGCATATGCACATTAACTTGGGTGAAGGGAATAAAAAAGAAAAAAAAATGGAATGGACTCTCACTTATGCATGTCACAGTAGAACCATGTTTCGTCTCAACGTCTGACTGTGATTTTACGGAAGTAGATCCCTAAGCCTTTCTTTTGAGAGCTAATGGGTGGGTTCAAACCACCAACCCTTGGTTAACTATGAATGTGTTAACTCTCCATACTACACGCAAACAAACAAACAAACAAAAAATCAAATCTATTGCCATTCATTCCGACTCACAACTACTCCCATAGAGTTTCCAAGGCTGTAAATCTTTATGGAAGTAGATTGCCTCATCTTCTGGGTTTAAACCACTGACCTGTTTAGCAGCCAAATGCCTTACCCACTATGCCACCCAGAGCTCCTTGGATTCTTAAATCATCACCAGTTACCATCCAGTCTCGACAACTCTATGAAATCATATATACATATACTACTACAAAACCAGTGAATTCAGAAAATAAACAACCCACCACACACACCCCCTTTCCACCCAAAACAACTCCCAACGGATCACTCATTCAGAGTCAGCTATAAATTACAGAAGCTTGCTCTTCCTTTATATTTAAATCAGCTACCATTGAGTTACCCTGATTCATGGCCACCCCATGTGGTTTTCAATGGCTGGTTTACTGGGAAGTAGACTGTCAAGCCTAGCTTGGCAGGTGCCTCTGGGTAGACTCAAACTTCCAACCTGTTGTTAAACAGCTATCTGCACCATCCAGGGATTACCATGAGTCCCAGTAGTTTAGACAGCAACTTAAGTCCCTTGAAATTAATACTCTTAACTGGTGGTGGGAAGGGGAGAGGCTGGTGTTGGTCATAGACTAAAAACAAAATTAAAAACCATATAAAGTTAGTATAACTAATAAGCTAAATGCACCATAACAAAATCTAATGCCATTTATGAAAAAGAAAGCACACAGCCAGACAGTGTCAAGTATCTCTAGAGTGGAGATTCCTTATGCTTACACTAGCAGAAATCGCTAAGCAAATCCTGCCCCTACCATCCACAATGCACTCCCATTCTACTACTGGAGGCTAGTTATTTGCATGATCCTGTAGGGTCTGCAAAACACTCTGGCATATTCCCATTCCCAAATAGCTGAGACAAAGTCTAAAGGTTTTGGCCATACACGGCGGCGAGGTGCTGGAAGGGGAAACCGCAGAACACCTACGCGGGTGCTGAAAAAGAGATAAACGGTGAGACCCACCTGGCCTGACATACCGGCTACCCTGGCTGCTACCACCTTTTCTTCGGAAAGGAAAATGACACCTAAGCCTGAACAAACATTTCTAAAAGAAAATCTTGGTTCACCTGATCACCTCTGAACCATTACTCGCTCGACGACTAAGCGAGTAGGAGGGTCTGGTCCCACTGCGGCACTTACCCAGGGCCAGAGCCTGCTCGCATCTCACCAGCGCAGCTTCGTGTTGTTGCCGGCGCTGCATGGTCCGCGCCTGCGTAGCCAAACTGCGCACACGGCCCTCGTTCGGGAAGCATTTCTTGAGCAGGTTGTTCAGCACCACGCTGACTAGTCCAGCATGAGACTGCGACACGCCCTTTTCCACGCAGTGCAAGCAGACCGTTAGCCCGCACGGCTGGGTCACCGGCTTCAAGAGTAGTTGCGCGCAGCGCGGGCAGCATAACAAGTCGCGAAGCGAGGCAGATGTCGGGGGCCGTGGGACTGTGGGTGGCCGCCCCAAGTACAGCACACTAAGGTCGTCTTCTGGTTGCAGTGCCTCCAGATACCACTCATCCACGCGGACGTTGTGCGCGATGCCGCAGGCCAGGTGCCCCAACTCCTCAGGCCGCAACGCCCTGAGCCACGCCGCCCCGCGAAACGCGCCCAGAGCCTCGAAGATATGGCCCGCGCGGGCCAGCGCGTTCCCCATCCTCAGACACAGATCTCGGTCGGGTTTGGGCACCCGGGGCATTACTAAACGGAAGATCTCGGCTGCCAAATCATACTCGCCTAAACTGAAGGCCTTGTCGCCCTTCTCTATTCTCAAAGATACCGAGTCCCCATAGTCGCAGCCGAGGCACTGATACTGCATTGGCTGGGCCGATTTGCCTCTGCCCGGCAAGAGGCTCATAGCTGCGGGCTAGCAACGATGTCGACTTACAAAACAGCAGAGGAAGGGTGCGCTGCTTCCCAGAGCTGGACCTCCTCCTCCGGGACACCACCGCCTTCGCCGCGAACCTGAAGCATTTGGCGGAGGCGTGCAACGGACTCGTAACGGCAGCTGGGGGCGGGCACAAAGCACGGGCGGGGTGGACAACGTGCCCTACGTAGCCCTTAGCACCCCTGCAGGGTCGCAACCGCCACCAGGTGCGGGAGGCGGGGTCAGATACAGCGGGTGCGGGGGTGGGCGGGGCGCCTCTACGGTGCTTCACGCACTTGCTCCGAGCCCTGCCCACGTAAACCTCGCCCTCTGTTCTGCTTGCGCAAATAATACCAAGTGATGTTGTAAACGTGACGACCCCCTCTCATTGTCCGCGTCTTCTCCAAACTCTCTCTTTCCGCGTCCCGAGTGGCACCCGTGAAAATATGTGTGCGCTCGCGTTTGTTTTTCGCGCCTTTCGCTACTTTCCTCAGAGCCTGGCCGCCGAGGCAATCTGTGGCTCTCTGAGGTTAAATGAGAACCTAAGAAAAGTTACCAAGCATGTCAATTATCTCTAGCTTTGATTTGGGAAATTGTTTTAAATGAATGAGAAGCCTGAGGTGGGCAATGAGCCAGAGCTTCCCATCAATTTTCTCTCAGTGGAATTTTAAATTCCAGTCGGACAGTCCTAAAACTAATTTGATAGAACTGGACTGGTGGCATAGCGCCTAAGACATTTGACTGCTAACCAGAAGGCTAGCGGTTCAAACCCATCAACCACTCCTTGGAAGGACAATTGGGCGATCTACTTCTGTAGAGAAAGGGCCTCGGAAACCAAGGAGGGGTCGCTATGAATGGACTCCACGGCAGTGAGTTTGGTTTTTTGGTTATAATTCTAGCAGACGATGTGCGAAAATACAAAAACCTACGCGTTGGGAAAGGAGAAATTTGAGAAAAGGACAACAGTATTGTCCCCTTGATTAAACGGAAATAAAACCTTACAAATTTCTCATGATACAGAGTACCGTATACAGAAGTTGCTGGGGGGAGTTAAAAGCTGCATTTGTGTGCAAGTAATGTTTAAAAGTAATCCTTCTGTGCTTATTAACTAGTTTAGAGTTTCTCATTGTATATAGTCTATTCTCTCTCGATTCTGCTTTATTGTGTCTTCAAATGCAGTAAAATGTATTAAAATATTCCAGAATCCATACCGGAAAAAAAAAAAAATATGAAACTGCTGTGGAGTCAGATCCATTTAGCAAGAAAACAGAAAGGAAAAGCTTGCTGGAGGTATAGCTTCTGGGAACAAGAATAATTTATAGCAAAAATATTATGTGAGATTTATAACATGTGGAAATAAAATTACAAAAATATCATAAATCTCATTAAGTGAGGAGAGAAAATGTTAGACCAGTTCAGAAAAGGGAAAGAGAAAACTTTGACCAGCCCCTCTTCCTATAATGAACAAATTCAGAAAAACCACCTCTCCTCCCTTTCCATGTATGATTTTTACCTCTAAGTATCTACTTTGTATGATAACAATTGTAGTTGTGGTAGGTTTTGGTCTGTTTCTCATTACTGAATCATTCCAAATTCCATTTTTGATCACTCAGGTTTTTACCTACTTCTTTATTCCACAGCACTCCACTTGTATTTGAAAGTTGCTTATACAGCAAATTCACAACCAACAACCAGGAAGTAAGGGGTAAAAGCATCTGAGAATAAAAAAAAATAGCACAACAAAGGCAATACACTAAAGATTATGAAACCTTGCAATCTTAAAGTCTGTTTATTCTTACTTTACACAAATTTCTAGCAAGAGAACAGAAAGGAAAATCTTGCTGGAGGTATATAGCTTCTGGGAACAAGAAGAATTTATAGCAAAAATATTATGTGAGATTTATAACATGTGGAAATAAAATTACAAAAATATCATAAAGACCATGATAGAAGAAATGAAAATGTACTGTTAATAAGGTTTACTTTATATGTAAAACAGTAAAATAACACTTGAAGGATGATTGTGATAAATTTAGCATGTATACTCTAAACATGTATACTCTAAACAGCCACATTAGTAACAAAGTTGTTGTTGTTAGGTTCCATCTAGTCAGTGCTGACTCATAGCAACCTTAACAGAACAAAACACTGCCCACTCCTAACCATGTTCTGCTGCTATTGATAAGGTTTTCACTGGCCATGCTTTTCAGAAATAGATCACTAGGTCCTTCTTCCTGTCTGTTTTAGTCAGGAAGCTCCACGGAAACATGATGACTCTGGTGATTGGAAATACTGGTGGCGTAACTTTCAGCATCACAGCAGCATGCAAGTAACCACAGAACAGCATACTGACAGGAGAGTGGTGATAATAAAGAGCTAGTGATTAAAGCATTTGGCTGTTAACCAAAAGGTCAGTGGTTCAAACCCGCTGGTCACTCTGTGGAGAAAAATGAGGCAGTCTGCTTCCATAAAGGTTTACAGCCTTGGAAACCCTTTGGGCAGTTCTACTCTGTCCTATAGAAAGGGTCGCTATGACCCAATAGATAGAGTTACTATTTGATGGCAGTGGGCCTGGTTGTATTTTGTTTGTTCTTGAAAATACCTAAAAAGGTACCAAAGGAGATAAAATTATCAAAAAAAAAAAAACTTGCAAAAGTTGGCAGAAAATGAGGGGAAAAGGAAGACCTAATATATGCTACCTGCAAAAAACCACTTTGTTTCTTATTTTATTTATTTATTTAAAGAGCTTGTTTTACATTCAATGCAACACACACATTTAGTTTCATTCCCCATTTACTGTGTCTAACCCTAATCCAGTCTCCTCCCCCTGCTACCCTGTAACCCCACCCCTGTGCCCTCATATTTATGCACTCCTGTTTGTCCTGCATTTCGTCAATTTGAATGTTGGTCCTCTGGTGTCCCATGGTCTATTGCTCTAAAGGATGTATTACCATAGAGTATGTGGGTGCGTCATCCTGGGTTGAGTGGTCTGCGTGTATATCTTGTTAACTATTGGGCTGAGAGCCAGCCCCTAGGGGTGCATTTTATTCGAGGCACAGAATTTATTCCAGGGCCATAGTATTGGGGATCTCACCAGATTTCATCTGACCAGTAATTCTAGTCATTATTTTTTTAATTTTGTTCCACGTTTTCCCTCCCACTCTATCCAGGATCTCCAGATTTGATCCTTTCCTAAGTGGTTGGCATTGGTAGCCAGGCATCATCTAGTTCTTCTAGTCTCGAGGGCCATCGTGTCCTAGGGCTGATTGCTTTTAAATGCTCTTGGTTTTTTTTTTTTTTTTTTGCATTCTTCATTTCTGATGCTAGGAGACCATTAGATACATCTTAGATGGCCCCTTGAAAGCTTTTAAGACCCCAGTCACTACTTACCAATGTAGGATGTGGAGCAAGGCTTTTATGTATTTTGTTGTGCCAATTGAGTCTGTTGTCCCCCAGTACTATGGTCCTGAGACCGCAGATCTATTGGATCTCTCTCCCATAGTGTTTGGTTGTCTGTGAGGGATTACTCTGTTCCTGTCTTCTATTGTTTCTGTAAGGACTGCAGGTATTTTGTATCACTGTTGTCTGTGCAAGATTAGCCTCAGCTGAATCTATCCTTGGTCTAGAGTAACCTCTGTTCACTGACCCCCATCTGATCATCTCAGGTATTTATGTGTTTATCTGTAGCCTGGTGTTTGGTGTTAATGACAGTGCAGTATTGTGGACACATTGGTTGGTATTAGCATCTGTCATCTATCTCTTATGTGCACAGTTCGGTGTCCATTTCCTAATGTTATCATGGTGTTCATAGATCCTTCCTGTCTATGCCTCCCCCTACCCACATCAGCATGTAAGCCCCAACTAGCCCAAAATTAATCTCTTCCCTTCCCTCCCCATCCTGGTAACCTACTAAGTGAGTTCCCTTTCCCAAGAAAACCCTTCTTTGTCTTTTTACAGTAATGGGCTCATACAGTACTTGTCTTTCTGTGATTGACTTATTTCACTCAGTCTAATGTCTTACAGGTTCATCCATGTTGTGAGATGATTCACATATCCCTCATTGTTCTTTAATCTAGCATAGTATTCCCTTGTGTGCATATACCATAATTTGGTTATCCATTCTTCCATTAATGGGCATTTAGTTTGTTTCCATGTCATTGCTATAGTGAATTGTGCTGCGATGAACATAGATGTACATAAGTCTGTTCATGTGCTATCTCTCACCTCTTTAGGATATATTCCTGGTAATGGAATTGCTGGGTCAAGTGGTACATCTATTTTCAGTTTTTTAAGGAAATGCCATACCATTTGCCACAATGGTTGTGCCATTTTACAATCCCACCAGCAGTGCGCAAGAGTTCCAATCTCTCCACAACCTCACCAGCATTTGTTATTTTCTTACCTGTTGAACTTTGCTATTTTTGCTGCAAAAACCCACTTTAAATATGAAGATACAAATATGTTAGTTAAAAGGATGGATAAAGATGTCATATGTAATCCTTCCATTTCATTTTTGACAAATTGCAGTTTTCCTTGATGTATACTTTGATGTTCCAAGCTCTACTAATGAATATTTGCAGCTGTTTCTTCCCATTTTGAGTCATGCCACATTAGCAAATGAAATGGAACTCTGGAAGATGGATGTCCTAGATATTACTGAGCTGAAATGGGCTGGTATTAGCCACTTTGAATTGGACAATCCTATAGACTACTATCTATAGGATTTAAAAACATACGACACAAAAATTTTAACATACGACACAACAGATCTGTCCTGGAGGAAGTGCAGCCAGAATGTCCTGACTGCTGCTTCTGTTGGCATCAATTGTAGAACCAAGCAATGTGAATTCCTTAACAACCTCAATCTTCTCTCCATTTATTGTGATGCTGCTCATTGGTCCAGTTATGAGGATTTTTGTTTTCTTTATATTGAGATGTAATCCATAC
>NW_006921604.1:11625987-11628771 GCF_000298275.1 Orycteropus afer afer
CTCTCCTCACCTGTAACCCTGGGGCTGACTGCTCTTCTGTCCCGGTTCAAGGCTTTTATCCCCTTTCTCCTGCTCTTCCGGCCTGCTACTCTGGGTGTCCCTGAGTTGTCTCTCCTCACCTGAAACCCTGGGGCTGTAAAATTGACTACATTTGTGGAAAAAGATGATGGAAAAGCTCAATATGTTCAGTCAGAATAAGGCCAGGGCCAACTGTGGATCAGAGCATCAATTGCTCTTATCCAAGTTCAGATTGAACTGAAGAAAATGAAAACAAGTCCATGAGAGCCAAAATATGACCTTGAGTGTATCCCACCTTAATTTAGAGACCATCTCAAGAATAGATTTGATGCTTTGAACATAAATGACTAAAGACCAGACAAGTGGTGGCATGATGAAATGATGAGGAAACCAAAAGTTCATTAAAAACACATGGAAGAAAGAAAAGACCCAAAATGGGTGTCAGAAGAGACTCTGAAACTTGCTATTGAACAAAAAATAGCTAAAGCGTGTGGGAGAAATGATGAAGTAAAAGAGCTGAACAGCAGATTTTAAAGGGCAACTCAAGAAGACAAAGTATTAAAATGAAATATGCAAATACCTGGAGTTAGAAAACCAAAAGGGTGAAACACACATGGCATTTCTAAAGCTGAAAGAGCTGAAGAAAAAACTCAAGCCTTGAGTTCCAATATTGAAGGACTTTATGGACAAAACAATGACCAGTGCAGGAAGCATCAAAAGTGATGGAAGGAATACACAAGGTTACTGTACCTAAAAGAACTGGTGGACATTCAACCATTTCTGGAAGTAGCATATGATCAAGATCATGGTATTGAAAGAAGAAGTACAAGCTACACTGAAGGCATTGGCCAAAAACAAGCCTCCAGGAATTAACAGAGTATCAACAGAAGTGTTTCAACAAATGGAAGCAACACTGGAAGCACTCACTCCTTGTCCATGCCAAGAAATTTGAAAGATAGCTACCTGGCCAATCAACTGGAAGAGGTCCATGTTTGTGCCCATTTCAAAGAAAGATGATCCAACAGAATGTGGAAGTTGTCAAGCAATGTCATTAATATTACACCCAAGTAAAATTTTGCTGAAAATATTAGTTGCAGCACTACACTGATAGAGAACTGCCAGAAATTCAAGTCAGATTCAGGAGAGGACCTGGAAAGAGGGATATCATTGCTGATGTCAGATGATCTTGGCTGTAAGCAGAGAATACTAGGAAGATGTTTACCTGTGTTTTATTGACTATGCAAAGGCATTTGACTATGTGGATCATAACAAATTATGGAAACACTGCAAACAATGAGAATTGCAGAACACTTAATTGTGCCATGCAGAGCCTGTATATAGTCCAAGAGGCAGTCTTTCAAACAGGACAAGGGGATACCGTGTGTTTAAAATTTTAAAAAGTATGTGCCAGGATTGTATCCTTTCACCATACATACAATCTGTAGGCTGAGTAAATAATTGGAAAAACTGGATTATATGAAGAATGCAGCATCAGGATTAGAGGAAGACTTATTAACAACCTGCAATGACACAGCTTTGCTTGCTGAAAGTAAAGAGCACTTGAAGCATTTACTGATGCAGATCAAAAATTACAGTCTTCCGTATGGATTACACCTCAACATAAAACAAAAATCCTCACAACCGGGCCAATAAGTAACATCATGATAAACAGAGAAAACATTGAAGTAGTCAAGCATTTCATTTTACTTGGATCCATAATCAATGTCCATGAAATCAGCAGTCAAGAAATCAAACAATATATTGCAGTGGGAAAATCCACAGCATAAGACCAAGTCTATAAAGTGTTAAAAAGCAAAGATAATACCTTGAGGACTAAGGTGCATCTGACTAAAGCCATGGTATTTTCAGTCTCCTTAAATGTGAGGCAATGGATAAGGAAGAATTGAAGAACTGATGCATTTGAATTTTGGTGTTGACAAAGAATATAGAATATACCATAGACTGCCAGAAGAATGAACAAGTCTGTCTCAGAAGTATAACCAAATGCTCCTTAAAAGTGAGGATGGCAAATCTTTGTTTCATGTACTTTTGTACATTATGTTAGCATAGTGCCTAAGGCACTTGACTGCTAACCAGAAAGCTGGCAGTTCAAACCCACCAGCCACTCTTCAGAAGGAAGATGGGGCAATCTACTTCCATAGTGGTAACTGCCTCGGAAACCCAAGGAGGGGTTGCTATGAGTTGGGTCCAACTCGATGGCACATAACAACAACTGTTTGTAAAGAGGGCCCTGCTAATCTGTGGTGTGAGTTGGCAACATTAATATGCAAAATAGCACCACTGATAGATCAAGTACTTTTGAGAAGTGAGGATCTGGGTGATCGCATATTTGATACTTTTCTGCAATTTTGTCAGCATGAGGAGTATAAGGAAGCTGGTTGGTCCTACAAAGTGGTGAAAGAGTGAGATGAGTTCAGGGCTGCTGAGTCACAGCTTAAGCACCACATAAAAGACCTCAGTGTTTCCAGTTGTGCTCTGAAAGAAAGCCTTATTTCTTCTAGTAACAGAGCTGATATTGCCGGAAACCAAACCCAGAGTCTTGTAAAGGTGACTGAATTACAATGCCAATTAAATTGCCAACCCAGAATGGTGTATGAAGTTAAAGTAAGGGCACTGATTGGGAAAAAATGGGTTCCTGAATCTTGGAATGGGGACATATAGTCAGATAGTCAAGAAGATCGGAGTTCTGGGAGCTCTGGTAGCATAGTGCCTAAGGCACTTGACTGCTAACCAGAAGGCTGGTGG
>NW_006921604.1:11629111-11630978 GCF_000298275.1 Orycteropus afer afer
TGTAAATTCTGTTGAATCCCTCCCATCTGAAGGGATTACTATAAAATCATTATCCCTTCCACCTCAGTTTGATGGGATTAACCCAACTGTTCCTGCTGGGTCATTGCCTGAGGCAGAGGGCATGGAAGACATTGCTGAATGTTCTCAGGGACTTTCCCAACTGCCCATTGTTGCTGCTAGACCTATAACTAAAGCTAAGTCCAAGCAAGCCCCAAAAGGTAAAATACAAAGTGTGACTGAGGAGGTGGTATGCTACACCCAAAAGACCTACTTGATTTTACTAACATGTACAGACAGAAACCTGGAGAATATGTATGGGAATGGCTACTGAGGGTGTGGGATAATGGTGCAAGCAATGTAGCATTGGTTCAGTCTGAGTTTATTGATTTAGGCCCACTAAGTATGGATTCTTCATTCAATGTTTCAACTCGAGAGGTTAGGAATGGATTCAATTGTTTATTTGGTTGGCTTACTGAAGCATGAATTATGCAGTGGCCTACCTTAAGTCAAGTTGGGCTGCCTTAATATGAAGTAGAAGAAGGTATCCAGAGGCTTAGGAAAATTGGACTGTTAGAATGGATTTAATCAGATTAGACCCTTAGAGCCAGAAATGGAGTGTCCAGAGGACATGCCTTTCACCAGTCCAGTGAGGAATAAATTTGTGAGGGGAGACCCACCATCCTTGAAGACTGCTGTAATTGCTTTTTAATGTAAGCCAGATGACAGTGGGAACTTCCCTAATTGAACTAAGATATTTAACTATGATGGGGCTGATTGGACCCCGTGGTAGTAGGGGCCAAGTGGCAGCAGTTAAGTGACAAAGGCAAGGTGGGCATGGTTACCATAATGGACAGCAGAGTTGGAACAGTAATCAGAATACCCTGACTCATGTGGAATTATGGCATTGGCTACTTAGTCCTGGTGTTCCTCTTAGTGAAATACATGGCAAACCTACTAAATATTTACTTGATCTGTATAGACAGAAGAATTGTAGGTCATGTGACCAGCAGTCTAGATTGAATTGCCAGAATGCAGAGTCACGGCCTCTCAATCAATTCCCAGACTTGAGTCAGTTTACAGACCCACAACCCCTTGAATGAACGGGAAGCCAGGTACCCTTGAGGAAGGACCCCATTACATTGCCAAAAAACTATAATGTCAATCTTTCTCCCAGCCTTCCCCCAAAGGAATCTGAGGCCTTTTATGAGAGTGACTGTTCATTGGGGAAAAGGAAATAATCAGACTTTTCAGCGATTACTGGACACTGGCTCTGAACTGACACTAATTCCAGGACATCATTGTGGCCCACCAGTCAGAGTGGGTGCATATGGAGGTCAAGTTATTGATGGAGTCTTAGCTAAGGTGTATCTCACAGTGGGTCCAGTCGGTCTCCCAACTCATCCTGTAATGATTTTCCCAGTTCCAGAATGCATAATTGGAGTAGATATTTTGAGCAATTTGCAGAATTCCCACATTGGGTCCCTGACATGTGGAGTAAGGGCTATTATGGTAGGAAAAGCCAAGTGGATGCCATTAGAACTGCCTCTACCTACAAAAATAGTAAACCAAAAGCAATACCTCATCCCTGAAGGGGTTGCAGAGATTACTGCCACCATCAAGATCTTAAAGGATGCAGGGGTGGTGATTCCCACCACATCCCCATTTAATTTGCCTATTTTGCCTGTGCAAAAAACAGATGAATCTTGGAGAATGACAGTAGATTACTGTAAACTTAATCAGGTGGTGACTCCAGTTGCAGCTGCTGTTCCTGATGTGGTTTCATTGCTTGAGCAAATTAGTACATCTCCTGGTACTTGGTATGCAGCTATTGATCTGGCCAATGCCTCTTTCTCAATACCAATTTCAA
>NW_006921604.1:11633288-11641138 GCF_000298275.1 Orycteropus afer afer
AATACATAACAAAATGACAGCAACAAATTCAAACTTATCAATAATCACCCTGAATGTTAATGGATTAAATGCACCACTCAAGAGACGGAGAGTTGCAGGTTGGATAAGAAAACACAACCCATCCATATGCTGCCTACAAGACATCACTCTGGTCCATTATATTGATGACATTATGCTGATTGGACCTAGTAAGGAAGACGTATTGATGACTCTAGACTTATTGGTGAGACATCTGTGTGCTAGAGGGTGGGAAAATACCCCAACAAAAATTCAGGTTCTTTCCACCTCAGTGAAATTTCTAGGGGTCCAATGGTGTGGGGCATGTTGAGATATTTCTACTAAAGTGAAGGATAAATTATTGTATCTGGCTTCCCCCACAACTAAAAAGGAGGCACAATATCTGTTGGGCCTCTTTGGATTTTGGAGGCAACATATCCCTCATTTGGGTGTGTTGCTTTGGCCTATTTATCAAGTGACTTGGAAAGCTGCTAGTTTTGATTAGGGCCCAGAACAACAGAAGGCTCTGCAACAGGTTCAGGCTGCCGTGCAGGCTGCTCTGCCACTTGGGCCAGATGATCTGGCTGATCTAATGATGTTTGAAGTGTCTGGAGCAGATAGAGATGCTGTTTGGAGTCTTTGCAGGTCCGTATTGGTGAATTGCAATGAAGACCCTTGGGATTTTGGAGCAAAGCCCTGCCATCCTCTGCAGATAACTACTCTCCTTTTGAGAAACAGCTTTTGGCTTGTTACTGGGCTTTGGTAGAGACTGACCACCTAACCATGGGCCACCAAGTCACCATGAGGCCTAAGCTGCCCATCATGAACTGGTGTTGTGTGACCCACAGAGTCATAAAGTTGGATGTGCACAGCAGCACTTCATCATTAAATGGAAGTGGTATATCAAAGATAGGTCTTAAGCAGGACCTGAAGGCACAAATAAGTTGCATGAGGAAGTGGCCCAAATGCCTATGGTCTCCACTCCAGTCACATTACCCTCCTTCTCCCAGTCTGTACCTATGGCCTCATGGGGAGTTCCTTATGATCAGTTGACTGAGGAAGAGAAAACTCATGCCTGGTTTACAGATGGTTCTGCACAATATGCAGGACCACTCGAAAGTGGACAGCAGTTGCACTGCAGCCCATTTCTGGGACTTCCTTGAAGAACAGTCATGAAAGGAAATCCTCCCAATGGGCAGAACTTCAAGCTGTGCATATGGCTGTTCACTTTGCATGGAACAAGAAATGGCCAGATGTGCGCTTGTATACAGATTCATGGGCTGTGGCTAATGGATTGGCAAGATGGTCTTGGACTTGGAAGGAGCATGATTGGAAAATTGGTGACAAGGATGTATGGAGAAAAGGTATGTGGATAGAGATCTCTGAAGGGGTCAAAGGAGTAAAGATATTTATGCCTCATGTGAATGCCCACCAAAAGGTGACCTTGGCAGAGGAGGACTTTAACAATCAGGTGGATAGGATAACACATTCAATGGAAACCAGCCATTCTTTTTCCCCAGCTATTCCTGTCATTGCTCAATGGGCTCATAAACAAAGTGGCCATGGTGGCAGGGATGGAGGTTATGCATGGACTCAGCAAGATGGACTTCCACTTACCAAAGCTGATTTGGCTACTGCCACTGCTGAGTGCCCAATCTGCCAGCAGCAGAGACCAACACTGAGTCCACGATATGGAACCATTCCCTGGGGTGATCAGCTAGCAACCTGGTGGCAGGTTGATTACATGGGACCACTTCTGTCATGGAAAGGACAATATTTTGTTCTTACTGGAATAGATACTTATTCTGTATATGGATTTGCCTTCCCTGCATGCAATGCTTCTGCCAAAACTACCATCCATGGACTTACAGAATGCCTTATTCACCGTCATGGTATCCCACACAGCATTGCTTCAGATCAAGGAACTCATTTCATAGCAAATGACGTGTGGCAATGGGCTTATGCTCATGGAATTCATTGGTCTTACCATGTTCCCCATCATCCAGAAGCAGCTGCCTTGAAAGAATGATGGAATGGCTTACTGAAAATACAACTGCAGTGCCAGCTAGGTGGCAATACCTTGAAGAGTTGGGACAATGTTCTCCAGAAGGTTGTATATGCTCTAAACCAGCATCCAATATATAGAGCTGTTTCTCCAATAGCCAGGATTCACAGGTCCAGGAACCAAGGGGTGGAAATGAGGGTGGTACCACTCACTATTAACCCTAGTGACCCACTCTAAAAATTTTTGCTTCCTGTCCCTGCTACCCTATGCTCTGCGGGTCTGGAGATCTTAGTCCCAAAGGGAAGAGCACTCCCACCTGGAGACACAATACTGACTGCATTGAACTGGAAGTTAGGAATGCCACCCAGCCACTTTGGCTTCCTCACAGCTCTGGATCAACAGACAAAGAAGGGCATTACTGTACTATCTGTTGTGATAGATCCCGATTACCAAGGGAAAATTGGATTGACATTACATAATGGAGGTAAAGAAGAATATGTATGGAATACAGGAGATTCTTTAGGAAGTCTTTTAGTACTCCCATGCCGTGTTATTAAAGTCAATGGAAAATTACAGAAAACCAATTCTGATATGACTACTAATGGTCCAGACCCTTCAGGAATGAAGTTTTGGGTCACACCACCAGAAAAAGAACCACGACCAGCTGAGGTGCTTTCTGAGGGCAACGGAAACACAGAATGGGTGGTGAAAGAAGGAAGTTCTGAATATCAGCTATGACCCCATGAGCAGTTGCAGAAACGAGGACTGTGATTGTTACATTTCTTCATTGTATATGTGCATCAAATATTTTTGTTTCCTTCTGTTATGAACTGTGGAATGTAAATAAGGTTAATGCATTTCGGTTGTACACATATTAGCGTATCATGTTAGGTGTAAATATGAATTTATAATTGTCCTCATTTAGAGATTATATATGGTTAAGAAGATGTGTACAAGTGCCAAGTTGACAAGGGATGGACTGTGATAGTTGGAGCTGTGTATCAACTTGGCTGGACCATAATTCTGTGTGGTTTAAGCAATTGTGATGTGGGTTATTCCCATGATGGGATCAGATGTACATGCTTTGAGCCACCAATCCATTGAAAAGGAGTTTCCCTAGGGGTGTGGCCTGCTTCCAGTATACTTATGGACATCTGGGAGAAGAGACCCTCTTCTGTGGATCCGGATCCTCTTGTGCTACCTACAGCTGTCTGTGAGCAAACAATCCACCATTCGGCCTGGAGATCTTGGATTCATCATTCGTTGGAGTCAACAGCTGGTATACTGCCTGCTAACCTTGAGCTCCTCAGCCCCTGCAGCTGCATGAATTGAGAAAAGCCTCCAGCTTGATGTTTGATCCAAGAACTTGGAGCTTGCCAGCTTCTATAAGTGTGTTAGCCATTTTCCTAAGATACATTTCTCTTTCTCTCTATAAGCTTTACTGGTTTTGCTTCTCTATAGAACCTAGTTTAACACAATTAACATGTATAAAATTATGTTGGGGTAAAGGGTAATATGAACTAACTACTAAATCCAGGAATTTGAAATTAGGGTACTTTCTGAAGGCTGAGAAAAATAATTTTGGCTTCCTGTGTTACGAACAAATTTTAAATGTCTAGATATAGATTCTAAGGAGCTCTGATGGCATTGTGGTTAAAACATTCAGCTGCTAACCAAAAGGCCAGTTGATGGAACCCAACAGCTGCTCTATGGGAGAAAGATGTCTTCTGTTTACAGAAAGTCTGCTTCCGTAAAGATTTACAGCTTTGGAAACCCTATGGGGCAGTTCTAATCTGTCCTAAAAGGTTGAGATCGACTCAATGGCAGTGTTTGGTGGGTTTTAAGCATAGATTCTAGAAGGTTTTCATTAAATTCATGCATTTATAAATTATAAAAAAATCAGAGACCTGCACAAGGGACAGAGTCATTTGACTGTTGTCAATGAACAAAAACCGTACTTTAAAGAGAAAGAGAAGAGAGGACTCGAGAGGAGAGAAAAGACCTCAATCTGGAAATAGTCTTGTTTTTATATTTGGATATACTTATTAGCTGGCAAAGAGGCTGTTCTGGGAAGGCTGCCCTTAAGCAAACTGACTAGGCATAGTAAAGAAAACCAAAAAAAAAAAAAAAAAATCTAAACCACTGCCATCAAGCTATTCCAACTGATAATGACCCCCATTGTATTTCTAAGGCTGTAAATCGTTATGGAAGTTGATTGCTTCATCTTCCTCCCACAGAGTAGCTGGTGGGTTTGAACTGCTGACCTTCTAGTTAGCAACCAAATGTTTTACTCACCAGAGTTCCTTAGGGGCAGTAAAGAAATCAATTTCAATTATGTGTGGATGATTGGAAAAACATTGAGAATTAGCATAATGTGAGAAATGCTCTTTGTGTAAAATCAGTGTCGTTCTGCCACCTCTTCCACGTTATGTAGGCCAATGTGGATTTTTATTGAAATAGATTTATTTTCAGCTATTTTATGGAGTAATTGAGATACACTATTTAATTTATTTTTTGCCTTAGAGCAAATATAAAAACCAAAAACCAAACCCACTGCCATCAAGTCGATTCCTACTCATACTGACCCCCACTGGGTTTCCAAGGCAGTAAATCTTTACAGAAGTATATTGTCCGGTCTTCCCTCCCCTAAGTGACCAGTGGGTTTGAACCGCCAACCTTCTGATTAACAAATGCCTTAGGCACTGCACCACCAGATCTCCTTAAATATAACAATCCCTAAAGTAGAATTCTGTGTTGTTGTTGTTAGGTGCTTTGAATCGGCTCCAATTCATAGCAATCCTGTGTGCAACAGAACAAAACACTGCCCTGTTGTGCACCATCTTCACAATCATTAAGGTACCTGAGCCCATCACTGCAGCCACAGTGTCAATTCATCTTGTTTCGCTGACCCTCCACTTTACCAGGTACTATATCCTTCTCCACAGAATGGTCCCTTCTGACAACGTGACCAAAGTAGATGATCAAAGTTTGACCATTCTCACTTCCAGAGAGCATTCCAGTTGCACTTCTTCCAGAATAGATTTGTTAGTTTTTCTGGTAGTCAAAGTTACTTTCAGTATTCTTTGCCAACACCACAACCTAAAAGCATCAACTCCTCTTTGGTCTTCTTTATTCATTGTTCAGCTCTCACATGCATATGAGGTGATTGAAAATACTGTGGACTGGGTTAGGTGCACCTTAGTCTTCAAAGAGACATCTTTGCTCTTTAGCACTTTAAAGAGGTCTTTTGCACAATATGCAAATCAAAACAACGATGAGATGTCATCTCACACCAGCAATAATAGCAAAGTTCAACAGGACATAAAATAACAGATGTTGTCAAGGCTGTAGAGAGATTGGAACTCTTGTACACTGCTTGTGATTGTAAAATGGTACAACCATTGTGGTAAACAGTATGGTTTTTCCTTAAAAACTGAAAATAGAAATACCATTTGACCCAGCAATTCCATTACTAGGAATATATCCTAAAGAGGTGAGAGGCAGGGCATGAACAGACATATGCACACCCATATTCATCACAGCACAATTCACTATAGCAAAGAGATGAAAACAACCTAAATGTCCATCAACGGATGAATGGATAACCAAATTATGGTACATACACACAATGGAATACTATGCCACGTTAAAGAACAATGAAGGATATGTGAATCATCTCACAATGTGGATGAGCCTGAAGGACATTATTCTGATTGAAATAAGTCAATCACAGAAGAACAAATATTGTGAGTCTATTACTGTAAAAAGACAAAGAAGGGTTTGCTTAAGAAAGGGAATTCACTTTGTAGGTTACTGGGGTGGAGAGGGAAAGGGAGGAATTAATTTCAGGCTAGTTGGGGGCCACACGCTGGTGTGGGTAAGGGGAGGGATGGTATAGAAAGAGTCTGTGACCACCATGATAGCATTAGGAAAAGGGAGGACACCGAATTATACACATAAGATATAAACAACAGAGGCTAATACCAGTATATCCTTGGCTGGGCCTGGTTGAGTGGCTGGGCAGCTGATGGTAGTATACCCCATGATGAGACTGGCAATCAGCTCCATGGTGATCTACCACAAGCAGCTGAGTAGCTGCTTTGGGTATGTGGTCTGCTTCCTGTATATAAGTAGCAGCTTTGGGAATGGTCTCTAGCCTACGGCACGCTTGGACCCTACATGTAGCAGTGTCATTGTTCAGCAGCCTGCCATGCTCTGCCGACCTTGAGACTTACACTAGACTTGAATAAATGGTCTGCCGTGTGGTTTGGTAACATCGGGACTGTGGCTTTTCACTTGTCGACCTTGGGTTTTTCAGCCTCAGTAGCTAGCAGCTATCCGAGTGAAGAAAAGCCTCTAGCTCCAGTGGGCCGGGAGCAGGAGGCAGAGCTGAAGCCCAAGGTTGAGGGGCTTTCACCCAGGCCCTAGGGACTGGCACTTTGAACTTGGACTTAAAGCCTCCAAATTGTGAGAATAAACTCCTGTTTGTTCAAGCCATCCCATTTGTGATATTTTCTTGTCAGAGTGGCACTAGGTAACCAGAGCAATCCACAATACTGCATTACCATTAACACCAAACACCAGGCTACAGATACACACATAAACATCTGAGAAGATCAGATGGGGGTCAGTGAACAGGAGTATACTCTAGACCAAGGATAGATTCAGCTGAGGCTAATCTTGTACAGATACCAGTGATAGAAAATACTTACAATTCTTGCAGAAACAAGAGAAGACATAGAGTGATCCCTCACAGATAGCCAGACAATGTGGGAGAGAGATCCAACAAATCTACCAACTCATGACCACAGTACTGGGGGACACCAGACTCAATTGGCACAACAAAATACATAAAAATCTTGTTCCTTAACCTACATTAGTGAGTAGTGACTGGGGTCTTAAAAGCTTTCAAGCAATCATCTAAGATGCAGCTAATGGTCTCCCATCATTGGAAGTGAAGAAGAGTGCAAAAATCCAAGGGCATTTGGAAGCAATCAGCCCTAGGACATGATGGACCTCAAGACCAGAAGAACTAGATGGTGCCCAGCTACCAATGCCCACCACTCAGGAAAGGATCAAAACTAGAGATCCTAGAGAGAGTGGGAGGAAAAAATCCCAAAACACAATAACGACCAGAGTTACTGGTCGGGTGGAGTCTGGTGGATCCCCTGATACTAAGGCCCTAGGATACATTTTGGGCCTGGAATAAAACTCACTCACAGGGGCTGGCTCTCAGACCAATAGTAAACAAGATGTATATGCAGACCACTCAACCAAAGGTGACACACCCACACAGTCTATGGAGATGCATCCTTTGGAGCAATGGACCACGAGGCCCCAGAGGGGTAACATTCACATGGAGGAAATGCAGGACACAAAGGAGTTAATAACTATGAGGGGCATGGGGGCGGGGGTGGTTACTAGGCAGGGAGGGGAGGAGACTGGTTTAAGGTGGGAGATGGTAATGGGGAGTGAAACCAAATGTACACGAAATGTTGAATGTAAAACAAACTCTGCTCTGTAAACTTGCACCTAAAGCACACACATATTAAATAAATAAAAGAATAATAAAAAAATAAATGGTTCGAGACACCAAAAATAAAATAAATAAATAAAAATAAAGAGGTCTTTTGCAGCAGATTTGCCCAATGCAATACAGTTGATTTCTTGACTGCTGCTTCCATTGGTATTGGGAGCTCTGGTAGCATAGTGCCTAAGGCACTTGACTGCTAACTAGAAGGCTGGTGGTTCAAACCCACCAGCCACTGCTCAGAAGGAAGGTTGGGCAATCAACTTCCATAGTGATGTTGTTGTTGTTGTTGTTGTTATGTGCTGTCAAGTCAGACCC
>NW_006921604.1:11641388-11643807 GCF_000298275.1 Orycteropus afer afer
TATGAAATCTTCGACAACTTCAGTCTTTTCTCCACTTATCATGATGCTGCTTATTGGTCCAGTTGTAATGATTTTTGTTTTCTTTATGTTGAGGTGCAATCCATATTGTAGACTGTGGTCTTTAATCTTCATCAGTAAGTGCTTTAAGTCTTCTTCACTTTCAGCAAGCAAGGTTGTGTCATCTACATATCACAGGTTGTTAATGAGTCTTCTTCCAATCCTGATGCTGTATTCTACTTCATATTGTACAGCTTCTTGGATTATTTGCTCAGCATACAGATTGAATAAGGATGGTGAAAGACACAACTCTGATGCGTACTATTCCTCATTTTAAACTATGCAGTATCCCCTTGTTCACTTTGAACGACAGCCTTCTGGTCTATGTACAGGTTCCTCATGAGCAAAATTAATTGATCTAGAATTCCCGTTCTTCTCAATGTTGTCCATAATTTGTTATGATTCATACAGTTGAATCATTCATACAGTTGCATAGTCAATAAAACACAAGTAGACATCTTTCTGGTATTCTTTGCTTTCACTCAAGATCCATCTGACATCAGCAATGACATCCCTCATTCCATGTCCTCTTCTGAATCCAGCTTGTATTTCTGGAAGTTCTCTGTGAAAATATTGCTGCAACCATTTTTTAATTATTTTCAGTAAGATTTTAATTGCATGTGATATTAATGATATTGTTTGATAATTTCCACATTCAGTGGGATCACCTTTCTTCGGAATGGGTACAAATATAGATCTCTTCCAGTCAGTTGGCCAGGTAGCTTCCACATTTCTTGGCATAGACAAATAAGTGCCTCCAGCGTTGCATCCGTTTGCTGAAACATCTCAGTGGGTATTCTGTCAATTCCTGGGGCCTTGTTTTTCACCAATTCCTTCGGTGCAGCTTTGACTTCTTCCTTTAGTATTACTGGTTCTTGGTCATATGCCACCTCCTGAAATGGATGAACATCGACCAATTCTTGTTTGTACAGTGACTGTGTATTCTTTCCATCTTCTTTTGATGCTTTCTGTATCATCCAATATTTTCTCCATAGAATCTTTTAATATTGCAACTCAAGGCTGGAATTTTTAAATTCAGTTCTTTCAGCTTGGGAAATGCTGAGCATGTTCTTCCCTTTTAGTTTTTTCACTGCAGGTCTTTGCACATTTCATTATAATAATTGACTGTCTACTTGAGCTGCTCTTTGAAATCTTCTGTTCAGTTCTTTTATCTTGTCATTTCTTCCATTTGCTTTAGCTACTCTTTGTTCAAGAGCAACTTTCAGAGTCTCTTCTAACATCCATTTTGGTCTTTTCTTCCTTTCCTGTCTTTTTAATGACCTTTTACTTTCTTCATGTATGCTGTTCTGGATGTTATCCTACAGCTCATCTAGTCTTCACCTGTTGGTGTTCAGTGCATCAAATCTGTTCTTCAGATGGTCTCTAAATTCAGGTGGAATATAATCAAGGTCATATGTATAGTGGTGGATGCATTCCCATTTGCCTGTCCATACCTGATCTTCTTGCCTGTCTACTTATGTATTTGCAGTTCTTTCTTGTAGGTAATCCTGGGTATGCCTTTGTTCCCTAACTTGTGGACCATCTTTGATCCTCATGTGGTGTCAGTCCCATCTCTTTCCCCTACCCCGTGTGAATCTCTGTGTCTAAGCGTCTCTTTTTGTAATTTAGAAGTGATTGGATTTGTTGTTGTTGTTGTTGTTAGGCACTGTCGAGTTGTTTCCTATTTATAGTGACCCCATGCACAGCAGAACGAAACACCACCCAATTCTGTGCCAGCCCCACAATCCCTGCTATACTTGAGCCCATTGTCGCAGTCACTGTGTCAATCCATCTCGTTGAAGGCCTTCCCCTCTTTTGTCGACCCTCCATCTTACCAAGCATGACATCCTTCTCCAGGAAATGGTCCCTTGTGACAACATGACCAAAGTAGGTGAGACGAAGTCTGGCCATTCTCACTTCAAAGGAGCATCTCGGCTGCACTCCCTCCAGGACAGATCTGTTAGTTCTTTTGGCAGTCCATAGTACTTCCAGCATTCTTCACCAGCACCACAACTCAAAAGCATCAGCTTTTCTTGGGTCTTCCTTTTTCATTGACCAGCTCTCACATGCATATGAAGTGATTAAAATATCATGGCTTGTGTCAGGCGCACCCTAGTCCCCAAGGAGACATCCTTGCTCCTCAGCATTTGAAAGAGTTCCTCCCCAGCCGACCTGCCCAGTGCTACACATCGTCTAATGTCCTGACTGCTGCTTCCATTGGCATTGATTGTAGAACTAAGCAATGCGAATTCTTTGACAACCTCAATCTTCTCTCCACTTATTGTGATGCTGCTTATTGGTCCAGTTGTGAGGATTTTTGTCTTCTTTATATTGAGATGTAATCCATACTGCAGACTGTATT
>NW_006921604.1:11645078-11658001 GCF_000298275.1 Orycteropus afer afer
TCTTGCTTTCTTCATGGATGATGTTCTTGATGTCTTCTCATAATTCTTCTGGTTTTCGGTCATTGGTGTTCAATGCATCAAATCTGTTCTTTAGATGGTCTCTAAATTCAGAAGTGATATATTCAAGGTCATATTTTGGCTCTCGTGGTCTTGTTTTAATTGTCTTCAACTTCAAGTTGAACTTACACATGAGCAGTTGTCTGTTCCACAATCAGCTCCTGGCCTTGTTTTGGCTGAAGATACTGAGCTTTTCCATGCTTCTTGCGACAGATGTAGTCAATCTGATTCCTGTGTGTTCCATCTGATGAAGTCCACGTGTACAGCCACCGTTTGTGTTGTTGAAAAAAGGTATTTGCAATGAATAAGTCATTGGTCTTGCAAAATTCTACCATGCAATTTCCAGCATTATTTCTGTCACTAAGGCTAAATTTGCCAACTACCGGTGATTCTTGTTTCCAACTTTTGCATTCTAGTCACCAGTGATAATCAACACATCCTGATTGCATGTTCCATCAATTTCAGATTGTAGAAGTTGATCAAAATCTTCAATTTCCTCATCCTTGGCTTTGGTAGCTGGTGCATAAATTTGAACAATAGTGGTATTAACGGGTCTTCCTTATAGGCATATGGATATTATCCTATCACTGACAGCACTGTACTTCAGGACAGATCTTGAAACATTCTTCGTGATGATGAATGCCATGCCATTCCCCTTCAAACTGTCATTCCCCGCATAGTAGACTATATGGTTATCTGATTCAAAATGGCCAAAACCAGCCCATTTCAGCTCACTAATGCCGTGGATATCAATCTTTGTGCATTCCATTTCATTTTTGCCAACTTCCAATTTTCCTAGATTCATACTTCATACATTGCATGTTCCGGTTATTAATGGATGTTTACAGCTGTTTCTCCTCAATTTGAGTGGTGCCACATCAGCAAATGGAGGTCTTGATTAGACCTCAATTAGATTTGTTGTTGTTGTTGTTGTTATGTGCCGTCGAGTCGGCCCCGATTTGGTTATGATCTAATTAACATAACAAAGAAAACTATTTCCAAACAGGATCGAAACCATAGGTATAGGGCATTAGGATTCCAACATGCATTCTAGAGTGACAATTTAATCCATAAGAATTACTAAAGCAAACATGTTTTTCTTCCCCAGGTGTTCCAAAAGAAAAAAAATAACAAACTCTGATATTGCAAGTTTTCCTCAGGATATTCACTCTGCAAGATTATTTTAAAACTACTCCAGTGCACTGTCATGGATGGTAAGAATATCTGGGCAGCACATGCAGTATGGTAGAACCCTACCTGGGAATAAGGAAATGTGCTTGCTGGTTTTGAGCATAATTGTTATAATTGTTACTATATGATATGTAACTTCTGGTTCCTCATGTATAGACAAGACAACACAACTGTACCCAATCCCTAGAGTTGTTCTCAAGGCCAGTGAAGTAGTGTGCGTGGACCAGCTATATAAAGTATAAAGGGCCAAATCTAGAAAGATTATCCTACTCAGAGTGAGCAAGATTATACCAGGTTTTGGACTAATTTAAGGCCTCGATAAGTGGATGTTCCCAATTATAGCAGTCAAGTCTGACTGTTTATCCTGAACATAGCAGGGGTCATGGGCTTGATCTCTCCACATAGTATGAGTTCAGCTGTAGGCAAGCACCCATGGTGCCAGACTGCAGGAGCCTCCCACCTATTTTGTCCAATGGAGCCCACAGAAGTCAACCTTCAGGAACCACTCTATTGCATGCTATTATCTCTGTATTGTTTTGGGGTCAGATGTTGTGCATTAGCTAATGTTGAATGGGACTCAGGAGCACCTGGGAAGAAGCTCTGTGCTTCCCCAAGAGTGCTGACGGACGGTCTCATTTCCCTTCCAGAGTAACCTGGTTTGGCTGGGCTTTAGGATCTCTCCCTCTTCCCCCTTCCACCACAGAGGAGCACCATTCACAGGGCAACCCACCTAGCTAAAGCATGGGCCGCTGCTTCTACACTGTGACAGCCAGGAATCCGTTCTAATTACCTTTTGCCTAATTATCAGCCCTCTAATTAAGGACACCTGCTGCAGAGATCAGTCCCTCTGTTCCAGGTTTCTGCTGTACTTTTCATGGATAATTTATTCCTGGGTAATCAAAGACTGACTGTAGCCTTGTTTTAACCAGGATGTTTGGTTCTCTGTAAGGTGCCTTCCACTCAGTCCCAATGCATAAATGGGAGTAGCCTTTGCGATAGGGTGGGGCAAGGGCACAGGAAGGCAGGCTCCCTGCTCAAAGGGTGGTCAGCCAGCAGCATTAGCATAACCTGGGAGTTGGTTAGGCATGAAATGCCTCAGGCTCTGCGTCAGGACTATTGCATCAGAACTTGTACTTACCAAGACTGACTAGTGATTACAGGCTGAGAACCACTCTCAATCGAGAGTGATCTAGTGGCCTGAGGCACTGTTAGCTTCCAAGGACAGCATCCTTCTCCGGAAGTAGATTGCTCAACCTTCCTTCTGAGGAGTGGCTGGTGGGTTTGAACCCCCAGCCTTCTGGTTATCAGTCAAATGCCTTAGGCACTACACCACTAGAGCTCCCATCCTTTGGTAAGAAGAGATCAAGTGAGCAATTACAAAATTGAGGGAAGGAAGGGGAATTTAGTTATCACCTATACGGAGAGGAAGGAATTGGATCTCTTTAGAGGCCTGAAGTTTCTGGCTCCCTGCTGGAGAAGTCTCTGTTATCATTAGTGGGGCAGTGGCAATTTGATTAGGAAAGCCATCAGTGTAGGTACCCAGCCTAACCTAAGATGATGTTGGGTCTTAACGGGGTATGCATGGGGTCAGCTGCACCTGGGAAGGGGCTGCACTTCTCAGTAAGGAGAGGCTGGAGCAAAAACTTCCCCCTCTAGTGAAATCAAACATCTCTTGCGGAAAAGAGTCATTTTCAGATGTTTAGATGGAACACAAGGAACCCTCGTGGTGCAGTGGTTATGTGCTCAGCTGCTGAGAAGTTGGCACTTCAAATCCACCAGCTCCTCTGTGGGAGAAAGATACGGCAGTCTCCTTCCATAACTATCACAGCCTTGGAAACTCTTTGAGGCAACTCAACTCTGTCCTATAGGGTCACTATGAGTAGGAATTCGACTCAACAGCAAGCAAGGGATTTGTGGGGCGGAACATATGGTGCATGGGCCCAAGACTAGAAACCAATCCTATCTCTTTATACTCCCAGAAAGACTCAAGACAAAAATGAGAATCATTGCTCCAGCCCTTTTGAAAGATATGATTCTCCCTTTGTTTTCTTCCTGTATGGATTTTTTTTTTTTAAAGCTTTGCTTCATATGCAGGCCTTTTCCTTTACCTAGATCAAAGAGGTCCAGATACCCTCCTCTCAATTATATTTTACAGTGAATCTGATCATGTCATAAATATATAAGTGAGGCTATCTTGATAAGAGAGTAAGTCCCAGAAAAGCAAAGAGTGTGTGTGTGGGGAAGGTATATGGAAAAAAAAAAAAAAAAAAAAGGTACATAGAGCATTTTTTATTGCTAGTTTCAGTCTTGAGTGAAATGGAAAGGAGCAAAGATAAGCTGGAAGAGAAGAGGTGAAGAAAATAATTGAGAAGTATTTTGATTATAAACCAAGCTTTTTTGAGAGCAGATTTTATAAGCCTATGGGGTGAATCAAATGAATATTCAATCATGCAGCACCAATATAACAGCAGTGAGAGCAAGGAATGCACGGGGCGCAGATGAATGAGGCATTAATAAAACATTCAAAGCCTTCCCTCACTGGATAGTCAGTCAGTGCAAGATGTGCTGAAGCATAATGATTTGCAATTTAATAAATACAATGCTTAAACAAGTGGCAAAAGCACTAAAATCCATGTAAATCCTTCTAAAGATACTGTTAAAAAGTCTATTCACAGATGTTGGTGGACAAATTTGTACTCCTTTATAGTTTTTAAAGAATTGTAGTGAAATATATGTAATAAAACATTTAAGTGTTTTTATGTGTAGAATTCAGTGACATTAATTCCACTCATGATGTTGTGCAACAATTATCACTCTGTTTCCAATTTTTTTCTTTACCTTTAAAAAAATGCTGTACCTTTTAAGTGATATTCTCCCTGTACCCCATTTCTTTTGCCCTCCATCCATCTCTGGTAGCCACAAATGAACTTTAGTCTCTATGCATTTGGCTCTTCTGAATATTCATATAAGCAGGATCACATAATATATGTCCTTTTGTGTGTGATAAACTTCATTCAGCGTAATGTTTTCAAAGTTCATCCATGTCATAACATGTATCAGAACTGCATTTCTCAACAGCCAAGACAGACTTCCAGTAAGATGGAGGAATAGGCAGACAAGTGACACAGACCCTCTTCAACGAAGAAAAGAAAAACAAATTGACAGAGATACAGAAGATAATCCTGGAGCCCTAAACTTTGAAAGGAATTATACAGAAGTGTATTAGCAGCAACTAGTGGAAAAAACTGAACGAAAACAGTGAGTACAGAGACGTTCAGAGCTGCAGACTGTCAGCTACTCTGATGGGACCAACAGCCTAAATATTTCCAAGTGGTGTTGGGACCTGAGAATTGACCTAAAGATCAGCCCTGGTCACCAAGGGCTGCAGGGACGACTGTGCTGGTGGCCTATGACTAGGAAGGGAAACAGCAAAGAGGGAGACAACCTGAGCTGTTGACTTTCTGCTGTCCAGAGGATGCAGCCATTTTGATTGTTTACAAGCAGTGGCCATTTTGGATATTTAAAGTGACTGAGGGTGCAGCCATTTTGAATCTTTACAAGTGGCAACCATTTTGGATTTTAAAGTGATAGCATTCTCATTCGGATTTCAGGGACCTAAGAATAGGCTGTTTGCCAAGGTGGACAGGGACATGCAAGAGGCAGACAACAGGAAAGGAGACAGGTTGTGCGTGTATAAGTGCTATCAACTAGTGAATAGAGGAGCACAGCACAGTACCCTACTTGCGTAGATAACATACAAACAAAACAAAACGAAAATTGTGAGCAAGTCACTTCAACATACAATCACCAATTAAATATAAACACAAAAATGTCACAATGCCTCAGAGACAACAGAGCATCACAGTCCATACAAAAAAAGCAAGATAAAGCAGGAGAAACAAGGGACCAGGATACAGACCCAAAACACGTCTCTGAGGAAGATCCAACATTGGAACTCCCTGATAAGGAATTCAAAAGAATTATATTTAAGTATCTTCAAAGGACTGAGAGACAGATGAAGGAAAATACAGAAAAAACCTAGAAGAATTTCAGAAGAAAATACAAGAACAAAATGAAAAAATAAATGAAAAATTAAAAATGATTCAAAATCTACAGATAGAAATGCAGAAAATTAATACTAAATTGTCAGAAATGGATAACACATTGAAAGGGCAAAGGAATATAACTGATGCAATGGAATACAGAATTAATGAGACTGAAGACAAATACCTGAATACTTCTTTGGAAAGGGATCAATCAGAAAAAGATCAAAACAAAATGAAGAAAGCCTAAGGTTCATATAGGATGCCATCAAAAGGAATAACCTACATGTCATTGGAATTTCAGAACAGGAAGAGAAAAATAAAACCACTGAGAAAATTGTCCAAGATTTGTTGGAAGAGAACTTCCCTGATGTGATAAAAGATGAGAATACATCCATTCAGGAAGTCCAAAGAATCCCAAACAGGATAGACTCCAAAAGAAAATCACCAAGACATATCATCATCAAACACACCAAAACCAAAGAAAGAATCATGAGAGCAGCACAGGCTCAGATATCTTGGCAGAAACCATGCAGGTGAGAAGACAATGGGATGGTGTATATAAAACCTTGAAAGAGAAAAATTTCCAACCAAGATTTATGTATCCAGCAAAATTGTCCCTCAAATATGATGGTGAAATTAGGACATGTCAAGATAAGCATAAATTAAGGGAATTTGTTAAAATCAGACCAAGCTTACAAAAGCTGCTAAAGGGAGCCCTTTGGAAAGAGAAGCAACAACAGCCAACAACAACTGACCATTAACACACATAATGATATATCCCAGAAACCAACCCAGCTATGGAAGTATCCAAAGTAAATAAACCTACAAGATTGTAAATAGGGAACCAGAGACATCAACTGACAAATGAGGACAACTACAAACCAAAAAGAGGGAAAAAAATGTGTTCTTACAGAACTTCTAGATAGTAGGATGTCAAGACAACTACAAGACAGAATGGACTTTTCTAAACTTGGGAGGAAAATTATAAATCATAGGGTAACCTCAAAGAAAAATGATAAACCCTCACATCAAAATGAAAAAGAGGACCAGCACATATATTTAGCAAATACTAAAACAATGGAAATGAAGCAAGTGGTAACATGATTCATAAACCGAGCTCAGCACAGAAAATTATATGGAACAAAGAAATCAACAGCACAAAAAAGCACATAACAAAAGTGACAGCAACAAATTCATATTTGCAGATAATTACATATCTGTCAAGGGACTTTGTGATGGTTATGTTTGTATGTCAACTTGGCTAGGCCTGGTCGAGTGGCTGGGCAGCTGGATGTAGTATTCCCCATGATGAGACTGGTAATCAACTCTATGGTGGAATCTACTGGGAAAAGCTGAGTAACTGCCTTTGGTTATGTAGTCTGCTTCCTGTATATAAGGAGAAGCTTTGAGAATGGTCTCTAGCCTATGGCACGCTTGGACCCTGCATGTAGCCGTGTCATTGTTCAGCAGCCTGCCACGCTCTGCCGACCTTGGGACTTACAATGGACTTAAGTTAATGGCCTGCTGTGTGGTTTGGTAACATCAGGACTGTGCCTTTTTACTTGTCAACCTTGTAGCTTCTCAGCCTCAGCAGCAAGCAGCTGAGTGAAGAAACGCCTCTAGCTCCAGTGGGCTGGGAGCAGGTGGCAGAGCTGGACCCCAAGGTTGAGGGGCTTTCACCCAGCCTCTAGAGCCTGGCACCTTGAACTTGGACTTAAAGCCTCCAAACTGTAAGAATAAACTCCTGTTTATTAAAGCCATCCCATTTGTGGTATATTTTCTTGTCAGAGCAGCACTAGGTAACCAGAACAGACTTATCTCTAAGATTTATAGAAAACTCCAACGCCTCAACACCACAGGAATTAACAATCTGATTGAGAAATGGGCAGAAGACATGAATAGACACTTCACCAAGGAGGATATTCAGGTGGCCAGCTGATGAGATGCTCACAATCATTGGCCATCAGAGAAATGCAAATCAAAACAACAATGAGATACTGTCTCACTCTAGCACAAATGGAGTTCAACAAGACAGAAAATAATGCTGGCTGGGATGTGGAGAGATTGGGACTCTCATACACTGCTGGTGGGACTGTGAAGGGATACAACCACTGTGGAAAGCAACATGGAGATTCTTTAGAAAACTGGAATTGGAGATACCATTTGACCTGGCAATCCCATTACTAGTTTTATATCCTAGAGAGGCGAGAACCAGGACAGGAACAGATACATGCACGCTCATGTTCATCACAGCACTATTTACAATAGCAAAAAGATGGAAACAACCTGCGTGCCCATCAGCAGAAGAATGGTTGACCAAACTATGGTACATACACATACTGGAATGCTGTACAGCACTAAAGAATAATGTAGAGTCTGCAAAACACCGCTTAATATGGATGAACTTGGAGGACATTATGCTGAGTGAAATAAGTCAATCACAGAAGGACAAATACACTATTAGTTCGTTGTTGTGGAGGGTCAAAGAAAGCTTTATATATGGAGCGAAACTTCTTTGTTGGTTCCCAGAGGTCGGAAGGGAGGGGAGGGAACACTGCAGAAAAAAAAAAAACAAAAAAAAAACGCACGCATTGACCCATGGGGGTGGGGAAAGAACTGCATTTCTCTTTATGGCTGAATAATATTCCATTGTATGTATATACCACATTTTATTTATCCATTCATCTGTTGATGTTGTTTCTACTATTGGTGAGTAACTATTTTGAGTAATGTTACAATAATCGTTGGTGTACCAGTATCTGAGTCTCTTATTTGCAGTTCTTTTGGGTATGTGCCTAAGAGTAGAATTGCTGAGTCATTTGGTAAATTCTATGTTTAACTATTTGAGGAACTTGCAAACTTTTCTGCAGTGGCTACATTGTTTTACACTCACCCCCCCCCACCCCCCAAGCAGTGAATGAGGAATCCAATTTCTCTTCATTCTTCCCAACACTTGTTATTTTCTGATCATAGTGAGGGTGAAGTGGTATATCACTGTGGTTTTGATATACATTTTCCTAATGACTGATGATATTGACTATCTTTTCATTTGCCTATTGGCCATTTATCTTCTTAGGTGAAATGTGTATTCAAGTCTTTTGCTCATCTTTTGATTGAGTTCTTTGTCTTTTTGTTATTCAGTTGTAGTTGCTTTTTATATATTCTGGATATTAAACACTTATCAGATATATATGGTTCCCAAATATTTTCTCCAATCTGTAGGTTGTCTCTTTACTTTGTTAATAAAGTCTTTTAATACATAAAATTTTTTAATTCTGATGAAGTCCAATTCAGCTATTTTGTCTTCTGTTGCTCATGTTTTTGGTGTCATAGATATGAATCCATTGTCAAAACAGATCTTGAAGCATTTTATACCTATGATTTGTACTGAGTCTATATGATTTTTAGTTCTTACATACAGGTCTTTGATCTATTTTGAGTCAGGTTTCATATAAGGTGTGAGGTATAGGTTTGACTTGCAGAGGTCCAGTTGTTCCAGGACCACTTATTGAAGATATTATTCTTTCCCCATTGAATGGGCTTGACATTCTTGTTGAAAATCAATTGATAATTAGATGTATGAGTCTATTTCTGGACTTTCAACTGTATTCCATTGGTATATATGCCTATTATTATAACAGTACTGGATTATTTTGATTACTTTCACTTTATAGGTAATGTTCTAAGATTAGAAAGTGTGAGTTCTCCTACTTTGTTCTACTTTTTCAAGATCACTCTGGCTATTTGGGGCCTCTTGCAATTTCACATAAATTTGAAGATTGGCTTTTACACTTTTGCAGAGAAGACTGTTGGAATTTTGATGGGAATTGCATTGAATCTATAGATCACTTTAGGTAGTATTGACATCTTAACAATATTAAGTTTTCCAATCCATAAATTTAAATGTATAGTGATATCCCCTATTTCATTCCTGATATTAAATTAAATTATTAAAACTTATTTAAAATATTTTTAAAAGTAGGCTATATTAATATCTGATAAAGTAGACTTGGAGCAAGTAAAATTATTCAATACAAAGAGGAAGATTCCATAATGATAAAAGGAAATACTCACCAGCAATACAGAATGATCCTAAATGTGTATATTACAAACAACAGAGTCTCAAGACACATGAAGCAAAAACTGATAGAGCAGTACACTGCTTTTAAGGAGAAACAGAAAAATCCACAGTTAAGAGTTGAAGACTTCAACATTGTAATTCAGAAACTGTAGTAAACTTAAAATCTTAAAATCAGCAGGGATATAAAAGATCTAAACAACCACAACCAACAAACAAACCTAATTGACAAATATAGAACACTCCATCCAACAAGCACCCATGAAACATTCATCAAACTGAAAGGTCTGTGGTCTGAACCTACCAGTTGCTCTACAGGAGAAACAGGTGGCAGTCTGCTTCCATAAACAATATAGCCTTGGAAACCCTGTGCAGCAGGAACTACTCTGTCCTATAGGATCATTATGAGTTGGAGTGGCCTCAAACAGATATAGATTTCAGTGGTTCACTGGAAGACCCCACATGTAGGGCTGTCTTTATTTGACCTGACTCAGAGCTGGCTCAGAGCAGAAAAGTGTGTTCTCTTGGGGCAGGTGTAGAAAGCTTTAAGAAGTAATTGTTTGACTTCCAAGTTGCAAAAGACTTCTTTAAAGTGTTTAAAAGCAAAGATGGTATTTTGAGGCCTAATGTGTGTATGACTCCAAACCATAATATTTTCAATTGCATGAGCTGGACAATGAATAAGAGAGACTGAAGAAGAATTGATGCATTGAATTATGGTGTTCATGAATATACTATGGATTGCCAGAAGAACGAACAAATCTGTCTTGGAAGAAGTACAGTCAGAATATGCTCCTTAGAAGCAAGCATGGTGAGACTTTGTCTTATGTATTTTGGACAAGTTATCAGGAGAGACCAGTCCCTAGAGAAGGACATCATGCTTATAAAGCAGAGGATCAGGGACAAAGAATTTGCTCACTGAGATGAACTGACATTTGCTTTTTCTGGAGTCATAGTGGCCTCCCTGTATGCATACAGAAGAACTATTCAAAATAAACTTCATGTTCAAATTTTGGTGAGCTTTAATTATTTTTAACATACATAATTAGCTCTAGACCCCTTCGCACATCCAACCTCATCAAGATTCTCAGCTTAAAAAAAGTCCTTCTTGAGATTACTTTTTAGAAGAGGTTCAGTTTCTCTAAAAATAAGTAACTTTGTTTTAATTTACAATTTTCTTATTTACCTAAAACCCATCTAATGCCTCTGAGCCAATTCCAACTCATAGTGACCCTTTAGGACAGAGTAGAACTGCTCCATAGGATTTCCAAGGCTGTCAGTCTTTATAGAAGCAGACTGCATCATCTTTCTTGCTGGAGCAGCTGATGGATTCAAACCACTGACTTTCTGGTAAGGAGGCTAATGCATTAACCACTGTGCCACCAGAGTCCTTTATTTACCTAAAGGATATACTAAATTATTAGGTTTTTTTTTGAGCGCACATTTGCAGAAGATAGAGATCTCTTCATTACTAGGTTATAAGCTCTGTGTGGATCATATACTGAACCCTTCACAGTGCTTGTTATTTGATGGTAATGATGATGAGGAGGATAGTGATGCTCCATCCATTCAATGCATCCTTGTTTCTCATACGAGCACTGAGTAATGTTGTTTTGGAAAGCCTGGTAGTATACTTTACAACTTCAAAGTGAAGAATAAAACCAAAATAGTCTTTCATTATTAAATTCTGTATAGCTCTATATTAACCAAAATATCTTCCGTGTTCTTGATCTTACATATATGGTTAGCCTGTTTCACCATCTAAACAGTAACATTTGAGGAAACACCATTAGATTATGTAGCATAACATCCCAGTGTGGTAGGTGGTATTATTATTCCTAGTAAAATGTTAAAAAGCAGTTCTTCAGAGAAAAGGAGAATGATACAGTTCAGAAACTTAGATCTACATAAAACGGAAAAGAAGGAATAAACTAAGGTAAAAATACAATCTTTTATTGCTATTATTAATTGATCTAAAAGATATAACTGTTTAAAGTAGTAACAGTAACAATGTATTGGATAATTATAGCATATGTATTAGTAAAATTATTGTCATAAGGGATGGGAGAGAGGGATTAGGAATATTTTGTTATGAAGTACCTGAACTACATGTGAAGGGTTACAGTATTATTTGATAACCAAACCCACTGCCATAGAGTCAATCCTGACTCATAGCGACCCCCATTGGGTTTCCAAGGGGGTAAATCTTTATGGTTGTAGATTGCTCAGTCTTGCTTCCGTGGAGTGGCTGGTGGGTTTGAACCACTATCCTTCTGGTTAGCAGTCAGATGCCTTAGGCACTGTGCTACCAGAGCTCCTATATTATTTGATGGTGGACTTAAATTTATTGTGCATGTGTGTTGCAAACTCTGGGGTAAACACACACACACACAAAAAAAAAATTTAAAGTAAGTATAATTGGCATGCAAAGAGAGAAGATATAATAGGCAAATATAAAATGCTCAATGAAATACAAAGAAATTCACTTCCATCGAGTCTATTCTGACTCTTGGTGACCGGCATTGGGTTTCTGAGGTGGTAAATCTTTACAGAAGTAGATTGCCCCATGTTTCTTCTGGGGAGTGGCTAGTGGGTTGGAACCACCAACCTTCTGGCTAATGGTCAAATGCCTTAAGCACTGTGCTAAGATGGAAAGGAAAAAGAAAGTACAAATGCAATGAATAGAAAACAGTTGCAAACAATAGATATTAATCAAATTATGTCAATAATAATTTAAAATGTGAATGGTCTAAATATACCAATTACATTGTCAGAGAGGATTCAGAAAATGACTCAAGAAATTCACTTTAAATAATTTTAAATTTTAGAATGAAGATTTTAAAATTTAATTATAAAGGTCATTCATCTGTTGAATAGCAGAACCAAGACAACGTTCATCCTGTAACTTTAATCCATGATCCTTTCCCATAGCACTTAGCCTCAATGAAATACAGAGCCAGATAAAGTTTCTAGGAAAATGGAAGCCTTGCTGTACTTCTAGCCCTTGTGTCAAGGTGGATAACTAGGCCGTTGTGGTTGTTTGATTTGTGTGTCAACTTGGCTGGGCCTGGTTGAGTGGCTAGGCAGCTGGTGGTAGTTAATCTCCATGAGGAGACTGGAAATCAGCTCCATGGTGGGATCTACCACAAGCAGCTGAGTAGTTGCCTTTAGGTATGTAGTTTGCTTACTGTATATAAGGAGAAGCTTTGAGAATGGTCTCTAGCCTATGGCACGCTTGGACCCTGCATGTAGCCATGTTGTTGCTTAGCAGCCTGCTATGCTCTGTCGACCTTGGGACTTACAATGAACTTAAGTCAATGGCCTGCCACGTGGTTTGGTAACATCGAGACTGTGCCTTTTTACTTGTCAACCTTGGGGTTTCTCAGTCTCAACAGCCAGCAGCTGTCTGAGTGAAGAAATGCCTCTAGCTCCAGTAGGCCGGGAGCAGGAAGCAGAGCTGGGCCCCAAGGTTGAGGGGCTTTCACCCAGCCCCTAGAGCCTGGCACTTTGAACTTGGACTTAAAGCCTCCAAATTGTAAGAATAAACTCCT
>NW_006921604.1:11658221-11695409 GCF_000298275.1 Orycteropus afer afer
GTCCATCCTTCCATGGGCTCCTGCCCCCTGAGCTGTCTCCATGTGCATAAGCAGCCCTTCTTTCTCCCATGATTGTTGTCTCCAAGGAGTGTATCTACCTGAGATAAATGTTCAACTCATATGCCTGTCCCCTGTTTGGCTGGAAACCACAGGTGTGGGTTCAATTCCAGACCCGGAGGGCAGCTAGGGGCCATAGTCTCAGTGGTTCCACCCGGCTCTATCGGACCAGCAAACCTGGTCCCCCCCTTTTTTTCCTCCAATGATTTTGATAAACTCCTATTTTTTAAGGCCATCCCATTTGTGGTATGTTTCTTATCAGAGCGGCACTAGGTAACCAGAACAGCCATCATTCTTCTACAAGTCCTGGAGGGGTTGATGACATTGCCAACAAAATACTGGATTAAATGAACCTAACTCCTGCTCATCTTTCTTGAAAGCCCAGATCAGTTATTTATTATTAGAAAGATTTTTTAAAATAAATTATGTCTCAGTACAGTCCTTGCTCTCCTCTGCCCCCAACTTTGTACTTCTATTCTTCCATACAAGGTCCTCAAGGGCAGGGGCTGTTTCAGTTTATCATTGTAGCTCCTGATCCTGCAGTTAGTAAAACTAAAACCAAACCCACTTACCATTGCATTGATTCTGACTCATAGCAACCCTCAAGGACAGAGAACTGTTCCATAGGGTTTCCAAGGCTGTAAATTCTACTTGTGGTCAGGAAAGATTTCATACAGCATTGTCTTCAAGAACAATTAAAATAATTACTGATTTACCCTAAACATAGCTCTCAGTCTGATCCATGTGGACTGTTTCCTGAGATTGAAATTTGAAATTCTTCAAAAGAGCATGTGCCCAAAGCAACACATTCTTAGTAGCTTACCCAGACTATTGTTGGACTCAAAAGTGACTTTTAGGAACCAGTTTTTTCAAGAGTCAAGGTTCAAAAAGACATCTAAGGGCAATGGCCTGTATAGGTTATCCCAACTTCATGAAAGCCAGAAATATGGATTCTAGGAAAATTAAAAAGGTTTCTGTTTCTTTACACACACACACACACACACATATACTCATGTATTTATATGAAATTTAGGTTGATTTCAATAATCCTGAAATCTAGGTTGATTTAATAAACCTGCAGCTTCCATTTTTGGCAAACAGATATAAAATATATACTTTATTTATGTGACTTACTGGGGTTTTCCTCTTTTTAAGAACATTGTGTTCCTTGCATTGACTAGTTTCTTGCTTCCCCCATAATCATGTACACATATATATCACTGACAACTTTCAACCCCGTATTGGCTGAGATATTTGTCTCCTGGTGGCATAGTGCATAAGGCATTTGACTGCTAACCAGAAGGCTGGAGGTTCAAACCCACCAGCCACTCCTCGGAAGGAAGGTTGGGCAATCTACTTCCATAGTGATACTGCCTCAGCAACCCAAGGAGGAGGGGTCGTTATGAGTTAGGTCCGACTCGACGGCAGTGTATTTGGTTTTTGGTTTATGCGGAGGTACAAGGTGCTCTGGTGGTGTAATGATTAAAGCATTTGGCTGCTAAACACAGGGTCGGCGGTTTGAACTCACCAGCCAGTCCACGGGAGAAAGATGAGGCCGTCTGCTTCCATAAAGATTTATAGCCTTGAAAACTGTATGGGGCAGTTCTACTTTGTCCTAGACGGTCACTGTGAGTCGGAATCGACTCTATGCCTGTGTGTTTGGTTTTTTTGCTTTGTTTTTGGTGCAGAGGTACAGTATCTTGCTGATTCCGCCTTCCCAGTATTGATGGACTATGGCTTTTAAAATGCATGCGGGGATCCACACATAAATGCAGACATTCAGGGCGGGCTCAGTGGCTAGTCTTTTAATGTCATAAGTAAAAAACCAAAAGGTGTATTGTGAGGAAGCCCAAGAAATGAATAAACAGAAATAGGTCATGCTGTTTCATTCTTTAATTTCTCTGTTTTCTTGCTTCCTTTTTCAGTAGATTTTCCTTGAAAAATAGAACCAATAGCGAGAAATTTTTAAAGTTTTAAAAAGCAGAGCTGAAATTTGGATGACTAAGGGGATGCCGGACCCAAGTCATGGTCTTTTCAATTGCCCCACATGCATGCAAAAGCTGAACAATGAAAAAAGAAGACAGAAAAATTGATTCATTTGAACTGCAGTGTTGGTGAAGAGTATTGATCACACTGTGAACTGCCAAAAGAACGAACCTACCAGTCTCAGAAGAAATACAACTAGAATGCTCTTTAGAAGGGAGGTGGTGAAACTTTGGCTCACTTACTTTGGGCATGTTATCAGGAAAGACCAGTTGCTAGAGAATGACATCATGTTTGGTAAAGTATTTGATCAGCGAATATGAAGGAGACCTTCCAGGAGATGATTGACACAATAGCCCTAACAACGGACTCAAACATACCAGTGATTGTGAGGATGGCATGAGATCGGGCAACGGTTCCATCTGTTGCACACAAGGTTGTGCTGAGTCAGAGCCAACTCAGGGGCAATAAACAACAAAAACAACGTGAAACGGTTATATATTTCAGCAGGATTTTGTGAAGAAATTTTGCTAGGACAATATGGGAGGAGTTTTTGAGAGAAATTTCCACTGTGATGCTATACATGCTCAGGTTCAGGGATCTCCAAGGGGGGAAAAAAAAACAGAGCTTCTGTCAGATCAATAGCCTCATTAGCACTCAGCCAACAACTCTATTAACACTAATGACAGCTTGTTTCCACTTTTGCAACAAACTAGGGGCTTACAGGATGAGTGATGATCACTTTATACAGAAATCCAAATAATCTCTTGTTCTCTGTGCATCCTTGTTACAGACTGTTTGAATGTTTCCTACAGTTTATTTTTATACTCTGCATCCTGTAAAGTCCGCCCCTGCTTTTCAAAAATTGTCTGCCAAGGGCCAGGTGTAATAAATAGCAGCAGCCTGTGGCGTTGGCTGTGGTGAAGCGCTTTTATACCATTATTCTTTATTCCTCATTCATAGTTCAGCTTTAATGATGACAGAATTTTACTTACTTGGACATCAACATGTTTTCTCAATGTAATTGTAATGTAAGTATAATTATGAAAATAAGAAGCATGTGTACTCATTGCCTATCAAGGGGTTCACATCAGAGTCTCCTGGGTGGTACAGGGTATGTGTAGTTCAGCTATCTAGATGTGCCTGGTAGAACATTCCATTTTGGTTCTTTCACTATCTTGGCATATGATTACTTACTTACCTATTGGTGGTGATGAAGTACCATGGACTGCCAGAAGAACTAACAAATCTGTCCTGGAAGAAGTATAGCTGGAATGCTCCTTGGAAGCAAGAGTAGCCAGACTTCCTCTAACCTACTTTGGTCATGTTGTCAAAAGAGACCATTCTGGAGAAGGAATGGTTGGTAAAGTGGAGGATCAATGAAAAAGGGGAAGGCCCTCAACAAGGTGTATTGACACAGTGGCTGCAACGATGGGCTCAGGTATAGCAAGGATTGTGACTGCCACAGGACCGGGCAGTATTTTGTTCTGTTGTACATAGGGCTGCTATGAGTCAAGACAACTCGATGTTACCTAACAACAACAACAACATATTTCTTAGGTTTTTTTTTGTTTGTTTGTTTTTTCCACTAGGAATAATAATACTGCCTACCACACTGAGATGTTATGCTACATTAAGATTGCTCACTTTACCTTTTCGTGATCCATGGGACATACAGTGCTCACCTACATTTTCCATCTCTGGGGTTTAGTAAAGGATCTTTGGTGGCACAGTGTCTAACCACTGCTAACCAGATGGTTGGTGGTTCAAACCCACAAGCTGCTCCACAGGAGGAAGATGAGGCAACCTACTTCCATAAAGATTTACTACTTTGGAAACCCAATGGAGGTCACTATGAATAAGAATCAACTGATGGCAGTGGGTTTGGTTTAGGGGTTAGTAGAAAGCTGCAATACCACTTTTAGTGCATGCTGCTATCTTGTGGGGGCCTGTATAACTGCATGAATTTGAAGAAATGGACTTCATTCCATCAACTCTGGCACTGGAGACCCCTTGGGACATATGTGTCCCATTAATTTATCAGACTCCCTATTACCTCAAAAAAATTTTCATCATTTCATTCAAAATACCTTCCATTACTGAAAACACATGTTGCAATAAAAAATTCTAAGTAGAAAATAATTTGGTCTTGAAAGGGTTATTAAAGTGGCTCAGCCTTAAGGAAAACATAGATTATGGGTATGGTATTCTAATCCAAGCCTTTTTTTCCATGGCCTCAAGGTAATTCCCATTAAATTGAAAAGGATATTGGCATGGGGGTAAGGAAGGAAATAAGTAATTCAGGCTGTAGAATCATTTAGAAAGAACTTTAGGACTGTTTACTTGCATGTGGACAGAGGTAGAAAAGCAATTCAGTGAAGCAAAGATTGCTTTTCAACAATTGGTACTGGAGCAACGGGACATTTGTAGGCAAAATAAAAAACAGAACCTTGACCTAGACTGCATATATTATACCAAAATTAACTGAAAATGAATCATTAACATAAATATAAAATGTAAAACTATAAAACTATTAGTAAAAAAAAAAAAAAACAGGAGAAAAATCTTTGGGATTTAGGGCTAGACAAAGAAATTTTAGAGTGGACACAAAAAGGACAATGTGAATTGATAAAACTATGACCTCATCAAAATTAAAAACTTTTGCTCTGAGAAGGACCCTGTGAAAAGACAGATAAGCTATAGACTATGGGAAAATATTTCCAAACAACATATCTAACAAAGGACTTGTGTCTAAAATATATAAGGAACTCTCAAAATTCAATAGTAAAATAACAAGCATTTTCAAATAGAAAATGGGCAAAAGACATAAACAGACATTTCACTGTAGAGGATTCAAAAACCATTGCCATTGAGTTAATTCCCACTCATAGGGACTCTAGAAGAGATATACAGATACCAAATAAGCATATGAAAAGATGTTCAGCATCATTAGTCATAGGTAAATGCTAATTAAAACCTAATGAGATATCACTACACACTTATCAGGATGTCTAAAAAGAAAAAAAAGATGATACAATGAAATTTGGCAAGGATAATGAGTAACTGGATCACTCATATGTTATTAGCTGGAATATAGTATGATACAACCACTCCAGAAAATAGTTTGGCAGTATCTTATAAAACTAATTGTGGTAGTTAAGTTTGTGTGCCAACTTGGCTGGGCTGTGGTTTTAAGTAGCCTGGCAGCTGGATGTAATTATTCTGAACATGATGTAACTGTAATCACCACCATGGTGGAATCTGCTGTGAGCAGCTAAGTAGTTGAAGGAAAGTTGCCTTCAGAGTGTGGCCTGCTTCCATTATATATGGAAGAGCTTTGGGAAAGGTCTCTAGTTTTTTGGCATACCTGGATCCTGCATTTGGCTGAGTCTTCATCTCTAGTTTCTGGACTTGAACCAGTGGCCTGCCCTGTTGTCTGCTAATCTTGGGATTGTGCCATTTTACCTGCTGACCTTAGGTTCATAAGCCTCAGCTGCGTGAGTCAGAAGACGCCTCCAGCTCCAGTGGGCCTAGAACAAGAAGCAGAGCTGAATGAAGCCCAAGGTTGAGGAGACTTTATCCAGCCCCTAGAGCTGGAACTCTGAGTTTGGACTTGTAGCCTCCTACACTGTAAGAGAATGAAGTCTTGTTTGTTAAAACTATCCATGTGGTATTTCTGTTATAGCAGCACAGAGGACTATGACACTAATCATATACCATATGACCCACCATTTGTACTCTTGGATATTTATCCCAGAAAAATGAAACTTATGCTCACAGAAAAACCTTTAAACAAATGTTTACAGCAGATGTATTCATACTGGCCCCAAACTGGAAATAACCTGTAAGTTTCTCAACAGGTTTGAAGTTAAAAAACTGTAGTACATCTATATTATGGAATTTCAAACCCCAAAACAACTGCCATTGCGTTGATTTTGACTCACAACAACCCTATACAACAGAGTAGAAGTGTGGTCTCCCATAGTTTCCAAAGTTGTAAATTTTTATGGAAGCAGAATGCTTCATCTTTGTCCCACAGAGCAGCTGGTGGGTTTGAACCACCAACCTTTTGGTTAGCAGCTGAATATTTTAATCACTGCACTATCAGATCTCCTTATATTATGGAATACACAGCAATGAGAAAGAAAGGAACAATCAATATACACAACAATTTGGATGAGTATCAAAGGAATATTCTGAATGAAAAATGCCAATCTCTATAGATTACATGATGTATAATTCCTTTTATGTTACATTCTAGAAATAATTAAATTATAGATATAGAGAACAGATTAATGGTTGCCAAGGATGGGGGCAGAGGAGGGAGGTGCTGTGGCTAGAAAAGGGTACTCACTGCCATCATTGATTCAACTCATAGGACCCCTCCTTGGGTTTCCAAGACGGTATCTCTATGGAGGTAGATTGCCCAATTTTCCTTCCAATGAGTGGCTGGTGGGTTTGATCCGCCAGCCTTCTGGTTAGCAGTCAAATGCCTTTGGCACTACGCCACCAAAATTGCCAAGAACTAAGAAGACACACACAAAAGGGCATATATGAAATTTACTAAGAGGTGAATAAGATTGGTGAATTATATTGATGTAAATTCCCTGACTTTGATATTGTACTAGTTATGTAAGATGTCCCCCACTGGGAGAAAGCAAGTTAAGGGTATATTGAATCGGTCTGTATTATTTCTTAAAATTGCATGTGAATCTACAATTATCTTAAAATTAAAAGTGAAAAAAGGAATGTTCAGCAGAGTGGATGCTCTTGAGGGATGTGGTTAAAAAAAAAAAAAAAAAAAACCCAAACCCACAGCAGTTGAGTCGATTCCAACTGGTAACAACTCCCATTGGGTTTCCAAGATGGTAAATCTTTATGGAAGTAGATTGCCCATTCTTGCTTCTGTGGAGTGGCTGGTAGGTTTGAACCAGCAACCATCTGGTTAGCAGTCAGATGCCTTAGGCACTGTGCTACCAGAGCTCCTTAGGATGTGGTAAGATAGGGCCTAAAAACATCCAATAATTTTAGTAGCAAGGAAGTAATTACCTTGAGTAATTCAGTTAGAGGAGCTCTGGTGGGTTACTGCCTAAGGCTGACTGCTAACCAGAAGGCTGGTGGTTCAAACCCACCAGCCACTCCTTGGATGGAAGATTGCACAATCTACTTCCGTTGAGATACCGCCTCGGAAGCCCAAGGAGGGGTTGCCATGAGTTGCATCAACTTGATGGCAGAGGTTTTTTTTTTTAATTCAGTTAAAATGGAATGGGCAGAAGTGAGGATGTAGTGGATTAAGAAGTGTGTGGGAGATGAAGAAATGTAAACAGTGAGGGCAAACTACATTTTTAAGGAGTTTTGGGGAAATGAGAACTATAGACAGGACAGTACTCCATCTGGGTTAGGAGGAGTGTCAAAAGAGTGCTGACATGTTCAAATGCTGATTGGTAAAGAGCCAGGTTGGAGAGGTAAGAGCTAGGGTCAGAAAGAATAGAGGATAATTCATGGAGCAGGAGGGGAGGAAAGACAGAGTAAAGGTGGGAGACAGGGAGGAAAGTCCCCTTTCAGACTAGACTAAATGGAAGGCAGAAAATAGGCATGTGGTTACAGAAAGTTCATAGATTTAATGCCAGGATGCTAACGACGTGTTCATCTCATGGCTTCTATTTTCTCTGGAGGAGACAAAGTCAACTGCTGACAGGAAATGGGGCAGAGATTGCAGTTTGAGGAAAATGGAGAAGCCCCAGCATTTCTACCTTAAAACCACTTCTTGAAGGCTGCTATGGCTTGAATTATGTCTCCCAGAAACATACTGAAATTTTCAACCCAGTATCTGTCAACATGACCTTATTTGGTAATAAGGTCTTTGAAGGTGTTATCAATTAACATGTGGTCTTACCACAGTAGAGTGCAGCTTAATCCTATCAGTGGTGTCTTTATAAAAGAGATACACAGAGGAAGGATGCTATGGGACACTGCAGCTGCAAGCCAAGGAATGCCTGGATGGAACATTTTCCCTCAAAGCCTCAGAAGGAATAAACACGTCTGATATCATGATTTTGGATGTCTAGCCCCCAGGACTGACACAATAAACTTGTGTTCCGATAAGCCACTCATTTTGTGCTATTTTGTTACAGCAGCCGTGGGAAACTAATACAGAGGCAGTTTCTCCTTGTTTCTTTCAAATCAACAGTTAATACTATTTCTGAGTTCTCACCTTGAAGAGATTTCCCATGGGGTGCTCTCTCAGGCTGCCCCAGCCAGGTGTGTCTCCCCCTTCTCCTGTATCCACCTGGAAATGGGTTTCTCCTCTAGCCCCCACCATGGCACCCAAGGGTTCAGCAGAGAGGGCCTAATGCTAAGGGAAGGGCTGGCTTCTCAGAGCATGCCTGGGTCCAGGTTTAAGGGAGTTACACTCAAGGAGGACATGAGCAGGGTCTGTCAGGCAAGGGGATATCTTGAGCAAAGGCAGAGAGACAACAGCAACAGGGCTGCCAGGAAGGACATCGGAAGGGCTTTTACTCAGGAGCAGTTGCTAGATGCCAAGTTTGCCAATGTAAAGCTCTCTGGTTGCAGTGTAGAGAATGCATTGGAGGGGACTAGACAGTGGGTGTGGCAGTGGCTCAGGGGACAAGAGACAGAATGGGCATCTGATTTAAGGACTGAAAGGGAGGAAGTGGACTTTGAAGATTCAGAAGGAATGACAGGACCTCGGTGTAGGGGTGTAGGGAGGGTCTGCATAATTGCAGGAGGCTGCTATCCAGTGACCAGGTGTAGCCAGGGACTGCAGGAAGCTTGGGTGGTGGTTGGGGTGCTCCTAGTTCAGGACATACTGTGAGATATCTAGGATATATCTGAATAGCAAATAGCAATTTCTATTCATTTGGAAAAACATAATAGGGAAATGACCCAAATGCCAGATTTTCTTTCATGAAAAAGAAAACCAAACAAAAAAACAACCCCCGTGTTGTCTAGTCAATTCCAACTCATACCGACCCTCTAGGACAGAGCAGAACTGCCTCATAGGGATTCCAAGGCTGTAAAATCTTTATGGAAGCAGATCAGCTCATCTTTCTCCCATGGAGTGGCTGGTGGGTTTGAACTGCTGACTTTTTGGTTAGGAGCCCAATGCTTTAACCACAGTGCCACTAGAGCTCCTTTACAAAAAAGCAGAGAGATGAAAAGAACAAAAAACAGGTGGTCACACGTCTGTTTTTGAGAGGAAATGCTGTTTTTTTTTTTTTTTTTTCTTTTTTAATTAGGACTAACATTAAGGCCTTAAATTCACATACATTATCCACACTGTTACATTTCAAATAGGAAAGAGGTAATCAATCATCTCATTAGGTCTGAAATGATTTAACAAGACTTTGCTAAACTTTATATAAAAATAACTCATTTTACATCCTCTAGGTGTCAGTTGAGGCCTAAGGGCTGTGACACTAACTGCTGCTTGATGGATGCTGTCACCTGGGGCCTCGCCTCGTTTCTGCTGCCTTGCCACCAGCAGTCCTCCCGTGCAGGTCACTGTCTCGAGGCTTTGGGGTCCTGTGCAGCTATAAGCACCTTCCTCTGGAGTTGCAGCACATTAGGTTTGGCACATATTTTTAATTTTGTTTTACTTTCACATTTACAAATTCTGGAAGCTTTCTTTCCACTGCCACTTGGAGAAAAAGGCTGAGGCTGCCTGGAAGGGCAGCTCAGCTCACTCTCCCCAGCCCTGGATCAGCTGCACCATTTAAGGTTAAGAACATGGGGCTCTTCACAAAGAAACTGGCCCCTACCTCAAGGGCCCTCACTGTGAAACTGCTGCTGAAATGGTACCAGTAGCTTACTCCTCACTGGGGCCTAGCTCAGTGTCTGGAAGTTACTGGAGGCTGTGTCAGCCCAGGATTTTATTGCTGGTGAACTCAATTGCCCAACTTTTAGCAATTTAGTCCAGGATGGTGGCATTGTAAGAAATGGATCCAGTGGTGTATATTTGGCTGAGATGAAGGAAACTGAAATGTGTAAACTATACTGAATACTGTAATGCCGGCATGCTATTCACGCTTGCCTCTGGCCCCAGAGGAGTTCCTGAGAGTGGAGAGAACTCCTTTGTTGCCCCATCCAGACTGGGGCAGGCTAAGATAAGAAGCTGCATAACAATCAGGACAGATGTGCCCAAATCCACGGCAGGTCTCAGCTTCCACAACCAACCAGGCCTTTGTGCCGTCATGCCACATTCCCTTTCAGGCCCTCAAAGATGTTCCTTTTCTCAGGTGGAAATACAACACCCTCACTTTGCAAAACTGTATCTCTTGGGCTGAACGAGATAACTGCTTGGCAGGCAGAGTTTCAGAAATATATAAACAAGCATTATACAGATCTGTATTCTGAAAAGATGTACTGCCTGAAACTGCCCTTTGGTCATTACTGAAATTCAGAAGAAAAAATAATCACATGGAAAATTCAGTTTCCCTTTGTGATTATAATAGCAGCGCCAAAATGAAAGCCAGAGGTATAATTTTATTATTAAAATCTGATCCTGTGTTAGTCCAGCAATTTCTGTACTCCATTAACTTCTCCATTCCTCCTGGAAGTGCCGAGTGCCATGGCTGCAATCTACCTGTGACAGACAAGGCCACCTCCTGACCACTATGGATCACTCTAGGGTGAGCCCACCTCTCTAACAAGTGGGTGAAATGACTTCTAACACTGTAATTTTTACTCCCAGTTCATTAGACGGCATACTTTTAGTCTTTTTTCTTTCTTTGAGGAGAGCAAAGGTAATGGCATCCTACTGACATCAGTAGGGGTGGGGTGGGGGCCCTTCAGTGCCTTATGCCCAACCTTGGTGGTAACAGTCAGAGTCCCACTTCATAAGCCAAGGTGCTAACAAGTACATGGGAAACTGTGGGAGTCTTAAGAAGGAGTGTCATTGAGAAAGTGTCATTTCTGTGTTCAGATCTCCACCTGGTTAGCCTCTGGTCTAACAAAGATACTTGAATTCACAGGTCCTAGGCATTAGTTTAGCAAAAAATCTGGTTTCTGATACCCAAAGAGCTTAAAGTCCCCTTCAAAACGTGCATACAGGCGCCGGATATCTCGTTTGCTTATACCCAGAAAGTAGTGCTCCACCTTGGTTTTATTATACACAGTAATGCCTGGAGGAATGGTTGGGTAGGACACAAGATGGTCTATCCCAGCTTCTTTTAAGATATATGGCGCATCGTCCTCCAGGGTCTCATGGTGTCCAATCACACTGTACTTTATCTCGCAGGGTGCGCAGAGTTCTACATATGTCACCCAGTGAATGATGTGGTCTCCAAACTGAAGATCTAACCATCTATGGTTTGGATCACCCAGGTAACGTACAAAATCTTCAAACTGGATCCCCCGGGTCTCCGTTCGATTCCTCCTGTATTTCCTGATGATGCCAGGGGCAATCTCATGCCTGTACCAAGGTTCAAACCGAGGATTGTGAACAAACTTATCCTTAAACGCAGAAATAAGTCTTTCAAAGGGATCTCTTACAATAAAAAACTTGAAGTACGTTTTCAATCTAAGGAAAAATAAAAAACAAATACATAGTTAACTAGCTGCCCTGGTGGTAACTGTTATAAGGGTGAAAACAGTGAAGAACTGTGACAGCTGGCATTTCTTGCACCCTCACTCATGCCAATCACTGCCCTAAGTGCTTTTCACATACTTTTCTTATTTAATCAACTCAACCACCTTAGGAAGCAAGTCCTGTTTTAACCCATTTAACAGGTGAGGAAATAGAGGCTCAGAAATCTGAACTTGTCCAAGGCCACAGTATCCATCCTAGGGGGCAGCCACTGCGAAGAACTCTACTTAACCTGTTTTTTATTTAATTGAATATTTTTAAATGCCACGAATGTTTAAAGGTTTTGCTCCTGGGAAGAAAACTGTAAGAGAAGGTACTCTGAGTTAGGAACAGCCGAGGCCAGAAAAAGTTACTTTAAAGGTGTATCTTTAAAAATTCAGTTCAAAATTGCCGGAGGAAGAGGGAGTCAGGGTAAGAGAAAATGAAGAGAGAGGCTTCACACTGCAGCCGCCAGGAAAAGATGGTCCTAGTGGGTTGCCAGTAGTGGTAGTGGTGTGAACAGCTTATAGTGATAAGACAATAGCAAGAACATCATCATCACTGTATTTACAGGATGCTCATTGCATTCTAGAAACAGCTTTCCATGCTTTGCCTGTCTTAATTTAACCTCACAAAAACTCCATGAGATCAGTGCTTAGGGGTTCACAGAGCAGAATCTCTGACCTGATATGTAACATCTGCATTTGCAGGGTTTTGTAAAAGTTGGAAAGACTGAATTCACTGAATTTTGTTGTCAGAAGCAACAAAAAGCCAGTGGATGAAAAGCAAGGGAGCTCAAAGCTCAGTAGGTGACATGGTATTTATTAGCTGCTTGTACAGTCTTCATTTTAAATTTGCTCTACTGGGCCATTTCACAGCTAAGGAGGAGAACTTTTCAATTCACAAATCATTTTTAAAACAAAACTTAACAAAAACAAAGCAGAGTAAAAGTAACCACTTACAAGTACATACTTAATTGATGTAATTTTCATTTTAATGGGCTGCGTGGGTAAAGATAGGTCTGAAGGAGGAGTTCTGAAGTTCTCACAAGGACTTGAGAATTTCAGTGTACTGTCTGTCATTGGGTATACTTTCAGCTGCCTCTCACCAGCACAGACCTACAGCCCCAGGAATCCTAGGAGTAATATGGGCCACATGGCAAGTCCGGAGCTTAGCCCTGGGCTTTACCAAAATATCTTCTCTGGTTTTAAAGTTCCCCCGCGGCTTTGTGAAACCTGCTTTTACCGTTTCTGAATCTCTGCATCGTTGAAGGAAGACAGGCGGGGGAGGCCATTCTTTTCATGATCATGGACCACATTTTCAGGGATCTCATCAATAGAAGGAAATGCTCCTGGAAAGTTAAAAAGAGACGGTTGACAACTTCAGTACTACCCTTAAAGAAAGACATCCCATCTCTTTTTAACTTAGACCTCATGTTCCCCACAGGCATGGGAGGCAAATCCATCTTCAACATTCACCTTTAGGTGTTTGAAGTCCATCTCCTTCTTCCTGGCAGGGTAAGATGAAGAAGAAAAGCTTTTGGTACTCCATAAGCCAATTTGAGGAGATAGGTAAGTTAGGGGGAGCAATATGGGTGAGGGAACAAAAGGCAGAAATATTGGCAAAGTCTGCCTCTGGCAATGCACCTTAACTGGGTTAAATCTGCCACTAAAGAAAGATGACTACATGCAAGCCAAATTTCTACAATCACCGTCTTTACCCTACTCCGAAACTGGGAGGAAATGCCAGAGGAACAAGACTGCTAACCATACTACTTAATGCCCGGCACCATCATGGTCACCACTGCTACTGACAGGCTGAGCTCCCCCAGCAGAGCTCCCTAAAACTAGGGTGGTTCGGAGACCGCCTCACAGCATCCCACATTGACTAGCAGGCAGTAAGGGCTTTTGATGCTGGAAAAACCTGGCTAATGTTCTGGGAGCTCTGTGATATATTTGAAACAGGATTTAACAGAGGACAAGGAGTCTCTAAAGAGAAGGCAGGCCAGTATACAAATCCACCATTTATCCATCGAAGCCAAAGCACCAGGGTCCAGGCTAATGACTGGAATGTGGGTGGGATCTACCCTATGGTTGCCAGGTTAGGCAGGTTTTCCACTCTTTTTTAAACTTACACAAATGGAAATAAATTGTCATTATGTGGAGGCAGCTTTAGCCAAGCCTCTGCAAACCCTACCATCCATCTTTGTGTTGATCCTGTCAACAAACTTGTAGTTCTGGCAGGGCAAAATCTCTGCTCGGCTATTTAAGCAGTGCTCACAGCTCTCTCTGCTTTATTCATTCCTTCTAAAAAGATTTCCTAAGTACCAGTACACTACCTACTTCTCACTTATTGACTACCTAATTATCTGACATTTTGCATTTATGACAATAGTAAAAAAAAAAAAAAAATCTACCATCTGACTATTTTGTGCATTAGTAATAGAAGTCTGGCAGTAACAAACACTGAGACGTGAGCTGAGAGTAATGCTGGCTGTGATAATTCAGACTGTGTGTCAACTTGGCTGGGCCACAATCCTCAGCAGTTTGGCAGTTATATAGTGATATAATCTGGCAGTTATGTAATGATGTAGCCATCTTCCACTTTCATGTAAAGCTGATTTTAATGTGACACCCCAGTCTTTGGAACCTAACCACATTGATTAAGTGAGCAGTAGAAATACAGGAACTCTTTGCTAAACTCTGTAGGGGTGGCTGTAAAAACAAGTGAGATGAAACCTTACTCTCAAGGGGATTCTAGAAGAACAAGTTCTGAAGATTTGCATCTGAACTGCCCGGGTGCATCTAGGGACAATTGAAGATAGCGACCAGAACCAGTCCTTCTATTGTATGACTTGACATAAGTAAGTGTTCACTTCTTCCTTAAAGTATGATGTTTCATACTGTGGTGCAGACTTGTGAGACATTTTTATATATTCCATATCTTAAACTTGATTTGTAACCTCATTCTCCATTTTTTAAAAAAACTAACATACTGCCAAATTACTCAAGAAGGCACCAATGTAATATGCTTTGCACATTAATTATAAACCTGAAGATGAGTTATTTCTCTTTTCTTCTCCGACCAACCTGTAAAAAGGCCAAATGTCCACCAACTCTGAAAACCTCAGTAATGGTGCCTGGAGGCAGAAAACCAAAGGGCCTCCTGGTCCACTGTTGTCAATTTGAACCATGTTCCTCTTGAAGCTGAATTTAACAGACAGAGGCCATAATGATCTTGTATTTGTTCAAAGTAACTGAAATTTAAACAAACATGGTGTCTGAAAAAAGCAGTGAGTAATGGAAAAATAGTGCATGTAGTCATTTTTCAGGGTCTGGGGTTTGGAGGCTGCTTTTCACTTGGGGGTAGCTCTTTATTAAGGCTGGGGCCTGAGGTAGGTGGGCCCACGGACTGGAGGGTGCTTTTCATTTTGGGGTGGCTCTATATTAAGGCCAGGGCCTGAGGCAGGTGGGCCTGGGGGTGGGGGCTGCTCTTTATTAAGGTTGGGGCCTGAGGTAGGCAGGTCCGGGGCTTGGAGGCTGCTTTTCACTTGGGTGTGGCTCTATATTAAGGCTGGGAGCTGAGGTAGGCGGCGCCAAGGCTTGGAGGCTGCTTTTCATGTGGGTTTGGCTCTATATATTAAGGCAGGGGCCTAAGGTAGGTGGGCTGAGGCTCAAGGACTGCGGAATAACTAAGGGAGATGAACTTGTGTGTCAGTTTGTCATTCTGTGGTGGCTTGCGTGTTGCTATGAGGCTGGAGGCATGTCACTGTGTTACAAGATGCCAGCAGGGTTACCCATGGTGGGCAGGTTTCAGCAGAGCTTCCCAACTAAGACAGACTCGGAAGAAGGAAAAGGCTATCCACTTCTCAAACAACTGGACAGTGAAAATCTTATGAACAGCAGTGAAACACTGTCTGATGTATTACTGGAAAACTTTAAGAATAGTCCTGAAACACTGTCCAATATAGTGCCAGAAGATGAGCCCATCAGGTCAGAAGGTACTCAAAACAGGACTGGGGAGAGCTGACTCCTCAGAGTAACGATGACCTTAACGATACGGATAGAGTAAAGCTTTCGGGACCTCCACTGGCTGATATGGCAAGACTAAAAATGAGTAGAAACAGATGCAAACATCCATTGATAACTGGAACATGGAATGTACAAAGTATGAATCTAGGAAAATTGGAAGTTGTCAAAAATGAAATGGAACGCATAAAGATTGATATCCTAGGCATTACCAAGCTGAAATGGACCAGTTTTGGCCATTTTGAATCAGAAAGCCATATGGTCTACTATGCCAGGAATGACAAGAGGAATGGTGTGGCATTCATCATTACAAAGACTGTTTTAAGATCTGTCCTGAAGTACAACACTGTCAGTGATAGGATAACATCCATACGCCTACAAGGAAGACCAGTTAATACTACTATTATTCAAATTCACGCACCAACCACAAAAGCCAAAGATGAGGAAATTGAAGATTTTTATCAACTTCTCCAGTCTGAAATTGACCAAACATTCAATCAAGACATGTTGATTATCACTGGTGACTAGAATGCAAAAGTTGGAAACAAAGAAGAGTTACCAGTAGTTGGAAAATATGACCTTGGAGATAGAAATTATACTGGAGATCACATGATAGAATTTTGCAAGACCAATGACTTATTCATTGCAAATACCTTTTCAACAACATAAGCAATGACTATACACATGGACTTCACCAGACGGAATACACAGGAATCTGACTGACTATATCTGTGGCAAGAGGCGTTGGAAAAGTTCAGTATCTTCGGCCAAAACGAGGCCAGGAGATGACTGTGGAAAAGACCATCAACTGGTCACATGCATGTTCAAGTTGAAGTGGAAGACGATTAAAACAACTCCTCAAGAGCCAAAATATGACCTTGATAATATCCCTCCTGAATTTAGAGACCATTAGATTTGATGCACTGAACACCAGTCACCAAAAACCAGAGGAATTGTGGGATGATATCAAGAACATCATCCATGAAGAGAGCAAGAGGTCATTAAAAAGACAAGAAAGGAAGAAAAGACCAAAATGGATGTCAGAAGAGACTCTGAAACTTTCCCTTCAGCAGAGAGTAGCTAAAGCAAATGGAAAAAATAACAAGATAAAAGAGCTAAACAGAAGATTTCAAAGAGTAGCTCTAGAAGACAAAGCCAATTACTATAATGAAATGTGCAAAGACCTGGAGTTAGAAAACCAAAAGGGAAGAACATGTTTGGCATTTCTCAAGCTGAAAGAACTGAGGAAAATATTTAAGCCTCAAGTTGTAATACTGAAAGATTCTATGCACAAAATACTGAATGATGCAGGAAGCATCAAAAGACGATGGAAGGAATACACGGAGTCACTGTACAAAAAAGAATTGGTCGATGTTCATCCATTTCAGGAGGTGGCATATGATCAAGAACCAATGGTATTGAAGGAAGAAGTCAAAGCTGTACTGAAGGAATTGGTGAAGAACAAGAATCCAGGATTTGACAGAATACCCACTGAGATGTTTCAACAAACAGATGCCCCACTGAAGGCACTCACTTGGTTGTGCCAAAAGATTTGGAAGACCGCTATCTAGCCAACTAACTGGAAGAGATCCATATTTGTACCCATTCCAAAGAAAGGTGATCCCACAGAATGTGGAAATTATCAAACAATATCATTAATATCACACACAAATAAAATCTCACTGAAGATAATTCAAAAATGGTTGCATATTGACAGAGAGCTTCCAGAAATGCAAGCTGGATTCAGAAGAGGATGTGAAACAAGGGATATCATTGCTGATGTCAGATGGGTCTTAGCTGAAAGCAAAGTATACCAGAAAGATGTTTACTTATGTTTTATGAACTATGCAAAAGCATTCAATTGTGTGGATCATAACAAATTATGGATAACATTGAGAAGAATAGGAAATCCAGAACACTTGATTGTACTCATGAGGAACCTGTACATAGATCAGGAGGCTGTTGTTTGAACAGAACAAGGGGATATTGCATGGTTCAAAATCACAAAGAGACTGCCTCAGGGTTGTATCCTTTCACCATTCTTATTCAACTTGTATGCTGAGCAAAGAATCCAAGAAGCTGGATTATATGAAGAACAACATGACATCAGGATCGGAGGAAGACTCATTAACAACCAGTGATACGCAGTTGACACAACTTGCTTGCTAAAAGTGAGGATGACTTGAAGCACTTACTGATGTAGATTTAAGACTACAGTCTGCAGTATGGATTACAACTCAATATAAAGAAAACAAAAATCCTCACAACTGGTCCAATAAACAGCTTCATGGTGGATGGAGAAAAGATTGAAGTTGTCAAGGATTTCGTATTACTTGCTTCTGCAATCAACACCAATGGAAGCAGCAGCAAGACATCAGACAATGTATTGCATTGGGCAAATCTGCTGCAAAAGACCTCTTTCAAGTGATGAAGACCAAAGATGTCTCCTTGAAGATAAAGGTGCACCTAACCCAAGCCATGGTATTTTCAATTGCCTCTTATGCATGTAAGAACTGGACAATGAATAAGAAAGACCGAAGAAGAGTTGATGCTTTTGAGTTGTGGTGTTGAAGAATGTTAAGAGTACCATGGTCTGCTAAAAGGACTCAACAAATCTGTTCTCGAAGAAGTGCAGCCGGAATGCTCCTTGGAAGCGAGAATGGCCAAACTTCAACTCATGGACTTTGATCATAGGAGCTCTGGTAGCATAGTGCCTAAGGCACTTGACTGCTAACCAGAGGCTGGCGGTTCAAACCCACCAGCCACTCCTCAGAAGGAAGGTTGGGCAATCTACTTCCATAGTGATACTGCCTCGGAAATCCAAGGAGAGGTCGCTATGAGTCGGTTCCAACTCAACAGCACATAACACCACCACCACCACTTTGGTCATGTTGTCAGAAAAAACCATTTCCTGGAGAAAGATATCATGCTTGGTAAAGTGGAGGGTCAACGAAGAAGGGGAAGGCCCTCAACAAGATGGACAGACACAGTGGCTGCAACAATGTGCTCAGGTATAGTAAGGATTGTGAGGCTGGCACAGGACCAGGCAGTGTTTTGTTCTGTTGTGCACAGGTTCACTATGAGTTGGAGACAACTTGATGGCACCTAACAACAAGTTACTTTTCAATGATCTCATTTGCTTTTAAGTAAGTAACAGATCTCCTGAAGGAAGCAAATAAAATCTCTGAGTACAGATGCTTAGTGTAAAATGGAGACAATTCATTTCCAACTGGGTAAGAAAACTTAGTGTGAAAATGAAGAACTGTGATGGCTATAGCTTGATACCCGAGGCCCAGATGGCAGGGTTCCCCTCCCAGGCACTGGAGAGAATGGGCAACTGTGAGTGGCAAGTTCCTTGTGGCTAAGTAAGTCTGGCCTTGGCTAATAGAGGACAGATCTAGTGACTAATAAGAATCAGTGTAATAAATCTGATGGGAAAGAGAAGGATGAGTGGGGGTGGGGCAAACTGCCTGAGATGAGGATCCTAATGTGGAAATGAAATAGATCCTGCAGTTGACTGTGTTGCCCTTTCAAAAACAATCAGCATCTAAATTAATGTCATCAACTTTTAAAGTAAAGGACTGATATGAGGAAAAAAAAAAAAAAAAAGAATGTCTTTAAGGCTACCAATCCTTTCAAAGAAACTATTCCCTCCTCAAGTTTCTCTGCCATCTTCCTTCACCCACCCCACCAAGTTCCACACAGACATTCACAGGACTGCACGCACCATTTAAAACAATCAGCACTTTCTTCCACTGAGTGTTGCCCACTTTGGGAGTCTGGCAGAAAAGGATCTTGTGCTTGTCACAGACAAATATTCGGTCCAGAACAAACTTGGAAACAGGTGTGTGTGAGAGATTCTTCAGAGCTTCATCTCTGCAGCCATTCCGGATGAGTTCCAGGCGCTCCATGTAGACCAGGGGCTCAACAAGCCGGCTGTCTGCAAGCATTTTTCCAGTTGGCTGGAAGCAAACATGCACAAGGGTTTTGTTAGCAGAAAATGGCACAGAGCTCCAGCAGGAGCTGCTCAGTGATGGCCTGCTCCCTAACCTCTTCCTGGCCATTAGTATGCAGTGGCAGGAATCACTGACCTGCCCTCATAACAAACACCAGGACTCCATGCGTGTGATTCACCTCTGGGGACTTGGGACACAGGTTTAAGTGGATATGTTGGACCACAACTTAATCAGAGAGACAGCTAATCCTATGTTTCTTCATTCTGGCTTGGACAAATGTGTAAAGCAGGCATGCCATTGGCCCACTACTCTGCTGATGACATTACGGCTCATAATTTTGTGGAAACAGCAAGAAACTTCATTCAGGAATTTTAATGAAAGTGAGTTTTTCCTTACTTATTCTCCTCAACATTTCTTTTCATGTAATTCTGAGTTTACATATGTAGAACATGCCTAAAGACCAGTTGGTCTGAATACATGGGGGATATTTTGGAGATAACTCTGGTATACAGGGAAATTCCCATTACAACACATATATCACTAACAAAATGATTTCTCAATTCAAGCTGCTGGCCTACAGGTTAAGTTACAGTTGATATGATAAAACACCAGCTAAACAAGCAAAAAAATGGACTTTGACTTATATTCAAATGCCCACCTTCAGCAAAGTGTATACACTGTAATGCCATAGGTGAAAGGTGTTTCCCCCCCCCAAATACATATGTTCTTGGTATCTCTGCAGTTGGCATGAATAGAATGAGGTGGCCCCAATTTCTCCCTATTCATCTCCACTGTAGTCTTGATGACTGCAGACCTCTGATCGACTTATCATTATCAGCAACAACCTGCATTTGTGGAAGGGTATGTAGTACTCAGCGAACCTGACAGGCTGCCCTCAACCACAGCAGTTCTGTGTAGTCAACACAGTCTATTTCTGTGCTGAGTGCTTGGCATGTGTATGTGTCTTGTAGACAGTAGGTTTCAATAAAAATCTGATTGTTACATGATGATGATGAGAAAAAAAAAATTCTTTCTCATATGTCTACTACTATCTTTAAATGTTTGAATTATTTTACTATAATTTTTATTATTAAACTCATAGAGAAAAAAGAGAATAGTACAGAAAGGTAAAAGACTCACATTCCCAGAGGTGATGATCATTTAAAAAAAAAAAAAATCACTGCTGGGGACTTGGTCCCGACTCACAGCAACCCCTCCTTGGGTTTCCAAGGCAGTATCTCTAGAGAAGTAGATTGCCCAACCTTCCTTCCGAGGAGTGGATGATGGGTTTGAACTGTCAGCCTTCTGGTTAGCAGTCAAATGCCTTAGGCACAACACCACCATTTAGAGTTTATTATTTATTGTCTATACATCTGTGTTTAGGTGCTTTTATATCATAGAACTTCGGTTCTAAAAGATCACTCTTGGGGGGAGGTAGAAATGGGAGAGAAGGTGCTAACCCATGGTGATTAAGTCTATGTGTCAACTGGACAGCTGGATGTAGTTATTCCCCATGGTGAGATTGGTAATTAACTCCATGGTGGAATCTACTGGAGCAGCTGAGTAGCTGCTTTGGGTATGTGGGCTGCTTCCCGTAATAAGCAGCAGCTTTGGGTATGGTCTCCAGCCTATGGCACGCTTAGACCCTGCCATGTAGCCGTGTCATTGTTCAGCAGCCTGCCATGCTCTGCAGATCCTGGGACTTAGAATGGACTTGAATTAATGGCCTGCTGTGTAGTTTGGTAACATCCGGACTGTGTCAGTTTATTTGTCGACCCTGGGCTTGTTAGCCTCAGCAGCCAGTAGGTGCCTGAGTGAAGAAAGCCTCCAGCTTCAGTGGGCTGGGAGCAAGAGGCAGAGCTGAAGCCCAAGGTCGAGGGGCTTTCACCCAGCCCCTAGAGCCGGGCACTTTGAACTCAGACTTCTAGCCTTCAGAACTGTAAGAGAATAAACTCCTGTTTGTTAAGGCCATCTCATTTGTGGTATATTCCTGTCAGAGTGGCACTAGTTAACCAGAACATAACCTTGCTAAGTCATTACAAAGAACTTGCGACAGGAGTCTGCCCAGAGCAGTACTCTGGAAGAATCCCAGGGAAGTCTAAAGGACAGGGGTGGGACTCATGTAAGACAGAAGGGGCATGTCATTTTAAGTCAGGAGGTTCGGGTGTGCTTATTTCATTTGATATATATTTATATTATAATATTTATAATATTATCCAATAATAAAATGAGAGCAAGCCAAGAGCAGAGGAAGGCAGACATGCTGTTAGGCTGGCTCTAGCCATCTGGCATTCACTCACAGGTAACAATAATCAAGAATCCCAAGTCTCCAAACAGCTAGAACAAGACAAGGACGGCCAAACTGGCAGGGAGGAGTGACTTCCAGAGTCTAGGAGCAAATGACTCCCAAGAAGAATGAAGAAACCTGAAGGTGGGGCCTAGTTTTCCTTCTCATCTGGGGAAACCCCAAGGGGCACCTAAAATGAGTGACCTCTGAAAGGAATGAAACATTGACTTGAAGGCTCAGAGGAAGAACCTTGAAAATTATCTGCTTTAGAATACATTTTGGAAAACCATTAAAATGTAAGACACAGTCTCTATGGAATAGAAACAAAACTCATACAGAGAGAAGAGATTAATATGAAAGGAAAATTCAAGGAAATAAAAACGCATTAGTAGAATCTTTATCTTCACTGAGAGCAGTAAATATTGGAGTTGAAACTGTGAACAACAAAAACGTGAGTCCCTTTCTCAGAAAGCAAAGAAGGGCCAAGAGTTGAAATGAGGGAGGGGATTTTGGATATAAAAACCAAACCCAAAGCCATCGAGTCAATTCCAATTCATAGCAACCCTATACGACAGAGTAGAACTGCCCCACAGGATTTCTAAGGAGTGCTGGTGGCATAGTGCCTAAGCCATTTGAGTGTTAACCAGAAGGCTGGAGGTTCAAACCCACCAGCCACACTGCGGAAGGAAGACTGGGCAATCTACTTCCGTAGTGATACCACCTCAGAAACCCAAGAAGGGGTCGCTATGAGTCGGATCTGACTTGATGGCAGTGTGTTTTTTGTAATAAGCAGACTGTCTTATCTTCCTCCTGCAGAGCGACTGGAGAGTTCCAACCACCAACATTTTATGGTTAGCAGCCAAATACCTTAACCACTGCAGATTGGTATGGAGAAGATCTTATCTCAGAGAGCAAGGTATTTCTGACATAGAAACAAGTACAACTGAAACAATGGTAAAGGAAAAGAAAATTTTCTTGGGCTGAGAATGTAGGCTGAAGGGGCTCACTGCATTACAGGGAAATCAGTGAAGAGACCCACACAGGCTCATCCTGGCAAGATTTTTTGATGCACAATAATAATAATAAGTCTTACAAGCACCCATACATTAAAAATGGATTACCTACAAAGGAGTAAGAATCAGGGGCCTCAGACTTCTGTATAATATTAAGTATTAGAGTACAACTAAACCGCAGCTTAAGATCTAGTAGGGAGAGTTGTGACTCACATATTCTCACTCAGCCAGGTTGTATCTGATATGCGAAGACAACACAGGAAGTTTCTAGCTTCATATAAGCTTGAAATTATAGGTCCTATATGCTATTTTTGCAGGCAAAAAAAAAAAAAAAACAAACTTAAAGATCTACTCCAGATAAATCAGAGATGATCAAAACAAACAACTGAAAAATAGAGAAGTCACGGAATAAAAGGACCAGTAGTTTTTCCTTGTGCAGTTTGGACCTCAAACTCAGAAAGCCAGTTAGTTTGTATTCCTAGCTCAATTCCATGACTAGGGGTTGATGTGGACAGTCCAGCACTTCCAACCTTGCTTGATTCTAAGCCCATTTCCTGGTACACAAGGGTTTCTGACATCACAACCTTTACTCCAGAATTTAGAAGAATTTTCTCACCTTGGTTGATGACTCCTTAAAGCAAAAATGAGTGTGTTTTGTTCCAGCATTTGCTTACAGTGCTAAACTTTTGATGGTAACTGATTTAACTACCAAACAAAACTCTTTTCCTCTCCTTAAACTGTGCCACATAAAGAAACAGAAACATGTGCTTATTACTAAGGAAGTGGACTGATCATGTCCTGCATTTTAAAAAGACCTAAGGTATCTACTATTTTTAATTAATAAACACCCTGTGTACTGGATGTCCCCAAGCTCCTCTTAACATCATCTTCCAATTAGGCTCTCTGATTATTGTGTGTTAACTATGCTTAAAAACTGGCACACGCAATACAACAAGTATGTAAAAATGCAGAGAAAGAAATAAGTATAAAAGAATATATCAAAATGTTAGCAGCATATCTGTAGGGGATTTTTATTTTCCCTATACTTTTATTTTTAAAAAATGTTACAATAAGTATATTATTACTATATAATTAAAAGATTTTAAAAACTTATATATAGCTAACCTAAAAATATGTGTATAGTGAACAGGTTAAAAGAATATATATGCACTTTTTAATTCTTCACTGAGCATTAATGGTTTTTGTGTGTGTATATGTCTGTGTGTGTTTATCTCCTCAATGAATGTCTTTTTAAAAGGAAATATACTGTGGGTAATATATTATGACAAATTTTTTCCTTTCAGTTTTGCTATTTCTTTAAAATGACAATAAGCATATTTGAATATATTACTTAATAAAAAATTTGATTTAAAAATAATGGCTGGGGGTCGGGGGCTAGGAAATCTGGGAAGATCTAGAAAACTCTTACAAATTCTCTGTGGATTATTTAGCCCACTTGAGTACTTTTTGTATCCAGATGGGACTCTGTAAAGACAATACATCTTTTTCCTTTCTCCCTTCATCATAATTTTCCATTAAGTAAAAGCTGCCTTCTTCTCCGAGAACCCTCTCTAAATTCCTTTTCAGGGCTGGCCTTTCCCTTTCTGACCATCACTGGCCCTTTCTCTTCTTTCATTCCTCTCTTTTTCTACTATAATAACCACCTTTTCTGGCAGTTTCCTGAAGCCCTTTCTCAAGGCCTTTCTGCTGCCCAGATAAATTAAGGTGATGAATCAGTAGGTTTGGCAAGGAAAACAGATGTAAATTTTCATTTATTACCTTGAGAGAAGGTTGACCAAAAATGTGAAAAAGTGTATGTTCAAAATTATGGCATATACGCTTTGAGGCTATTTTAGAGTATCTATAACCCAAGAGGCTTTTTTGTTAACACTCAATTTATAATACTAGTGCTTTCTTGGGTTGCATTCATTCCTTTGACAAACATATGTGCTTGGAGTTCAGTCGCAGTGTTCTGTAAAAACCAGGGAGAAAGCCTCAGTGAGGGAGCACATGAGTGGCACAGTGTGTGTGCATGTGTGTGTTTTAAGGGGAAGGAAGTAATGGGGATGGAGGGAGGCAGAAAGAGACTCTCCAGCACACCCTCAAGTTGTTCAGTGACTCACTGTCCTCAGTGACTTACTGTCTCCTCGTTCTCTAAGAGGTGTCCTGTAAGGCAACTCTGAATAAGGGGCTCTTTCCTCTAACGTCAACACTTTGGCCACCATGATTTGTGGCCCTAGTTCTTAACATTTTATAATGCTTTGCAGCTATGAACAGAGCTGTCTATTTATTTCCTTCAAACAGAACCCTTCCCAAGATTTAAAACAGATTGTCCCTCTAAATTAACTTTATTGAATGAACTGAAATGCCTTTGTGGTATCTTTTAAAATGCACTAGACTTGCCAGGCAATCAATATGTGAGGCAGTTGTGACAACCTGTCCTCCCTGAGGACAGAGCCAGTTACTGAATCGGGAGTAGGATGTAAGATTTCTAAAACACACTAAAATGAGTAGTATTACGACAATGGAGATGTCTGCCCCATCACCCCATCCTCTGCTCTTCCTTCATGGATTTATCATAAACAAACTCTTCCAAATGCATAACCTTTTTCCAGGACACTTCTTCCTTCCCCTCTTATGTTTAACTGAAACCTGGCCTCCCCTGGAGGGAAAAATATGGCTTTGGGGTTCCCAAAGGCATACTTCCTGAGGTATAGATTACAATCTTGCAAACATTTTAGAAATGACAGCCATTATATGCAGACTTATCTTACTCTGGTCCTTCAGAGTAATTTCCTTTCCTCCCTACATGGCCATTAGACACATCCTGAACCTCCAGTGCCCCGCGGCACTCCAGGAAACTACACTAGAGGCACTATTTCCTTGCTTTTACTGTTGTTGTTGCCCTCATCAATCCCAACTCCTCCTTACTTATCCTGAGAGAGTCTCTCTTCTCTTTACTCTGTTCCAATTTTTTTTTTAAACCTCAAATCTAACCCTGATTGTAATGATACCTGAGAGCAGTGCATTATGGAATGGCCAACTTTTAACAAATTCTTTTGAGAAACTGCAGAAAAACCTCCCATCTACTTTGTCACTTTAAAATTTTGCTTTTCTTTAAGCTAAGCATTAAATGTAAAGAAAAAATTATTTCTCATTTAATTGTTTTTATTACTTGTATGGCCTAGCACCATTTTCTATTTATTTTCACTTTGCAAATACACAATACCAATGATATAATTACTGTCACATTGTTGTTGTTCTGTGCCATCGAGTCAGACGCAACTCATAGCGACCCCTCCCCTTTGGTTCCCGAGGCAAGTATCACTACGAAGTAGATTGCCCCACCTTCTTTCCGAGGAGTGGCTGGTGGGTTTGAAGTCAAGTGCCTTAGGCATTATGCTACCAGGGCTCCCAAAAAGTGATATAATTTTCTATTAGTTTTCATTCAAACATTCAGCTACCTTCTACCTTACCTTATGTACTAAACTTTTGAAGGTCAACCATGAAACCTGATCACAGTTATAAATAAATCCTTTTGGGAAAACGTATGCTACATTTTAACGTCATCTGATGATCTTAGTCTGCAGATTACTTCTGATACTTGTTCTCCCTCTTCCTTCACCTCACATCTGAGTTTTATGAGAATCAGTAGGATAGGGTAGGAATAGAAGGGAGCCAGAGAACATAGAGTTCAAACTCCAGGTCCACTACTTGCTGTTAATGGCGTACTGGGCCAATGAGCAAAGTTCCTTAACTCTCAAGTCTTCTACCTGCAAAATGTGAATAAAAATACCTACACCACAGAAGACTGCTATGAGGACCAAATGAGATTAAAACCTTGTACAGAGTGTGTTTAGGTGCAGTATTTTCACCCGTAATTACCCTCAGGTAACAAACAGTCTTTACAGAGGGAACATAACTCCACTAAGAGTGGCAAACAGGATGTTTTCTTTTCTGGTTTTAAATGTCCTAATGGTAGGTACTTTTGTCTCAAAACACTTTATTTCTCTTGCAAAAATCTTGCAGGCTTAAGTCCCACCTTTGTGTCATTATTTATTCAAATAAATACATATTTATTTCTTTAACTCTTTCTGTTAAAGTCACCCTCCTAGTTCCTGTAAGTGCTTTGGTTTCTCATCTGTGTAGTCCATTCAAATTCTTCTTGTCCTGGAAAGCCACAACCTAAAAGTAACATTCCAGAGTCATCTCAAACAGTTCCACAGACTTGATCTCTAGTCCATCAATATCCTGCGAAAGGTAAAATTCCAAAAGCACTTTACTCTAACAAGGTACGTACTTTTAGGTTTCATTGGGTTTTAATTTGTTGTTCTCACACTGTGAACCAGGAGGTCTGGTAGCATAGTACCTAAGGCATTTGACTACTAACCAGAAGGCTGGCAGTTCAAACTGCCAGCCACTCCTGAGGAGTTCTGAGGAGTTCACCAGCCACTCCTCAGAAGGAAGACTGGACAATCAACTTCCGTAGGGACACTGTGTTGGAAACCCAAGGAGAGGTTGCTATGAGTCAGAAACAACTCGACGGCAATGAGTTTGTTTTTTTTTTTTTTTTCATACTCTGAACCACAGAGAAGAAATGGGCCCTTCTTTCTGGTTTAATCTTGGGCTGATAAACATCTTTAGAGCTTGTTCTACCCATTTCACTCCTTCAGGCAAATGCAATCTAAACCTTCCAGACCTAGAAGAAGGGTTAGCAGGAGAGAAGGGGTCTTTCAAGAGTGCTTCCCCCATCCTGGGAAAACAAACAAGCAGAAAACCCAGTGCCATCAAGTCAACTCCAACTCATAGTGCCTCATTGGGTTTCTAAGGTGGTAAATCATTACACAAGTAGATTCCCTCATCTTCCTTCCACTGAGTGGAAGGTTTGAACCACCAACCTTCTGGTTGGCAGTCAAATGCCTTTGGCAGTGTGCCACCAGAGCACTTTCCCATCCTGGGTAGAGCATTAGTAAGTATTTAATTGCAAAAGGAACCCCAGGAGAAAGACTTGGAGTCAGGGTGTCAAAGAAGGTGAGTGAGAAAAGTGCTGCGTGGAAGTTGCAGCCTTGTGCTCTGCCAGCAACTCCCACGTGATTTTGGATGATGAACCCTTTTCCTAGACTTGGTTCTCTCATCCATACAATTAGGAGGTTACATTGGCTGCTCTGCTGTCCAAGATACCTTCTGACTCTAAAATTCCATGATTCTGGGTCAAAGATCTTTTCTCACTCTCCTGGTTGGTTGCATCTTGACCCAGTAAATTCCATTCTTAGCAAGGCTGATTATGTTTTGGTTTGGTCAGGAATTAATATAACCAACATTTACAGAGCACCCATGATATACAAAACACTATGAAAGACATACAAATAAATGTGACCTTGTGCTTCCTCTAAACAGAAGCTAAAAAAATGAACAGTCATGCTGAAGTAACAAAAGCAACTACTATGGAGCAGAAAGTGATGTTAAACTGGAAGCAAACTTCAAATGAGAGCACAAAGAAAGGGGAGGCAATTAAACAAAGTACAAGCATGTGAGTTAAACATTTACCTCAAGTAGACACACGCCCTGGAGAGAACAATCATGGGAGAAGGAAGGGCTGCTTATGCACAGGGAGATAGCTCAGGGTGCAGAAGAGTATGAAGGGATGGACACTGGGAGGAGGTAACTATGGGGAGGAAGTGGGAGGGGAGCTGCTGCATTGTAAATTTTGGTCAGTGACATGAGACAAAGTATATGGGAACTGCTGTATGAAAAGTGAATTTACTCTGTAAATCTTCACCCAAATCCTAATAAAAAAAAAAAAAAAAGGGGGAGGCAAGATTCTAGAAGGAGTAGGAGCTATGGAGGGCTCCCTGAGGAAAGCTGCCTCTGCCTGGAGGTTGGAAAAGTGATAAGGCAGATGAGAAGGAGACACTGTGGGTAAGACAGGGAGAAGCAGGGGCAGCTTGACTGCAGAAGGGCAATGGCTGATCCCAACTGGCAACATGTAGGAGTGTTCACATTTTAGAGGGAAGATATTCTGGAGAAAGGGGAAACTTTCTAGTGACTTGTTGGAGAAACAGGGGAAATAACTAACTTGACTTCTATGAGTTTGGAACTTTGTGACATCCCTAAGTTTTCTCCATTACCGTGAAACCCTTGGAACACCACCCTGACCACATCTGTGGCAACCCCTCTTATGCTCCTCACCGACCAGTTCTCTGAATAAGCTCTTAGGAGATATGTCTAAGCTCTCTGGCCACCTTGGCCCCACGCCTGTGTGAGATCTAGTGCTTGCTGGCATCCATCCCCATCTCCAGCCCTTGGCCTGTCTTTATGAAAAAGGCAAGGTGCCACCGAGACTGGTTGGTTCCAACTTTTCTCAGACCACTAATTATTTAATTCATGTTTCTACTTCTGAAGCATGGTTCCCCTCCACAGTTCCCCTTCTCTACTTCACAGCATAGTTCTAAGACTAGTGCAGGGCAGACACACACGAAGAGACAAACGAAATGTCCTCTCTGAATTTAGCACCTACAGCTTCACCACACACATTTTTCCTCATAAGTTCCTGTTGTAGTAACAGTGCAGGCTAGGAGAAGATAAAGATTATATCAAACACCTCTTTTGTATTTCCCAAAGATTTTACCATAGACTGACCAAACAAAACCAAACCCACTGCCATCGAGTCAATTCTGACTCACAGTGACCCCCATTGGGTTTCAAAGGTTATAAATCTTTGTGGAAGCAGATTGCCCCATCTTCCTTCCACAGAGCAGCTGGTAGGCTTGAACCATCAACCTTCTGGTTAATAGTCAAATTCCTTAGGCACTGTACCACCAAAGCTCCTTACCATAGGTTGACAGTACAGCTGAATAAATATATAATGGATTAAATGATGAGTTATTATTTTGTTTTGCTGAGAATTTTTTTCTGTGCAAGGCCTTTTGGTGGACTTTCTATTTTATATCCACATCCCTGTTAATTATGTTCCCTCAAAAAGGTGCCCATAAATTATAACAACAAATATTTAAAATTTCTAAAGAGAAAAAAAAATTTTTGAAAGTATGTTTGTTTATAGAAGAAATCTGCTCAAACCCACCAAGAAAGCACAGTATTTTTATAAATAAAGGCCAGGCACATGCATATGCTAGAGGCCTGACAGCCCCTTCCAAGAGGCCTCTAGGGGAGTGAGATCAGCAGTGCTGGGGTCACAGCCCTATCCATGCCAAAATAACAAAGTCACACTCTATCTGACTCAAGGATCCGACCTACACAGCACCTGCCAGAGCTGGGCTCTGTCTGAGGCCAGACCCTCCCCTGATTTCTGCATCAACCACACATCAACTGCTGTAGGAGGCCCAGCCACAAAAGCATCTGGTGAGAAGTGCTGTGCTGGGCAAACAAAGGCTCTGTGTGATTGTCCCCAAGAGGTGCCAAGTTTCCTCCTCCTCTGTTGACCATCATGAGGGGACCAGGGCCCTTCATCTTTCTGTGCCTACCTTGAGTTCCTCAGGAAAGCGCTTCTCCTCTGGCAACTTCCCCACATCTGGCATGGTTGTCAGAAACAGAAACTCCTGTTTGGCACTGTACACTAGAAGACAGAGAGATGAAAAAGTCTTCTTATACATAAATCTGTAGAACAGAATTCTGAACCTAGAAATAGATCCACACAAACATGTCCAACTAATATTTTACAAAGGTGAAAAAGCAATTAATAAAAGAAGGCTAGTCTTTTCAACAAATGGTGATGGAGCAGTTGCATTTCAAAGACAAAAAAAAAATGAACTTCAACCTAAGCCTCACACATTATATAAGAATGAACTCAAAATGTTTAATAGGATTAAATTCAAAACACGAAAAAACTTTAAACAACATACAAGAAAAACTTCAGAAAATGGATAAATTGGTCCTCATTGTCTTAGTTCTCTAGAGTTGCTATAATAGAATTACTACAAGTGGATGGCTTTAACAAACAGAAATTTATTATCTTACAGTTTAGGAGGCTTCTTGTTGTTATGTGCCGTCGAGTCAGACCCAACTCATAGCGACCCCTCCTTGGGTTGCCGAGGCAGTATCACTACGGAAGTAGATTGCCCAACCTTTCTTCCGAGGAGTGGCTGGTGGGTTTGAACCCCCAGCCTCCTGGTTAGCAGTCAAGCTCAGAATGGCAGATCTAGGGGTGGGTGAAGGCCCTTGGACCTTGGGCTTCAGCTCCACTTCTTGCTCCAGGCCCAGTGGAGCTGGAGGCTTCTTCTAACTCATGCAGCTACTGGTTGCTGAGGCTGAAAAACCTAAGATCAGCAGGCAACACAGCAGGCCACTGGTTCAAGTCCAGGAACAATCCCAAGATTGGCAGGCAACATGGCACAAAATGTGCCAAAGGCTGGAGATCTCTCTCAAAACTTCTCCATATACATTGGAAGCAGTCCACACCCTGAAGGCAACTCCCTTTCCACTGATTAAGATCTCATAGCAGATTCCAACATGGAGGTGATTACAATCTCATCATAGGGAATAACTACATCCAGCTGCCAAGCTACTAAAAACCATGGCCCAGGCAAGCTGACACACAACCTTAACTACCACACTCAACAAAATTAGTAACTTTTGCTCCTAGAAAGACCCTGTGAAGATAATGGAAGGCCAAGCTAAAGAATGTGGGAAAATATTTAGAAACCACCTATCTGACAAAGGACAAATATCTAAAATATATAACTCACTGCCATTGAGTCAATTTTGACTCACAGTACCTCCATTGGGTTTCCAAGGCAGTAAATCTTTACAGAAGTAGATTGCCCAGTCTTCCTTCCGTGGAGTGGCTAGTGGGTTTGAACCGTCAACTTTCTGGTTAGCAGTCAAATGCCTTAAAATATATAAAGAACTTTCAAAACTCTCCAAACTCACCAGTAAAAGAACAAACAATCCAATTAGAAAATGGGCTAAAGGCATGAATGGGTATTTCATCAATGAGATATAGGTGGCAATTAAGTACATGAAAAGATGTTCAACATCAATAGCTGTCAGGAAATACAAATTAAAACCACAATGGGATATCACTACACAATTATCGGAATGCCTAAAATAAAAAATAATGAAAACACCAAATGCTGCTGAGGATGTGAAAAACTGGATCACTCACACATTGACGAGTGCAAAATGGCACAGCCACTCTGGAAAACAGTTTAGCAGTTTCTTAGGAAATTAAACATGCAACTACCACATGACCTAGTAATTGTACTCTGGGAAATGGAAGTCAATGTTCATATAAAAACCTATACATAAATGTTTATACCAGTTTTATTCTTAATAGCCCAAAACTGGAAACAATTCAGATGTCCTTCAGTGGGTGAAAGGTTAAAAAAAAAAAACTATGATACATCCATACCCTGGAACACTACTCAGCAATAAAAGGGAATGAAATACTGATACACACAGCTATTTGAATGGATCTCAACAGAATTATATTGAGTGGATCTCAACAGAATTATGTTGAGTGGAAAAAGCCAATCCCAAAAAGGCATACCGTATGATTTCATTTACATAATTCTTGAACGACAAAACTATAAAGATGGCAAACAAATTAGTGGTTGTCAGGTTGGACAGGTGCAGCAGAAGTCAGGCATGGGGAGAGGGATGGGGATTGAGAGAGAGATGGTGAGGCTAAAAAAGGACAGCACGAGGGATCCTGTGGTGATAGAAATGTTCTGAACCTTGATTGTTAATTGATGTCACTATTCTGGCACCACAGTTTTTACGAGATGTAACCACTGGTGGAAAATGGATAAAGGGCACAAAGGAACTTTGTGTTAGTCTCACAACTGCATGTAAATCTACAAAATAAAATTTAAAAAGCCAAAGTCAGTGGTCAAGTTGGTGCTTACACACGTTAGTTTAACAACAATAGAAGCAGCACGAGGAATCGAGATCAGATTACAAGAATCTTACAATGTGCTCGTAATTTATGAGTTTTTTTGGAAACCTTTGGATAGATGTGAAGACAACTTGATAACAGATACATAATGTAGATAATCTCATCAAACCAAGTATTTACTTTAAAAAATTCTCAAAATCTAATACATAATTAGGAAGAAAAAATAGAAATCAAATATTAGCATAAAAATGAGTTACACAAAGGCATATTTCACATTAAATTTTTTAAAAAAACCAAAACCTACTCCTCTTGGGTCATTAATGCCAGCCTTTGACATGCTCTGCTGCAGCTCCATGGTCCCCTCCATACTCTGGCTGTTGGACTAAACATCTTTCCTCCCCAGACAGCAGTGGATGCAGGTACCATGCAGCCTGAATATTCTTCCTTCTTTTTATTCCCTGCTTGGAGGACTTTACAAAAATCTTACAAATGCCTTGAAGATAATAGTAATCCTATTTCCTCTCTCTCTTACACCTTAGAATTTTAAGATTCCAATGAAATCTCACTAAGATCTTTTTTCCTTTTTTCTCTATTTTTGAGTTAAAATGCAGTTCTACCCAATTCTGTGTGCAGAAGGCATTCTAATGCTTACAATAAGAACTGTATGAATCATGTAAAAGTAGACAAAAGAACCCATGTCATCAGTCTTTAATGCTCTTGAAGACACTGCCAGGGCTCTGAGAGACCAGCATCTATCTTCCTCCTTTAACTCTGTCATCTTAGAGCACTAATGTGCTAAAAAAAAAAAACTCTCATTCCATTCTTATTTAGTGACTGAGTGTTCCAACAATGTTTTCTACTATTTGTTGTGTAATGTTCAGCCCTGTCTCAGGCTGAATGGGTTTCACAGAAACCTAGGCTTCCTTAATAACATTATAGATAGGCAAATGTACCCTGCATTCTGAATAAATTTTGAAAGACAACCATTTCACACACTAAGCAGCATACAGAATGGGCTTTGGCAGCGGTGGAGCATCTTACCTTCCAACACCACACATGCTGGAGAAGTCATTCCTCGATTTTAACATTTTTATTGTTTTTAAAAGGAGCCCTGGTGGGTCAATGGTTAAATGCTTGACTGCTAACCAAAAAGCAGTGGTTTGAACCCACCCAGGGGTCTGTGAGAGAAAGACTTGGTTCCATAAAGAATACAACCTAGAAAACCCTATGAGATGGTTCTGCTCTATCAGATGAGGTTGCTGTGAGTTGAAATCAACTCCACAGCACTTAACAACAACAATATGATTTTAAACTTTCTAGCTATTGGTTTGTCATATTGTGGTATAGCTTGCGTGATACTATGATGCTAAAAGCTTTGTTACTGACATTTCAACTACCTGCAGGTCATCCAAGGTTCAGCAGAGCATCCAGACTAAGAAGAACCTGGCTATCTACTTCTAAAAAGAAACTGGCTGGCTGGACTTCCGGTAAGATAGAGGAATAGGCAGATAAGCCACACAGATGCTCTGCAACAAAGAAAAGAGAAACCAATTGACAGAGATACAGAAGATAATCCTGGAGCCCTGACCTTTGAAAGAAAGTACACAGAAGTAGATGAAGCACCAACTACTAGAAAAACCTGAACAAAAATACTGAGTACAGAGACAGTTAGAGAAGTAGATTGTCAGCTACTCTGACAGGACCAACAGCCTGAATATTTCCAAGTGATGTTGGGACCTGAGAATTGACCTAAAGATCAGCCCTGGTCACTAAGGGCTGTAGGGACAACTGCGCTGGTGGCCTGTGACTAGGAAGGGAAACAGCAAGGAGGGAGACAACCTGAGCTGTCGACTTTCCGCTGTCCGGAGGGCGTAGCCATTTTGATTGTTTACACGCAGCAGCCATTTTGGATATTTAAAGTGACCGAGGGGGCAGACATTTTGAATATTTATAAGCGGCAGCCATTTTAGATTTTAAAGTGACAGCATTCTCATTCAGATTCCAGGGACCTAAGAACAGGCTCTGTTTGCCAAGGATGGCAGGGACATATGAAAGCCTGATAACAGGAAAGGAGGCAGGTGGTGAGTGTCTAAGTGCTGTCAACTAGTGCATAGAGGAGCACAGCACAGTACCTTGCTTATGTAGGTAACATACAAACAAAACAAAATGAAAATTGTGGGCAAGTCAATGTCACCAATCAAATATAAACACAAAAACGTCTCAATGCCTCAGGAGACAACAGAGCCTCACAGTCCACACAAAGAAGCAAGATAAAGCAGGAGAAACAAGGGAGCAGGATACAGACCCAAAACACATCCCTGAGGAAGACGCAGCACTGGAGCTCCCTGAAACGGAATTCAAAAGAATTATATTTAGGTATCTTCAATGGATTGAGAAGCAGATCAAGGAAAACACTGACAAAACTAAGGAAAACACAGAGAAAACCCTACAACAATTTCAACAGACACTACAAGAACAAAATGACAAAATAAATGAAAAATTAGAAAGGATACAAAATCTACATACAGAAATGTAGAAGATCAATACTAAAATTTCAGAAGTAGATAAGACACTGAATGGACAAAGGAATAGAATTGAATCAATGGAAGACAAGATTAGTGAGACTGAAGGCAAATACACCTGAATACGTCTTTGGAAAGGGATCAATCAGAAAAAAGATCAAAACAAAATGAAGAAAGCCTAAGGTTCATGTGGGATACCATCAAAATGAATAACCTATGTGTAACTGGAATCCCAGAACAGCAAGAGACAAAAAAAATCCACAGAGAAAATTGTCGAAGATTTGTTTGAAGAGAATTTTCCTGGTATGATGAAAGATGAAAACAGGTCTATCCTATCCCAATCAAGATAGACCCCAAAAGAAAATCACGAAGACATATCATCATCAAACTCACCAAAACCAAAGACAAAGAATCATCTTGCTCCAGCACTAGTAGCAAAGTTGAACAAGACAGAAAATAACAAATGCTGGAGAGGTTGTGGAGATATTGGGACTCTCATATACTGCTGGTGGGACTGTAAAATGGTACAACCACTGTGGAAAGCAGTATGGTGATTCCTTCAAAAGTTGGAATTAGAAATACCATTTGACCTAGCCTTCCATTACTAGGTATATAACCTAAAGAAGTGAGAGCCATGACAAGAACAGATATATGCACACCCATGTTCATCACAGCACTATTTACAATAGCCAAAAGATGGTAACAACCCAGGTGTCCATCAACTGAGGAATGGATAACCAAACTATGGTACATACACACAATGGAACACTATGCAACGCTAAAGAATAATGTAGAATCTGCAAAACACCGCATAACGTTGATGAACTTGGAGGACATTATGCTGAGTGAAGTAAGTTAATCACAAAAGGACAAATATTGTATTAGTCTGTTATCGTAAAAGTTAAGGAAAGGTTTATCTATAGAAGGAAATTTTCTTTGTTGGTTACCAAGGGTGGAAGGGGAGGGGAGGGAACGCTGTTAGATAGACAGAGATAAGTAGTGATTTGGGTGAAGAAAAGGGCAATGTACCAAATGTGAGTGACTAATATGGCGGCACTGAGGAAGAGAAAGACATAGAGAGGTACATGGGAGGTTCAGACAACAAAGATGAACCCTTTTGCACATACAGTACTGTGTTGTTAGTGAAGGCAAACATGGGTATATGGGTGGATAGATGGGTGGACAGGCTGACCAATTAAGTATGTCTATGAAATGGGGAGTGTATCCAAGACCTTGTATAGGGTTGGCAGACAATAGTCCTATAAGTTTATGTGAATGATCAGAATTCCTAGGTGTATAGTAGAGCTGACAACGGGCAAGGGTGTGGTCACTGCTTGGTCACAGCCAGCTACCCAGAGGGATCGAGTAATTGAACCTGTGGGCTTGGGACCATAGTTGTAGGGGATATCAAGCCCAACTGGCATAACATACTATACAAAACACTGTTCCACCTCCTGCTTTGGCGAGTAGTGACTGGGATCTTAAAAGCTAGAAAGCTGCCATCTAGATGCAATGATAGGTCTCTCCTCGTTCAGAGCAAAGAATGAAGAAAACCAAAATTAATGGAAACAACTAGTCCTAGCGACTGGTACACCATCCAATCTGCAGCCTATACGACTATGAGACCAGTAGAACGAGATGATGCCCGGCTACCACTGTTATCCACGTGGAAGGGGATCTATGTAGGAGATCCTTGATAGAGAGGAAGCATAATATGGAACAAAACTCAAAATCATTTGGAGGAAAAAAAAGGGGGTGGGGTGGGGACCAGGTTTGGTGGTCCAATAGAGCCTGGTGGAACCACTTAAGACTATGGCCCCTAGCTGCCCTTCAAGTCTGGAATTGAACCCACACCTGTGGTTTCCAGCCAAACAAAAGACAGGCATATGAGTTGAACATTTAC
>NW_006921604.1:11695509-11712170 GCF_000298275.1 Orycteropus afer afer
GGGAGGGGAGCTGTTGCATTGTGGTAAACTGTGTTCAATGTCATGAGACAATGTGTATGTGAACTGCTGTATGGAAAGTGAATTTGCTCTGTAAATATTCACCCAAATAAGAATGAAAGAAAGAGAGAGAGAGAGAGAGACAAAGAGAGAAAGAGAGAAAGAGAAAAAGAAAGAAACAAAGAAAGAAGATGGAAGGAATACAGAATCCCTGTACCAAAAAGAATTGGGTGAGATTCAACTATTTAGGAGATAGCATATGACCAAGAACTGATGGTAGTAAAGGAAGAAATCCAAGCTGCACTGAAGTCACTGGTGAAAAACAAGTCTCCAGGAATTGACAGAATACTAATTGAGATGCTTCAACAAATGATGCAATGCTAGAAGGGCTCACTCACCTATGCCAAGAAACCTGGCCAACAGATTGGAAGACATCCATATTTGTGCCTAATCCAAAAAAAGTGATCCAAGAAAATGCAGAAATTATCAAACTATATGATGATATTACACTCAAGTAAAATTTTGTTGAAGATAATAAAAAACGGTTGCAGCAGTACATTGCCAAGGAACTGCCAGAAATTCAGAAGAAGATTTGGAACAAGGGATATCATTGCTAAGGTCAGATGGATCTTGGCTGAAAGCAGAGCATATCAGAAAGATACTTATCTATGTCTTATTGACTATGCAAGGCATTTGACTGTGTGGATCAGAGCAAATTACATATAACATTGTGAAGAATGGGAATTCCAGAACACTCAGTTGTGCTCATGAGGAACCTATAAAGACCAAGAGGCAGTCTTCAAACAGAACAAGGGGATACTATGTAATATAAAATCAGAAAAGATGTTTATCAGGGTTGTATCCTTTCACCATACTTATTCAATCTGTATGCTAAGCAAATAATCCAAGAAACTGGAGTATATGAAGAAGAAGGTGGCATCAGACTTGCAGGAAGACGCATTAACAACCTAACAAATGTAGATGACACAACCTTGCTTGCTGAAAGTGAAGAGCTCTTAAAGCAGCTACTGATGAAGATCAAAGACTACCACCTTCAGTACAGATTACACCTCAACATGAAGAAAACAAAAATCCTCACAACTGGACCAATAAGCAACATCATGATAAGTAGAAAAAAATATTGACGTTCTTAATGACCTCATTTTACTTGGCTCCATAATCAACAGCCATTGAAGCAGCAGTCAATAAACCAAACAATGTATTGCATCAGGCTAATATGCTGCAAAAGACTTCTTTAAAGTGTGAAAAAGCAAAGAAGTCACCTTGGCGACTCAGGTGTGCCTGACCCAAGCCATAGTATTTTTAATCACCTCATATGCATGCAAAAGCTTGACAATGAATAGGGAAGACTGAAGAAGAATTGATGCCTTTGAATTATTGTGATGGTGAAGAATACTGTATATACCATGGTCTGCCAGAAGAATGAACAAGTATGTCTTAGGAGAAGTACAGCCAGAATGCTTCTCAGAAGCAAGGATAGTGAGACTTTGTTTCACATATTCTGGACATGTTATCAGGAGGAAGGAACTCTGGTGATTAAAGTGCTCAACTCCTAACCAAAAGTTTACTCGTTTGAACCCACCAGCCATTCTCTAGGAGAAAGATAAGGCAGTCTGCTTCTGTAAAGATTAACAGCCTTGGAAACCATATTGGGCAGTTCTACTCTGTCCTGTAAGGTTGTTAAGAACCAGAACCCACCAGGTAACAGTAGGATCTGGGTTATCTGGAGGGACCAGTTCCTGGAGAAGAAACTTAGGAAAGCAGTGGATCAACAAAAAAGAGGAAGACCCTCAATGAGATAGATTGACAGAGTGGCTGCAAAAATGGGCTCAAACATAGCAATGATTGAGGATAGCACAGCACAGGTAGTGTTTGAATCTGTTGTACACAGGGCTACTATTAGTTGTAACCAACTTAACAGCACCTAACAACAACAACAATAGTATTTGCTCCCCAACTTCGCCAACCCTGATCCAACTAGACTTAAATAAAACTCAGAACACAATTTGTGATTGGTTTTCTTTTTCTATTGGTTTGAGACAATAATTTGTTTTCATCATTAACTCCACAATGATCAGAATTTTTTCCCTCTTTCTACTCTGACTTCCAGGAGCAAGACTCCAGCTTCAGGACCAAGGTTGCTGAACCTCTAGGTATGGCTGTTTTCATAATGTATTAGTTCATTTTTGTTATAAGTATCATTAGTTACAAATTTTTACAAAAATGTTTATAGATTTATAAGTGAAGTACTCCTTTATTTTTCTGAAAGTGATCATTTTCATTCAACTTCATGATGAAACTTTGCATCCAGCCAATGGGCATTAGCAATCCATCCTACACGTGTCCTCTGTACCCAGCACTTGCTGGGTTACAGGTCATACAAAGCCATTTAAGTCATGCATTTCATCCTCAAGTGGCTTATAATCGAGTTGAGGAGCTGAGACAAGGCAACAATTGTCAGAGTACAGTAAAACAGAAAAGAAAAAATCAGGTTTTACATACACACACACACACACACACATTCACAAAGATGTCATTTTTTATTTAAAGTATCAATGTATGCCATCAAATTCTCACCACTGAAGGCATTTTTTTCATAACGATAAAGTCCAGTTATAACAACACCTAATCCTAGTCTCAATATGACATTGAAATTTGTTAACCAAGGATGATAATTGCCACAAATATCATTATAGTCTCATTGCTGAAGAGAAGAGAGACCAAAACACTATTTTAAAAAACCAATATATAAATAAAACAAACAGTAGTTTAAGACAAATTTGTTCTTCCTATCTGCTCCTGTAGTAGGGAAAAATCATGACAAACAGGAATGTGAGGAGAAAACACATTTGTCCCCTGCCTGGATTCTGGAGAAGAGCCCCATTTCCCAAAGGACAGAGGCAGATGACAGCCCCATAGACACCCGAGTGATCATCGGCTTGCTTCAACACTGAGACCAAAGATTTTCCATCTGCCTTGTAAAAAATAAATCACATTGGATACTATTGTACTGTAAGTTATTCTCTTGAAATGATACTTCAAAATGGGCTTCTGGTTCACAAGCATACATACTGTGAATAAGCAGCAAGTAAATTTCAACGTGTGAGAAAACCTTTCTGGCCATATGCTTATAAACCCACCAGTGGGCTGACTGCCTCTTCAGACAGAGGAGGGTCCAGCAAGGTGAAGTAACTGTCCTCACTAAACCACAGTGCTGGAGGGACCAGGACAGAGATTCAGAACATGCCCACCCAGAGGCAGGAGATGCCTCAACCACCCCCCACCCCCAGCTCATTCTAATGGCCTCCAGGAGTGGTGACTATTCACCTTCTCCACCTTCTCATGGATGCTTGATCCAGTGTGTCATCATCCAAACAGGCCAGAAACCCTGTGAGGTAAGCTCAGTTCCTGCTACTCAGAATTCAGCGAATTATCCTCTTCATGATCCTAACCAATTACTTAGGGAAAATCAGATAGCATCCTGTATGAGTCAAAATAGGCCAGGTTATTTTACAGTAACAATCTCAAATTTCAGTGGGCCCAACAACAAAGGGTTCTCACTTTCACCTAAGTTCACTGAACATTGTGGGGTTTGGAACTCTCCTCATGCAGCCACCCCCACCTCGAGAGACTCTCTCCCTGAGGTGGCAAAGGAGAATAGGGCGAACTGCATGTTGGCTCTAAAGTTCCCAGAGGTGGTCTATGCCATGTTGTTGTTGTTACGTGCCATCAAGTCGGACCAGACTCATAGCGACCCCTCCTTGGGTTTCCGAGGCAGTATCACTATGGAAGTAGATTGCCCAACCTTCCTTCTGAGGAGTTGCTCGTGGGTTTGACCCGCTAGTGTTCTGGGTAGCAGTCGAATGCCTTAGGCACTATGCTACCAGAGCTCCTAGCGGTCTATGCCATGGTAGCTTGTAATTCCCTGCCTATATACCAACTGCGCAGTCATATCAAACTTCACAGGATATGAAGAAGTGCCTCCTACCACTCACCTCAAAGGCACAAGGCCAGAGATATTTAGTGAACAGAGTCCCTGGGTAGTGCAAATGGTTAATACACTTAACTACTGACCAAAAGGTTGAAAGTTCATGTCTACCCAGAGACACCTCAGAAGGCCTGGCAATCTATTTTTAAAAATCAGTCACTGAAAACCTTATGGAGCAGTTCTACTCTGACACACATGGGGTTGTCATGCGTTGGAGTTGTCTCAATGGTAACTGGTTACTAAGGACTGCAGCAGGCCTTTTCTCCAGGTGTAAAACCCTAACACCTTTCACCTTTACTTATAGGACTTACTTTCTATTGCTCTAACTTCTATTTTCCCTCACAAAACCTTCTCTGGCTTCCATACTTTTCTGAAAACATTCACCATAAAATATGCCGTATCATAGCAGAATAGCACCTTGTTTATCAAATCTCACTGAGGCATGACGTGGTCTTTAGAGGTTATTCTGCCAGATAAAACTCAAAAGGACATATTTTATTGAACTTTTTTTGATGGAATTTTGTCTAAAATACATTACATATACACGTACTTTTTAAATAAAATATACCATAGACAATTTGACCTCATGACAACAGGCTGACATGCTTTATGAGCTCCTTCCTTAACAGGAAGTGACACTGAAGACAATCATGAGTAAGATACCTGGCCTCTTAGAAAGATCTATTACATATTCTCAGCAAACTCTTCCAATTTCCCACCTACATTCTACATTTGAGGTTCTCAATCCTAGCTGCGTATTACTATCATCTACAGAATTTAAAAAAAAAAGTAGTTGCCTGGGCCCCAACTCCAGATTCTAAACTCTTGGTCTCAGGTCAGGCCCAAGCAGTGGGATCTGAACAGTCTAAAGTGCAGCTGGGATGAGAATCACTGCTCTAATACACCAAAAGCCAATCCAACCCACTGCCATCGAGTCGATTTTGACTCACAGCGACCCCCACTGGGTTTCTGAGGTGGTAAATCTTTATGGAAATACATTGTTCCATCTTCCTTCCGCAGAGCGGCTGGTGGGCTTGTACCGCCAACCTTCTAGTTAGCAGTCAAATGCCTTAGGCACTGTGCCACCAGAGCTCTGATACAAGAGATTTCTATTATCAGAAAAATGTAATTATGCTGCATCAACTAGAGAAATTTCCTAATTGTCCAGCTGAGATTGTCGCCTCAAATTTTCACAACCCTAAAATTTGACCCTCGCTCCTCTAACAGAGCCGAGGGCCTCTGTGAGAGCCATGATTATCCCTAATGCTTGGGCTACCCCAGATACCAGAAGGTGTACTGCCACCTTTCCAAGGCTTTGAGACCACAGAGTTCTTCACAAGGCCTCCTGGAAGATGAATGTGGGGCTTCCAATGACAAATCAGGGCCCACAGCACTAAATGTCTAATGAATGTTACTGAGTGGAAACTGTGAAGCTAAGAGCCACTACTTGTGGCTAATGTCAGTGCTTTCTTCTTGCTGGCAGAACAGCTTTCCAATCTAGTTGCTCCTTCATAGGCAGGCAGACATGTATCTCTGGCACACAGGTGATGCCCTCAAGAGTTTTCTGAGGTAGAGCAGCAGCCTGAAGCCCACATCACACAGACAGCACAGGTCTGTGCAGCCTGCCAGGAGTAAGTTGAGAAAACTGCTAGTGCAGATGCATTCCTAAGCACCCCTTTCTAAAAGCCATAATCAGCAGAAGGGTGTGCAAAGCACTGCACAGAATAAAGACGCTGAGCTCACCCACAATGACAAGTATCCTTCTTATTAGGCAGAAATCGTCAGAGCCCTCTAACACTGCCAATGAACCACTTCAACATCTCCGGTGCCTCGAATTCTGAAGTAGGAGGATTCTGCCACCCACTTGGACTCACCACCACCACCACCACCCCTTGCACTGACCCAGCACTTTACAGATTACAAAACACCAAACTTGGAGACTGTCAGAGTAGGTATTATACCCATTTTATAGAAAAAAACAGTAAGCAAATGTAAGACCACAAACCACAAACCAACTCCCCAGTGCCTAAGGCACTTGACTGCTAACCAGAAGGCTGGCAGTTCAAACCCACCAGCCACTGCTCGGAAGGAAGATGGGGCAATCTATTCTCACAGTGATACTGCCTCGGAAACCCAAGGAGGGGTCGCTATGAGTCAGGTCTGACTCAACGGCACATAACAACAACAAGGGCTAGGTTGGTGGTCTTTCTACTTCTTATTTGAATGCCTGTGTGAAGTAAAAGGAGTTTAGAAATCCTTGATGACAACCAGACATGTTGTTAGGTGCCATCGAGTTGTCTTCAACTCATGGCAACCCTATGCACAGCAGAATGAAACACTGCCTGGTCCCACGCCAGCTCCATGATCCCTGCTATATACTTGAGCCCATCACCGCAGCCACTGTGTCAATCCATCTCATTGAGGGCCTTCCCCTCCTTCATTGACCCTCCACCTTACCAAGCATGACATCCTTCTCAGTGAATGGTCCCTTCTGACAACATGACCAAAGTAGGTGAGATGAAGTCTGCCCATTCTTGCTTCCAAGGAGCATTCTGGCTGCACTTCCTCCAGGACAGGTTTGTTAGTTCTTTTAGCTGTCCATGGGACTTCCAGCATTTTTTGTCAGCACCACAACTCAAAAGCATCAATTCTTCTTCGGTCTTCCTTATTCATTGTTCAGCTCTCACATGGATATGAGGCAATTGAAAATATCATGGCTCGTGTCAGGTGCACCCTAGTCCTCAAGGAAACATCTTTGCTCTTCAGCACTTGAAAGAGGTCTTTTGCAGCCGACTTGCCCAGTGCTATACGTCATCTAATGTCCTGACTGCTGTTTCCATTGGCATCGATTGTAAAACCAAGCAATGTGAAGTCTTTAACAACTTCAATCATTTCTCCATTTATCATGATGGTGCTTATAGTTCCAGTTGTGAGGATTTTTGTTTTCTTTATTGAGATGCAATCCATACTGCAGACTGCAGTCTTGAATCTGCATCAGTAAGTACTTCAAGTCATCCTCACTTTCAGCAAGCATAGTTGTGTTGTCATCGTATCACAGGCTGTTAATGATTCTTCCTCCAAACTTGATGCCACGTTCTTCTTCATATAGTCCAGCTTCTCGGATTATTTGCTCAGCATACAGATTGAATAAGTATGAGGAAAGGATACAACCCTGACACATTACCTTCTTGATTTTTAACCATGCAGTGTCCCCTTGTTCTGTTCAAATGACAGCCTCCTGGTCTATGTACAGGTCCTCATGAGTACAATTAAGTGCTCTAGAATTCCCATTCTTCTCAATGTCATCCACAATTTGTTATGAGCCACACAATCAAATGGTTTTGCACAGTCAATAAAACACAAATAAACATCCTTCTGGTATTCTTTGCTTTGAGCCAAGATCCATCTGACATCAGCTGTGATATCCCTCGTTCCACATCCTCTTCTGAATCCAGCTTGCACCTCTGGAAGTTCTCTGACAATATACTGCTGCAACTGTTTTTGAATTACATTCAGCAAGATTTTAGTTGCATGCAATATTAATGTATTGTTCAATAATTTCCACACGCTGTGGGATCACCTTTCTTTGAAATGGGTACATATATGGATCCTTTCAGTCAGTTGGGCAGGTTGCTGTCTTCCAAATCTCTTGGCATGACCGAGTGAGTGCCTCCAGCGGGGCATCTGTTTGTTGAAACATCTCAATGGGTATTCCGTCAATTCCTGGAGCCTTGTTCTTTGCCAATTCCTTCAGTGTAGCTTCGACTTCTTCCTTCAGTATCATTGGTTCTTGATTATACGTCCCCTCCTGAAACGGATAAATATCTACCAGTTCTTTTTGGTGCAGTGACTCTGTGTATTCCTTCCATCTTCTTTTGAAGCTTCCTGCATCACTCAATATTTTGCCCATAGAATCTTTCAATATTGCAACTTGAGGCTTAAATTTTTTTCCTCAGTTCTTTCAGCTTGAGAAATCCTGATCATGTTCTTCCCTTTTGGTTTTCTAACTCCAAGTCTTTGCACATTTCATTATAGTAATTGGCTTTGTCTGCTCAAGCTGCTCTTTGAAATCTTCTGTTCACTCTTTTATCTTGTCTCTTCCATTTGCTTTGGCTACTTTCCACTCAAGGGCAGACTTCAGAGTCTCTTCTATCCATTTTGGTCTTTTTCTTTTCTCATCTTTTTAATGACCTCTTGCTTTCTTCATGGATGATGTTCTTGATGTCATCCCATAATTCTTCTAGTTTTCAGTCATTGGTGTTCAACACACTGAATGTATTCTTTAGATGGTCTCTAAATTCTGGAGGGATATATTCAAGGTCATATTTTGGCTCTCATGGACTTGTTTTAATTGTCTTCAACTTCAAGTTGAACTTACATATGAGCAGTTGATGGTCTGTTTCACAATCAGCTCCTGACCTTGTTTTGGCTGAAGATATTGAGCTTTTCACTCGTCTCTTACCACAGATGTAGTCAATCTGATTCCTGTGTGTTCCATCTGGTGAGGTCCACGTGTACAGCTGCAGCTCATGTTCAAAAAGGTATTTGCAATGAATAAGTCATTGGTCTTGCAAAATTCTATCATATGATCTCCAGTGTTATTTCTGTCACCAAGGCCAAATTTTCCAACTACCAGAGACTTTGTTTCCAACTTTTGCATTCCAGTCACCAGTAATAATTAACGCATCTTGACTGCACATTTGGTCAATTTCAGACTACTGTAGAAGTTATAAAAATCTTCAATTTCCTCATCTTTGGCTTTGGTGGTTGGTGCGTAAGTTTGAGTAATAGTCGTATTAACTGGTCTTCCTCGTAGACATATGGATATTATCATATCACTGACAGCATTGTACTTCAGGACAGATCTTGAAATATCCTTTGTGATGATGAATGCCACACCATTTCTCTTCAAATTGTCATTCCCAGCATAGTAGATCATATGGTTGTCTGATTCAAAATGGCCAAAACCAGTCTATTTCAGCTCACTAATGCCTAGGGTATTAACCTTTATGTGTTCCATTTCATTTTTGACTAATTCCAATTTTCCTAGAGTCATATTTCGTACAGTCCATGTTCTGATTATTAATGGATGTTTACAGCTGTTTCTCCTCAATTTGAGTTGTGTCACGTCAGCAAATGGAGGTCTCAAAAGCTTTACGTTATCCGTATCATTAAGGTTGGTTCTACTCTGATGATGCAGCACTTCCCCAGTCCTATTTTGAGAGCCTTCCAACCTAAGTGGCTTGTCATCCTGCACTGTATCAGACAGTATTTCTGGGCTATTCATATAGTTGTGCAGTAATGTATCAGATACTGTTTCTCTGATATTCATAAGGTTTCCACTGGCCAATTCTTTGAGAAGTGGATGGTCTCTTCCTTTTTCCTAGTCTGTCTCAGTCTGCAAGCCATGCCAAAACCCATGCACCATGTGCAACCCCACTGGGGTTTGAAACACCAGTGGCACAGCCTCAAGCCTCACAGCAACATGGCATCAGAGCACGGCAAACTGACAGACAAGATTGTCTCCCTTAGCTGTTCAAAACCTCTCCACCCTCCCCTTACCAGGATCCCTGCCGCTTGCTCACTCTGTACTGGACACCCTGGCTTTCCTTTTTCTTCCCCTCTGCCTTTCCTGCCATCTGGGGGTTTGGGCCTGGGTCTCTCCCCTTACCTGTCCCTCTGCCACTTGCTCACTCTGTCCTGAATGCCTGGGTTTCTTTTCTTTTCCCCTTTGCTTTTCTTGCCCATTGGGGGTTGGGGCCTGAGTCCCTTCCCTTACCTGGATGCCTCTGCCACTTGCTCACTCTGTCCTGGATGCCCAGACATACATACATATATTTCCTTTCATTGCGTATATTTCTTCCATTGCACTGAAGGTGATCTTCAAACATATGGCCACCAGTGCAGAATATCAGGGGGCACTAAAGCTACTGTCATCAAGTCTATAAATCTTCATGGAAGCAGAGTGCCTCATCTTTCTCCCACAGAGTGGCTGATGGTTTCGAACCTTTAGGTTAGCAGCCAAATGCCTTAATCACTGGACCACCAGAGCTCCTACGGAGGCATCAAATGTGCCTGTGTCTTTCATGATGACAAGATGCACAGGAAATCCCAAACCAGGAGTCTGTGACACAGGGTAACAATGCAACAATGCACAGCACATTGCACTGTTGGGAGTGAGTCCTGCTTTTTCTGCAACATTCAGGTTTCAGCCCCAAAAGAAAGCAACGTCTGCCTTCTAGGGGAGGTGCCCCTGTAACATGAAAGATTTGAACACTATGTCCTCCAAGCTCCCTTCTGTCATTAAAATCCTATGATTCATCTGGATGTATCAAAGAACAATATCACAGTAATGCCTTAATTAACAAAAATCCATTACATTATGAAGCATACCTACCATCAGGGTCTTTAAAGGTCAAAGTGATGAACTTGCTAGCCACCATGAACATGAAAATCACCCAAAAACATGCGGCCAACAGAAGCCACTGGTGGTGCATGTTGTCAAATGTCAGCCATTCAGTGATTCTTCCTGGAAAACACAAGAGAGACACCATTGCTACTTATAAATTATATAAAAAATTAAAAAAAAGGAACAGGGAATTTCAGTTAACAGTGTCAACAGCAAATAAAATTTTTATATTGGTACAATGGTATTTTGATTCAATATTCAATATTCTGGGAGCTCTGGTAGCATAGTGCCTAAGGCACCTGACTGCTAACCAGAAGGCTGGTGGTTCAAACTCACCAGCCACTCCTCGGAAGGAAGGTTGGGCTATCTACTTCCATAGTGATACCACCTCGAAAACCAAGGAGGGGTTGCTATGAGTCAGGTCTGACTGGATGGCACATAGCAACAAAACATTTAATATTCTATTTTTAATTAATGATATTAAATTATTTTAATCTTTAAGTCAAAATTAAAACATCCTAATAACACAAATGCAAACGCACTGCAGTCAAGTCAGATCTGACTCACAGCCACCCCTCCTTGCATTTCCGAGGCGGTATTACTACAGAAGTAGATTGCCCAACCTTCCTTCCAAGGAGTGGCTGATGGGTTTGAACCGCCAGCCTTCTGGTTAGCAGTCAAATGGCTTAGGCACTATGCCACCAGAGCTCCTAAAAATACCCTATGAGAGAGAGCAATATTGAGATACCATTCTTGTTTGTTTTTGGGAGTTATAAGTCTTTGTTGTTTTCGGGTGCTATCAACAGAATGAGTGCATTCTGACTCACAGTGACCTAATATGACAGTCTCTAGGCTGTAATCATTATGGGAGCAGATTGTCAGGTATCTCTCCAAAGGAGTGGCTGGTGAGTTCCAACTGCCAGCCTTTTGGTTAGCAGCAGCGCTCTTAACCACTGTGCCACCAGGTCTCCTTTATAAGACTTTATTTCTGTGGATTTGCTTGGCTCCTCTCTGGCATCAAAACGAGTTTCAGCCCTACGTATATGTAAGGGCCTGGAAGCAGGTGGGGGCAGGAGGAGGTTGGCCAAAGATGAGATCTTTGCTGTGGGTAATTCACAGAGGGCAGAAGCCATTACGTAGGCAATAAAAACCAGGTTGTGTTTAAAATCCTGACTTGCTAACAAGTTGTCATACCTAGAGAATCTCTAAAAAAGTAAAGAAATGAGTACTTGTGAGGCTCTATCTACACTCACTTGCCTGCAAAGGCCTGTGCAGAGCCTTGGTGGTAGGTGTTTTTCATGCTACCACTAGCACCTGGAGTGGGGCAGGGCACTTTAAGTCCTCAGCATGGTATAGAAGTCACGCACAGTTGCCAGAGATACATAATGATTCAGGAAGTCTCAATCAATTCCTGGGCAAGAGAAACAAAAACACATGTTTCATTTCACTTTTAACACAGTGTTTCTTCAAGTTAAACAAGACCATTTAAAGAAACAAGTCTGGTCGAGGTTGGTTTCCACAAGCTGACTGAGGCCATCCATCACTCCTGGGAGCATAGTCTTAGCACGCTGATGCTGAGGAATGACTTCTGTTTCTGACATCTGGATGTTACAGAGCTTGGAGGGGACCCACATCAACAATTCTCCTTGTCTCTACAATGTTTATTTCCTAGAGTCCCACTGGAAATAGGCACCTTCAACCCAAATTCCTTTTACTACATCCCCACCAAATGGTTTTCCGCCTACACTTGTATATAGCTTGTAGTAGAGCGCTATAGTAAATTACCTGGTATGGCTTTGCTAGCCATAAGTCTTTATAAACTCCATGGTGGAATTTGCTGTGAGAAACTGAGTAGCTCCTGATTGTTAAAATCATCCACCTGGGGTATTTCTGTTGAGAGCAGCACAAAGTGATGTTCTGGGAAGCTCGCTCGCTCTCAGGTGCTTAGAATTCTGATGCTATGATTGGTTAGTTTGGCCACTCTGTCAGGCTCAAAAGGAGGCCTCCTCGAGGCAGAAGGGGTCTCTCTGACTGCTGGCTGAGAAGGATGTGCTGCTGAAAGAGACACACACTCCTGAGAGACATGTGCTGCTGGGAAAGAGATGCAAGAGACACGCATTGCTGAGTGAGACACCAAGGGACACGCACTGCTGGGATAGAGACTGTGAGAGACTGTTGGCTGACAGACGGTGGGCTGAGAGAGTCTGAGCATTTTTCCTGAACTTGAATTGTAGCCTGGTGCTTCCCTAATAAACCCCATAATCTGTGAGTTCTATGTGGCCACTGCAGCAAATTATCAAACCCAGCAGAAAGGTGGTGGGTGCTGCGGGAGGAACGGTTGGCGTCAGGATTGGTGGAAGGGCTGGAGTGAGGTAGCATGTCTGGCCTCACAGGAATAGGCCTTGGGCTACTGATGGTGATTCTGTTTTCCTTTTGTGTGGGTAGAGGAGGTCAGGAGATGTGGCCTCCTTGACTTTTTAGCAAGTGGGAACTTGCCAACCTGGCCTGTGCCTTCACAGCGTAGTTCGTGAACTAGCCTCATGTATGCATACGTTAGGTTCAATGTGTTTCCCAGGACTCCCAACTACCATTGCCAGATTCAACAAATAAAAATAGAGGATGCCATAAAAATCTTATTCCACAACCTACACTGCTAAATAGGGACTGGAGTCTTAAAAGCTTTCAAACGGCCATCTAAGATGCAGCTAATGGTCTCCTACTGTAACAAGTGAATAAGAGTGCAAAAAACCAAGGGCATTTGGAAGCAACCAACCCTAGGAAATGACGGACCTCAAGATCAGAAGTAGATGGAACCTGGCTACCAACGCCAATCACTTGGGAAAGGATCAAAGCTGGAGATCCTGGATAGACTGGGAGGAAAATCATGGAACAAAATCCAAAAACACAATAATGACCAGAATTACTGGTCGGATGGAGTCTGATGGGACCCTTAATACTACGGCCCTGGGATACACTTCGGGCCTGGAATAAAACTCATACCCAGGGGCTGGCTCTCACCTCAATAGTAAATAAGACATACATGCAGACCACTCAACCCAGGGTGACACACCCATATACTCTGTGGAGATGCATCCCTTGAAGCAACTGACCACAGGGCACCAGAGGGGCAACATTCTCATGGAGGAAATGCAGGACACACAAGAGTGTGTAACTATGTGGGACACTGGAGAGGGGGGTGTGTATGGGCTGGCCGAGGGGGAAGAGAGTGGGTTAGGGTTGGGGACGGTAACTGGGGAGTGAAACCAAATGTACAAGAAATGTGGAATGTAAAACAAACTCTGCTCTATAAACTTGTACCTAAAGCATGATAAAAAAAAATTTAAGAGAAAAGAGGACACCCAGTTAAGTTTGAATTTCACATAAGCAAACAAATAATGTTTCAATATACGTATGTTCCAAATATTTCACAGGACATATTTATATTAATCTATTTGTTGTTTATCTGAAATTCAAATTGAACTGGGTATTCTGGATTTCATCTAACAACTCTGCCCAGAAGAAGCATGCCAAATCTCTCCTCCATATGCCTGAAGCCAGCTCTCCTGTCTACTGAGTTCCTTTCCCTCTGTCATCCTTCACAGGGGGCAGCACAGCACAAAGGAAAGCATACTAACCCAAACTCAAACCCAAACTCTGCCATCGAGTCAGTTCCAACTCATAGCAACCCTACAGGACAGAGTAGAAATATCTCATAATTTCCAAGGCTGTAATCTTTACAAAAACAGAGTGCCACTTCTTTCTCCCATGGAGCAGGAGGTGGGTTCAAACTGCCAACCTTATGGTTAGCAGTCCAACACCTTAACCACTACACCACCAGAGTTCCTTCCAAAGAGCCCTAGCTTCGTCCAAATATCTGCTCCACCACTCACTAGCTCTGCAAATTAGCAAGTCATTTAACCTCTCTAAGCCTCAATTTCCCATCTTTAACACAAGATCTTATTTCTCATAAGAGTGGTCATGAGGATTAAATGGGATAATGCACACAAAAGATTAATAACAACCTGGTCTGCAGCAGAGCTTCAATAGATGCAAGTTGACTGTACCCCCCAGTACCCTTTGTGACTTTCAGGGTAAATTTTATAGCCTTCTAAGTATTGGTGTAGTGGATAAGGCATCTGGCTGCTAACCAGAAGGTTCAAACCCACCAGCCACTCTATAGAAGGAAGATGGGGCAATCTGCTTCCACAAAGATTTATAGCCTCGAAAACCCAGTGGGGGTTGCTACGAGTTGGAACTGACTTGATGGCAGTGAGTCTGGTTTTGGTTTTAAGTGTGGTGGACAGAAATGAATGCAACAGGCCTGACATGGTCTATCTAAGAAGAAAAGAAACGACTCTCATCCCCAGCAGCTCAAACTACTAACCTTTCTCTAGGGACAAGTGAGCCACAGACTGGTCCAGTAGCATGCAAATCCCTGCATTTCCGGGTCCACTTATCCCTCTGAGACAGTGACACTTAGAGGAGTCTATTTCCATGGGTCACAGTGGAAGGGCCTCACTAAGAAACCAAATGGGCAGGCCTTTCCTAACAGAGGGGTCTGTGTGGGTTGGGGACAATCTGACATAGAGGCACAGGTGCTTTTTTTTCTTCTTCACAATTATGAGGTTTATTAGGGAAGTAACAGGTTACAATTCAGGATTAGGAATGACTGAGGATACAGTCCTTCAGTCAGGACAGCTTCTTCTCAGCCATGCCTGCAGGCAGGCCTATCTCTGGCCCTTGGCCCTTTGGCCCCTCAGTTGTGGCCCTCTCTGACAAATGTTACAAAGCTCTTTAGCTCCACCAGTAAGCGCCAGGTACAGCTTACTACTCCACTGGGAAACCTTGGCCCAAAGACCCTCAGCTCTTTCACTGAGTGGGCCAGCGAGCCTGGTTCCATTGACAAGTCCACCAAGAAGCCACCTGTCTGAAGGTCCTCAGCTCTCTCACTCTGTGGGCTGGCACACTAACTGTAGCTGCCTAGCTCCATGAGCCGGGAAACCCACTGAGGCACAGGTTCTTAGACTCAGTGTCTCAGAAAGATTCAGAGGTCAGGAAGGAAGTGCTGGATTTAAGTGGCCTAGGGCTTGCAAGCCATACTTCCTTAAGATAAATGCTGCAGGTAAGTGGATACATGAGGAGAGATACCTGGTCTCTGCAGCCCTCACAGGTACAGACACCGTTACTCAGCAAGGCAGGAGAACAGGAAAATCTAATACTGCCCCTTCTCTGTTTTTCTGTTCAAATCATACCTGGTGTACCTCCTGGGGTTCCTGGTCCCTAAGCACCCTTGCTCAGCATCAGGCTCACTCACAGGGGATTTTTATGGTTTAAGAATCTAGTCTTTCCAATAGGAACTAAACTTCCTGAAGCATTTGAATTTGAGTCTCAACACTGAGGTCACCTCTAGATAAGGCAAGAAAATGATCAATAAACAGCCTTATATGAAAATGAAGATCACACCATGTGCTCTCATGGAAGCCAGGTGGCTTAAGGGTAGAATTTCTACATCTGGGCTTGTTGAAAGTGAAGCCTGTACTATCTTGAAGCCATGCCTGCCTTTCTAAGTCTTGGATTTCCATTTTAATTTGGGAGCTCAGCTTGTTTGGGGGGGTGGGGGGGGTGTCTGACTCACAGCAACCCTATAGAACAAGAGTAGAACTGCCTGCCCCACAGAGCCTCCTAGGCTATTACCTTTATGGGACCAGATCACCAGGTCCTCTTTCTGACAGAGCCACTGTTGGTTTCAAACTGCTAACCTTTCTGTTAGCAGCTGAGCCACTGTGCCATGGACTAGTTATTCAATTGCTCTCTGGGTCACAGTGTTCTCATCTGTGAGGATAACCATATATGCGCCCTGAGAATATGCATATATTCTCAGACTAGTAAGACAGTATCTGCCAACTAGCTCCTCAATAACCATGCAAATCGCAAGATAGTTTCTGAATGGAAATTGTATTTTCAGATGGAAAGTTTATTTTAAAAACGGGCCCTTAACTACTCAGAGGAGGATCTGTGTAGGATATCCTGGATAGAGTGGGAGAACAATGTGGAACAAAGCTTAAAACCATAAAAAAAAGGGGGGGGAGGAACCAGGTTTGCTGGTCTGATAGAGCCTGGTGGAACCTCTGAGACTATGGCCCCTAGCTGACCTTCAGGTCTGGAATTGAACCCACTCCTCTGGCTTCCAGCCAAACAAAAGACAGGCATATGAGCTGAACATTTACATTAGGTAGATACACTCCT
>NW_006921604.1:11712474-11729040 GCF_000298275.1 Orycteropus afer afer
GGGAGATTAAGAAGTTCAATTTCTTTAGTGACTGCTGCCAAACTCCTACTGAAGTAATACATTCAGAGAACCCACTTTCCCTTCCAAGCCTGGCCCCTGCATAGGGGCTGGAAGAAAGGAAAGTCTGCAAGGCTCCCACTTCCTCCTTCACACCCCACCTATTGCTTCTCTTCCACTGGACTAAGCAGGGATGGTGCCCAGGACATGTGGGGGCTCCAAATGGAGGCTGTAGATTTGAAAAGCTTCATGTAAACAAACCCTAGTCACTGCCAAAACAGTTCTCTTGAAAAGGGACTTTTAAGTCATAAGCCCTCACCAGTGTCTCAAGCATAGCCACTCATACCACAGTTAGGTCTGCCACTGAGATGCCATGTCCTGTGGCAGATCTCCTTGCAGGCTGGGCAGCCACTGTTGAAGGCCTGAACCAGGGAGGGACTCTGACAGAAGCTCTCTGAGGAGCTGTTCCAGTCTACTAGGTAAGTAAGTGTGGTGTGGACACAATCGGTTCCTCTCTCCTTAGGTAGCAGATGAAGGCTACAGCTTACCCCTGAGCATCACCCTGTTGGTGTCCTCTTTCCATCCAACCCTGCTCTCCATCACCTCATCGTTTCATTTCCTTCATCACGCCTATGGCAACCTGAACTCATTCATTTGTTTACTCTCTGCTGCCTCCAGAAGATTATGACCTCATTCTAGTATACCAAGGACCAGAATAGTGCCAAGCACACAGTAAGTCAACAGTAATTATTTGCTGAATAACTAAGTCAACCAGGCAATTTATTACAAAAACTTATGAGTTAAAAGAAACTTTAGAAAGCACCTTGTACAACTCTCTTCTCAAAGTTTTCTAAACTTTTCTTTAAAGTATGAGGCCCCTTTTCAATCTCAAAATATTTCTCCAGTTTCCCCATGAGTGTTATGGGATGCTAGAGAGTCATTTTCAACTCATACAGACCCCATGTAACAGAGCAAAATGGCCTCATTGTATTTTCTAGGACATATTCCTTACAGAAGCAGATTCTAAGGACTGCAGAGCCGTAGTTATATATTTAATATCCATGAACTAAGATACCAGAAAATAACTGAAAGCTACTAGCAGTTCAGGAACTCTTGTGTTGCTGGGGGCGTTAAAGCATTGGGCTGCTAACCAAAAGGCCAGCAGTTTGAAGCCACCAGCTGCTCTGTGAGAGAAAGACGAGGCAGTCTGTTTCTGTGAAGATTTACACCCTTGGAAACCCTATAGGACAGTTCTACTCTGTCCTATAGGGTCACTATGAATTGAAACCAACTCAATGGCAGTAAGGTTTTGTTTTGATTTTTAAACAGTAATTTGATATTTCTTGAAAATAAAATTATATTTCATAAGTCAAGCATTCATATGCATTTGAATAGACATACAACTTAAAATATACTGCTTTGAGATTAAGAAACTATTCTACAGTCCAACAAAATGTTTAAATACAGGTATATGTGACTTAACATCCATGATAAGTTTTGTGAAATATCATGACTTGGATGTTTGAACATCATAATGAAACCTTATAAAAGCCCACAGCTGTCCTTGTGTCGTCAATGCTGCTGCTCCTGCTGCTGCTGGAGCTACTGGCTGAGGGTGGAGGAATGGGTGGCAGCAGCAGTGGCAGTGGCAAGGCAGGCTGTTGGAGCAGAGGAAGAGTGGAGAGGGACCAGAGTGTGCCCAACCCTGGCTGCTGTTATGCCCAACCGAGCAGCAGGAGGAGCCCTGGCCGCCTGCCTGCTGCAGGACTAAGCCTGAGAACCCACATCCAGAGCCTTATCTTCTGCCACCCCTGTCTGTATCCCACCCATTGTCTAGTGCTGCAAGATTCTGGGTTTGGGGTATTTAAAACCATTAGGGGGAAGTAATTAACAAAAGGAAAGCTGCTTTCCCTTTTGAGGGGGGGCTTATAGGACTACAAGGAGTTCTGGTAGCATAATGCCTAAGGCACCTGACTGCTAACCAGAAGGCTGACGTTCAAACCAACTAGCCACTCCTCAGAAGAAAGGTTGGGCAATCTACTTCCGTAGTGATACTGCCTCGGAAACCCAAGGAGGGGTCGCTATGAGTCGGGTCCAACTCAGCACATAACAACAACAACAACAACGGGACTACAGATATATGTATGGTGGGATGTCACCCAAATGGATATTAAGTGACACATACCTGTACAGGTATCCTCCGCTTTTCATAAGTTCACTTTACACCACTTCGCTTTTATGGAAGACCTACATTGGTCCTTCTTTTTGCTAACCGAAAGAAATCCAAAGAGCAATTTTGCTTTTATGGGAAAAAGGGAAACTACCATGCAGTGTTTGTTTTGCAACAAACAAAGAGGCAGCATGCACCCCAAGCCATGAGACATGGTGTTGTCAGGCTCTTTCCCTGGGAACTACACTCAGCATCAAGCCCCCATAGCTTTGAACTGTGTCTGTGAGCTTCTGTGCTTCATCTCTATTGATTTATTTCTTGCATCCATTAGCAAGATAGTATTTTCTAATGTATTAGAAAATCTTAAGAGATTTTCTCACAAGGAGTTATACTTAGCATAAAACTGAAAGTAGTTAAGTGTTTTGATCATGGTGAACGAAATAAAAATACTATGCACGTGTTGAACTTGCCTGTGTCCCCCTAGGCTCCTGGGGCCATCATCACCACCCCCAATTCTCAGCCTTCTAGTGTTCTCACTGTCTTCCTGATACTGGTAAGTGAAACTACACTGTACATACATTATTCATACATTATTTCTAGTTTATACAGGCTATATATTTATCAGGAGCTCTGGTAGCATAGTGGCTAAAGCACTTGACTGCTAACCAGAAGGCTGGCGGTTCAAACCCACCAGCCACTCCTCGGAAGGAAGAGTGGGCAATCCTACTTCTGTAGTGATACTGCCTTGGAAACCCAAGGAGGGGCCGCTATGAGTCGGGGCCGACTCGACAGCACATAACAACAACAACAACATATATTTATCACATCATTTCTGCTTTTACTATATGTTAGTGTTATTTTAGGTTTTTGTGTTACTTGGTATGAGTCGGTAGATTAATTTTTAGGTCTAGGAATGCACAAAAATTTTTCCCATATAAATTAATGGTAATCATCTTTGTTTTATGCCATTTCAGGTTATGAAGGACTCGCAGGAACGGTCTACTTTCGGATAGGTGGGGAGAGCCGTATAAACAAAACTCCGTATTGAAAGGCAAGCCGCCTGCATAGTCCAACGGGTCCAGATACATGAGTAAACAAAAAAGGCAAGCTGCAGAGTTGCATGTATGATATTATTTGTTATTCATGTATGTGAGTGTTCTGGTTACCCAGTGTTGCTCTGACAAGTAGAAATATACTACAAATGGGATGGCCTTAATAAACTGGAGTTTATTCTCACAATTTGGAGGCTTTAAGTCCAAATTCAAAGTGCCAGGCTCTAAGGGCTGTGTGAAAGCCCCTTGACTTTGGGCTTCAGCTCTGCCTCTTGCTCCCAGCCCACTGGAGCTGGAGGCGTCTCTTCACTCAGGCAGCTACTGGCTGCTGAGGCTAAACAAACCCAAGGTTGACAAATAAAATGGCACAGTCCTGATGTTACCAAACCACATGACAGGCCATTAATTTAAGTCCATTTTAAGTCCCAAGGTCGGCAGAGTATGGCAGGCTGTTGAACAACAACATGACTACATGCAGGGTCCAAGCGTGCCATAACCAAGAGACCACTCCTCAAGTCTTCTGTTTATATACAGGAAGCAGATCACATTCCCTAAGGCTGCTTACAGTAGATTCCACCATGTAGTTGATTACCAGTCTCATCATGGGGAATACTACATCCAGCTGCCCAGCCACTCAACCAGGCCCAGCCAAGTTGACACACAAACTGAATTATCACAGTGAATATACATACACGTACTGAATAGAAAAAAAAATCTTGAGAGGATAAGGAGTAGTTGGTTTTAACTTTATACAGTTTTGCAGTTTTTGAAATTTTTTGCAATTAACAAAATAAAGCACAGTAAGAAACAAAAAATTAAGGAAAATATCACCTGCATACATTTACCTTGTCCTTTCCCACCTCCCCCACTGTTGAATTTTTCCATCCTCATTACCACCAACTGTAGTGTCCTTACTACCACTTTGTAAACTACAGGTGGTAAAGGTTTTTCTAGCCCAGAAAAATATGGTGAACTGACAAAGTCAATGTATACTTGACCATTCAGTAAATACATCTCTGTAATCATTAGTGAGTTCTTATTAGTTTTTCAGAAGGAAGATGGGGCAATCTACTTCCATAGTGATACTGCCTTGGAAACCCAAAGAGGGGTCGCTATGAGTCAGATCCGACTCGACAGCAGTGACAGGTAGGTAGGTATCAGTTTTTAAAAATGATTAAATATTTAAAACATTTTTTAAAAAGCAGAGAATGATATAACCAATGCCTATTTATGAACACTTGGCACTAACTTGAGGTTTTTTTTTTGTTGTTTTTGTTGATGTTGTTTGTATTTTAAAGAAGTCAAATGTTACAAACATGGCTGGAACCCTTTCCTGCCCTGTCTGGCCCTACTCCTTCCCAGAGGTTCCTTCATCTGGTTGATTATGCTTTTACCAAACAAAATACAACCTCCTTTGACAGAAACAACAGCAAGGGGTTTAGGAAGGCCATCTTCTCTGCTCAGATAAGGGCGAGGAAAGGGGGAAGGCAAGTTTACCCAAGGCCTGCAAAGAAACATTATATTACATAGGGCTGTTTTCTTGAGAGGCTCATGTTGGGTGGTAAAGCCCTAGACAGAGCAATTTTTAAGCACTTCACAGACTGATAACTTACACACAGACTCAAATGAGAAAGCTTCAAAGCTGTCAAGGTATCCCTGATAAAAACTGAGATAAAGTAGAGCTTATTCTCTAAACCTCACACTATACAAGCCAAACAGGAGGAGAAAGACTAAAAGTCTGATCCCATCTTGAAACACCAACTCTCATGTTTCTAATTACTAACAATGGGTCTGGTACTATTACCATCTTTTGATGTGAGTTCTCCCTCCCCATCACCTTCTCACATTTCAGGAAGGAAAATTAGCATCAAATGGGCATCTACTCACCTAGAGAATATCATCAGTGCTCTGAATTATGTGTGCTCTGTATAAACAGTTTAACAAGGTTTAATTGGAATCTAAGTCCTCCCATCACTGCCCCTATTTCACTTTTTTTTATGTCTCCCATTGACAGGGACTAAACTCTGCTTGTCTGACTTTGGGAAAATCACAATGATAATTTGCAATTTGTTAAACAAAAATAAAGGCATTCCAAACTCAGCCCCAGGTCCTCAAAGCTTGCTGAGAACATGGAGTGTGTGCCTAGTACCCAGGGCAGACTCTGGCTCAGACAAGGGCCTTGGTAAACTTTCTGCATTACTCCCTTGAATATAGTAGTTATCCATGGGGCTTGCCTCCTGCCCAAAGATGGCATCATCAAGTTCACTACTTTTGTCTGCAGGGGGACTAGAGGCCTGACATGAACAGTCCTTCCCCCATGGCTCTGCTGAAGGCCAAAGCTCTCCCTGAAGCCAGGGAACAAATGGCTTTTAAAAAGCCTGAGATTTTCTGTAATTAGCTCCCCTTTGTTCAAGGAGCCAAGACAACTCCCAAAGTGCCTCTTCCTGCTAATGGTAGCAAACCTGAGTGTACCCCGGGCTCCTCCGGTCATGGTGTATTGCCCCTGTGTACTGACCTGAACAGAGTACTCCAGCCTGCCAAGAGTCAGCAAGCTGTCTTCTAGGCTTGCTTATTTCTGTTGATTAAATGGGATTTTCACGTGTCAAGATGTCAGGATCTAAAACCAAGTCAGAGGGTCTGGTTCTTTGAAAACTCTCAAGGCTTAACTGGTAGATGGTTAAGGAACTTAAGACCTTATGGAGAGAACAACGTCTGGGAAGCAAAAACATAACTGAACCTATAAGAAACCCTAATGTTTTTTCTCCCCCTAAAATAAAGACAGTACACATTTTACATGTTTCTAATTACTAACAATGGGTCTGGTACTATTACCATCTTTTGATATGAGTTCTCCCTCCCCTGCATTTCCAAAAAGATATTTATGAATTCATTTTGCTCTGCTGCAAATAACATTCCTGCCAAGCAGCTTTTCCCCCGTATTTGAGTTGTCGTCCAAAAGTACAAAGCCTTTCTTACTCTGTGCTTAGGAGTTTGACTCCCACTTGCATATCCTAATTTTAACAGGCACAATAGCTTATTAAAGGTTCTGAAAAGTCCTGTGGTAAATAAGCCCATGTAATTCTGTTTAAAACTGCTCTTTTCCAAACATATTCATTCAGCAAATATTTACTAAGTCCCCAATCTGAACCAGAGGACAGGCAACACACACTCCCTTTTCTCAGGGTGTTTCATTCTAATAGAGGGAGACAGGCTATGAACAAGTAGAGTGGTTAATGTATACGATCACCCCAGGTACTAAGTGTTATGATTAATAATGAAGAAGGGAAAGGGGATGAGGACCTCTCAAAGAGGATGACATTGAGAACAGGCAGAATAGATTAAGAGAGCAAACCATACAGACACTGGGTGAAGAGCCTGGTCTCGCTCTTAAAATTCTCAAGGCAGCAAGGCCAGTGTGCAGACTGAGCAAAAGGGAATGTGGTCCAGGTGAGGAGGCAAGGCCAACCAGCAACCATGTAGAATTACATGGAAGATGCTGAGGCTTGTTCCTGGGAGGGCTATTGTAGATGTGGGGGAGAGTTGGGGGGTAGAGTGGGGCTTAGAGCAGAGAGATGTGTGATGCAAACTTTGTCTTGTATTCTTAACAGCCGAACAGTTGAAAAAGTTATCTATATTTTCCATTATAATCTTCTGTTAACATGACGTTGTTTCAATTGAATACGTTAAGACACATTGAACAGTTTGTAAATATTGTCCTAGGAACTCTGTTCTGGGATTCCCCTACACACATTTTCTCTCACTGTTAATGACTTCCTACTGCTCGCCCTGGTGGAATGTGACTTTTCCTTCCACTTCAGTTCTTTCAAGAAAACCACCAGCCTCCGTCAACCTGGGCTCCTGTCAGTGGCCCTTTACTGAGATGGACTACTGGATTCTCACTCTCATCACATGGGAAAGGACCAAGGATCCAGCGTTCAATTCTTAAAACACCTTACCATTCTTTCAAAACACATCCAGCCACTAATGGAAACTTCATGAAAGACAAAGAAACCTTGGTAATGCCTAAGAAATTGGTAACTCTGGGAGGTTTACCAGGGAGAAGAGAAACCAGATAGCTGAGAGTAAAGTAACAAGGGACACTTTACCCTTTCATATCTTTTGATTTTGAACTCTCCTTGCAGGCAGTGTACATGGTTAACGTGCTCAGCTGCTAACAGAAAGGATGGAGGTTCAAGTCCACCCAGAGACACCTCAGAATAAAAGGTCTGGCCATTTACATTTAAAAACTCTGCAACTGAAAACCCTATTGAGCACAGCTCTCGGACATATGAGGTGGAACTGACTTGATGGCACTTGGGCTTAGTTTAAAGGTATTATCTGATCAATAAAATAAATTATAACTTCATAAAATAAAATATGGCATAAGAATTTATGTTATATAAAGTTCTATTACATTGCTTTTGAGATATTTTATATTCATAGTAAGAGTTTTTCTTAATATAAATTCATAAACTTCCTTTGTCATCATTATAGTTTATCCTCCTAGAGTAATTTCTCATCATTGGTCACCAGAATGAAAAAAACACTCTTACCTCTCTCCAGCTGAGGTATGCATATGAGGGTAGGAAAGATTCTCAGGAATAGCAACAATAATGAATAGCAAACACCTGTAGGGGACTTACTATATGCCAGGCCCTGCTCTTAGAAAGTAGCAGTTCCTCATAAGGTGCCACTATTTTCACATTTTTAAGAAAACATTTCTAAATATATAGGCAAGTGTGCCTCCTCAAGAGATTTAACTTTTCTAAAATCTCCGTATGAGCAAGAAAGGAGGCAGTAAGAATAGCAATAACAAGGACTCAAATAACTAGTGAGCTCTTATTCTCCTTCGTGTACCTTCTGAGGCCTGGGATTCCCATTTCCTTGCTGTCTTTGCCCAGCCTGAAGTTCTCGGTTCCTTTCGTCACTGTGAAGGATAATTTAAAAGAAACAATGAAGATCATAAAAATTTGGAAGATCAACTTATTTAATACAACGTGGTTTATACTATGGAAATAATTAACCACTTTGATTAATTATTCAGGTGTCTTTTATGCAACAGGTCTTACAAAAGGTGGGTTCTATTTGGATTTCTTGGTAAATGAATACAGTATTCTAAAATGTACCAAAAGAGCTGTTTAAAAGATTCCTCCAAATCATTTATTCTGGACAATGAAATATTTTTATAACAAAAATATCAAATCCTATTATACTTGTTTTACATGTTGATACTGAGGAAAGGACTTCTATATAAGCATATCAATTTTTGCAATGCAAAATGTTCTCTGGGTTTTGTATTCCTTCAACCTTCTGCACTTGGCAAATTCTAGTCAAGTCATATAATGAATGAGTAATTGAAGACAAGCCAAACTCATGGAATTGGAGATTGCAGATTTAACAGAGGTCCTCAGCAAAATAAACATTTAACACACAACACAGCCCAAGCTGCCTTGGAGGTATGTAGCACATCCTGGCTGTGCTTTCTTTTATTCTAAGAACTCATTTAGGCAGGAGCAACACTCATATTTCAACTGCTAAAATCAAATTCGTATATACTCGCATCCAGATTATTCTGTACCTGTATCAGGAGAAAACAAGACTCCCTAGGTCTCTGCAGTCTCTAAGGTCTTGTATTTATTTGGCTCGATCCTGTTTTCATTTCTGGCTCTCTCCCATCTTTTTATTGTATAACCTTCTCACTGAAAAATGATCTGGATATAACTCTCCACAATATTGACTAATTTCTTTCCTTTCTCTTTGTTCCGTTTTGCCAGCACTCCAGTTTTCATTCCAAGGAAGGAAATAATTTTTCTCTCAGGTATTTATTTATTTATTTATTTTTGAGATTCTTCAGGGTCAAGAGCAAAAATGAAAAGATTTTTCTTTCCATCTAGAAATTCCAATTTTGAGCCAAGATGGGCCATGCTGTACTTCTAACAGAGAGAAGAGGAAGCATTGTCTTTTTTTAAAAAACAAATATCAATCACTGAAAAGAGTGAATAAGTGGGTGTTGAAGATCAGCAAAAACCCTTCTTTAGAAAGTTGGAGCTATAATGAGCTGCCCAGTTTTCTTTTAAGAAAATTTGTGACTTTTCACATTCTGGCATTTAAAACTGACTAAACAAAATCCCCAACTCTTTATGGCCAAAAGCCCCAGACGTTAGGTGTTTCAGACACAAAAACCCTTTGTGGCAGTCCTTCCACTTAGCTAGCCAGAATCTGGCTGCCCAGCCCTTTCCTGCTTTTAGTAGACTTGGAAAACAAAAATGACAGCTATTGGAAAACCTAGTTCATATTCCCAGACTTAAGTGCAGAAATTTATGCCTCAACCTTCAACTTTTTCTGGCAGGCCTCTCCACTGTCAAAACCAGAGAGAGGCTCAGAGCACTGTGGAGCATGTCTGGCAGCAAACGTGCATTTCCAACAATGCCTTCTCTTCTCACCCACCAAACTGTGCACTTAGGAAAGGTTGCACACGTTCTTTCTTCTCTGCCCTCTCTTTCTGACTGGCTCATTAGATAGCTAAGTGGAGGATTTTCTTCCTTTCTCCGCCCCCAATTACAAATAGAAATTCTGAACCGAAGATGAAAGAAATAAATTATACATTACTAAAGTATCAATAATTCCCACGGATCACAGCATCCCGCAGCATGGACGCCGCCTTATTGCATAATTAATGTGATGAAGGTTCTTCCCGTTAATCCCACGAACTAGGGAGGCTCTCAAGTTACCGAAACACGGCTATCGCCCGCACAGAAAAACTGGTTATCCTCTTTTTTCAGTCCACCCAGGGGCAGGGGTCATTGAGACCCATCTTTCCTGGCCCGGTCCCCCAAGCTCACCCTCCAAGGAGCCAGGGCTCGCCGGGGTCCTCGGTCTCCTCGGGTTCTTTCCACGCCCCTCCGGGGACGAAGGTCGGGTCGGGTCTCTCTGGGCCTGGCGACGAAGCGCGCGGCTTTCGGTTTCCCGGCGAGGCCGCGCCCCGCCCGAGAGGCCTCTGCACCGCTGCCGGCGACCTCTTCGCCGCGGCCAGCTCGGCCCCGGGAATGTGGCGGCGGCGGCGGCGGGAATGAGGAAACCTGGCGCGCGACGCCCGCTGCAGGGGGCGAGGCCGCCGCCGCCCCACGCAGCCCCACGCGGTCGGTCGCTGCCCGCCCGGCTGGCTGTGCACGCACCGCCTGCTCGGCAGCTTCCCCGCCGCGTTCCCGCCCAGACCGCTGGGAGACGGGGGGCGGGGGAGGGGGCGTTGGCGGCGGGCGGGAGCCGCGGGAGGAGGAGCGGCCGAGGCACCCAGCAGCCAGACGCGCGTGGTGGCGCTCACCACCGACAAGGCCCCTAGGACCGGTCTCCGGCGTATTGCCGCTGCCGGATGCCCCGCCCGGCACTCGAGCCTCCCTCCTCCTGGAAAGCTAATTACATCGCGGGAAATTACCCAAAGACATGTGGCCAAACCACATCCTAGCAAATCTGGACACAGAAACAGGGTTGGTGTTTGAGGAGGGGAAAAAAATACCAAACTTGAAAAAAGGCAAAATGGTGATGACTTCTGTTTCCGGGGGGTACCTCCCATCATTTTCTAATAAGCCTACCTTAGTAAAAGCATAATTTTGTATTGTTTAAAGAGCCCCTCCACTGACTATTGTCACGGTACACTTTAATTAATCATGGACAACTGATAAAGGTCTATACAGTTACAACCCGGTAAAGGTGTAACTGCTTAACCTGAAGGAATTACAGCCTAGTAGAAAAGTCAACACCAAATGTGTTTTATTATGCTGAGGAAAGTAAATGAGTTTTGTTTTTATCTAATATAGCATGTTTATCTCAACTGTGTCTACTTAGAAAACGGATTAAAAAGAGGTGTGTGAGTGTTTTGTGTGTATGTGCATTCACACACATGCCCAATACATATGCACTCAAGTACACACAAAATTTTCCTCTGGTTTTCAAGGAACTAGTTTTTTGGTATTCCCTGTTGGTTACCTCTTTAATGAGTTAAGTGTAATATTGATGGGACTTTCTGCTCAAGAATTTCACTTTTAATGGGATTACTTTCCATTATGGTTTAAAGATGGCAAGGCAGTTCACTGCATCTTTTATCATTCAGAAGATGTTTATCGAGCCCCTTCTTTGGACACTGGTATAGATGTGGCATATGGTTTTCTCCATGGGAGAAAAGCAGTCAATAAATTTTGGGGTTAAGTGTGAGGGAATGTAATGCAGAGTAAAGATCCAAGCTCTGGACCAGGAGGTTTCTAAGCTTATTCCAGCATTTATAATTTATGATCTTATAAAGTCCTCTCATTTCTCTGTGCCTGCATCTAAAAAATGAAGCTATTAGTATTTACCTCAGAGATTGGTTGTTGTTGTTGTTGTTATGTGCCGTCCAGTCAGACCCGACTCATAGCGACCCCTCCTTGGGTTTCCGAGGCAGTATCACTAGGGAAGTAGATTGCCCCATCTTCCTTCCGGGGAGTGGCTGGTGGGTTTGAACCGCCAGCCTTCTGGTTAGCAGTCAAGTGCCTTAGCCACTATGCTACCAGAGATTGGTACTAAAGATTAATTCTGACCCAGTAGTAGATATTATAGTAAATAAAAATTGTCATAATTACTATTTATTATTTATTGCATTCCCAAGATACTGTTCAAAATAGTCAAAGATATCATTCTTTCTAGGGGCTTACACACTGGAGATTAAGATCACTGAGTATTTTTCTTGGAATTTTTCAAAAATTATTCTAGTTTCTCATTTTGTTTCCGTAAATTAACTTCTAGGTAAGTATTGGTATTTAGTATTTACAGCAGGAGGATGTTTTATAAAGCAGCAATTCTAAAAGTGTGATCTGTAGACTTCTGGGGGTTTCCAGGATTATTTTAGGGGAACTACAATGTCAAAATGATTTTATGGTTTTCATAATGCTAAAAGGACTTGGAGGTGGTATCTTCTGACCTCCTCTAATTTCAAGAGGTGGAAACAGAGTCACCATCAGCAGCCCAAGGCTTATTCCTTAGAGGCCAGACATACTGCCCCCCTCCAACCTTTTTACTAACTCTGACACCAGCCAACCCTCCTATGGCACTCACTTCTCTGCTAGGTACAATAGTTCATTGCAATGGCCACACAGAACTCACAGACAGTACTCACCATTAGGGGGTTTATTAGGGAAATAACAGGCTGCAGTTCAGGTTTGGGAATGCACTCAGGATACAATTCTTCAATCGGGACAGTCTCCCCTCTGCTATGCCCTCAAGCATGCCTTTCTGGAGTCCTTGGCCTCTTAGCCTAGCCTCTGTGCTGCTCGGGCAAGTACTACAAAGCTCTTTTAGCTCTGCCAATAAGTACATCTATATGTACCTGTGGTAGTTGGAGCTGTGTGTCAACTTGGCTAGACCACAATTCTGTGTGGTTTAAGCTGTTGTGATGTAGTTATTCCCATGATGGGATCAGATTATGTTTTGAGCAGCCAGTCTGTTGAAATGGAGTATCCCTAGGGGTGTGACCTGCTTCCGGTATATCTATGGACATCCTGGGAAAAGAGACACTCTTCTGTCGACCGGGATTCTGTTGTGCTGCCTACAGCTGTCCATGAGCGAACAATCCACCATTTGGCCTGAAGATCTTGGATTCGTCATTCATTGGAGTCAACAGCCAGTATTCTGCCTGCCAACCTTGAGCTCCTCAGTCCCTGCAGCTTCAAGAGTCAGGAAAAGCCTCCAGCTTGATGTTTGATCCAAGAACTTTGGACTTGCCAGCTTCTATAAGTGTGGGAGCCATTTTCCTAAGATAGATAGATAGATAGATAGATAGATAGATAGATAGATAGACAGATAGACAGACAGACATATATAAAAAATATGTGTGTATATATATATATACATAAGCTTTACTGGTTTTGTTTTTCTAGAAAATCCAGTCTAACACATTTGGTACTGGCAGTGGTTCTAAAGAGACGAAATCATAAGGATGGGCTTTCTAAATTGGTTCTCCAATTTGATTAATTGTAAAGACACTAGTGACCCTGCCTCTGTTGGTAAAGAGGGCCCTGCTAATCCGTGGCATGAGGTGGCAACATTAATATGCAAAATAGCACCATCAATAGATCAAGTACTTATGAGAAGTGAGACTCTGGGTGATCGCATATTTGATACTTTTTTGCAATTTTGTCAGCATGAGGAGTATAAGGAAGCTGGTTGGTTGGTCTTACTTACACTAGACAAAGTGCTGAAAGAGGGAGATGAGCTCAGAGCTGCTGAGTCTCAGCTTAAGCTCCGCATAAAAGACCTCAGTGCTTCCAGTTGTGCTCTGAAAGAAAGCCTTATTTCTTCTAGTAACAAAGCTGATATTGCTGAAAACCAAACCCGGAGTCTTATCGTAGGGTGGCTGAATTACAATGCCAATTAAATTGCCAATCCAGAATGGTATCTGACATTAAAGTGAGGGCATTGCTTGGAAAAAAATGGGATCCTGAAACCTGAAATGGGGACATATGGGCAGATAGTCAGGAAGATCAGGATATGGAGCCTATAAATTCTGTTGAATCCCTCCCATCTGAAGGGATTACTGTAAAACCATTATCCCTTCCACCTCAGTTTGATGGGATTAACCCAACTGTTCCTGCTTGGTCATTCCTGAATGTTCTCAGGAACTACCCCAACCACCCATTGTTGCTGCTAGACCTGTAACTAAAGTTAAGTCCAAGTGAGCCCCAAAAGGTGAAATAAAAGTGTGATTGAGGAGGTGGTACACTACACTCAAAAAGACCTACTTGATTTTGCTAACATGTACAGACAGAAACCTGGAGAATATGTACGGGAATGGCTACTGAGGGTGTGGGATAATGGTGCAAGGAATGTAAGATTGGATCAGTCTGAGTTTATTTATTTAGGCACACTAAGTACAGATTCTTCATTCAGTGTTTTGGCTCGAGAGGTTAGGAAAGGATGTAATAGTTTATTTGATTGGCTTACTGAAGCATGCATTATGAAGTTGGCGTTGTTGTTGTTAGGTGCCATGGAGTCGTTTCTGACTCATAGCGACCCTATGCATAGCAGAACGAAACACCGCCCAATCCCGCACCAGCTCCATGATCCTTGCTGTACTTGAGCCCATTGTCACAGCTACCATGTCAATCCATCTCGTCGAAGGCCTTCCCCTCCTTTGTCAACCCTCCACCTTACCAAGCATGACATCCTTCTCCAGGGAATGGTCCCTTCTGACAACATGACCAAACTAGGTGAGATGAAGCACAGCCATTCTCGCTTCCAAGGAGCATCTCAGCTGCACTTCCTCCAGGACAGAACTGTTAGTTCTTTTGGGAGTCCATGGCACATTCAGCATTCTTCACCAGCACAACAACTCAAAAGCATCAACTCTTCTTTGGTCTTCCTTATTCATTGTCCAGATCTCACATGCGTATGAGGCAATTGGAAATATCCTGGCTTGTGCCAGGCACACCTTAGTCCTCAAGGAGACATCCTTGCTCCTCAGTACTTGAAAGAGTTCCTTCACAGCCGACCTGCCCAGTGCTACATGTTGTCTAATGTCCTGACCGCTGCTTCCATTGACCTCAATTGTAGAACCAAGCAATGTGAATTCTTTGACAACCTCAATCTTTTCTCCATTTATCGTGATGCTGCTTATTGGTCCAGTTGTGAAGATTTTTGTCTTCTTTATATTGAGATGTAATCTGTACTTCAGAATGTGTTCATCAATCTTCATCAGTAAGTGCCTCAAGTCATCCTTTCAGCAAGCAAAGTTGTATCATCTGCATATCTCAGGTTGTTAATGATTCTTCCTCCAATCCTGATGCCATGTTTTTCTTCATATAGTCCAGCTTCTCGAATTATTTGCTCAGCATATAGATTGAGTAAGTATAGGGAAATGATACAACCCTGACACACTCCCTTTCTGATTTTAAACCATGCAGTGTCTCCTTGTTCCATTCGAATAACAGCCTCTTGATCAAGGTACAGGTTCCTCATGAGAACAATGAAGTGTTCAGGAATTCCAATTCTTCTCAAAGTTATCCATAATTGGTCATGATCCACACAATCAAATGCCTTTGCATAGTCAATAAAACACAAGTATATGGTATTCTCTGCCTTGAGCCAAGATCCATCAGATACCAGCTATGATATCCCTTGTTCCACATCTTCTTCTGAATCTAGCTTGTACCTCTGGAAGTTCTCTGTCAATATACTGCTGCAACAGTTTTTAAATTATTTTCAGTGAGATCTTACTTGTGTGTGTATTAGTGATATTGTTCTATAATTTCCACATTCTGTGGAATCACCTTTCTTTGGAATGGGTACAAATATGGATCTCTTCCAGTTAGGTGGCCAGGTAGCTGTCTTCCAAATCTCTTGGCATAACCAAATGAGTGCCTCCAGTGCAGCATCCGTTTGTTATAATATTTCAATGGGTATTCTGTCAATTCCCAGAGCCTTGTTCTTCACCAATTCCTTCATTGCAGCTTCAACTTCCTCCTTCAGTACCATTGGTTCTAGATCATATGCCACCTCCTGAAATGGATGGAGATCAACCAGTTCTTTTTGGTACAGTAACTCTGTGTATTCCTTCCATCTTCTTTTTATTTTTAATTGTGATTTGGGTGAAGATTTACAGAGCAGATTCACTTTCCATACAGCAGTTCACATACATTTTGTTTCACGACATTGACCACAGATTACCACAATGCAACAGTTCCCCTCCCACTTCCTCCCCATAGTTACCCATTCCCAGTGTCCATCCCTCCATGCACTCCTGCCCCTTAAGCTGTCTCCCTGTTCATAAGCAGCCCTTCTTTCTCCCATGATTGTTCTCTCCAAGGAGTATATCTACCTGAGGTAAATGTTCAACTCATACGCCTGTCTTTCGTTTGGCTGGAAACCCCGGGTGTGGGTTCAGTTCCAGATCTGAAGGGCAGCTAGGGGCCATAGTCTCAGTGGTTCCACCAGGCTCTAACAGAGCAGCAAACCTGGCTATCCCCCCACTTTTTTTTCTCCAAATGATTTTGAGTTTTGTTCTACAATGTTCTCCCTCTCTATCAAGGATCTCCTACATATATCCCCTTCCAAGTGGATGACAGTGGTAGCCAGGCACCGTCTAGTTCTTCTGGTCTCATAGTCATATGGCCTCAGATCGGATGGTGTACCAGTCGCTAGGACTAACTCTTTCCATGAATTTTGGTTTTCTTCATTCTTCTTTGCTCTGGACGAGGAGAGACCCATTGTTGCATCTAGATGGCAGCTTGTTGGCTTTTAAGATCCCAGTTGCTACTCGCCAAAGTAGGAGGTGGAACAGCGTTTTGTATAGTATGTTATGCCAATTGAGCTTGATGTCCCCTG
>NW_006921604.1:11741659-11750017 GCF_000298275.1 Orycteropus afer afer
TTTTGTTCTTACTGGAATAGATACTTATTCTGGATACGGATTCGCCTTCCCTGCATGCAATGATTCTGCCAAAACTACCCTCCGTGGACTTACAGAATGCCTTATCCACTGTCATGGTATCCTACACAGCTTTGCTTCACATCGAGGCACTCATTTCACAGCAAATGAAGTGTGGCAGTGGGCTTATGCTCATGGAATTCACTGGTCTTATCATGTTCCCCATCATCCTGAAGCAGCTGGCTTGATAGCACAATGGAATGGCCTCCTGAAAACACAATTACGATGCCAGTTAGGTGGCAATACCTTGAAGGGTTGGGACAATGTTCTCCAGGAGGCTGTATATGCTCTAAATCAGCATGCAATATATAATTTTGTTTCTCCTATAGCCAGAATTCACGGGTCCAGGAACCAAGGGGTGGAAATGGGAGTAGTACCACTCACTATTATCCCTAGTGACACACTCAAAAAAATTTTTACTTCCTGTTCCTGCTACCCTATGCTCTGTGGGTCTGGAGATCTTAGTCCCAAAGGAGGAACACTCCCACCTGTTGACACAATACTGATGGCACTGAACTGGAAATTAAGAATGCCACCCAGCCATTTTGGCTTCCTCATGCCTCTGGATCAACAGACAAAGAAGGGTGTTACTGTAGTATCTAGTGTGATAGATCCTGATTACCAAGGGGAAATTGGGTTGGCTTTACATAATGGAGGTAAAGAAGAATATGTCTGGAATACAGGAGATTCTTTAGGATGTCTCTTAGTACTACCATGCCCTGTGATTAAAGTCAATGGAAAATTACAGCAACCCAATTCTGTTATGACTGCTAACAGCCCAGACCCTTCAGGAATGAAGGTTTGGGTCACCCCACCAAGCAAAGAACCACGACCAGCTGAGGTGCTTGCTGAGGGCAAGGGAAATACAGAATGGGTGGTGGAAGAAGGTAGTTCTGAATATCAGCTATGATCACGTGACCAGCTGTAGAAATGAGGACTGTGATTGTTATATTTCTTCATTGTTTATGTGCATCAAATATTTTTGTTTCCTTCTGTTATGAACTGTGGAATGTAAATAAGGTTAGTGTGTTTCGATTGTACACATGCTAGTGTATCATGTTAGGTGCAAATATGAATTTATAATTGTCCTCATTTAGAGATTATATATGGTTAAGAAGATGTGTACAAGTGCCAAGTTGACAAGGGGTGGACTGTGATATTTGGAGCTGTGTGTCAACTTGGCTGGACCATAATTCTGTGTGGTTTAAGCAATTGTGATGTGGGTTTTTCCCATGATGGGATCAGATGTAATGTTTTGAGCATCCAATCCATTGAAAGGGAGTTTCCCTAGGGGTGTGGCCTACTTCCAGTATATTTATGGACATCCTGGGAAAAGAGACACTCTTTCGTAAATCGGGATTCTTTTGTGCTGCCTACAACAGTCTGTGAGTGAACAATCCACCATTCAGCTGGAGATCTTGGATTCATCATTCGTTGGAATCAATAGCCAGTATACTGCCTGTCAAACTTGAACTCCTCAGTCCCTGCAGCTGTGTGACTCATAAAGAGCCTCCAGCTTGACGTCTGATTCAAGAACTTGGGACTTGCCCGCTTCTATAAGTGTGTGAGCCATTCCTAAGATAAATTTCTTGTTTTCTCTCTCTCTAAACTTCACTGTTTTTGCTTCTCTAGAGAACCCAGTCTAACACAGTTGCTATCCCCACAATTGGTCAGCACTCTCCCCATTTTCACCTTGCCTTCTCCATTTTCATCTCTCCAGTTTCCCTGCCCCTCTTTGCCTACTCATCTTTGATTATGAGAAAATGGTGCCCATTTGGCCTCACATAATGGATTGTTCTGATGAGCACATTCCTCGTGGGTGTTATTGTTTATTTTATATCTAATTTATTATTTGGCTGAAAGGTTACCTCTGAGAGTGGCTTCATTTCCAGGTTAAAAGTGTGACTTAGGGCAATAGTCTCAGGGGTTCCTCCAATCTCTGTCTTGCAATAAGTCTGGACCTTTTTTTTAAAAAAAATAGGTTTGAGTTTGTTCTACATTTTTCTCCCATTCTAACTGGGACCTTCTATTGTGTCCCTGGTGAGAGCGGTTTTTAGTGGTGGCTGAACATCATGTAGTTCTTCTAGTCTCAGGCTAGAGGAAGCTAGGGACTAATTGCTTCCTTGATTCTTTGGTTTCCTTCACTCTCCTTTGCTCCAGATGGGAAGAGACCAATAGTTCTATCTCAGATTCTTTTAAGCATCTCCCAAGCTTTTATGACACCAGACACTATTCCCTAAAGTAGGATGTAGAACATCATCTTTATGAACTGTGTTATGTCATTTGAACTACATGTCCCCTGAGGCTCTGGTCCTTAGCCTTCAAACCTAGTAACTCAGTCTGATGAGTTATTTGGCTATGTCTAAGAAGTTTCCATAATCATGGTCATTCTGTGCTCTATTATATGTAATTATATATGTAGCAATATAAATATGCATATATAGATGCTAACACTATAGCTATATATGCATGCACATGTACTTCAATCCCTCCTTCCACATCTATATAGCACACATATCTATGTAACCACTCATAAATTTTTGGTTACTACCATCATTGCAGAATTGTATATGTTTATAGCATGAACCATAAACCAAAACCAAACTCACTGCCATTGAGTTGACTCCAACTCATAGAGACCCCCATTGGGTTTTCAAGTTGGTAAATCTTTATCTAAGTAAATTGCCCCATCTTCCTTCAGTGGAGTGGCTGGTGGGTTTGAAGCACCAACCTTCTGGTTAGCAGTCAGTTAGGCACTGTGCCACCACCATAGTTGTCTTTTATTCTTGCATACCTCTCAGTGTCTTCATTTACCTTGGTCATGTTGTGCTGACATCCCTCGTATAGTGATTTGCCTTTCCATTCACCAGAATTAACATGTGGCTACTCTGAAGAAGAAAGAAAGAAGGATGGGGCCATCTACTTCTGAAAGAATTGGCCACTGAAAACCTTATGAATAGCAGTGAAATAGTGTCTGATATATTGCTGGAAAACTTTATAAAGAGCTGCAAAATATTGTCTGATAAAATTCCAGAAGATGAGCCCCTCAGGTTGGAAGGCACCCAAAATATGACTATGGAAGAGCTGCATCCTCAAAATAGAGATAACCTTAATGACATGGTAGAATAAAGCTTTCTGGACCTTCACTTGCTGATACGGCATGACTCAAAATGGAAAGAAACAGCCACAAACATTCATTAATAATCAGAATGTGGAATGTATGAAGTATAAATCTAGGAAAATTGAAAGTTGTCAAAAATGAAATGGAATGCATAAAGATTGATATCCTAAGCATTTTCAAGCTGAAGTGGACTGGTTTTGGCTATTTTGAATCAGACAATCATAAGGCTCTGCGGTGTAGTAAATTACTTAGTGTGGCTTTTCTACCCATAAATCTTTGTAAATTCCAAGGTGGGATTTTGTATGAGCAACTGAGCAGCCCCTGATTGCTGAAGCTATCCACCTGGGTTATTTCTGTTGGGAGCGGCAAAATACAATGTTCTGGGAGGTGCCCACTCTCTCTCACGTGCTTAGAGTTCTGATGCTATGATTGGCTAGTTTGACCACCCTGCCAGGCTCAAAAGGAGGCCTCCTGGAAGCTGAACTCTCTCTGACTGCTGGTGGAGGAAGACGTGCTGCTGAAAGAGACACGCACCCCTGAAGGAGACACGTGCTGCTGGGAAAGAGACGTGAGAGACACGCATTGCTGAGTGAGACACCGAGGGACCAGCACTGATGAAAGAGACTGTGAGAGACTTGGCTGAGGGACAGTGGGCTGGGAGAGAGACTGAGCATTCTTCCTGAACTTGAGTTGTAGCCTGGTGCTTCCCTAATAAACCCTGTAATCTGTGAGTTCTGTGTGGCCACTGCAGTGAATTATCGAACCCAGGAGAGAGGTGGTGGGTGCTTTGGGAGGAACAGTTGGTGAAAGGGTTGGAGGGAGGCAGCATGTTTGGCCTTGCAGTAATAGGCCTTGGGTTACTGCTGTCTTCCTCTTGTGAGATTAGAGGAGGTCAGAACATGTGGCTTCCATGCTGTTTTTGCAGGCTCCTATGCCCGGGATGACAAATTGAAGAGGAATGGCATCACATTGATCATCAAAAAGAACATTTCAAGATCTATCCTAAAGTACAATGCTGTCAGTGATAGGATAATATCCATGCACCCACAAGGAAGACCAGTTAATATGATTATTTATAATATGACTATATATTTATCCAAATTTTATGTACCAACCACCAAAGCAAAAGATAAAGAAATTGAAGATTTTCACCAACTTCTGCAGTCTGAAATTGACCAAACATGCCATCAAGATGTATAATGAAATGCAAAATTTGGAAACAAAGAAGCAGCATCAATAATAGGAGAATATGACCTTGGTGAAGAAATGATGCTGGAGATTACATGACAGAATTTTGCAAGACCAATCACTTGCTCATTGCAAATACCCTTTTTCAACAACATAAATGGTGACTATACATGTGGACCTCAACAGATGGAATACACAGAAATCAAATTGACTGCATCTGTCAAAACAAAGCCAGGAGCTGACTGTGGAACAGACCAATTGCTCATGTGCAAGTTCAAGTTGAAGCTGAAGACAATTAAAACAAATCCACTAGAGCCAAAATATGGCTTTGAATATATCCCACCTGAATTTAGAGACATCTGAAGAATAAACTTGATGCATTGAACACCAATGATCAAAAGCCAGACGAGTTGTCAGATGACATCAAGAGCATCACACATCAAGAAAGCAAAAGGTGATTAAAAAGACAAGAAAGGAAGAAAAGACTAAATGGTTGTGAGAAGACACTCTGAAACTTGTTCTTGAATCCAGGGTAGCTAAGGAAAAAGGAAGAAATATTGAAATAAAAGAGCTGAACAGAAGCTTTCAAAGGGTGGCTTGAGAAGACAAAGTAAAGTATTATAATAAAATGTGAAAAGACCTGGAATTAGAAAACCAAAAGGGAAGACTGCACTTGGCATTTCTCAAGCTAAAAGAACTGAAGAGAAAATTCAAGCCTTGAATTGCAATATTGAAGGATTCTTTGAGCAAAATATTGAACAATGCAGGAAGCATCAAAAAGAGATGGAAAGAATACACAGTCACTGTACCAGAAAGAATTGGGTGACATTTAATCATTTCAGGAGATAGCATATGATCAAGAACTAATGGTACTGAAGGAAGAAGTCAAAGCTGCACTGAAGGAATTGGTGAAAAACAAGGCTCCAGGAATTGACAGAATACCAATTGAGATGTTTCAACAAACAGATATAGCTCTGGAAGTCTAACTCATCTATGCCAGGAAATTTGGAAGAATACTACCTGGCCAACTGACTGGAAGAGAGCCATATTTGTACCCATTCAAAAGAAAGGTGATTCGATAGAATGTAGAAATTATCAAACAATATGATTAATATCACAGGTAAAATTTTGCTAAAGATAATTCAAAAACAGATGCAGCAGTATATTGACAGGGAACTTCGAGAAATGCAGGCTGGATTATTCGGAAGAGGAAGTGGAACAGGGATATTATTAATGATGTCAGATGGATCTTAGCTAAAAACAAAGAATTTGAGAAAGATATTTACCTATGTTTTATTGACTATGCAGAGTTGTTATTTGGATGATAAGCAAATTATGGATAACATTGAGAAGAATGGGATTTCTAGAATACTTAATTGTGCTCATGAGGAACTGGTACATAGACCAAGAGGCTATTGTTTGAACAGAATGAGAGGATACTGCGTAGTTTAAAATCAGGAGGGAATGCATCAAGGTTGTAGCATTTCACCATTCTTACTCAATCTGTATTCTGTGTGTGGGTAGTTAAGTTTCTGTGTCAACTTGGCTGGGCCTGGTTGAGTGGCTGGGAAGCTGTATGTAATTATTCCCCATGGTGAGATTGGTAATTAACTCCATGGTGGAATCTATTGGAGTAGCTGAGTAGCTGCTTTGGGTATGTGGTCTGCTTCCCGTATATAAGAAGCAGCTTTGAGTATGGTCTCCAGCCTATGGCACACTTGGACCCTGCATGTAGCTGTGTTGTTGTTCAGCAGCCTGCCACGCTCTGCCTATCCTGGGACTTACAATGGACTTGAATTAATGGCCTGCTGTGTGGTTTGGTAACATCAGAACTGTGCCATTTTATTTGTCAACCTTGGGCTTGTTAGCCTCAGCAGCCAGTAGCTGCCAGAGTGAAGAGATGCCTCTAGCTTCAGTGGGCCAGGGCAAGAGGCAGAGCTGACGCCCAAGGTTGAGGGGCTTTCACACCGCCCTAGAGCCTGGCACTTTGAACTTGGACTTCTAGCCTCCTGAACTGTAAGAGAACAAACTCCTGTTTGTTAAGGCCATCTCATTTGTGGTATATTCCTGTCAGAGTGGCACAAGATAACTAATACACTGAGCAAATAATCTGAGAAGCTGGACCATATGAAGAGGAATGCAGGATCAGGATTGGAGGAAGAACCATTAACAACCTGTGATATGCAGATACACAACCTTGTTTGCTGAAAGTGAAGATGACTTAAAGCACTTACTGATGAAAATCAAAGACTCTAGTCTTCAGTGTGTATTACACCTCAACATAAAGAAAACAAAAATCCTCACAATCAGTTGCAACATCATGATAAATGAACAAAAGATTGAAGTTGTCAAAGATTTCATTTTACTTGGATCCACAATCAACACTCATGGAAGCAGCAATCGAAGAATCAGATATTGTATTACACTGGGCAAATCTGGTGCAAAAGACCTCTTTAAAGTGTTGAAGACAAAAGATGTCACTTTGAAAACTAAAGTGAGCCTAACCCAAGACATGGTGTTTTTAATTGCCTCATATACATGTGAAAGCTGAACGGTGAACAGGAAGACTGAAGAAGAGTTGATGCCTTTGAATTGTGGTGTTGGTGAAGAATATTGAAAATATCATGGGCTACCAGAAGAACAAACAAATCTATCCACGAAGAAGGGCAGCCAGAATGCTCCTTAGAAGCAAGACTGGCCAGACCTCATTTCACCTGATTTGGTTATGTGGGCAGAAGGAACCGTTCCCTGTAAAAGGATGTCAAGCTTGGTAAAGTGCAGGGTCAGTGAAAAAGGGGAAGACCCTCAAGGAGATAGATTGAGTCGATGGCTGCAATGATGGACTCATGGAGAGCAAGGATTGTGAGGATGTTGCAGGACAGAGCAGTGTTTCATTCTGTTGCACACAGGGTCACTATGAGTGGAAATTGACTTGATAGCAGTGCCTAAAGCACTTAACTGCAAACCAGAAGGCTGGCGGTTCAAACCCACTAGCCACTCCTCTGAAGGAAGGTTGGGCAATCCTACTTCTGTAGTGATACTGCCTTGGAAACCCAAGAAGGGGTTGCTATGAGTCAGGGCTGACTCAACAGCATATAACAACAATACAACAACATCAACTATCAAGTAAATGATTTTTCCTCCCTTTTCTTTCTATCCATGGCAATCATCAAATACTTTTGCTTTCTGTGTGTAAACCTATTCTTGACTTTTTAAAAAAAAGTTTAAAATCAAGAAGGGAGTGTGTCAGGGTTGTATCACCACAGCCACTGTGTTAATCCATCTCATTGAGGGCCTTCCCCTCTTTCGTCAACCCTCCACCTTACCAAGCATGACATCCTTCTCCAGTAAATGGTCCCTTCTGATAACATGACCAATGTAGGTGTGGCGAAGTCTAACCATTCTCGCTTCCAAGGGCCATTCTTGCTGCACTTCCTCCAGGACAAATTTGTTAGTTCTTTTATCAGTTCATGGTACTTTCAGCATTCTTCACCAGTACCACAACTCAAAAGCATCAACTCTTCTTCGGTCTTCCTTATTCATTGTCCAGCTCTCACATGCATATAAGGTGATTGAAAATACCATGGCTGGTGTCAGGTGCACCTTAGTCCTCAAGGAGATATCTTTGCTCTTCGGTACTTGAGAGAGGTCCTTTGCAGCCAATTTGCCCAGTGCTATATGTCATCTGATATCCTGACTGCTGCTTCCATTGGTGTCAATTGTAGAACCAAGCAATGTGAAGTTTTTGACAACTTCAATATTTTCTCCATTTATCGTGAAGCTGCTTACTGGTCGAATTGTGAGGATTTTTGTTTTCTTTATACTGAGATGTTATCCATACTGCAGACAGTGTTCTTCAGTCTTCATCAGTAAGTGCTTCAAGTCATCCTCACTTTCAGCAAGCAGAGTTGTGTTGTCAGCATATCGCAGGTTGTTAATAATTCTTCCTTCAATCCTGATGCCATGCTTTTCTTCATATAGTCCAGCTTCTC
>NW_006921604.1:11750503-11754436 GCF_000298275.1 Orycteropus afer afer
AGTGCCTCCAGCGGGGCATCCATTTCTTGAAACATCTCAGTGGGTATTCCATCAATTCGTGGAGCCTTGTTTTTTTGCCAGTTCCTTTAGTGCAACTTTGACTTCTTCCTTCAATACCATTGGTTCTTAAACATATGTCACCTCCTGAAATGGATGGACATTGACCAGTCCTTTTTGGTACAGTGACTCTGTATATGCCTTCCATCTTCTTTTGATGCTTCCTGCATCATTCAATATTTTGCCCATAGAATCTTTCAATATTGCAACTCGAGGCTTAAATTTTTTCCTCAGTTCTTTCAGCTTGAGAAATGCTGATCATGTTCTTCCCTTTTGGTTTTCTAACTGCAGGTCTTTGCACATTTCATAGTAGTAATTGGCTTTGTCTGCTTGAGCTGATCTTTGGAATATTCCGTTCGGCTCTTTTATCTTGTCATTTCTTCCATTGGCTTTAGCTACTCTCCCCTCAAGGACAAGTTTCAGAGTCTCTTCTGACATCCATTTTGGTCTTTTCTTCCTTTCTTGTCTTTTTAATGACCTCTTGCTCTCTTCATGGATGATGTTCTTATTGTCATCCCACAATTCTTCTGATTTTCAGTCATTGGTGTTCAATGCATCATATCAATTCTTTAGATGGTCTCTAAATTCACGAGTGATATATTCAAGGTCATATCTTGGCTCTCATGGTCTTGTTTTAATTGTTTTCAACTTCAAGTTGAACTTGCATAAGTGTAGTTGATGGTCTGTTCCACAATCAGCTCCTGGCCTTGTTTTGGCTGAACATATTGAGCTTTTCCATTGCCTCTTGCCACAGATGTAGTGAATCTGATCCCTGTGTACTTCATCTGGCGAAGCTGCTGTTTGTGTTGTTGAAAAAAGGTATTTGCAATGAATAATCGTTGGTCTTGCAAAATTCTACCATGCAATCTCCAGCATTATTTCTGTCACCAAGGCCAAATTTTCCAACTACTAGTGATTCTTCTTTGTTTTGAACTTTTTCATTCCAGTCACCAGTGATAATTAACATATATTGATTGCATGTTCAGTCAATTTCAGAGTGCAGAAGATGATAAAAATCTTCAATTTCCTCATCTTTGGCTTTGGTGGTTGGTGCATAAATTTGAATAATATTAGTATCAACGGGTCATCGTTATAGGCGTATGAATATTATACTATCACTGACAGCATTGTACTTCAGGACAGATCTGGACATATCCTTTGTGATGATGAATGCCACACCATTCCTCTTCAAATTGTCATTCCAGGCATAGTAGATCATATGATTGTCTGATTCAAAATGGCCCAAACCGGTCCATTTCAGCTCATTAATGCCTAGGATATCAGTCTTTATGTGTTCCATTTCATTTTTGCCAACTTCTAATTTTCCTAGATTCATACTTGGTATATTTCACGTTCTGATTATTAATGGGTGTTTGCAGCTGTTTCTCCTCAATTTGAGTTGTGTCACATCAGCAAATGGAGGTCTCAAAAGCTTTACTTTATCCATATCATTAAGGTTGGTTCTACTCATGAGGCAGCTCTTTCCCAGTTGTATTTTTAGTGCCTTCTGACCTAAAGACCTCATTTTCCTACACTGTATCGGACAATATTTCCAGGCTATTCATAAAGTTGCCCAGCAATGTATCAGACAGTGTTTCTCTGATATTCATAAGGTTTTCAGGACCTCTGATAGTGTAGGATCTCTGGTAGCATAGAGCAAGGCACTTAACTGCTAACCAGAAGGCTGGTGGTTTGAACCCACCAGCCACTCCTTGGAAGGAAGGTTGGGCAATTCACTTCCATAGTGATACTGACTCAGAAATCCAAAGAGGGGTCTCCATGAGTCGGGTCCAACTCGACGGCACATAACAACAACAACAACAACAACATAAGGTTTTCCCTGGCCAATTCTTTGAGAAGTGGGTGGTCTCTTTCTTTGTCCTAGTCTGTCTCAGTCCATAAGCTGTGGTAAAACCCTGCTGGCATTTGAAACATCAGTGGCAGAGCCTCAAGCCTCACAGCAGCTTGCAGTCCACCACAGCATGACAAACTGCAGACAAGTTTGTCTCCCTTAACTGTTCGAACCCTCTCTGCCCTCCCTTTGTTGTTGTTGTTATGTGCTGTCAAGTCGGCCCCCGACTCATAGCGACCCCTCCTTGGGTTTCCGAGGCAGTATCACTATGGAAATAGGATTGCCCAACCTTCGCCCTCCCTTTACCTAATTCCTACCTGGATCCTGCTGCTTTGTTTTCCTGGTGTCCCCTCCCTTTCCTGCCTCAGGGGCAGGGGGTAGGTGGTGTCTCCCACCCCTTACCTGGATCCTGTGGCTTTTGTTGTCCCCAGCATTCCCTCCCTTTCCTGCCTCGGGGAATCCCATCCCTGGTAACCAACAAAGAAAGTTTTCTTCCATATATAAACCTTTCTTTGACTTTTTACAATAGTGGGCTAATAAAATATTTGTCCTCCTGTGATTGACTTATTTTACTCAGCATAATGTTCTCCAAGTTCATCCGTGTTATGTGATATTTCACAGATTCTACATTATTCTTTAGTGCTGCATAGTATTCCATTGTGTGTATGTACCATAGTTCGGATACTCATGTCTTTACTATTGTGAATAGTGGTGCAGTGAACATGGGTGTGCATATATCTATTTATGTCCTGGCGGGGCCGACTTGAGGGCACATAACAACAACAACAACAACTCACTTCTTTAGGGTTGTTGTTGTTGTTGTTGTTATGTGCCGTCGAGTCAAACCTGACTCATAGCGACCCCTCCTTGGGTTTCCGAGGCAGTATCACTAAGGAAGTAGGATTGTCCAACCTTCCTTCCGAGGAGTGGCTGATGGGTTTGAACTGCCAGCCGTCTGGTTAGCAGGCAAGTGTCTTAGCCACTATGCTACCAGAACTCCCTAATTGCTACTGGATCAAATGGTATTTGTTCCCAACTTGCTAAGGAATCACCATACCAATTTCTACAGTGGTTATATCATTTTACAGTCTGACCAGCAATGTATGAAAGTCCCAATCTCTCCACATCCTTGCCGGCATTTGTTATTTTCTGTCTTGTTGAACTGTGTTATTAGTGCTGGGGTGAGATGGTATCTCATTGTTGTTTTGATTTGCATCTCTCTAGTGGCTGATGATCATAAATATTTCTTCATGTGTTTACTGGCCACCTGAATATCCTCTTTGGTGAAGTGTCTATTCATTCTTCTGTCCATTTTTTAATTGGGTTGTTTGTCTATTTGATGTTGTGGTGTTGGAGTTTTCTGTAAATTTTAGAGATAACTCCCAGATATGTCATTGCTGAATATTTTTTTTCCCAATCTGTAGAATCATCTTTTACTCTTTTGAAGAACTCTTTTGATGTACATAAGAATATACTTTTCTAGAAGGTCCCAGTCATCTAGTTTATTTTCTGCTGTTTGTGTATTTTGGGTTATACTTGATAGTCTATTTATGCCATAAATTAGGGCCCCTCAGTTTGCCCCTATTTTTTCTTTGATGAACTTCATAGTTTTAGGCTTTACATTTAAATGTTTGATCCATCTGGAGTTAGTTTTTGTGGATGGTGTAAGGTATAGATCTTGTTTCATTTTTCTGCAAATAGATATCCAATTTTACCCACACCATTTATTAAAGAGATTGTCTCTTCCCAATATAATGGGTTTTTGCCCTTTGTCAAAGATCAGCTGACCATAAGTGGATGGATCTATTTCTGGGTTCTCAGTTCTGTTCCATTGATCTATGTGTCTATTGTTGTACCAATACCAGACTGTTTTGACTACTGTGGTTTTGAGATCTGGGACTGTGAGACCTCCTATTTTGTTCTTCTTTAGTAATGCTTTGCTTATCTGAGATCTTGTTCCTTTCCACATAAAATTAGTGATTGATTTTTGTATATTCTTTTTTTTTTTTTTAGGTTTTTTTTTT
>NW_006921604.1:11757821-11764316 GCF_000298275.1 Orycteropus afer afer
TTCTATATCCTTCCCTCAAGGCTCAGGGGTCCAGGATTATCTTCTGTGTCTGTGTTAATTGGTTTCCCTTTTCTTTGTTGAAGAGGGTCTGTGCAATCTTTCTGCCTAGTCCGCCATCTTGCCAGAACCTGATTTTTGTATGTTCTTAAAGAATGTTGATGGAATCTGGATTGGGATTGCATTGAATGTATAGATTGCTTTGGGTAGTATTGACATTTTCACAATGTTCAATCTTCCTGTCCATGAAGTTGGTATGTTCTTCTGTTTATGTAGATCACAGAGTTTCTTGAAGTACTGTTTCACAGTTTTCTTTGTATAGGTCTTTTGTGTCCCTGGTAAGACATATTCCCAAGTATATTATCTTATTGGTAGTTATTATAAATGATACTGATTTCCTTATTTCTTTTTCAGAGATCTTTTTGCTGGTATAGAGGCATCCAACTCATTTTTGTATGTTGATCTTGTGTCTTGCCACTATGCTAAATCTTTCAATTAGTACCAGTGGTTTTCTTGCTGAATCTCTTGAGTTTTCTATGTATAGGATCATAGAATCAGCAAATAGGGATAGTTTTACTTCTTCCTTACTGATTTGGATGCCTTTGATTTCCCTTTCTTGCCTTACTGCCCTGGCTAGGACTTCCAATACAATGTTGAATAGAAGTGGTAATAGACAGCATCTTTGTCTCATTCCTTTTCACAATGGAATGATTTCAGTCTCTCTTTATTGAGAATAATGTTGGCTATTGGTTTTGTATATATGCCATTTATTATGTTGAGGAATTTCCATTCTATTCCTGTTTTTCTGAGAGTTTTGATCAGGAATGGGTGTTGGATTTTATGAAATGCCTTTTCTGCATTGATTGATATGATCATGTGGTTCTTTTCCTTTATTTTCCTTTTGTGATGGTTGATGTTGATTGTTTTTCTAATGTTGAACCATACTTACACACCTGGTATGAATCCTACTTGGTTATTGTGGTAGTTAAGGTTATATGTCAACTTGGCTTGGCCTGGTTTTGTGTGCCTAGGCAGCTGGTTGTAGTTATTCCCCATGAGGAGATTGATAATCAACTCTGTGGTGGAATCTGCCTTGAGCAGCTGATAGCTACTTTAGGGATATTGTCTGCTTCCAGTATATAAGGAGAAGCTTTGGAAATGGTTTCATCAGCTTTTTGGCATGCTTGAAACCTGCAAGTCTTCATTTAGCAGTCTGCCATGTTTCCTGCTCATCTTGAAACTGTCTCTAGACTTGAATTAGTGGCCGGCTGTGTTGTTTGGTAACATTGGGACTGTGCCATTTTATTTGTTGACATGGGCTTATTAGCCTCAGCAGCCAGCTGCTGCCTGAGTGAAGAGACACTGGCTCCAGTGGGCTGGGAGCAAAAGACAGAGCTAAAGCCCGAGATCGAAGGGCTTTCACCCAGCCACTAGAGCGTGGCATTTTGAACTCAGACTTCTGGCCTCCAAAACTGTACAAGAATAAACTCCTATTAATTAAAGCCACCCATTTGTGGCATCCTCTGTTAAAGGAGCATGAAGTAACCAAAGCAGTCATGATTTATTATTTTTTTGGATATTTTCTTGAAGATTTTTGTGTCAATATTCATGAAAGATATTGGTCTGTAGTTTTGCTTTTTAGTGGTGTCTTTGCCTGGTTTTGATATCAGGATTATGCTTACTTCATGAAATGAATTTGGGAGGATTCCATGCCTTTCTATTTTCTGGGATAGTTTGAATGAGATTGGTGTTAGCTCTTCTCTGAATGTTTGGTAGAATTCTCCAGTGAAGCTGTCTGGGCCAAGATATTTTCTATTGGTAATTTTTTTTATGACCTGTTCAAATCCCTCTTCTTCTTCTTTTAACAATTTTATTTTGATTTGGGTGAATGTTTACAGACCAAATTCATCTTCCATACAGCAGTTCACATACATTTTGTCTTGTGACATTGACTGTAACCTCCCACAATACAACAGCTCTCCTCCCATTTCCTCCCCAAAGCCACCTCTTCCCTGTGTCCTTCCCTGCCGTGCACTCCTGCCCCCTGAACTGTCTCCCTATGCATACATAGCCCTTCTAATTTCCCATGATTAATCTCTCCAAGGAGTGTATCTACCTAATGTAAATATTCAATTCATATGCCTGTCTTTTGTTTGGCTGGAAGCCACAAGAGTGGGTTCAATTCCAGACCTGAAGGGCAGCTAGGGGCCATAGTCTCAGGGGTTTCACCAGGTGGAGCCCTGGTAGCGTAGTGTCTAAGGCATTTGAATGCTAACCAGAAGGCTGGTGGTTCAAACCCACCAGCCACTCTTCAGAAGGAAGGTTGGGCAATCTACTTCTGTAGTGATACCGCCTTGGAAACCCAAGGAGGGGTCTCTATGAATTGGATCCGACTCCATGGCAGTGCATTTGGTTTGGTGTTTGGTATGGTGTTCTGATATCATCCTTTATTATTTCTGTTGGTTCTGTTGTGATGTTGCCAAACTCCTTTCTTATTCTTGTATTTGCATCTTCTTCTTCATTAAGTTTACCAGTGGCTTGTCGGTTTTATTAATATTTCTGAAGAACCAATTTATAGTCTTGATTTTTTCTGTTGTCTTTCTATTTTCTGTTTCATTTATTTCTGCTTGAATCTTATTATTCCTTTTCTTCTGGTGACTGTAGGCTTTTTTGCTGCTCATTTTCTAATTGTTGAGATTTTGGGTTAAGGTGTTGATTTCAGTTCTTCTTTTTTGATGTGTGCATTTATTGCTAAAAATTTCTCTCTGAATATTGCTTTTGCTGTGTCCCAAAGATTTTTGGTATGTTGTGTTTTTATTCTTATTTGATTGAAGGAAATTTTTAATTTCCTTTTTTTATTTCTTCTATTACCCAGCAATTTTTAAGGAATGTATTATTCAGTTTCCATGTATTTGCTCTTTTTCCATTAATTTTCCTGTTGCTGATTTCTAATTTTATAGCATTGTGATCTGAGAAGATGCTTTGCAATATTTCAGTGTTTTTAAATTTGTTGAGGCTTGCTTTGTGGCTTAACATATGGTCTATCCTGGAGAATGTTCCATGTACACTGGAAAAGATTGTATGTCATGCTGTTGTTGGATTAAGTGCTCTGTAGATGTCTGTAAGGTGAAGTTGATGGATTTATTGTTTAGTTCTTCTGTGTCTTTGTTAAGTTTTTTTCCTGTTCTAGCTTTCATTGAAAGTGTACTGGTAAAGTCTCCTACTATGACTGTAGAGTCATCTATTTGTCTTTTCAATTCTGATTTATGTATTTTGGGCTCTTTCATTGGGTGCATAGATATTTATAATGGTTATGTCCTCTTGTTCAATTAATCCTTTAATCATTATATAATGTCCTTCATTGTCTCTTATAGTGGTTTTTGTCTTAAGGTCAATTTTATCAGAAATTAATATTACCACTCCTGCTCTTTTAAAATTGCTATATGCTTGATATCGGAAGGAAGATTGGGCAATCTACTTCCATAGTGATACTGCCTCAGAAACCTAAAGACAGGTCATTGTGAGTCAGATCTGCCTCAGTAGCAGTGAGTCTGTTTTTGTTTTGGTACTTGCTTGATATAACTTTTTCCAACCTGTGATTTTCAGTCTATTTTTGTCTTTGTGTTTAAGATGAGTCTCTTATAGAATATATTGATGGATCATGTTTCCTTATTCAGTCTGCCACTCTCCATGTCTTGAGTGGTGCATTTAATCCATTTACATTCAGTGTAATTATTGACAGGTGTGATTATTTCTGTCATTTTGTTATGTGCTTTTTCTTGATGTTGCTGGCTTCTCTGTTCCATATAATTTTCTGTGTTGAGCTCATTTTGTTTATGAATTGTGTTATCATTTACTTCATTGCTGTTGTTTTAGTATTTGCTAAATATTTGTACCTCTCCTCTTTTTTTTTTTCTTTTTTGATATGAAGGTTTATTATTTTTCTTTGTGGTTACCCTGTGATTTATTATTTTCTTCTCAAGTTTAGAACAGTCTAAACTGTTGTGAGTTCTATCTCACAATTGTCTTGACTTTTTCACCATTTGGAAGTTCTATACCTACACTATTTGTTCCCTCTTTTTGGTTTCTGGTTGTCCTTGTTTACCAGTTGATGTCTTTGGTTCCCTTTTAGTGGTCTTGTAAGCTTATTTAACTTTGGATACTTGTATAACTGGGTTGGTTTCTGGGTTGTGTAATTATGTGTATGAATCATTGGATATTTGTCTGCTGTTACTGGTTCTTTGTCTGAAGGACTCCCTTTAGCATCTCTTGTAATGTTGGTTTGGTTTAGACAAATTCCCTTAATTTCTGTTTATCTGGAAATATCCTAATTTCACCATCAGAAGGAAGATTGGGCAATCTACTTCTGTAGTGATACCACCTTGGAAACCCAAAGAGGGGTCACTATTAGTTGGGTCTGACTTGACGGTACATAACAACAGCATCAACAACAACAACAACAGCAACATTTGAGGGATAGTTTTGTTGGGTATAAAATTCTTGGTTGGTAATTTTTTTCTTTCAGGGTTTTATAAATATTATCCTATTGCTTTCTCACCTTCATGGTTTCTGCCAAGAAATCAGAGCTTAGTCTTAGTGGTTGCCCTTTGTAGGTTAACTTTTTGTTTTTCCCATGCTGCTTTCAAGATTCTCTTTGTCTTTGGTTTTGGTGAGTTTGTTTTTGATATGTCTTGGTGATTTGCCTTTGGGGTCTATCCTGTTTGGGGTTTGTTTAACTTCTTAAATGGATATCTTCTCATCTTTGTCATATTAGGGAAATTCCATTCCAGCAAATCTTTGACAGTTTTCTCTGTGGTTTTATTTGCCTCTTTCTGTTCTTTCTAGTCATCAGCCTCCTATGTGGTTGGCTGTGCTGTCCTCAGCAAGCTGAGCTTAGGTTGCTGTCTGGATCAGAGTGCTGCTTGCAAATATTAAAAATCGTTGTGCCCTCAGGGCAGCTGACAGTTCACAGCTCAGTTTGTCTCTTTATTTGCTGTTTTCCTTTCTAGTTATCAGCTGCCAGTGCAGTTGCCCATGTAGTCTTTCATGAGCAGAGCTGATTCTGTGGTTGCTACCTGGATCAGAATGCCACTTGTAAATATTAAAATTGGCCATGTTGTCAGAACAGCCAACAGCACACAGCTCTGTTTGTCTCCTTATTCACTGTTTTCTTTCAGATTCTTCTACTAGTTGGTATTGAATCCACTTCTTTATCCTTCACATCTAAGCTCAGGATTCCAGGATAATCTTCTATATCTATTTCATTTATTTTTCTTATTTCTTTGCTGAAAGGGATCTGTGTAGCCTGTCTGCCTTTTCTGCCATCTTGTTGAAAGTCTTATTTTTAGCTTTTTGAAGAAGTGCTATACCATTTTCAAAAGTGCTGATACGATTTAACAATCTCATAGCAGTGTATAAGAATTCCAATCTCTGCAAAACTTTGCCAGCTTTTATTGCTTTCTGATTTTTCTCTCTTTTTTTGGATCATTGCTATTTTAACAAAAGTGAGATGGTATCTCATTGTAGTTTTGATTTGCATTTCTCTAATAGCTAATGATTACAAGCATCTCTTCAGGTGTTCGTCAGCCTCCTGAATGTCATTTTTGGTGGTGTCTTGCCCATTTTTTGATTGGATTGTTTGTCTTTTTGTTGTTGAAGTCTTGAAGTTTTCCACATATTTTAGAGATGGGACTTTTGTCATATATGTGGTTGCCAAAAATTTTCCCCCAATCTTTGGCTCTCTTATGCCATAAATCGGGACACCTATCTTTTGTTATTTTTCAGGAACTTTGTAGTTTTAGGTTTAACATTTATGTCTTTGATCCATTTTAAGTTAGTTTTTGTGTTTGATGTCATGCATGGGTCCTGTTTCATTTTTCTACATATGGATATCCAGTTTAACACCATTTGTTAAAGAGACTATCTCTTCACACATTGGATGGACTCTTACCCTTTGTCAAAGCCATGTGGATTTACTTCTGTGTTCTCAATTCTATTCCATTGGCTATGTCATTGTACCAGTACCAGGCTATTGTGACTAGTGTGGCTGTATAATAAGTTCTGAAATGTCAGGCCAAAATGGATGTCAAAAGAGACTCTGAAACTTGCTCTTGAGCGGAGATTAGTTAAAGCAAATGGAAGAAATGACCAAATAAAGAAGCAGAACAGAAGATTTCAAAGAGCAGCTCAAGCAGACAAAGCCAATTACTATAATGAAATGTGCAAAGACGTGGAGTTAGAAAATCGAAAGGGAAGAACATTCTCAGCATTTCTCAAGCTGAAAGAACTGAGAAAAAAAATTAAGCCTCAAGTTGCAGTATTGAAAGATTCTATGGGCAAAATATTGAATGATGCAGGAAGCTCCAAAACAAGATGGAGGGCATACACAGAGTCATTGTACCAAAAAGAACTGATCAATCTTCATCCATTTCAGGAGGTGGCATATGATCAAGAACCAATGGTATTGAGGGAAGAGGTCAAAGCTGCGCTGAGGGAATT
>NW_006921604.1:11765486-11772605 GCF_000298275.1 Orycteropus afer afer
GAGAATGGCCAGACTTCATCTCACCTACTTTGGTCATGTTGTCAGAAGGGACCATTCCCTGGAGAAGAATGTCATGCTTGGTAAGGTGGAGGGTCAACAAAAGAGGAGAAGGCCCTCAATGAGCTGGATTGACATGGTGGCAGCGGCAATAGGCTCGAGTGTAGCAAGGATTTTGGAACTGGCTCAGGACCAGGTGGTGTTTCGTTCTGCTGTGCATAGGTTCGCTATGAGTTGGAGATGACTTGATAGCACCTAAAAACAGCAGTTACAGAATTTTCAAGTAGAAAGGAAGTCAAGATTGTATCAAAAGAGAATGGACTGTTATAAACTTGGGAAGATAATAATAAGGTAACCTCAAAGAAAATTAATAAATCTCATCAACATAAAAAGAAGAAAATCATAAACTTTCAATAAACACTAAACCAATAGTAATAAAGGAAATGATAAGAAAATCTGTAAACAAAATTAACTCAGCACAGAAAAATATATGGAACAGACAAATCATCAACCCCACCAAGAAATAACACAGCAAAATGATAGCAGTGCTTCATACTTAGCTAAAAGCACACTGAATGTAACTGATTTAAATGCACCAGTAAAGAAGCAGAGAGTAGGAGAATGGATAAGAAAACATGCCCCATCAATATGCTATCTACAAAGATCATAACTTAGACATAAAGACAATAATAATCTAAAAATCAAAGGATGGGAGAAAATATATATCCAGCAAATGGCAACCAAAAGAGATCAGGAGAGGCAATATTAATTTCTGGTAAAATAGACTTTAAGGCAAAAGCCAGCAAAAGAGACAAGGAAGGACATTATATAATGATTAAAGTGTAAATTCAGCAAAAAGACATAACTGTATGTGCATCCAATGAAAGAACCACAAAATATATAAATCAAACTTTAGCAGAATTGAAAAGAGAAATAAACAACTCCACAATAATAGGAGAAATTAATATACCACTTTCAATGAAGAAAACAGAAAAACTAGAAAGAAACTCAATAAAGATGAATCAAAGACCTAAATGTAAAACGTAAAACTATAAAGACCATCAAAGGAAAAATAGGGGCAAACTTAGGGGCCCTGATAAAGGCATAAGTAAGCTATCAAATTTAACTAAAAATGCACAAACAGCAGAAGACAAACTGGACAACTGGGATCTCCTAAAAGTGAAACATTTATGTGTATGAACAGACTTCATCAAGGGTAAAAAGAAAACTTAAAGACTGGAAAAAAATGTTTAGCAACAGCTTATCTGCAAGGGACAAAACTCTAAAATGTATAGAAAACTTCAATACCTCAACAACAAGACAAACAATCCAAATAAAAAATAAACAGAAGTCATGAACAGACACTTCACCAAAGGAGACATTCACGTATCCAACAAACAAAATGAAGATGATCATTAGCCCTTTCCCTCAAAAAAAACCAAACTCACTGCTGGAGACTAAGAAAGAAATCATTAAAGGACATGAGTGCAAGGCACATGTCCAATAGCAACAAGAGAAGGCAAGGCCACTCCAACAGCGACAGAAGGCAAAGCCTCTCCCACAGTTAAATGTTTACTTGGCAAAACATCAAGTGTTAAAAGTAGATGTTATTCCAGTAGCCTATGTTTTTATCTTATTGAGATGTTTCATATTTTCGGTCACTGTGCCCTAGTAAACATTCATCGTTTTATACTCCTTATTCCTCAGGAGGCTTTTGTGATTCTTTTAGTGACCACCTGTTGTCCTTAAGCACATAGAGGAGTAAAACTTTAACTTTGTAGAGAATAAGCTGATTGTATGGATTCCAAGAATGATGATGTAATCATGTATGTTGTTGTTATATGCCATCAAGTCAGACCCAACTCACAACGACCCCTCTTTGGGTTTCCTAGGCAGTATCACTATGGAAGTAGATTGCCCCATCTTCCTTCCGAGGAGTGGCTGGTGGGTTTGAACTGCCCGCCTTCTGGTAGCAGTCAAGTGCCTTAGGCACTACGCTACCAGAGCTCCCTGTAATCATGTATAAACATATAAATAAAGTAGAACAAAGGCATCAGCCCTCTCGAAGAATATGCAGGGCAACCGCCTGGCCCTCATTCCTTTTACAAAACCATTAATCCTTTCGTGTCGCTTCGTTTTGTGACCTGTGTAGTATTGCCGGTTTCATGATCTGTGTGGTTTTGCCGGTGGTGGCAATTGGCACCTGAACAGGGACCCAGAGTGAAGCAGCGAGCACCCAAGAGGACACCCTACTGAGTGAAATCGGAGCTCCATAACAAGGAGAAGGGTAAATGTGGGTGAATTAAATAAGTTTTCTTTAAGCCAGGCTGACATGGGAAATTCAGCATCTTCTGAAAAGGATCGTTATATTTTTGTTCTTAAAGCATTAATTCAGGCTAGAGCTTTTTCAGTGTCTAAAAAGGAGTTAGAGAAATTTTTACAGTGTGTAGATCACTGTTGGGAGCTCTGGTAGCATAGTGGCTAAAGCACTTGACTGCTAACCAGAAGGCTGGCGGTTCAAACCCACCAGCCACTCCTCGGAAGGAAGGTTGGGCAATCCTACTTCCGTAGTGATACTGCCTCGGAAACCCAAGGAGGGGTCGCTATGAGTCGGGGCCGACTCGACGGCACATAACAACAACAACAACAACAACAGATCACTGTTGTCCTTGGTTTCCTCAGGAAGGAACCATTGATATAACAGCTTGAGGGACCATCGGTCAACAAATGAATGAGCATTTAAAAGAACATGGGCCGGAGGATTTTCCAGAGTGTTTTTTTTCTGTTTGAAGTATTTTAAAACTGTGTTTAGAATTAGATAAGGGAATAAGTGCGGGCATAGATCCTAAGTGGGAAAGGAGAAAAATGGAGACAGAGATTCAAAATTAAAAGAGTTAAAAGAAGAAATGATTAAGCAAAAGTTAGAAACTGAACCCTCAGAATTTAAGGAAGAGAAGTTACATCCTTCCTTAAATCCACTTTTAAGTCAGGCAAAACCTTCTTTAAATTTGTTTTTAAATCAGGCTGTTTCAGCTGCAACCATGCCTGCTAACACTTGCTCTCCTCCACCTTTTAACCTTTTCCCTCCCTCAGGGAAGCAAGTTAACTGTTTATCATCTACCATGCCTCCTGTATCACGTATATAAGCTATGGTTCAAAAGGCGAGGGCCATGGATGAGGACATTCCATTAGAATTGACACATGTTTTTCCTTTAACAGAATACATAGACATACAGACTAATTTGCCAATGCGAGGGCATAAACCATTTTCTTTTAAAACTCTTAAAGATTTGAAACAAGCTGTTGCTACCTATGGGCCAATGGCACCATTTGTAAAAACCTTAATAGAAACTATTGCTCAAGAAGTTTTGTGTCCTTATGATTGGTATATGTTGGCTAAAACTGCATTAGAGGGGGAAAACTATTTGATGTGGAAAATGTATTTTCATGATTTTTGTACAGAGCAAAGTGTGAGAATTAGCAACACAATGTTCCCATTAGTTTTGAAATGCTTTCTGGCACCGGACAGTTTTTAGAGGTTGCAGCTCAATAAACTTATCCCTTACAAGCATATCAGCAAATATCAGCCACAGCCTCTCAGGCATGGTCTAAGCTACTGGCAAAAGGAGCTGATAATTATAGCTTTAGAAAAATTATACAAGGGCCTACAGAACATTTTGAACAATTTGTGGATAGGGTAAGTGTCGCAGTGACTCAGAGTGTTAGTGATAACACTACTACTAATATTTTAATTAAACGATTGGCTTATGACAATGCCAACAAAGATTGTAAACAGGCTATTAGGGCTGCCAAGGAAGCTAAAAAGGCAGAGGCTTATCCTGTTTTACTTGTTTTTCAGGATTTCTCATGCCAACCACTCAATATTGTGAGTGACAACCAGTGTGTGGTTCATTTACTCACTCGTATTGAAACTGGCAAAATTAAACATATATCTATTGAAGAATTATTCAATTTCTTTTTTACTTTATAAAAGGCAGTACAGGAGAATTTCATCCATTTTACATCACACACATTAGAGCCCATACCCCTTTGGTGGGCCCTCTCACTCAAGGAAATAAACAAGTGGATGAACAACTTTACCTTCCTGTACAGGAAACTATCGAATCACATGCTTTTTTTCATCAAAATAGTGCTACCTTACATAAGCAATTCCAACTTACTAGAGAACAGGCTAGATGAATAATAAAAAACTGTTCTTCTTGCAGTGTGCATCTTCCTGTGCCACATTATGGCTTAAACCCTCATGGGCTTTGAACCAATGATGTTTGGCAAATGGATGTCATCAATGTACCTTCTTTTGGAAAACAATCTTTTGTACATGATACAGTAGACACATATTCTGGGTTCATTGTGGCTTCAGCCTTAACAGGTAAGGCGGTAAAACATGTTATCCATCATTTATTACAGTGTTTTGCTTTTTGTGGACCTCCTAAACAGTTAAAAACAGATAATGCCCCAGCTTACAAGGTAAATCATTTTTACATTTTTGTTCCTTTTATTCTATCAACCTTTCTACTGGCATTCCTTACCATCCTCAAGGCCAAAGCATAGTAGAAAGAAAACATCAAACTATAAAACTTTATTTAGAAAAACAAAAAGGGGGAGCAATGGGAATATTGGAACAACGCTATGAAAAGATTAAATAATATTTTGTTGTTGTTTGTTGTTAATTTGCTGTCGAGTCGGACCTGACTCATAGCGACCCCTTCTTGGGTTTCTGAGGCAGTATCACTACAGAAGTAGATTGCCCCATCTTCTTTCCAAGGAGTGGCTGATGGGTTTGAAATGCCATCCTTCTGGTTAGCAGTCTAGTGCCTTAGGCACTACGCTACCAGAGCTCCCAAATAATGTTTTATATAATTTAAATTTTCTGAATTGTGACACTGATGGGCAGTCTGCTGCTGACAGATATTTTTAAAAAATAAAACGAGACACCAACTCAGTCAAAGTTCGGTGGAAGGATGTACTGACAGGTCAATGGAAAGGACCAGATCCACTATTAACATGGGGACGAGGGTATGCTTGTGTCTTTCCAGAAAACAATGACAAGCCCATATGGGTACTAGAGAAAATTGTCTGACATGATGGATCACATCCAGTGCCGACTTCAGCGGCTGTCACTACAGGATCACCAGAGGAGGTGATGACTACTGAGTCATCAGACCAGGGAAGCCCGACGCTGCCAACTTGGGGTCAGATTAAGGCCTTATCTCATAAGGCTACAAGTATGGCTCAAAGTCTGGGCCAGGCTCAGACCCTGGAAATGATATCTTTAGCTATGGTAGCATTGCTGTCAACTCAAATCACTCCCGTAGCAAGTGAAACACACTGGGCATATTTGTTTCATCCACTTTGGGTGCAACCTGCTGCATACTATGATACTAATATTCCTGTCTTTACTAACGACACTCAGTTGCTTGGGGGAAAGGGTGGGGAGTCTATAGGAAAATTATTAAAGGGAGAAAGCATAGTTAATTATATGGTTCTTGCTGCAAAAACACCGATTTATTTCACCTGGCATAGCCATAGTCCCTCACCATGCTTGAAGCTATTACCTAAAATGCGATGGGCATATGGAAGCAACCTAACACGTGTGTATTGGGGAATATCAAAATATACAACTTATGGGAGTATTTTCAGAAATTATACTATAACGCCTCCTGTACCATACTGTCGTAACATATCCCAAGATTGGAAGGCATTTCTACCTTCATTTAAATGTCACTTGCCTCTCCCAAAAAAGATTATGGTGTCCTCTTACAATGCAGAGCATGACTCCCCATGCTATCTTATGGATTAGGGGGACTCATATAATGACTCATTCTTCACTAGCTTCCATGGGGTTTTTCTGGAAAACATCTTACAGACACCAAAAGGACCTGTACAATTAGAATTATAGAGAATGTTTGCTGTGGTTGGGACTGTGAATCATACTGTATTCATCGGGAGATGAGAAGGAGGGACATTTGTCTGAGGAAGTCACTCTGACATACAGGAATGTGTTCAACCCCCAAACACTCTCATGCTGGCACAAAAATATACTGATTGTACTGTAAATGCTACTATAAGTTATTTAAATGTTTCTAAACTAATAATACTTTGGGAAATCATTACTGGAACATGACCTGTAATAATTGTTTGTTAACTCAGTGCTTAACTTCAGCAGATCAGTATGTATTGGTAGTAATGCAACCACACTATATAACCCTACTAGTTAATATTTCAGATGGATGGTTTCACTCAGCAGGAGAACATTCATTGTATTTAGTACAACAAGGGCTTGGTAGACCTAAATGATTTGTTGCACTCCTTATTGCAGGCATAACTGTTCTTGCTGCAATGATAACTACTATGACTGTGGCTGCTGTTGCACTACAGTCATCTATACAGACAGCCCAATATGCAAATGATGTAGCCAAAAATACTGTAAAGGCACTAGTACATCAAGAGAAACCTGATCAGGATTTTAAACTCAAAATAGACCTGTTAGAGGAGGCGGTATTATCAATAGGGGATGAGGTAGAAGTGTTGCGAGTGAGGCAAGCATTACATTGTGACTATTGGTATGAAAACATATGCGAAACAGCATACCCTGTGAACTTCAGTAATCCCGAGTTCACATGGGAAAAGATTAAAATGAGAATATTAGGGATATGGCATGATTTGAACATCAGTTTTGAAATGCAGGAGTTTCATAAAGGTATTCAAAGGCTAAAAGATAGTCATGTATCAATAATTGACCCCAATCAACTTGCAGACACTATACTTAATGAATTTAAGAAAATTAACCTTAGAAAAGTATTCCTACATTTTTTTTGTGAAACAAGATCTTTACCTCACACCATACACAAAAACGAACTCCAGATGGATCAAAGACTTAAATGTGAAACCTAAAACTATACAGTTCCTCAAGGGAAAACTAGGGGCAAATTTAGGGACCCTAATATATGGCATAAATAGACTATCAAGCAGAACTCAAAATGCACAAACAGCAGAAGAGAAACCAGATGACTGGGACCTTCTAAAAATTAAATTTTTATGTGCTTCCAAAGACCCTACAAAAGAGTCAAAAGAGAACATACAGATTGGGGAAAGAGTATT
>NW_006921604.1:11774180-11801738 GCF_000298275.1 Orycteropus afer afer
GTCAATGTCATGAGATAAAGTGTATGTGAACTGCTGTATGGAAAGTGAATTTGCTCTGTAAATTTTTACCCAAATCACAACTTAAAAAAAGAAAGAAAAGTATTCCTATATTTTTATACCACTTTTACCATATGTTATAATGTTTTTAATTGTATTATTTGTTATCCTTTGGGTTCCAAAACTAATACGTCAAGTAATTCAGTCTTTGACTACTGAGGTACATCTACTGCATTTAAAAAATAAAAAGAGAGGAAATGTTGGAGACCAAGAGAGAAATTATCAAAGGACATGAGTGCAAGGCACATGTCCAACAGCAACAAGAGAAGGCAAGACCTCTCCAACAGAAACAAGAGAAAGCAAGACCTCTCTCACAGTTAAATGCTTACTTGGCAAAACATCAAGTATTAAAAGTAGATGTTATTCCTGTAGTCCATGTTTTTATCTTATTGTGATGTTTCATATTTTGGGTCATTGTGCTCCAGTAAACATTTATCGTTTTACACTCCTTATTCCTGAGGAGGCTTTTGTGATTGTTTTAATGACCACCTGTTGTCCTTGAGCATGTAGAGAAGTAAAACTTTAACTTTGTAGAGAGTAAGCTGATTGTATGGATTCCAAGAATGATGATGTAATCATGTATAAACATATAGATAAAGTAGAACAAAGGCATCCGGGGTTGGTCTCTCAGAATATGCAGGGTGACCGCGTGGCCCCCATTCCTTTTAAAAAAAAACATTAATCTTTTGTGTCGCTTCATTTTGTGACCTGTGCAGTTTTGCTGGACACGGCAACTTACTGCCGTGGAATTGGACCCAATTCATAGTGACCCCTCCTTGAGTTTCTAAGGTGGTATCACTACAGAAGTAGATTTCCCCACCTTCCTTCCGAGGAGTTGCTGGTGGGTTTGAACCACCAATAGTTAAATGCAATAAGGTATCATCTCGCCTCAGCATTAATAGCAAAGTTCAGAAAAAGCAGAAAAGAACAAACACTGTTCAGGGTGTGGAGAGATTGTAACACTTACACACTGCTAGTGGGACTGTAAAATGTTTCAACTGCTGTGGAAAATGATATGACACTTCCTTAAAAAGTTGGAAATAGAAATACTATATGATCCAGGGATCCCACTAGTAAATATATATCGTAGAGAAATAAGAACTCTGATATGAACATATATGCACACTCATTCATCACAGCATTATTTACAGTAGCAAAAAGATGGAAACAACCCCAATGCCCATCAACAAATGAATGAATGAACAAACTATGGTAAATACACACAATGGAATACTAAGCAACGTTAAAGAATAACAAATCTGTAAAACACCTCGTTACTTGGACAAACCTACAGGACATTATGCTAAGTGAAATTAAATCAATCACAAAAGGACAAATGTATGAGACCACTACTGTAAAAAGTCTAGAAAAGGTTTACATACAGAAAGAATCATTCTTTGAAAGTTACCAGGGGTGGGAGGAGAAGGAAGGATAAATCACTAACTGAAGGGTTGACATGTGTTCATTTGGATGAAGAGAAAGGCAATAAACAATAAGGGGGAGGTCAGAAGAAAATGATCAAGACCAAGGAAGACACTGGGAGGAGCACAAGAATTAAAGGCAATAAAGGTAAGTACTATTACATAAAAAATCTTGTGATAAGAGTACTAACAATAATTTACAAGTGGATGCATAGATAGACACTCAGGCTGAGCAGGGGTGGGAGGGCTAATGGGAGGACACCCATGAATTATATATATGTGTAGATGTGTGTGTGTGTGTGTATATATATATATATATATATATATCAGAATATATGTATATGTTTGACAGGAGATATTTCTACATATGTATTTATATGTGTTGCGAATATATCCAAGAATATAGCACAGAATACAGGGAGCAAATTAATCGAACTATCTTAGCCATAACCAAACACCTTGAGGGAATGAGTCACTGGGCCTGTGGGTTGAGGACCATATCAGCTGGGAACATTAAGGTCAATGACATAACAGTTCATAAAGACAGTGTTCCACATCCTGCTTTGGTGAGTAGCAAGTAGGGTCTTAAACACTTCTGAGTGGCCATCTAAGGTGCAACCATTGGTCTCTCTCCATCTGGAGCAAAGAAGAGTGAAGAATATCAAAGACACAAGGAAAGTGTTAGTCCAAAGGACTAATGGACCATTTGAATCTCAGCCTCCATGACCCTGAGACAAGAAGAACTAGATGGTGCCTGGCAACCAATGCTGACTGCTCTGAAAGGGATCACAGTAAGAGGTCTTGGACAGGGTGGAAGAAAAATGTAGGAAAATAATTAAAAATATTTAAAAAGATCAGACTTACTGGTCTGACAGAGACTGGTGAAATCCCCAAGATTATTGTCCTTAGACACCCTTCAAGCCTGGAGCTTAACAGAATAAAGAATAAAAATCACATGACTGCTTTAATAGACACAGGAAAAGCATTGATAAAATCCAATGCACTTTCATAATAAAAACACTCAGCAAACTAGGCATATAAGGAAATTTCCTCATCCTGATAGTGGGCATCTTAAAAAAAAAAAAAAGAAAAAAAAATCCATAAGTACCATCAAACTAAATGTTGAGAAATTGAAAGAATTTCCCCTAAGATCAGGAGTAAGACAAGGATGCCTGTGCTCTCCAATTCTACTCAATATTGTATTGGAGGCTCTAGCCAGAAAAATTAGGCAATAAAAATAAATAAAAGGAATCTACACTGGAAAGGAAGAAGTAAAACTATTTGTCTTTGCAGATGACATGATTTTGTATACAGAAAATAAGGAGTCCACTATAAACCTGTTCAAACTATTAAATGAGTCCAACAAAGTGGTAAGATCAAAGATCAATATGCAAAAATCAATCATATTTCTATAGACTAGAACAATTCAAAATAAAAACAATATCAGCAAAAACAGTAAGATACTTAGTGTCTTAGTTAGGTAAACCAAAACTTACTGCTGTCAAATTGGATTCAACTCATAGTGACCCCTCCTTGGGTTTCTGAGGCAGTGTCACTATGGAAGTAGATTGCTCCATCTTCCTTCTGAGGAGTGGCTGGTGGGTTTGAACCACAGCCTTCCAGTTAGCAGTCAAATGCCTTAGGCACTATGCTATCTAGTGCTGCTTTAACAAAAATACTACAAATGGACGGCTTTAAGAAACACATTTATTTTCTCACAGGAGGCCAGAAGTCTATATTTAGGGCACCAGCACTAGGGGAGGGCTTTCTTTGTCAGCATTGGGAAAGGTCCTTGTCTGTTAACCTTCTGTTTCTTGTTTCCTTGGAGATCGCCATGTGGCTTGCATCAATTTTTCCCCCAGGTCTAGGAGGTTCTCAGTGCAGGGACCTTGGATCCAAAAGACGCACTTTGCTCCTGGTTCTTTCTTGGAGGTAGTGAGGTCCTCCTCTTTACTCTCTTCTCTTTTCTTTGATCTCTTGTAAGATATCAAAGTGATTCAAGCAAGGGTGTGATTTGAATAAGGGTGTGACTTAAGTAAGAGTGTGACTTGAGTAAGTGTGTGGACTTGAGTAAGTGTATGATTTCAGTAAGTATATAACTCAGTCACATCCTTTTGTAAAGCTGTGCCTGAAGATACACCTCACACTGATCCTGCTCCATTAACATATAGAGGTTAAGATTTATAGCACATAAAAACTGGAGGATAATTACATCAGATCACAAAATGGAGGACAACCACACAATACTGGGAATCATGGCTTAGCCAAATTGACATGTTTTTTTTGGAGACAATGCAATCCATGACATTTAGGAATAAACTTAACAAAAGAAGTGCAAAACTTATGTTCTAAGAACTACAAATATTGCTGAAACAAACTAAAGACCTAAATAAATGGAAAGACATGTTCATGGATTGGAAGTCTTAATATTCTTAAAATGGTAATACCTCCATATTTATCTATGAGTCATCTTAATCACAATCAAAATTCCAGCTGACCTTTTGTAGAAATTGCCATTCTGATCCTAAAATTCACGTAGTAATTCAAGAGACCTAAACGCACTGCCATCGAGTTGGATCCGACTTATAGCAACCCCTCCTTGGGTTTCTGAGGCAGTATCACTATGAGAGTACATTGCTCAACTTTCCTTCCAAGCAGCAGCTGGTGGGTTTGAACTGTCAGCCTTCTGGTTAGCAGTAATGTGCCTTAGGAACTATGCCACCTCAGGGGACCGAGTTAGCCAAAATAATTTTGAAATCGAAGAACAAATTTGGAGGACTCATACTTCCAAATGTCAAAACTTGCTAAATGGCTACAGAAATCAAAACACTATGATATTGGTATGTTGTCGGTGGGTGCCATCAGGTTGATTTTTGACTCATAGTGACCCAATGTGACAGAGTAGAACTACCTCATAGGCTTTTCTATGTTGTTAATTTACAGAAGGAGCTCTGGTGGCATACTGGTTAAAACATTTGGCTAACCAAAAGGTCAGTCTGAACTCACAAGCCATTGTATGGGAGAAAGATGAGGCAGTCTGCTTCTATAAAGATTTATAGCCTTGAAAACCCATTGTGACAGATCTACTCTGTCCTATAGGGTTGCTATCATTCAGACTTGACTCAGTGTCAGTGGGTTTGGTTCTTTTGGGTAATTTTTACAGGAGCAAATTGCCAGGTCTTTTCTCCTGCAGAGTTGCTGAAGGGTTTGGACCACCAACCTTTCAGTTAGCAGCCTAGTGCTTAACTATTCACCACCAGGGCTTTGGGTGGTACTGGCATAAGGATGGACATGTAGACAATGGAATAGGATTGAGAGTCCAGAAATATACCTTCACATTTATGGTCAGTTGATTTCTGACAAGGATGCTAAGATCATTAAAAAAGAGGAATAGTCTTTTCAACAAATGGTGCTGAGAAAACGGGATATCCACATGCAAAAGAATGAATTTGAAAACTACCTCACACCGTATACAAAAATCAATACAAAATGGATCATAGAGCTAATTGCAAGAACTAAAACTATAACAGTATTAGAATAAAACATAGACCTTTGAAATCTTGGGTTTGTCAATAGTTTCTTAGATATGACACTAAAAATGTAAGCAACAAAAGAAGTATATAAATTGAACTTACTTTAAATTAAAAATTTCAAAGGTCATCATCAATAAGATTAATCCACACACAAAAGGAAAGATTTGAAAATCATATATCTTATAAGGGACTTGTATCTAGAATATATAAAGAACCATTACAATTTAATAAAAGATACCATAATAAAATATAGTCAAATGTTCTGAATATATATGTTTCCAAAGAAGGTACACAACTAGCCAATCTGCATATAAAAACATGCTCAACATCATTAATTATGGAAATGCAAATAAAAATAAAAATCAGGATACCACTTCACATCTACTAAGATAGCTATAATAGAAAAGAAACAATAAAGACTATTGACAAGGATGTGGAGAAATAGACCCTTTGTACACTGCTGGTGGGAATATAAAATGGTAGTGCCACTTTGGAAAATTTTGTGGCAGTTTCTCAAAAATGTTAAAGATAGAGTTCCATGTTGTTGTTTTCAGGTGCAGTCAAATAGGTTTTGACTCATAGAGATCCTATGTACAACAAAATGAAACACTACCTGGGCCTGTGCTGTCCTCACAATCCTTGCTATACTTGAGCTCATCATTGCAGCCACTGTGTCAATCCGTCTTATTGGGGGGCTTTACCTAGCATGGTATCTTTCTCCAATTGGCCCTCCTGATAATATGACCAAAGTATGAGAGACAAAGTCTGACCAGTCTCATTTCTAAGGAGCATTCTGGCTGTACTTCTTCCAAACCGGATTTATTTCTTCTGGCAGTCATGGTATATTCAATATTGTTTGCCAACAACACAATTCAAATGGATCAGTTCTTCTGTTGTCTTCCTTTTTTAATGTCCAGCTCTCCTGTGCATATGAGGCTATTGAAAATACCATGGCTTGGGTCAGGCATACTTTCCCCTTCAAAGTAACATCTTTGCTCTTTGACATTTTAAAGAGATCTTTTGCAGCAGATTTTCCCAATGCAATACATCTTTTGAGTTTTTGACTTCTGTTTCCATGAGCATCAGTTGTGGATTACAGTAAAAGGAAATCCTTGAGAACTTCAATCTTCTCTTCATTTATCACTTATTGGTCCAGTTGTGAGGATTTTTGTTTTCTTTATGTTGAGTAATCCATGTTGAAGGCTGCAGTCTTTGATCTTCATCAGTAAGTATGTCAAGTCTTCCATATTACGTAGAATTACATATTACCTAGCAATTTCACTCCTAGTTATACCCAAGAGAAGTGAAAACATGTCTACACAAAAACTTCACATAGAAATACTTGAAATGGTCTTCAAATGATGAATGAATAAACAAAATATAGTGTATCCATACAATGAAATGCTATTCAGCATTAAAAAGAATGAAGTACTGATACATGCTACAACAAGGATGAACCTGGGAAATATTATGGTAAGAGAAGGAAGCTAGTTCCAAGAGACCATATATTTTATGATTTAATTTATGTGAAATCTCCAAAATAGGCAAATCTAAAAAAACAGAAAGATTAGTGGTTGCTTGGCCTGGGATAATTTGCCAACAACTGGGAATGAGTACTAATGGGTAGAGAGAGTTTTTTTTTTTTTGGGGGGGGGGTGATGAAAATATTTTGAAATTAGATGTGGTAATGGTTTCACAATTCTATAAGCATACTAAAATCATTGAACTATATACATTAAACTGGTGAATTTTATGGTGTATGAATTATATCTCAGTGAAAGTGTTAATAAAAATGTGAATGGATGGTTGTCTTAGGCTGGGTTCTCCAGAGAAACAAAACCAGTGAAGCTTTATATGAGAAAGAGAGAATTTTTTCTTAAGGAAATGGCTCATGCAGTTGTAGGGTTGGCAAGTCCAAAGTCAATGGATCAAATGTCTGGCTGGAAGCTTCTCCTGACTCACACAGCTTCAGGGGCTGACAAACTAAAGATTGGTAGGCAGTATAGCAGGCTGCTGGCTTCAGAAACTGACAAATACAAGACTGACAGGTAAAATGGCAGACTGTTGGCTCACAGGCTGCGAAGGCAACAATCCCAAGATCAGCAGGCAACACAGCAGGCAACACAGCAGGCCAATGGAACCAGAAATGATGAGCCAAATGGAGGATCCAAAATGAGTAAAAAGCCAGAGACCATTCCCAAAGCTTTTCCATATATATGAGAAGCAGGCCATACCCTGAAGGAAATTCTCTTCCAACTGATTAACTGCTCATAGCAAATATCATCATGGAGGTGATTCCATTATATCAGATGTCATCATGGGGAATAACTACATCATAACTGCTAAGCCATTTAGAATCATGGCTCAGCCAAATTGGCACATAACCTTAACTACTACAACAGTGACTTACTGATGATGAAGATCAAAGACTACAGTTTCCAGTACAGATTACACCTCAACATTAAAAAAAAAAAAAAAAAAAAAAAAAGCCCTCACATACTGCTATTCACTTGATTGTGTAGATCTAGTGAACAAAAAAGGAAGGTGTAAAGAATGCTCAGCTAACAGTTGGGTAATGTGATTTCTAATCTAGCTTTGCTATAGACCTTAGTAAATCATTTAACTTCTGGACTTTAATTTTCTTATACCTGATCTATGCAAAGTCAATGTAGGGAATAGACATTTATACCTGGGTTTAAGCCCTGTAACAAAAGTTGCAAAGTATATATAGAGAAATGTACAAGTAGGAAACATTTATCTAAGAAGAGAATAAGAAATGAATAAGCAGATTTGTGTGTGCGTATGGCATATAGTTAGATAATTAACCCATCTAGTTGGTTGAAGATATAATTACTATTTTCTTTCCAATCATGGAAGAATGGAACCTATTTTTACAATTTTCTTAACTAATAATAAAGAGAATGCTGAGTAAAGCAAAGTTGCTATTTATATTTTTTTCACAACATATGTTACTCAGGATGCACTAGCAGGATCATCTCTTATGGTGAGGTAATATAATGCCAGGTTGGCACTTTGAAAAATTGTTCCTTTCTTTCTTCTAATACTGAGTTCACATAGCATGGAAAAGTTATTCCTCTCAGACAAAACCTACTAATAATGAAGCATGATTAGATAGTGACTATTAAGGAGTACAAAATTCCTGGTGATGTATTGCCAAATATTGTTTTAGGATGTTGTGTTGTTGTTATGTGCCATCGAGTCGGACCCAACTCATAGCAACCCCTCCTTGGGTTTCCGAGGCAGTATCGCTATGGAAGTAGATTGCCCAACCTTCCTTCTGAGGAGTGGCTGGTGCATTTGAACTTCCAGTCTTCTGGTTAGCAGTCAAGTGCCTTAGGCACTATGCTACCAGAGCTTCTTGTTTTAGGACAGCTATCAATAAAATTACATCAAGTGAAATGTTGGAATCTCATTTTTCATGTACTCTATTTTCTTCACCACTCAAATCTCTCTTTAGTAGTAATGAGTTAATTGCAATGGAAGTGCATTAATTCTTTTACACCTCAGGGAACCGCTTGGTTCCCACCTACTATCAATTCTCAAACCCAGATATCATCCTCAGATATTGTCAGGGAAGTATGTAAAAAAATGCAACTCTGTAGGCTCTGTCCCCTAGAGATTCTTAAGTTTAAGTCCTGGGGATAGGGTGGAGGTCAAGAATTGGGAATGACTTGGAGGTGGAGTCAGGTGAAGCTTATGACCCACTGCCATTGAGTCAATTCCGACTCGTAGTGACCCTTTGGGACAGAGTAGAGCTACCCACATAGAGTTTCCAAGTCTGTAAATCTTTATGGAAGGAGGCTGACTCATCTTTCTCCCATACAGCAGCTAGTAGGTTGAAACTTCCAACCTTTTGCTTAGCAGCCAAATGCCTTAACCACTGCTTCAGCAGGTCTCAGAGAAGAAACTAATCTACAGGGCTAATAGCCCACATGAGCCACAGCCTCATCTACTCTGAGAGCAGAAGAACCAAATGGTGCCCAGCTACCTGCCCATTCTGATCAGGTCCACAATAGATAGACTGATAGATTAGGAGAAAAACACAGAACAGAACATAATTCTTAAGTCCAGACTTATTGGGCCAGTAGAGAAGATTCCCTGAGACTATCACCTGAGATACTAGATACTCTTTAAACCTTGAATCAAAACTTTCCCCTGAAATCACCTTTTAGCAAAGTAACAGGCACAAAAAATAAAATTACACAAAATAAAATATTACTCATGAGTATGCTGCTCCATTAAAATTCATTTATATGAGACAAAAAGATGAGGCAATAAGGGGGCTCATGGGACACTAGAACACTGGAAACAGAACAACCAGAACATAGAGAATATTGACACATTGTGTAAAATGTAACTAATATCACTAAACAATTTGTATAGAAATTGTCAAATGGGAACATCATTTTTTTTCTGTGTAAACAATAAAATATTATAAAAAAAATTGCATCACTCAAAGACTAGGTTGTATATAATCATGAGACTTCCTGAAGGATCATGACGAATATCTAAAGATCTGTTTGTTTTGCTTCTTCTCACAGCCTTGCACAAATGAAGGAATGCACTGAGGAAGCCATTTCAACCATGACAGAAATATACCACAGAGAGTCTGTGGAGGATGCACCATCATGAGATATGAGGGGCATAAAATGAGCAATTGTAAGATTATGGAAATCACAGTGACAGGTTCTTTATAAATTGTTTTTGCCAGGACAGGAACAGATATATGCACACTCATGTTCATCGCAGCACTATTTACAATAGTAAAAAGATGGAAACAACCTACGTGCCCATCAGCTGAAGAGTGGATGACCAAACTATGGTACATACACATAATGGAATGCTATGCAGCACTAAAGAATAATGTAGAGTCTGAAAAACACCGCATAATATGGATGAACTTAGAGGACATTATGTTGAGTGAAATAAGTCAATCACAGAAGGGCAAATATAGTATTAGTTTGTTGTTGTGGAGGGTCAAGGAAAGGTTTATATATGGAGGGAAACTTTCTTTGTTGGTTGCCAGGAGTGGGAGGGGAGAGGAGGGAACACTGAAAAAAAAATTGCATTGATTCATGTCAATTTAGTTTTGTGTATTTCACTATACATAAATTATATTTCAATAAAATGCACTAAACAATTGTTTTTGATGTAGCAAGACTCAACATGAGTAGAAACAGATGCAAGCATCCACTGATTATTGAAACACAGAATGTACAAAGTATGAATCTAGGAAAATTGGAAGTTGTCAAAAGTGAAATGGAGTACATAAAGATCAATATCCTAGGCATTAGTGAGCTGAAATGGACTGGTTTTGGACATTTTGAATCAGACAACCTTATGACCTCCTATGCTGTGAATGAAATTGAAGAGAAATGTTTTTGCACTTATCATCACAAAAAATGTTTCAAGATCTATCCTGAAGTACAATGCTGTCAGTGATAGAACAATATCCATACGCCTACAAGGAAGACCAGTTAATACTACTATTATCCAAATTCATGCATCAATCACCAAAGCCAAAGATGAGGGAATTAAAGATTTCTACCAACATCTGCAGTCTGAAATTGACCAGACATGCAATCAAGATGTGTTGATTATCACTGGTAACTGGATTGCAAAAGTTGGAAACAAGGAGAAGTTACCAATAGTTGGAAAATACAGCCTTGGAGATAGAAAAAATGCTGGAGATTACAAAATAGAATTTTGTAAGACCAGTGACTTATTCATAGCAAATACCCTTTTTATCAACAACATAAGCAATGACTATACATGTGGACTTCACCAGATAGAATACACAGGAATTAGACTGAGTACATCTGTGGCAAGAGGTGATGGAGTAGTTCGATATCTTTGGCCAAAACAAGGCCAGGAGCTGATTGTGAAACAGACCATCAACTGCTCATATGCACGTTCTAATTGAAATAGAAGACAATTAAAACAAGCCCACAAGAGCTAAAATATGACCTTGATAATATCCTTCCTGAATTTAGAGATCATTTAAAGACTAGATTTGATGCCTTGAACACCAGTGACCAAAAACCAGAGCAATTGAGGGATGACATCAAGAACATCATCCATGAAGAAAGCAAGAGGTCACTAAAAAGATAAGAAAGGAAGAAAAGACCAAAATGGATCTCAGAAGAGACTCTGAAACTTGCCCTTGAGCAGAGAATAGCTAAAGCCAATGGAAGAAATGATAAGATAAAAGAGCTGAACAGAAGATTTCAAAGAGCAGCTTGAACAGACAAAGCCAATTACTATAAGGAAATGTACAAAGACCTGGAGTTAGAAAAACAAGAGGGAAGAACACACTGGGCATTTCTCAAGCTGAAAGAACTGGGGGAAAAAATTAAGGCTCGAGTTGCAATATTGAAAGATTCTATGGCAAAATAGTGAATGATGCAGGAAGTATCAAAAGAAGATGGAAGGAATACACAGAGTCACTGTACCAAAAAGAATTGGTCAATGTTCATTCATTTCAGGAGGTGGCATATGTTCAAGAACCAATGGTATTGAAGGAAGACATCGAAGCTGCACTGAAGGAATTAGTGAAGAAGAAGCCTCCAGGAATTGACAGAATACCCACTGAGATGTTTTAACAAACATGCCCCACTGGAGGTACTCACTTAGTTATGCCAAGAGATTTGGAAAACAGCTACCTGGCCAACTGACTGGAAGAGATCCATATTTGTACTCATTCCTAAGAAAGGTGATCCCACAGAATGTGGAAATTATCGAACAATATCATTAATACCACATGCAAGTAAAATCTTACTGAAGATAATTCCAAAATGGTTGCAGCAATATATTGACAGAGAGCTTCCAGAAATGCAAGCTGGACTCAGAAGACGACGTGGGATGAAGGATATCACTGCTGATGTCAGATGGATCTTAGCTGAAAGCAAAGTATACCAGAAAGATGTTTACTTATGTTTTATTGACTATGCACAAGTATTCAATTGTGTGATCATAACAAATTCTGGATGACATTGAGAAGAAAGGGAATTTCAGAATAGTTGATCATATTTGTGAGAAACTTGTACATAGATCAAGAGGTTGTTGTTCGAACAGAACAAGGGGATACTTCCTGGTTTAAACTCAAGAAGGGAGTGTGTCAGGGTTGTATCCTTTCAGGGTTCTTATTCAATTTGTATGCTGAGGAAATAATCTGAGAAGATGGATTATATGAAGAAGAATGAGGCATCAGGATCAGAGGAAGACTCATTAACAACCTGTGATACTCAGATGACACAGCTTTGCTTGCTGAAAGTGAGGATGACTTGAAGCACTTACTGATGAATATTAAAGACTGTAGTCTGCAGTATGGATTACACCTCAACATAAAGAAAACAAAAATCCTCACAACTGGTCCAATAAAAACCTTCATGATGGATGCAGAAAAGATTGAAGCTGTCAAAGACTTCATATTACTTGTCTCTACCAACAACACCAATGGAAGCAGCAGTCAAGACATCAGACACCATATTGCATTGGGCACATCTGCTGTGAAAGACCTCTTTCAAGTGCTGAAGAGCAAAGATGTGTCCTTGAAGACTAAGGTCCACCTAACCCAAGCCATGGTATTTTCAATTGCTTCTTATGCATTTGAGAGCTGGACAATGAATAAGGAAGACCGAAGAAGAGTTGATGTTTTTGAGTTGTGGTGTTGGAGAAGAATGCTAAGAGTCCAGTGCCTGCTAAAAGGACTAACAAATCTGTCCTGGAGGAAGTGCAGCCAGAAAGCTCCTTGAAAGCAAGAATGGCCACACCTCAACTCAACTACTTTGGTCATGTTATCAGAAGGGACCATTTCCTGGGGAAGGATATCATGCTTGGTAAAGTGGAGGATCAACGAAGAAGGGGAAGGCCTTCAACGAGATGGATTGACATAGTGGCTGCAACGACAGGCTCAGGTATCCTCAAGGATCATGAGGCTGGCACAGGACCAGACATGTTTTCTTCTGCTGTGCATAGGGTCGCTTTGAGTTGGAGATGACTTGATGGCACCTAACAACCTAACAACAACATTCATACATATATAGACTATTTATGGAGTGGAGCTCTGGTGGTGTAATGCCTAAGGCACTTGACTGCTAAGCAGAAGGCTGACGGTTCAAACCCACCAGCCACTCTTCAGAAGGAAGATGGGGCAATCTACTTCCATAGTGATACTGCCTCAGAAACCCAAGGAGGGGTCGCTATGAGTCAGGTCTGACTCTACGACACATAACAACAACATTTATGGAGTAATATCTTTTTGAGTGTTCAATTCCTTTTGAAGAATGGTCAGCGGTATGTGTTACACTGTATGAAGGCAGAGAATATAAGAAAGATATTCAACAAAATGCTAACCACAGTTATATACTAATGATAGGATTAAGAGTTGTTTTAATTATTTACTTTTTACTTAACTGAATATCTACATGAAATTTAAAGGCAAAAGCCATTGTGTCAAAGTTGTACACACCCACTCCTCACTTATCAACATGATCAGGTTCCAAAGACCAGGTTGTGACATGAGAATTGGTGTTATATGAAAATGGAGATGACCACATCAGATCACAAAATGGAGGATGACTACATCATTACATAACTGCCAAATTACATCATTACATCACTGCAAAACCCCTGAGAATCATAGCCCAGCCAAGTTAACACATAATCTTAACCATTACAGCCAATGTTACCATCACCTTGTACCTCAGTGTTCATTACTACCAGACATGTTTAATGTGCAAAATACTTGGAAAATACACTTTTTTACTATTGTCGTAATGGCAAATTAACGGATAATGAGATAGTTGATATGTGAGAAATAGGTATATTTTAAAATGTTGATGTGTTGTGTTCTGGTGAAATTTTTTTCCTTGTTTTGTTTTTTAAATGACATTTCTGTATTTTCCTATGAGATGATTTCTGGATAACTCAAAGTTTGAGCTTCTCTGTTGTAATCAATCAGCCTTGAGGCTGAGGTTCAGTAGGCAGTGGCAAACTCTGGGTATTTTCCCCTGTTCCCATCGGAGTTCAATCAGAAAAGCACAGACAGCAGGAGTGATATGGACTAAGGGATTTATTATAGGGATTTGGCCTTATGCAATTGCAGGAGCCAGTTGAACTGCTCATGAGCAGAGATTGCTTCTCCATCTGATGCTGACCCTGAAGTCGGTAGGACAAGCAGTTAGGAAAGAAAGATGGACATAAAATGAATGAGACTGTGGTGGTTATGTTTTTGTGTCAACTTGGCTGGGCTTGGTTGGGTGGTTGGGCAGCTGGTGGTAGCTGTTCCCCATGATGAGACTGACAATCAACTCCATGGTGGGATCTACCACAAGCAGCTGAGTAGCTGCTTTTGGTAAGTGGTCTGCTTCCCATATATAAAAAGTAGCTTTGGGAATTGTCTCTAGCTTATGGCACGCTTGAACCCTGCATGTAGCCATGTCATTGTTCAACAGCCTGCCATGCTCTGCTGATCCTGGGACTTTCAACGGACTTAAATGAATGGCCTGCCATGTAGTTTGGTAACATCAGGACTGTGTCTTTTTATTTGTCAATCTTGGGTTTGTCAGCCTCAGCAGCCAGCAGCTGTCTGAATGAAGAAACGTCTCTAGCTCCAGTGGGCCAGGAACAGGAGGCAGAGCTGGACCCCAAGGTTGAGGGGCTTTCACCCAGCCCCTAGAGCCTGGCACTTTGGACTTGGACCTAAAGCCTCCAAACTGTGAGATAATAAACTCCTATTTGTTAAGGCCATCCCATTTGTGGTATATTCTTATCAGAGCAGCACTAGGTAACCAGAACAGAAACCAGAGACAAACTGGCACCTAAAAAGACAAACTAAAACGTGCATCATCTTCCCAATGCTTCCAAACTTTTGATTTTGCTGATGCAAGTGACCTGCAGAACAGCTGGTGTCTTTTGTCGCAAAGCTAAAAGTGTACCTTTAAAAGCAGGAACAGAGAAGCTTAAGGATGAAATCTGGATGAAGTTGGAGGAGCTGTGGGCCTGGCTGCTGCCTCACACCAAGGTGAGCTGCCATATCTGCTACAAGCTACACACCTGACTGTACCAACTTTCCAAGTATATATGTGGCTGCTGTTTCACTTCCAAGCTGCACATATAGGTCTCCTGTGGTCACACAGGGAAGGGAATTGACACCATATAGCAAAAATGAATTGACCAGCAAAGGCCACCATGGCCCCTATTTACTGCTGACCTTTTGGGTGATCACGAATTAGTGAGCCACCTGTTATGGTTCCCCGAAGCTGTAATAATGTAATGATCACAATAAGAGGTGAAAACAGCACTGACCTCTTATCACTCTGTGTATATGGGGTAAAGATGAAAAGGATGAGACTTATAAAATCCTGGGTGAACATTAAGTTTAATTCTGGATCATCATTTCAAGTTGTTTTATATTCATTGATTATTCTTGAAAATCAGCCTTTGTATGGATGTGTGGCTTACTGTTAAGTCAATGACTAAAACATATAAAATATTAAGATCCAGTATGTAATAGAAACCTAAACTGCTGTTTAAATTTTCACTGAAAATCCAAAAAAAATATATTATTTTTAAAAAATCCAGTACATAGAGATATATGAGCCAAAAATAGTCCATAAGACTGTGTTCAATACTTCTAAGGAGTGAATGGATACTTTGAGACATTCTCTCCAATAGGAAGCAAGATAATGTTTCCCTTAACTGTATACTAAAACAATAACCCACAACTCCTTCCTTCGCCAAGTTGAAAATACATAATAAGCAGATTATTTTTTATAATAATCATGGCCACTTATCCTACGTATTGCCTGCTATCACATGTTCAAGGAGCCCTGGGGTGCAATGGTTAAGTGCTCAGCTACAAATCGAAAGGTCAGTGGTTCAAACCCACCAGATGCTCTGTAGAAGAAAGATGTGGCAGTCTGCTTCTATAAAGATTATAGCCTTGGAAATCCTAGGGGCAGTTCTATTCTGTCCTATGGGATTGTTATGAGTGGGAATCAACTTGACCGGCAATGGGTTTGGTTTTTGGTTTTATCACGTTGAATGCCTGACGGCCCTGAGCCACGTGTCTTTTTAACACATATTTTTTTTAATACATATGTTTAATCTTCATGCTATCTCTGCAAGATAATATTTCTATTTTACAGAAAAGAAAATTGAATTTCAGAGAGATTAGATGGTTTTGACTGCTAACCAGAACGCTGGTGGTTCAAACCCACCAGCCACTCCTCAGAAGGAAGATGGGGCAATCTACTTCCATAGTGATACTGCCTCAGAAACCCAAGGAGGGGTTGCTATGAGTCGGGTCTGACTCGATGGCACATAACAACAACAGCAACAAAGAACTAGTAAGTTGTCTAGAATTCAAACAATTCTATATGGTGCCAAAGCCCTTTCTTTATGCTCAAGACTCAAGTGTGGGCTACAGACCAGCAGAATCATCTAGCAGCTGTTAGGGCCTCTCCCCCAAGACCCGTGAGATCAGAATCTGAAGTTCAATAGATCAGCAAGTAATTTGTGTACACATTAAAGTTTGAGAAGCACTGTACTGTATCCAATACTACCCTGTTCCACAAAATGGTGTTTGGAAATCAGATACGCTTTTGTTCAAAGTTGAGAGTAATCATTTGCTAGACTTGATGGAATGGTAGCCTTTAGCCTTGTCAATCTTCAAAATTTAATTTAAGCTTCCAGAACAGCATTTATTTCCTCTGTATGCTCCAAGTAGTATACCTACCATAAAAATTTATGATTGAAAGTGCTGGTTGACATGTATGCAACATGGTGATTGCATTTCCCTTTAGAGAAAGTGTTGCTGATCTTTTTGTTACCTTTTTATATGGTGAATTATATAAAAATTTGCAAATGTAACAAGGTACTGTATAAACATTTGGTCAAAGAAGAAAAAGCATAACTCCATACATTATTTAACCTAACTTCCTTTCAACCTCCAACTTGTAATAATTTACATTTTAAGATAAGCTTACAAATCTAAATGAATTTTTAATAGATTATCTGCTGGAGATGTTTTTGGTGAAGGTGGAGGATCTTCTTTGTGTCCTTAACTTTCCTCTACTAGCTCTCATCCCCACATTTTATCAGCCACCAGACCAATGGGATCAACAACCTTGGTCATCTTGGTAATAACAACCATTTTCTTTCTCATTCAGTTGATATTGTCCTAGTTCTTGGCATAATGAGTGATTTTCAATTGAAACCTGGACATTTTGGATATTATGTTATGAGGCTAGGTTCCTCTGGCATTGTTCTGGCAGGGAAAGTAGGAGCATTGCCTGTTACTTCAAGAAGGACACAGAAGTCCAGCTTTCCTAGTTGGCCTCTGTTGAAATTGAGGGGGTGATTTCTCTTTTCTGTTGGGTATATGTGGGAGTTCTGCTCCCCACTCTTGTTGTTATGTGCCGTCGAGTTGGACCCGACTCATAGCGACCCCTCCTTGGGTTGCCAAGGCAGTATCACTATGGAAATAGATTGCCCCATCTTCCTTCCAAGGAGTGGCTGGTGGGTTTGAACCGCCAACCTTCTGGTTAGCAGTCAAGTGCCTTAGGCACTATGCTACCAGAGCTCCTCTCATGTGGCCTACACTGGACATTTTGGATATTACGTTATAAGTCTCTGGATATTTTTAATCCTTTCGTTTAAGCTAGGGCTAAGGCTGTAATGTTTCCAGAAGCAGACTGCCACATCTTTTTCCCATGGAGTAGCTGGTGGATTGGAACCTCTGACCTTTCAGTTAGCAGCCTAGTCCTATAACCACTGCACCACCACTAGGTGGTGGTAAAAGTCCTAACGCTCCACTAGGCCTCTTCTGACACTCCTCTTGCAATTAGTTGGGGGTAGAAATCCAGATTTCTCATGTAGTCTGCATTAACACTGTGGCAGGGGAAGATTGTTACCACCCAGCTGGGAAAAAAGTCCATTATTCTCTGACATTACTTGGCTGACAGGGGTGCTGCCTTGTTAGATGAATGTCTAGGCTCACTGCTTAGCCTTGTTTGTGGGAATGGAGGTGGGGCCACAGCCGTTTATTGCAATAATGTGGTATTTCTAATGGCTTTCTCTCCTGCAATTATTTAGATATAGAGAGAAGGATTTTTTTTTTTTTTTTTGTCTGCATCTGTTGGTGATTCTGGATTGCTGGCTTCTCCAGCAACAAGCCTAGTATACACAAAATAAAAAGAAAGAAAAACAAAAACAGAATTTATCACTGTGTCATTCTTGGGTCAGTTTGTCATCTCTCTACCTTTCAAACACTTTTTATTTCATATATAATGTCCAGTTGGAAGCACAGGAAAGGTTCTTTTGCTCTTTCTGGAAGAGAAAGCCATAAATTGCTTTTTTACATTCAGTATTGTGCTTTTAAGATATACTAGTACATTTAGGGGAGCTCTGGTGGTGTAGTGCCTAAGGCATTTGACTGCTAACCAGAAGGCTGTTGGTTCAAACTCACCAGCCACTCCTTGGAAGGAAGACTGGACAATCTACCTCTGTAGAGATACTGCCTTAGAAACCCAAGGAGGGGTTGCTATGAGTCGGAACCGACTTGACGGCAGTGAGTTTGGTTTTTTGGGTACATTTAGAATGAATTTATTTACGTAATTTATTCTTCCATAGTATTTCAGTCATTTCTGTATAAATTAACCTCAATTTATGTAACTATTCTCCTAATAATGGTCCCTTATGTTGTTTCCAACATTTTGATGTAACAAACAACTTCATTGAATATCCTTGTAGATGTCTCCTTCTACACATGTGAAAGAATCTCTCTGTGGTATATATCTGTGTGTGATGTTGCTGAGGCATGGAGGGTGTGCATTTTTCAGTTTTACTAGATATTTCCAATTACTCCAAAAGCATTATGCTAATTTATTTCCCCACTTCTTTGCCACACTTGGTATTGTCAGACATTTTCATTTTTGCCAATCCAGTGTGTGTGAAATAGTATTTCATTGTTTTAATTTGCACTTCTCTAAGGTGGTGCAGTCGTTGAAACGTTTGGCTGCTATCCAGAAGGCTAGTCGTTCAAAACCCACCAGCTGCTCCACAGGAGGGGGATGAGGCATCTACTTTCATAAAGATTTACATCTTAGGAAACCCAATGGGGGGTTGGTCACTATAGCTCAGAATTGACTCAATGGCAGTGAGTTTGGTTTGGTGGGTTTAGTATTAGTCTAATCTTAATGACCAAAGACCAAATGAGTTGTGGGATGACATTAAGAACATCATACATGAAGAAAGCAAAAGGTCATTAAAAAGACAGGAAAGAAATATAATACCAAAATGGATGTCAAAAGAGACTCTGAAAGTTGCTCTTGAGTGAATAGCTAAAGTGAATGGAAGAAATGATGAAGTGAAAGAACTGAATGGAAGACATAGTAAAATATTATAATGAAATGTACAAATACCTGGAGTTGGAAAACCAAAAGGGAACAACATGCTCAGCATTTCTCAAGCTGAAGGAACTGAAGAAAAAATTCAAGGCTTAAGTTCAATACTGAAGGATTCTGTGGGCAAAATATTGAATGATGCAGAGAGCATCAAAAGAAGATGGAAGGAATGCAGAGTCACTGCAACAAAAAGAATTGGTCAGCATCCAACCATTTCGGGAAGTACCGTATGACCAAGAACCGATGGTATTGAAGGAAGAAGTCCACGCTGCAGTGAAGGCATTGGCAAAAAATAAGGCTTCAGAAATTGACAGAATACCCATTGAGATGTTTTAATAAATGGGAGCTCTCGTAGCATAGTGCCTAAGGCACTTGACTGCTAACCAGATGGCTGGCAGTTCAAACCCACCAGCCACTCCTCGGAAGGAAGATGGGGCAATCTACTTCCGTAGTGATACTGCCTCGGAAACCCAAGGAGGGGTCACTATGAGTCGTGTCTGACTCGACGGTAAATAACAACAACAACAACAATAAATGGATGCAATGCTGAAAGTGCGTACTCACCTATGCCAAGGAATTTGGAAGACAGCTACCTGGCCACCTGACTGAAAGAGATCGATATTTGTGCCCAATCCAAAGGAAGGCTATCCAAAAGAATGTGGAAATTATTTAACAAAATCAATATCACACACAAGTAAAATTTTGCTAAAACTAAATTTTAAATGGTTACAGCAATACATCCACAGAAAATTGCCAGAAATTCAAGCTGTATTCAGAAGAGGATGTGGAACTAGGGATGTCATTGCTGATGTCAGATAGATCCTAGCAGAAAGTAGAAAGTAGCAGAAAGATGTTTGCCTGTGTTTTATTGACTATGCAAAGCTATTTGTGTGCATCATAAAAAATTACAGATAACATTGTGAGAAATGGGAATTCCAGAGTACTTAATTGTGCTAATGAGGAACCTGTAAGTAGACCAAGTGGCAGTCATTCAAACAGAACATGGTTTAAAATCAGAAAGGGTATGCATCAGGGTTGTATCCTTTCATTATACTTACTCAATCTACATGCTGAGCAAATAACCCAAGAAGGTGGACTATATGAAGAGAAATGCAACATCAGGATTGGAGGAAGACTCATTAACAACCTGCAATATGTAGATGATACACTTTGCTTGTTGAAAGTGAAGATGACTTGCAGCACTTACTGATGAAGATCAAAGACTATAGCCTTCAGCATGGATTACACCTCAACATAAAGAAAACAAAAATCCTTAAAATTGGACTAATAAAGAGCATTATGATAAATGGAGAAAAGATTGAAGTTGTGAAGGATTTCATTTTACTTGTATTCACAATCAACACCCATGGAAGCAGCAGTCAAGAAATAAAATGATGTATTGTATTGGGAAAAACTGCTGCAAAAAACCTCTTTAAACCGTTAAAGGGCAAAGATGTCATTTTGAGGACTAAGATGCACCTGACCCAAGCCATGATATTTTCAATTAATGGTATTTTCATATGCATGTGCGAGCTGGCAATGAATAAGGAAGACCAAAGAAGAAGTGATGCTTTTAAGATGTGGTGTTGACAAAGAATACTGAACATACCATGTACTGGCAGAAGAATGAACAAATCTGTTTTGGAAGTAGTACATCCAAAATGCTCCTTAGAAGCAAGGATGCTGAGACTTCATCACATGTACTTTGGACATGTTATCAGGAGGGACCTGGAGAAGGACGTCATGCTTGGTAAAATAGAGGGTCAGCAAAAAAGAGGACTGCCCTCAGTGAGATGAATTGATACAACATCTGCAGCAATGACCTCAAATATAGCCAATGATTTTGAGATAGCACAGGACCAGACAGTGTTTTGTTCTGTTGTATGTAGGACTGCTATGAGTTGGAACCTACTCAACGATGCATACCAACAACAGCAATACTTATCTATTGGTCATTGGGTTTCCTCTTCTCTGAACTGCCTGTTTATATCCTTTGCTGAGTCCTGGATTAGGTCTTTACCAAATGACCAAGTTATATCACTTCTTTGTGTCTAAGTTTCCTCATCTGTATAATAAAAAACATATAATAGAATTTACTTTATAATGTGTCATTGATATTAGAATTAAGTGTCTTTATGTATGTTCAAAACTGTGCCCAGCACATAGTAACATTACATATAAATGTTAATTATTAGTAAGTCATAGCATATATATATAAAGTTATATTCTGGATATAAGTTCCTGATCTGTTCTTTCTGGTGTGCTCCCAGTCTGTAGCTTGTCTTTAAACTTAGTTCATAGTGTATTTGTATCATACATAAAAAATTTTATAGTAATATTTTATTTAATGATTTCTGCTATTGTTATAAAAATAATTTCTCTAAAATAAAATAATATTTCATACATTTTCTTCTAATTGTTTTAAAATTTTGAATTTCACATTTAGATGCTTAATCTATGTGGATTTTATTTTTTTATGGCTTGAGGATGTATAAATCTAATTTAATTTTTTTCCCATGTGGAAAGTTGAGCTAAGCCAGACTTAAGTGTTGGTAAGTCTGAGGACTCTTGAGGATGGTAACTTGTATTTGGATTGGGTTATTTACTAGTTATTTAGTAAATTTTGTACAGTTAATAATAATAATAATAATAAGCCAGTCAACAACCAGAGCAAAAGATCATAGGATATTAAGGGCATGCATGCAGGAAAACAGCTGTCTGCATTTTCTTTTGCTGTCATGGAAGTGCAGCTAAATGCTTGATGGTCTCAGCAGCCTTTGTGTGGAGAGAAATTGATGAGAGGCTGTAGAATCAGGACAGGTTGTCCTTTGTATCATTTTGGAGGTTGGTGATGGGAGAAAAGAGTTGTAGCAACACTTAAGAACAACCTTGGGATTTTATAAAAATATTGGTACCATTCATACCTCCCCACACTGTTTGTTATTGAGGTTTCAATGCAATCAGCTGACACAATTGTCCCAGATTCATTTATCGATTAATCCACTCTTTCGCAATGATTGGTAATATCTCCTGTGCCAAATACCCATAAAAGCTGGGGTCTGTCTATGACTATGATACCTAATACAATCATCTGTGTAACATAGACAAACTTTGGCCATCTTGAATTTGGTTTGTAGATTCCAAACATCCAAAGGAAATAATCGTCTGAAAGCTTTGGAGCTGAAGTGAAAGAAAAGTAAGTTCTTATTTTTCCTTTGATAACATGTTCCAGTTTTCAAAGATTCATAAAAGCAGTCCAGAGTCTTTTCATACAGATGCTAACTGGTCTGGCACGAGTTTAGGATTAGGATTTTGCCTTTTGATAAATATAGTGGAGTAAGTATATTATAGCTGGGTAATTATAATTGCAAGAATCCTGTGACCTTCACACAGTTGGAAAGTGAGTCAGTCCATGAATTGGTCTGCAAACTCTCCAAAAATAAAATTACTGACATGAGAAATGGGGGAGTAAATGTGTTGTCACCACTGAGTTTTATTTCCTTTGAACCAATTGCTTCCTCAGTAGTGGGTGATATGTATGCCTTAATGCATTTTGGGAACTATGATCCCATAGTGTTGTGATGGGTAATAAAAAACTAGACTTCTGAGAAGAGCATTGCTAAATTGCATTAAAGCATGGCTGTGAAATGAAAACCCGAGTTTGTGACATCTGACTAATAGTGAGATGGAGAATTATGAGAATTATTCATGGTGGGTCATAAAATGAAAAGGCCAGAATGCCCACAGATTGGAGCAGTCAGCAATACTTGGGTGTTGTTTGCATAGTGCTTCCTTAAATGGCAAATTCTACTCATAAAAACCTTTTTGAAAACTTTCAGTCCACTGGGGCTGCTTAGGAGGGTGCAACAATGAGATTTAACATGGTCAAATGGCTGTGATGGAGTGGGGCTGTGACACAGATAACCCAAAAGACATTTTCCTTGGAGTCCTCTGTTTTATTTATTATTGGCATAAAAATTATCTTTGTGTTTATCCAAGACCGGTATTAAAATAATTTTGCATGTCCTGAGCATCTTTGAGGTGATGGTGAGAATAATGTTGAGGAACATGCTGTCTAGGGAGAGAAGGCAGAAGGAGTCTAACATGGGCTGTGAATGAACTCTGGTAAACAAGAGAAATTGCCTACTTTAGTTTGAACTGAGTTTCTTAACGAGTGGTTCTCAAACTCAGGTTGCAAAAGTATCCCTTGGGTAGCTTATTTACAATGCGGACTCCTGTGCACCACAACTAGCAATTCCTATTCAGAGTCTGCAATGGAGCCCAAGCACCTGCATTCTTCATGGGTGCCCAGGTGTTTCTGAAGCAGGTGGTCAGGGGCCTACATTCAGAGAAACTATCTTCTGGAGATGAGATGGTTGTTTGAGTTAGAAGTTCATGAAGAGGACCATGCAAAGAACCGAGTGCCTGAACTCCTGAAATTGTTGAAAAATTGGGGATCCAAATATGCTTATACATTTTCAGAGATTAGAATTTATAGCTTTCCTCACAAACTCAGAGGGTCCCATGTCCTCCAAAAAGTTACAAACCATGATAGCATGTGGTCCTCATGAAGCTTATGATAAGATCTCTATTTCCACAGGGAATATCTAGATTTTCTGATTCCAGCCTCAGATGGCTACATCTCACAAAGCCATGTTTTTGGCATTGAGAGGATTCTGGTCAGAGAATGACTGGGTCCTTATGACTCCATCATCACTATTATAAAGTGACTTAAAGGGAGCATTCTATTGAGATTGGGTATGCACCTTGTCTTTACAGATAAAAACAGTAGAAGAGTTGTACCAGACAGCTTTACTAATGGCTTCAAAAGATAGCAATAAGAGCATGAAGCTCCCCTGGGAGCTGGTTCCTCCAGTCCTGTTGACTCTGCTCCTTGGGAAACAATTCTAGAGGTGGCTAAAGACTTTCCATCAATGTTCTGATTAGAAAGAAGAGGCTCACTGGCCCTTTGGTTTCCATTTCAGATCCCCTACCATGCCTCCTGGAAGCTCTGGTAGCGTAGTGTCTAAGGCACTTGACTGCTAACCAGAAGGCTGGCAGTTCAAACCCACCAGCCACTACTTGGAAGGAAGGTTGGCCAATCTACTTCCATAGTGATACTACCTTGGAAACCCAAGGAGGGGTTGCTATGAGTCAGGTCCAACTTGACGGCATGTAACAACAACAAAAACCGTGCCTCCTTGAGCTTCCAGAACCTTCCTCTTCTGCCCCTTGGCCTGTGCAAAACTAAACAGCTACCTACAGTTATACAGAGTATCCCTGTTGCCTACCTTAAACCTGACCTTAGCCTTTTTCTTCATTGCCCACATTGGCTTCATAAATATTTATTATCATTAATTTGAGTTATTCTTTCAAACTCTTTGGTTAAATGAGATATGCAAAAGAGTCATGTTGCTGTTGTTGTTAGGTGCTGCCAAGTTGGCTCTGACTCATAGCCACCCTATGTACAGCAGAACAAAACACTGCCCAATCCTGTGCCAGCCTCACAATCCTTGCTATACCTGAGCCCATTGTTGCAGCCACTGTGTAATCCATCTCTTTGAGGGCCTTCCCCTTTTTTGCTGACCCTCCACTTTACCGAGCATGATATCCTTCTCCAGGGTATGGTCCCTTCTGACAACATGACCAAAGCAAGTAAGATGAATTCTGGCCATTCTCGCTTCCAAGGAGCATTCTGGCTGCACTTCTTCCAGGACAGACTTGATAGTTCTTCTGGTGGTCCATGTACTTTCAGTATTCTTCGCCAACACCACAACTCAAAAGCATCAACTATTCTTCAGTCTTCCTTATAAGCAGCATCACAATAAATGGAGAAAAGACTGAAGTTGTCAAAGATTTCGTATTATTACTTGGCTCCACAATCAACACCCATGGAAGCAGTCAAGACTTCAGCTGACATATTGCACTGGGCAAATCTGTTGCAAAAGACCTCTTTAAAGTGCTGAAGAGCAAAGATATCTCTTTGAGGACTAAGATGTACTTAACCCAAGCCTAAAAGAGTCGTAGGTATTCAACACCACCAATAAGAATTATAGTCTTCACGAAATCTACAGGTTATTTTCACAAGCTTTAGCATCTCTGAAGTTCAGATGAATAATAAGATGTGTATTAGAAATAACATTTATAAGCATAGTTAAATGATGTCAAAGAACATTTCTTAAGTGTTTTTGTTTTGTTTTATTTCAATGGAAGAGGGATATATTTTCTTCTTCCTAACTTGCTGAGATTTCCCTCACCAACAATTAGAAGACCCTATCATTTCAAGGCCTGAATTTCCATTAGCTCTGAGAGGAATAAAGCTGGTCTGCAGAGTTCAAACATTAAAATATGGGGTGGAGGGAAAGTGGAAAGAGAATGAAACAAATTGAAGATGAAACGTGAGGTTTTGCATCCAAATTATCATTCCTAATTCCCTGCTTCTTTCCACCACCCTCCATCTGGACAGTGTAGCCTCTTGGTTACACAGAAAGTATAGACTGTCAATCATGTGGAGGACAGTGGTGTTCACTGGTATAATTCTTAACCTTCCATGTGGGAGACCTGGAGTCAATGCACTTCATGTGCAGCCACAACCCAGCTACCATATTGATAGGGTGCTTAACAGATTTCAGTGAAACTTCCAGACTAACTTGGACTAAGAAGAAGACCCGGTGATCTACTTCTGAAAACCATTGAATGAAAATCCTATGGATCACAATGGTACAGTCCTCAGCCCATCAAGGGAATGGTGCAGGATCAGGCAGTGTTTTGTCCCCTTTGTGCATGGGGCTTCCATGACTGTGTGTGTGGGGTGGTGGTGGGAGGTGACTTGAGCCCAGCTAACACAGCAACATCAGTCACATGACATTGTTTTACCTTCCTACCATCTCCAGATCTATTTGTGTCTTTATCTGCTGCTGTTTCAGAGGAAAGAATATACTTGTCCCTCCTCTTGGCTTATGAATCTGTCTCCTTTGATTACTGCCCAACTTTGGCTCCTCAACTTCCTTTCATCCCTCTGCCTCCACCAATTCCTGCTCTTCATCCTAACTATGTGTTCAAGTCTTCCTTAGTCTTCATTTAATGTACCAGCTTTCTTTGTCCCCAGACTGTTCATTTCACATCCTTCTAGAGAGGAAGTCTCCTTTACAATCTGGCTTTTCTCTGTCCCCCACTCCTCCAGCCCCTGATGAAACTGCTCACCAATGACACTCTAACTGTTAAATCCACTGCTAGTGGAAATGTTAAATAGTACAACTTTGGAAAACTATTAGATGTTTCTCAAAAAGTTATACAACCAAATGATCCAGGCATTCCAAACTCAGGTATTTTACCCAAAAGAAATGAAAGCAGATTACAAAGACTTGTAATCAAACGTTCATAGTAGCTTTATTTGCAATAGCTTTAAACTGGGAATGTCCCAAATATCCATCAAGAGATGGATGGTAAAACAACTTGTAATGCATCCATATGTTCTTGTTGTTGTTATGTGCCATCGAGTCTGACCCAACTCATAGCGACCCCTTCTTGGGTTTCTGAGACAGTATCACTAGAAATACTATTAAAAAATAAAATGGAATGAACTATTGAAACATACAATAACATGAATCAGGGAAATGCTGAGTGAAAGAAGTCAAATAAAAAAATACATATTATGTGATTATTATTATACATTTATATAAAATGCTAGAAAATGCAAACTATAATGACAGAAAGTAAATCACTGGTAGAGGAAGGAGAAGGAGAGGTTACAAAGCAGCATAAGGAAATTTTTGGCAATGATGGATATATTCATTACTTTGATTATGATGATGCTATCATGGTACATGGGAGCTCCGGTAGTGTAGTGCCTAAGGCATTTGACTGCTAACCAGAAGGCTGGCAGTTCAAACCCACCAGCCACTCCTTGGAAAGAAGGTTAGGCAATCTACTTCTGAAGTGATACCGCCTAGGAAACCCAAGGAGGGGTCACTATGAGTCGGATCCGACTCAATGGCAGTGCATTTGATTTGGTTTGGTATCATGGTACATATTTATGTCAAAATTTATCATATTGTACAGTTTAAATATGTGTAGGCATAGTTTATTGTATATCAGTTATACTTCAGCATATATATA
>NW_006921604.1:11802091-11806861 GCF_000298275.1 Orycteropus afer afer
GGGTTTGAACCGCCAGCCATCTGGTTAGCAGGCAAGTGTCTTAGCCACTATGCTACCAGAGCTCCCATGTATATATATATATGTATACACACACACACACACACATACATATCTATCCATCTATCTATCTATCTATCTATCTATAAAACCAGATTCACTTCCATCGAGTTGATTCCAACTCATAGGGACCCACTTTGGATCTCCAAGGCAGTAAATCTTTATGGAAGTAGATTTCCCAGTCTTCCTTCCTCAGAGTGGCTGTTGGATTTGAATTGCCATCCTTCTGGTGAGCGGTCAAATGCCTTAGGCACTACACTACCACAGCTCCATTTATGTGTGTGTGTGTGTGTGTGTGTGTGCTGGAAGGATGCTGGAGGAGCAAAATGTAAAAGGAGACATTACACACATAGTAGCAACCGTAGAAACTGCATCCACTCCTAGGGTTGGTGAAGCATAAGCAAAAATGGTGTTCATAGAGCCCATGTTTGCTTGACTACTCAGATGAATATCACCCCAATTGGTGCTGCTGTTTCAATTACCATCTCAACTTTTTTAGGGAGTCAGGGACATGCATTCTAATTATGCGACAGGAGTTGGGGAACTTGAAGTCGTGCATAGGTGTTTTTGCTGTTGCTGGAGTTAGAGCCCATGAGTGCTGCCTCTGCCAGTGGCATTCCCTCAAAGCAAGAGGGAAGGAAAAAAAAAAAAAAGACTCCTTCCTTCCTTCTGGAGTCCATGAGTGGCACGAATGGTTAAACGCTTGGTTGCTAACTGCAAGTTGTCTATTAGAGCACGCTCAGACAATGCCATCTTGGAAGACAAGCCAGGCAATGTACTTCTGAAAAATCAGCCATTGAAAGCCCTGTGCAGCACAGTTTTACTCTGACACACAGGGGGTCACCAAGGATTGAAATCAAGTCAACAGCAACTGGTTTGCTTTTGGTTTTGATTACTTCCTTCTATCTTCCAAACTCCTTCCAATATCCTCTGTTGTTGGGAGAAACTAGCTGAAGTCAACTGGGAAAGAAATTTAGAGAAATTATTTTACAGGCTTCTAGCCTTTTGTGATCAGAAGAGCATAAAGAAAGGTGTTTATGGAGCTGAAGGCTAATAGACAAAGTAACTGGCACATTGATCTGACATATTAATCTTGACAAAAGAAAATATAAAATAGATGAAGGCATGGTTCTTGACTTTGTGGATCTCATCTGTTAGCACATCCTTGCTGTCCCAAGGTTATGTGGGTCTTGCATTCCTTGCCACTACTAAACAGAACAGAAGCAAATATAAAGGCTAATATATGTATAAAGAATGCTGGTATTGGAGGATAGAAGGTCTTCTACTGGGGAGTAGGGCAGTGTTAACAGATGGGAGACCTGCCTTTTTCTGTTACCAAACAGCTTTTAGGGATTTGACAGCTAGCCTCTGCAATTAACCTATCACCAGTTTCTAGGAAGCTCTGTTACATAAATGGGTGCTCTCAAACATTAATTCCCATGTTGTTGTTAGTTGCCTTCCAACTCATGGTGACTCCATGAGTGGAGAGTGGAACTACTCCATAGGGTTTTCAAGGCTGTGATGTTTTAGAAGCAGATCACCAGGACTGTCTTCTGAGGCACCTCTAGGTGGGTTCAAACTCATAACCTTTTGGCTAGTAGTTGAGCAATTAATCATTTGCACTCCCTCTTTTAATTCCCTGTGATAGTTAAAGTTGTATGTCAACTTGGTTGGGCCTAGTTGAGTGGCTGGGCAGCTGGTGGTAATTTTTCCCTATAATGAGACTGACAATCAACTCCATGGTGGGATCTACCATAAGCAGCTGATTAGCTGTTTTAGGGCTATGATCTGCTTCCCATATGTGATAGTTGGAGCTGTGTGTCAACTTGGCTAGACCATAATTCTGTGTGGTTTAAGCAGTTGTGATGTGGCTATTCCCATGATGGGATCAGATGAATATGTTTTGAGCAGCTAATCCATTGAAAGGGAGTTTCCCTAGGGGTGTGGACTGCTTCCAGTATATTTACAGACATCCTAGGAAAAGAGACACTCTTCTGTGGATCGGAATTCTGTTGTGCTGCCTACAACTGTCTGTGAGTGAACAATCCACCATTTGGCCTGGAGATCTTGTATTCATCATTCGTTCAAGTCAACAGCCTATATATTGCCTGCCAACCTTGAGCTCCTCAGCCCCTGCAGCTGCGAGAGTTGGGAAAAGCTTCCAGCTTGATGTTTGATCCAGGAACTTTGGACTTGCCAGCTTCTATAAGTGTGTGAGCCATTTTCCTAAGATAAATTTCTTTTTCTCTATACATACAAGCTTTACTGGTTTTGTTTCTCTAGAGAATCCAGTCTAACACACCATATATAAAAAGCAGTTGGGAATGGTCTCTAGCTTATGGCACACTTGAACCCTACATGTAGCTGTGTCATTGTTCAGCAGCCTGCCATGCTCTGCTGACCCTGGGACTTTCAATGGACTTGAATTAATGGCCCACTGTGTGGTGTGGTAACATTGGGACTATGCCTTTTTACTTTTCAACCTTGGGCTTGTCAGTCTTAGCAGCCAGCAGCTGTCTGAGTGAAGAAAAGCCTCTAGCTTCAGTGGGCCAGGAGCAAGAGGCAGAGCTGGACCCCAAGGTTGAGGGGCTTTCACCTAGCCCCTAGAGCCTGGCACTTTGAACTCAGACTTATAGCCTCCTGAACTATAAGAGAATAAACTCCTGTTTGTTCAAGCTATCCCATTTGTGGTAGATTCTTGTCAGAACAGCACCAGGTAACCAGCCATTCCCATACCTGCATCTTGATTTACTTCAGACTGAAATCATTCTTTTATTATTATTATTTATTGTGATCTGTTGAAAGTTTACAGAGCAAATTGGTTTTCCATTCAACAATTCATACAAAGTTTGTTTTGAGACATTGATTGCAACCTTACAACATAGCAGCTCTCTTCCCACTTCTTCTCTGTGTTTACCATTTCCCTTTGCCGTTCTTTCCTATTCCTTGCTGCCTTCTGAGCTTTAGTGCTAGGCAAATGCTGCCCTTTGGATCTCATATGGTTGATAGTTCTAACAAGTGTATACCTCCCTGGTGTTATTGTTCACCTTGTAGGCCTGTCTATTGTTTGGCTGAAAGTTGAGTCTCAAGGGTGAGTTCAGTTCCAGGCCTAAAGAGTATCTAAGGGCCATAGTCTCAGGGTTCCACCATTAACTGTCAGACAGTGGGCCTGATCTTTTTTTATGATTTTGAGTTTCCTCTTGGAGGAAGTTATTCTTTGAATACAGAAACTTAGTATCAGTTTTGAAATTCCTCTTTTATACCCCACACATTGAAGTTCAGCTCCTTGGAAGCATGTTGAATTTTACAGTAATAACCATTTGCAAAGTGGAATCTAATTTAATGTGGAATGGAAAAGGAATTTTTATTCTCTGTAATTTTCTTGTAATTCTCTGGCATTTGCTTCTGATTCAAATGGTGTGAGAATTCCACATGGTGAGTTCATTTATTTTTTTAAAATTATATCTCATTAAATTGGCTTGGCACTGACAAATCCACTACTCATAACCTTTTCAATAATGCCCCAAAATGAAACATTTTGGAAAAGGAAATGGAATGAAATAAAGAAAAGTATTTCAGAGTTTATTAATTTTTCTAAATTTAGTATTACTTATGTAAGTAACTCACAAAAGTAAATTGTTAATGTAAAAATTTAAAAGTATAAATAACACAAAAGTTTTTTTTTTTTTTTTTTTTTAACTAATTCCTCACAATCTCATTCTTCTCTCTAGAATCACTGCTAATTTTTTGGGGGGATGTGTATCATCCCACTCTTTTTCTTTACACATATGTACATATGTAATTACCTGTTTTATTTTGAATAAACTTTTTCACAAATGGAAAGTGGTAGATTACAAAATTGGCATGATACTTTTTAGCAGCTGTCATGGAAAGGTTGAGTTTATTTTCCCACCCCTTGAATCTGGGCTAGTCTTGTGACTTGCTTTGACAAATATAATACGGGAAAGGGAATATGCCAGTTCTAAACCTATGACTCAGTAGGCCTTATAGCTTCTACTTTCACTTTCTTACCACTCTGAAAGTAGCAGGAGAAAAAATCTGGACTACCCACCTGGAGAATGAGAAACCACATGGTCCCAGCCATTCCAGTTGATGCCAACCCCAGTCTACTTACCAGGTGAATGCAAATGCATAAATGAATCTACCTCCAACTGAAATTAGCTGAGTTCACTTCAGACCATAAAAACTACCTAGCTGAGTTCTGGTAAGATGGTGGACTAGGCGGAAAGACTGCACAGACCACCTTCAATAAAGAAAAGGGAAAACAATTAACACAGACACAGAAGATAATCCTGGACCCCTGAGCCTTGAAGGAAAGGATATAGAAGGGGACTAAACTCCAACTAGCAGAAGAATTTGCATGAAAATACCAAAAAAGGAGAAATATGGAGCTGCAGTCTGGCAGCGATCCTGAGCGATTCTGACAGCACAGACAGCTTGGAGAGTGCTGAGTGGTGGTAGAACTTAAGAATTAACCTAGAACTCAGTACTGCTAGCCAGGAACTGCACGGAGGGCTGCTCTGGTGGCTGGGAAATAGAGAAGGTGAAGAGAAAGGCGGGCTGAGCTGTGGACTTTTGCCTGTCCAGAAGGTGCCACCATTTTGAATGTTTACAAGGCTAGACCATTTTGGATATTTAAAGAGACAGCACTCTACCAGAATCCAGGGGCTTAAGAACAGGGTCTGCTTGCCA
>NW_006921604.1:11823077-11835337 GCF_000298275.1 Orycteropus afer afer
TCAAGTAGATATACTCCTTGGAGAGAATAATCATGGGAGAAAGAAGGGCTGCTTATGCACAGGGAGACAGCTCAGGGGGCAGGAGTGCATGGAGGGATGAACGCAGTGAAGAGTAACTATTGGGAGGAATGGAGGGGAGCTTTTGCATTGTGGTAAATTGTGGTGGTCAGTGTCATGAGACAAAGTATTTGAGCTGCTGTATGGAAAGTGAACTTGCTCTGTAAATTTTCACCCAAATCACAATAAAAAACAAAACAAAACAAAAACTGCCTAGCTAAGTAAGCCCAGCCCAAGTTGCTAACCTGCAGAATTTTAAGCTGAATAAATGGTTGTTTTAAGGAATAAAGTTTTGGAGTGGTTTGTTATGTAGCAAAAGCTAACTGCTATAGAGTATATGTTATGCAATTTTGTAACTATTTTTCTTTACTTATGTTATAAAAAGGAGTTATGGTGGTGTAGTGCCTCAGTATTGACTGCTAACCAGAAGGCTGGCGGTTCAAACCCACCAGTCCCTCCTCGGAAAGAAGGTTGGGAAATCTATTTCCGCAGAAATACCACCTCGGAAACCCAAGGAGTGGTCGCTATGAGTGGAATCCGACTCCAAGGCAGTGATTTTGGTTTGGTTTGGTTTTATGTTATAAAGCATTTGCCATATTAATACATTTACGTCTATCTTATTCTTTTTAATAGTTGTATAAATTTCCAGAACAAGGGGACACTACATGGTTTAAAATTAGGAAGGGAGTGTGTCAGGGTTGTATCCTTTCACCATACTTACTCAATCTGTGTGCTGAGCAAATAACCCAAGAAGCTCGACTATATGAAGAAGAACGTGGCATCAGGATTGGAGGAAGACTCCTTAACAACCTGTGACACACAGATGACAAAATTTTGCTTGCTGAAACTGTGGATGACTTGAAGCCCTTACTGATGAAGATTGAAGACTACAGGCTGCAATGTGGATTATACCTCAATATAGAGAAAACAAAACTCCTCACAACTGGACCAATAAGCAGCATCATGATAAATGGAGAAAAGATTGAAGTTGTCAAAGACTTCATGTTACTTGCTTCTACAATCAACACTAATGGAAGCAACAGTCAAGACATCAGATGACATGTTGCATTGGACAAATCCACTGCAAAAGACGTCTTTCAAGTGTTGAAGAGCAAAGATATCTCCTTGAAGACTAAGGTGCACCTAACCCAAGCCATGTTATTTTCAATCACCTCATATGTACGTGAGAGCTGGACAATAAATAAGGAAGACGGCAGAAGAGTTGATGCTTTTGAGTTGTGGTGTTGGAGAAGAATAGTAAGAGTACCATGGTCTGCTGAAAGCACTAACAAATCTGTCCTGGAAGAAGTGCAGCCAGAATGCTCATTGGAAACAAGAATGTCCAGACTTTGTCTCATCTACTTTGGTCATGTTATTAGAAGGACCATTCCCTGAAGAAGGATATAATGCTTGGTATGGTGGAGGGTCGATGAAAGAGATGAAGGCCCTCAACAAGATAGAGTGACACAGTGGCTACAACAATGGGCTCAGGTAGCAAAGATCATGGCGCTGGCACAGGATCGGGCAGCATTTTGTTCTGTTGTACATAGCACTGCAATGTACAATATAAAAACATAACAATACAAATTTCCATGTTACAGAGATGAAGCCTGTTGCTATTGAGTCAATTCTGACTCGTAGTGACCCTCTAAGACAGAGCAGAACTGCTCCATGGGATTTCCCAGGCTGTAGGCTTTATGGAAGGAGATTGCTAATCTTTCTCCTGTGGAGCAGCTAGTACATTCAATCCACTGATCTTTCAGTTAGCAGCCAAGAGTTTAACCACTGCACCATCAGGACCCTATTATAGATACAACATCGTTTATTTAATATTTCCTGTATTATGAACATTTTAGAGTTTTTGTTTTTTGTTTTGGTTGTTGTTGTCTTTGGTATTATAAACAATTGTTATCTTAAGCATCCCTAGAATTGTGAAGATATTTATTCTACTGTTTTTTCTCTATTAATATTGTTTATGGTATTTTTTTATCATATAGAACTTTTAAGAATATAATTTTTATTATATTATACTCTTACTATTCTTTTAATTTTTTTTCCCTTAATGGCTCCCTATTTTGAGTTTTTAAATTTTCCAACTCAATCCCATACATTGCCAAGGAAATACATTGCTCACCAGCCACTTCTCAGAGGGAAGATTGGGCAATCTACTTCTGTAGTGATACCACCTTGGAAACCCAAGGGAGGGTCGCTATGAGTCAGATGCAACTCGATGGCCATGAGTTGAGTGAACTTTTTTCTAATGAAGTATTTCATAAAAGTGTGTGTGTGTGTGTGTGTGTGTAAATAAGGTTTAGTTCATTAATTCTCTGGAATTTATTTTAATTTATATAGAGAAGTAGTGTTTCATTTTTATTTATTGCCAAATGGATAAGCAATTGTCCTAGACACCATTTATTCAGTAGTCCATCATTTTTGCACTGATTTGAAATACTATCTTTATTCTCTATTGATCTGATCTGCTTCAAGTCACTCTATTACATTCCATTGATCCGTTTGCCTGCTACTGGATCAAGAACAAAATTACTACTACAATATTGGAATTACTAATGCATTATAGTGAAATTTGACATTGATAAAGTGTTTTTCTTTTTCAGAAATTTTCAAATATTGTCAAATGCTTTATTTATCAGATTAATTTTAGAACCAGTTTTCAAATTCCATAAAAAGTAATTTTGGACTATTAATTGTGATTGCACTGACCTAACAGATATTTTTTTCCATCAGTTGAACTTTTAACATTGAATCTTATTATCAAAGATCAGGATAGCTTTTCATTTATTCACATTTCTTTGTGTCCTTGAGTAAAGTTTTGTAGTTCTCTTTTTTATGTTTTGCACATTTATTCTTTGGTTTCATCCTCAGTATTCATAGTTTTTAAAGTTCTTACATTTTCTATTTCATTTTTGCTCGTGTCTAAGAAAATTATTCCTGAAAATAATGATCTTTAAATCTAAACATTAAAAAAATCTTATTAATTTTAATAAGATTAATTATAATAGATTAATTTTAATAAGATTAATTACCAGGTGATTCTTTTGGAGTTTCTAGTAGAAAATAATATCATTTTAAAAAAGAAAAGTTTTCAATTTTTAACTTCTGTGGTCCAGTGAATTACTTAATACGGCACGTCCAGCTATGTCTTTGTGACTCCCACCAGATGACTGAGTGGAACTATGCTAATGTGAAGTGCTTGTGGCCCGCCAAGGGGTTAGGTAGCTTGCTAATAATATAAATAAGGTACCTGGCACTTTTGTGCAGGTGTGACCATGCAAATAAAGTATATGGAACCCTAACATGGGGATTGGTCAATTTTGCCATCCAACAGGCTTAAAATGAGCCATCCCAGAGGTGGAAAGGGGGCTCTCACTACTACCAAGAAAGAAAAACCAGGAGACTGCCAGTAAGATGGCAGAATAGGCAGACAAGCTCCACAGACCCTCTTCAACAAAGAAAAAAGAAATCAATTGACAGAGATACAGAAGATACTCTTGGAGCCCTGAGCTTTGAAAGGAACTACACAGAAGTGGACTAGGTACCACCTAGTGGAAAAATCTGTATGAAAACAGTGAGTACAGAGATGGTTGGAGCAGTGGCTGTGAGCTACTCTGACAGGACTGACAGCATGAATATTTCCATGTGGTGTTGGGACTTGAGAATTGACCTAAAGATCAGCCCTGGTTTCCAAGGGCTACAGGGATGACAGTACTGGTGGCCTATGACTAGAAAGGGAAACAGCAAAGAGGGAGAAAACCTGAGCTGTGGACTTTCAGCTGTCTGGAGGGTGCAGCCATTTTGATTGTTTACGTGCAGTGACCATTTTGGATGTTTAAAGTGACCGAGGGCTCAGCCATTTTGAAGGTTTATAAGCAGTAGCCATTTTGGATATTTAAAGCAACCAGGGGTGCAGCCATTTTGAATGTTTATAATCAGTGGCCATTTTGGATTTAAAAGTGATAGCATTCTCATTCAGATTCCAGGGACCTAACAATAGGCTCCATTTGCCAAGGACAGCAGGGACATACGGGAAGCAGACAATGGGAAAGGAGACAGGTGGTGAGTGTATAAATGCTGCCAACTAGCAAGTAGAGGGGCACAGCACAGTACCCAACTTACATAGATAAGATACAAAGAAAACAAAAATCATGGGCAAGTCACTCCAACATACAATCACCAATTAAATATAAACTCAAAATCATCACACTCCCTCAGAGACAACAGAGCAGCATAGTCCACACAAAGAAGCAAAATAAAGAAGGAGAAACAAGGGACCAGGATACAGACCAAAAACACATCCCTGAGAAACATGTAGCATTGGAACTCCCTAATAAGGAATTCAAAAGAATTAGGTACCTTCAATGAATTGAGAGACAGATCAAGGAAAACACTGACAAAGTGGAGGAAAACACAGAGAAAACCCTACAACAATTTCAAAAGACAATACAAGAACAAAATGATAAACTAAATGAAAAATTAGAAATGATACAAAATCTACAGACAGAAATCCAGAAGATTACTACTAAATTTTCAGAAATAGATAACTCATTGAACAGGCAAAGGAGTAGAACTGAATCAATGGAATACAGAATTAGTGAGATTGAAGGCAAATACCTCAATACTTCTTTGGAAAGGGAACAATCAGAAAAAAGATAAAAAGAAAATGAAGAAAGCCTAAGGTTCATGTGGGATACCATGGAAAGAAATAACCTGTGTGTAATCTGAATTCCAAAACAGGAAGAGAAAAATAAAATTGCAGAAAAAATTGTTGAAGATTTGTTGGGAGAGAATTTTCCTGGTATGATGAAAGATGAGAATATATCCATTCAAGAAATCCAATGAACCCCAAATAGGATAGACCCCAAAAGAAAATCACCAAGACATATTATCATCAAACTCACCAAAACCAAAGACAAAGAAAGAATCCTAAAAGCAGCATGGGAAAAAAGAAAAGTTACCTACAAGGGTCAACCAATAAGAATAAGTTCAGATTTCTCAGCAGAAACCATGCAGGTGAGAAGACAATGGAATAGTATATACAAAACCCTGAAAGAGAAAAATTTCCAACCAAAAATTATATACCCAGCAAAATTGTCCCTCAAATATAATGGTGAAGTTAGGACATTTCTTGATAAGCAGAAATTAAGGGAATTTGTTAAAATCAGACCAACCTTATAAGAGATGCTAAAGGGAGTCCTTTGGACAGAGAACCAACAATAGCAAACAACAACTGACCATTAACACACATGATGACATAACCCAGAAACCAACCCAGTTATAGAAGTATCCAAAGGAAATAAACCTACAAGATTGTAAACAGGGAATCAGAGACATCAATTGACAAATGAAGACAACCACAAACCAAAAAGAGGGAAAAAACTGTGTAGTTACAGAACTTCTAAATAGTAGGGAAGTCAAGACAACTATAAGATAGAACAGACTGTTCTAACCTTGGGAAAAAACTGTAAATCACAGGGTAACCTCAAAGAAAAGTGATAAACCTTCACATCCAAATAAAAAAGAGGACCAGCACAAATATTTAGCAAATACTCAAACAATAGCAACAAAGGAAGTGATAACAAGATTCAGAAACAAAACCAGCTCAGCATAGAAAATTATATGGAACAAAGAAATTGACACCACAAAAAAGCACATAACAAAATGAGAATAACAAATTCATATTTGTCAATAATTACACATCTGACAAGGGACTTATCTCTAAAGTTTATAGAGAACTCCAACACCTCAACAACAAAAAGATTAATAATCCAATTAAAAAATGGACAGAAGACATGAATGGACACTTCACCGAAGAGGACATTCAGGTGGCCAGCAAATACATGAGGAAATACTCATGATCATTAGCCATCAGATAGATGCAAATCAGGGCAACAATGAGATACCATCTCACCCCAGCACTAATGACAAAGTTCAACAAGACAGAAAATGGCAGATGCGGGCAAAGATGTGGAGAGACTGGGACTCTCATACACTGCTGGTGGGACTGTAAAATGATACAGCTACTGTGGAAAACAGTATGGCAATTCCTTAAAAAGCTGGAATTAGAAATACCATTTGACCCAGCAATCCCATTACTAGGAATATATCCTAAACAAGTGAGAGCCAGGACAAGAACAGATACATGCACATCCGTGTTCATCACAGCACTATTTACAACAGCAAAAAGATGGAAACAACTTATGTGCTCATCAACAGAAGAATGGATAACCAAACTGTGGTATATACACACAATGGGGGAATACTATGCAACCCTGAAGAATAATGCAGAAACTGCAAAACTCCACATAACATGGATGAACTCGGAGGACATTATGCTGGGTGAAAGAAGTCAATTACAGATGGACAAATGTAGCATTAGTTCATTATTGTAAAAAGTCAAGGATATATGGAAAGAAACTTTCTTTGTTGGTTACCAGGGATGGGAGAGAAGGGGAGGGAACAGTGTAAAAAAAATGCATTGACCCATGTCACTTTAGTTTTGTTTATTTCACTGTACATAAATTATATTTCAATAAAATGCATTTGGAAAAAGAAAAACAAAAAAACAGGAGTGGAGTGCATCTTTGGACCCAAGAGCCCTCCACTGAAATAGCGAGAAGCAGTGACAGAGAAACCATTGTGGACAAACTGTGGCAGTAGCCCCTGGCAACAGACTCTGACAGCAGATCTTGGCAGTAGATTGGCATAACACAGAGTGGTGGGCTTCCCAACATATGGAACAGGGCTTCGGATAGAAGGCTTGCTGACAGAGTGGGATGCTTCTTTGGGCATGTATCAGCAGAGTTAAAAGAGCTTTGTAACATTTTCCTGAGCAGAGCAGAGGCCAGGCTGAGGGCCAAAGAGAGGTATGTCTTAGGCATTGCTGAAGGAAGGCTGTCCTGATTGAAGAATTGTATCCTGAGTGTTCATGAACCTGAATTGTAACCTCCTACTACCCTAATGAACCCCATAATTGTGAGTATTGTCTGTGAGGTCTGTGTGGCTATTGCAACAAATTGTCAAACCCAGCAGAGAAGTAGAAAGTGCTGTGGGAGGGATGGGTGAGGTCAGAATTGGTAAAAAAATTTTGAGGGTGGAAGCATGTCTGACCTCTGCCTCATAGGAGTCAGCCTTGGGCTATTGATGCTGATGGTGATTCTTTTTCCCCCTCAAGGAAGTTTTATGAAGCCAGATACCCCTGCCTCCACACTATTTCTGTAACTTTTATTTCATTATTTTGTATTGAATTGGCTAGAACTCCTTGAATGCTATTAAATAATTACAGTGCAAATTTCTGTTCTTATTTTTTCCTTTTTGCCATTTATGGATTAAAGATAATAACATTAAAGATAATATTTTAATTGTCATTCTGAATATCTGAGAAATAAGCGAGCTCTGGTGGCATAGTGGGTAACACATTTGCCTGCCAAAAAGAAGGTCAGGGCTTCCAACCCACCAGCTTCTCTGTGGCAGGAAGATGAGGCAATCGACTTCCTAAAAATTTACTGCCTTGGAAACCCAATGGAGGTCTCTATGAGTTGGACTTGACTTGATATCAGTAGGTTTGGTTTGGTTTATCTCAGAAATAATGTGAGCAATATTACTTGGAAAATATGCAAAATGTAAAGTGTATTTGATATCAATCAGTGCTATCAAAGAGGGTTATTTTAAAAAATATATGTTTTTGTTTATAGTACCAAGTTCAGTGGTGGATGTTGTTGCATGTTTTTGAGTCTGACCTGACTTATAGCGACCCCTCCGTGGGTTTCTGAGGCGGTATCACTACGGAAGTAGATTGCCCAATCTTCCTTCCAAAGAGTGGCTGGTGGGTTTGAACCACAGCCTTCTGGTTAGCAGTTAAGTACCTTAGGCACTACGCCACCAGAGCTCCTTCACTGGTGGATACAGACCAGATATTTAAAATGTACTTGTTAACTGACACTAACTAGAATTGCCCCAGTCCTCTCTCTGTGTGTGTGTGTGTGTGTATGTGTGTGTGTGTGTGTGTGAGAGAGAGAGAGAGAGAGAGAAAGAAATGTCTATAAATATTTGTTTCATATCATGGAGTCAAGTGGTTAAGTAACCCTGGTGGTACAATGGTTAAAGTTCTTGGCTGCTAGCGGTTCCTTAAGAAAAAAGACCTGGCAATCTGCTCTCATGAAGAATACAGCCTAGGAAATTCTATGGAGGGAGTTCTACTCTGTTCTAAAGGGTCACTATGAGTCATAATCCACTTACCAGCCCACAACAGCAACAGGAAAGTGGTTTATGTTCAATATAGCATTTATTAATTTTTTTTCTTTTCATTTATTAAGGATTTTCTGTCAGGCAATAGGTGTATTTCAATACAAAAGACACAATCTGCCTGGTGCTTAAAGACCTTAGGCTATTCTTCTTAAACTAATGTGATAAATATTGTTATAAATGGGAATCTCTATTTCTTACATGGGAGCTCTGGTAGCATAGTGCCTAAGGCACTTGACTGCTAACCAGAAGGCTGGGAGTTCAAACCCACCAGCCACTCCTTGGAAGGAAGATGGGGCAATCTACTTCCATAGTGATACTGCCTCGGAAACCCAAGGAGGGGTCGCTATGAGTCGGGTCCGACTCGAGGGCACATAACAACAACAACAACAACAACATTTCTTACTTGTTTCAGCAAGTGTACAAAATTTTATGTTTACAAAATAGTTCATAATCTCTACTCTGTTATGAATTAAATTGTGGTGATTAAGTTAGTATGTCAACTTGGCTGGGTCTGGTTGAGTGGCTGGGCAGCTGGTGATTATGGGGTTATTCCCCATCATGAGACTGGTAATCAACTCCATGGTGAGATGGGATCTACCGTAAGCAGCTGAGTAGCTGTTTTAGGGATGTGGTCAGCTTCCTGTATATAAGAAATAGCTTTGGGAATGGTCTCTAGCTAATGGCATGCTTGAACCCTGTATGTAGCCGAGTTGTTCAGCAGCCTGCCATATTGTCCTGCCAATCTTGGACCTGCCTTGTGGTTTGGTAACATCAGGACTGTGCCTTTTCACTTGCCGACCTTGGATTTGTCAGCCTCAGCAGCCAGCAGCTGCCTGAGTGAAGAAATACCTCTAGCTTCAGTGGGCTGGGAGCCAAAGGTAGAGCTGAAGCCCAAGGTTGAGGGGCTTTCACACAACCCCTATAGCCTGGCACTTTAAACTTGGACTTAAAGCCTCCAATCTGTAAGAGAATAAACTCCTGTTTGTTAAAGCCATCTCATTTGTGATATATTTCTGTTAGAGCAGCACTGGGTGACCAAAACCAGATTTTTTTTTTTTCAAAATGCCACATTTCAAGTTGTAAATAAACAGTTCCTTCTGAGCAATTCCTACCCCAAATTATTCTAATTTAAAAATTTCATTCATTTAAAAAGCTGAATGAAATTGCTTAGGTAAATTATTAACATTTTAGACATAAAGTAAACATTGAACAATTTTTAAGTATTTCCTAATTCCCTTAAAAGAAAATTTAAAGATATGCATAATGAAACTGTCACTAGAGACATTTGTTTCATATATGCCATATGTAGCAAGAAATAGGAGGTTTTGTTCTTTGATCTTATTCTTTCTATCCCACATCCATTTCAAGGATGTTCATTTCAGAAAGAATTTATCAACTAATACTCCCTACTTTGAAAGATGTGTCTGGGATCAGATATTCTTAGGTCCAAATTTCTGCTCTTTATCCTTGATAACTATGTAACCTTATATGAGTTCCTTAGTGGTCCCTAGACTCAGTTTCCCCATTCATATTAAGGTAATAACCCATTCCTTATGGGTTTACTGTGAGAATTACATGAAGTAACAATGCAAAATGCCTAAAACAGATACCAACATGTAGTGGAGTCACTTTATTTATATTACTAACAAACAATATTTTCATGTTTTCTTGAATAGTGATTTAATTTGACATATTTGACATTTTCATAGAAATGAACATGAACAAAGCTTGAAGAGTCTAACTTCTAAATAATGAGCTGAACTTTTGGGTTTATTGTAATGTTCTATCCAGGACTCAAAATTTTATTCTCAGATGCACCAGAAACCACAAAACATCCTTTGTTAATGGAGGAAAATGTTTCTTAGGAAATAAGGTTTAACCATACAAGAGTTTATGTATTTATGTCCAGTTCTTTGATTAAAAAAAGAGGAAGAAACCTTTTTAAAGTCATAAATGTTTCTCAAATCGCTATAGAATACCAATTATGACTCTCCACTTTTTATTTTTATTACTGGCTTGAAAAAGATGACTCTCTACAATCCCTGCACCAGGAAGATATTATTCTACAAATAAGGGCCCAGCGTGACATTTATGAGAAAGCCAGGGTCCTCCTGCGCAAAGCTGATTGGTGCTCAGCCAATGGGCTCTGAGGCACTGCGCATAAAGGCACTTTCTTCACTGGGGCCACCAGACGCAGGGCGAAGGGTTGTCCCTGCCTGTGGACCTTGGGAGAATGCTGTACTAACTACACATATCTGTGGCCAGAAAAGAGAAACCGGACTCTGAAGATGAAACATTTTCTTCCCCAATTCCCTTCTGTCTTGGCCCTCTACTGCTTCTGCATGCTACAGATTACTTCCTCAGGTAAGGGGACCTCCTCACATGATCCCACTTGACCTGAGCTCCTGAAGAAGACTGTGGCAGTCTTGATCCTCCAGAATGGTTCTGGAGGAAGTCAAATTTATTCCCTCACCTACCCCTACTTTCAGTCTCACCTCCTGTCTTCCCATTTGTGTCTAACCTTTAAAAGAGGGTGGACAGTGCAAGATGCTGCAGCCTTTTACCAAAAGAGACGACTTTCCCCTGTGGGAATGAATGTCTTTAAGCAGTTGCTGCCCTAGGAGGGTCCCAGGATGTGCTGCTGAACTGAGGAGTGAGGCTTAGACCTGGTAGGAATTGAGAAACAACCCCAACTTAGCTATATGCTGTCCCGGAATTCTGAAGAGACGAGAACATGGGTGGGAATACTGAATTTAGAGTCCAGTGACTGAAAATTGAGAGGCAGTTAGCGAGGGAAAGGAGATGCGTGCACAGGGGGAAAAAAAAAAGGAATCTTTTCAAAGCCGTCTTTGTGCCTCCCGGGAGGTAGCACCCCGGACCCCGGAGAGCACAGCACAGGCCGCCGACCTTCGCGGCTTGGGCGCTGTCCGAGGTGCTGACCCGGAGCGTGACGCTGTCTCCTCACGTTCTGAGAATCAAAGCGTATATGGTGAACCTGGAGTGTGGTGAGGGGTCAGTGGTAGGAATTCATCACCACCATCTCCAGATAACTCACTATAGGACGCAGGGAAGGAAGTGGTGGCAGAACAACGAAGACTGGAAACACAGACTTTTTCAAAGTTTTAGATTTTCCATTAGAATTTTGATTTAGGAAAAGAAGAAAATCTTTGAAAATATATTTTAAACAGAGCATGTTTGTTTTTTCCTATTGGGTGGTGTACTTACTGAATGTATGCATTGCAAGTAACACTAGAGGTCACCTATTTTAACCTCACGGAATCAGGAATCCCCCCTGTGATTTCCCTGCAGAAGGTATTCCAGGCTATATGTCTACTTTCAGTGACACCCAACTCACTACCAGCATAAGACAGTGTAGCTGCATCTTCCAGGCTCCAATAGAATCTTGTTTATGTAACACTTCTGGGAATTGGTTATTAACTTTTTTTCATTTGCCAATATAGTTATATTCACTATACTTTTTTGTCCTATTTGATTGTAAGTTCCTTGTGGGTAAGATCTATAAAATATTTATCTTTTATTATCATCACTGAACCTTAGAATGAGTTTTCAAAAAATCCATGTAGTATTGATTTTAATTGCTTTGTGTTTTTGAATGTTGCCAATTCTCAGAAACTTCTTTACACTATGCTGAAATCTGTTCACATGTAACTTCTAACCACTAGCCCTAGTTCTGACCTTTGGCGATACACAGACTAAGAATAATATCTCTTACTTTCGACAGTTCTCAAAGTATTTGCAGGCACTTAGTATCCACTTCCTAATTTTTCTCTTTGCCAGAGAGCACTATGCTTAGTTTTCTTAGCTCTATGTCATATCTTGGCATTTCAAGTAGAACTATTGCATTTCAAGCTTTGGACACTGTGATTATTTGAATATCACATAATATTTCCTTAGTTTTTTCTTGGTTTGTAGAAAGCTTG
>NW_006921604.1:11835437-11878043 GCF_000298275.1 Orycteropus afer afer
TGAGCCTGTATCATATTTTTAAAAACCTAAGCTCAGGATCTTATATTTATCCCTGTTTAATTTTATCTTGTTAGTTTTTACCTATGCAGTTGATTCTGCCAACTGCAGTATTAGCTATTCCTCTAAATGGTACATCACATGGAAATGAGATGTCTTCTCTTAGGTCAAATAAAGATTAACTGGTACAGAGTCCAGCTGCATGCTGGTAGTAACCTTCCCCAGGACCCCATCCCTGGATAGTGTGATTCAGCAGAGAGACAGGTATCTGTAGTTCTTAAAACTTCCAAGGGGGATACTGATGCTTTCTTAACATCATTTTCTGATATTCTATCCTCCTAATTTCCATCAAAATACAAATTAAATTGTCACTGAGAGTTTTTCTTTTTTTTCTCTCCTCTTTCCTGATTTGCTAATTCCTGTACTGAAAGCTCCTGGTAAATTAAAAGCAGACCTTTTAAAATTAATTTTGGTACAAATCTCAGGTTTACCAGTAGTACGTGGAAGTGTGCTTTCTTTGTAAATCATTTTAACAGTGTCGTATCATATCTTGACTTCCTATCGACCTTTTTGTATGATTCTTCCCTGATTCATTCTAATAATTCATTAAATATTATCATTATTATAATATATAATGTTATTTATTAAATAATACTGTTTTAATCTTTGTCATTCTTTTCATGGCAAAGTTTAAAAGTACTTGCTATGATCTCTATTCTCCTAATTGATATTTTTATGATTTCCCACAATAGGATTTCCTCAACCTTTAGCTGATCCTCCAGATGGCTTGGATATTGTGCAGCTTGAGGTACACTGTTGTTCAGTAATGTGAGATTTTTATTTAGTCTGGGCCTTGAAAATATCATGTGGGTAATGTTCACATAAAACTGCATCTTATGATCAGACTCTTGGTTGCTGCAGGAACTCACTATTGCAATTTTCATGGCCTCATTTAAGGCATCCCAAGAGTTGTTTTGAAATTCACTGCCACTGCGTGAGAAGGTGATGCAAGGTTCATAAAATGGACAATTTTAGAATTTTAAATGTGTTGTAATAAAGTTCTACTGATTAAAGAATGTAACATTTATCTTTGATTCATTTTCCTCACTTATTATTTTATTATTATTATTATTATTATTTTTTAGCAACTGGCATATTGTCTGAGTCAGTGGGCAACTATTTCTAGCCAACCTAAGGTAAAAAAAAAATAATGTATATATGATAATTCTTTTAGTCATATCAGTGCATGTGTTTACAGTTTAATTGAGATCTGTAGTAAGCACTCTTCTGCTATCTGTAGGAGGATGCTATATGTGTGTTTAAATGTGTGTATGTAAGACTATAATGCTAGAAAATATCATGTTAATCTCTTGAATCCAAATTACTCTAAAAGTATAAGGAGTTCATGTGTATTCTTGTAATTACCATAGTTTTATATATATATATATATATATATAATATATAATGTGCACACACACATATCATACATATATATTACTATGGTGATTATATATCTAATTATATTTTTATATATAATTAGATTAATTATATTCATCACAATATATCATATCATACATTACAAATTAACACTATGTGTGGTAGTTAAATTTGTATGTCAACTTGGCTGGGCCTGGTTGAGTAGCTGGGCAGCTGGTGGTAGTTATTCCCCATGATGAGACTGGCAATCAACTCCCCCCATGGTGGGATCTACCACAAGCAGGTGAATAGCTGTCTTTGGGATGTGGTCTGCTTCCTGTATTTAAGGAGAAGCCTTGGGGATAGTCTCTAGCTTATGGCACGCTTGAACTCTGCATGTAGCTGTGTCATTGTTCAGCAGCCTGCCATGCTCTGCCTACCTTACTTTCAATGGACTTGAATTAATGGCCTGCTGTGTAGTTTGGTAACATCAGGACTGTGCTATTTTATTTGTCGACCTTAGGCTTGTTAGCCTCAGCAGCCAGCAGCTGCTGCCTGAGTGAAGAGATGCCTCTAGCTTCAGTGAGCTGGGAGAGGCAGAGCTGAAAGTCCAAGGTCAAGGGCTTTCACCCAGCCCCTAGAGCCTGGCACTTTGAACTTGGACTTAAAGCCTCCAAATTGTAAGAATAAACTCCTGTTTGTTAAGACCATCCCATTTGTGGTATATTCTTTTCAGGACAACACTAGCTAACCGAAACACTATGATATAGCAGTTCTCTAAAAATATTAGTAGATTTCACATAAAGGAACTAACAATAACTATAGTAACCACAACAAATATTTCAATGGACACAAAGTAAATGTTGATTCAATCAAAAGTGGAAAGGGTGGTCTTCATTATTCTTGACATAGTCCACATATCTTCACCTTGAGCCACATCTCATCCCCCCCACCTCTTCCACTACCATACTATCCCATGTTCCAGTCATATTGATTTCTCACTATTCCCCAAATGCGCAATGCCTTTTATGTCTTTACACATGCTTTTCCTTGTCCAGAAATGCTTTTGCCTCCTTCCCAGGTAGGAATTAATAGCTCAGAGTCTGAAAGCAAGTTATTATTGTTGTTAGATGCCAACGAGTCAGTTCCTACTCATAGCGACCCTCTGAACCTCTGAAAACAGAAGTAAACAGTGCCCAGTCCTGTGCCATCCTCACAACTGTTGCTATGTTTGAGCCAATTGTTGTAGCCATAGTGTGAATCCATGGTGTTAATGGTCTTCTCATTTTTCTCTGATCCTCTACTTTATCAAGCATGATGTCTTTATCCAGGGACTAGTTCCTCCTGAAGGATCTCTGGTAGCACAGTGCCTAAGGCACTTGACTGCTAACCAGAAGGCTGGCGGTTCAAACCCACCAGCCACTCCTCAAAAGGAAGGTTGGGCAATCTGCTTCCATTGAGATACTGCCTTGGCAACCCAAAGAGGGGTTGCTATGAGTCGGGTCCAACTCCATGGCAGACAACAACAAGAGTTCCTCCTGATAACTTGACCAAAGTATGGGAGACAAACTTTCACCATCATCACTTCCAAGGAGCAATCTAGCTGTATTTCTTCCAAGCTAGATTTATTCATTCTTCTGGCAGTACATAATACATTCAATATTCTTGACCAACACCATAATCCAAATGCATCAATTCTTCTTTGGTCTTCCTTATTTGGTCCAGCATTTGCATACATAGGAGGCAATTGAAAATACTATGGCTTGGGTCAGGTACAACTTAGTTCTCAAAGTGACATTTTTACCCTTTAACACCTTAAACAGGTCTTTTGCATCAAATTTGCCCAATGCAATACATCATCGGATTTCCTGACTGCTGCTTCCATGAGCATTGATTGTGGATCCAAGTAAAATGAAATCCCTGACAACTTCATATTTTCTGTGTTTATTATGATGTTGCTTTTTGGTCCAGTAGTGAGGATTTTTGTTTTCTTTATGTTGAAGTGTAATCCATACTGAAGGCTATAGTCCTTGCATTCAAAACCCAATTGCACCACAAATTAGTTACTTAACTTTGGCAAGTTTCTTAGTCTCTGTGCCTCAGTTTCCTTATCTGTAATATGGGTACAATAGTTATGCTGTTGTTGTTTTTGGTCCTGTTAAATCAATTCCAACTCATAATGACACTGTTGGACGAAGTATAACTACATCATAGGGTTTTCTTTATGGAAGCAGTTTTCTAGACCTTTCTCCCACAGAACTACAAGATGGATTTGCACCTCCAAGCCTCCTTATGGTAGTCATTGTGCTTCATAATGTTACTTTAATATTTGTGAAGTGTTTCCAACAATGTCCAGAACATGATAATTGACATTATTTATTAGCTGTTACCATTGATTCTTAAAAAAATAAATAAAAAATATTATTATACTGTGGTGAAAATATACATAACAAAGCATATGCCATGTCAAAAGTTTCTACATGTGCTGGTCAGTGACACTGATTACATTCTTCAAGCTGTGCAACTAACTATTCTCGACAATTCATTCCACCATCATTAACATAAACTCAGTGTCCTCTCAGCAAAAACTTGCCTTTTCCCACTCCCTTCCATCTCTGGTAATCACTAATAATCTTTGGTTTCCATATATGGGCTTATTTCATGTAAGTATCATACAATATTCGTCCTTTTGCAACTGATATTTCACTCAGCATAATGTTTTCTAGGTTCGTTCATGTTGTGGCATGCATCAAAACTTCATTTCTCTTTTTGGCTCAGTAGTGTTCCATTTTGTATATAAACATGACACTTCGTTTATCCATTTTTTGTTGGTGGATGTTTAAATTGTTTTCAACCTTTAAGTATTACAAAAATGCTACAATGAACATTGCTGTACATCTTCTATTTATGTTCCTGCTTTCACTTCTTTTGGGTGTATATCTAGGATTGGGACTTCTGGGTCACCTGGTAGTTCCATGTTCAACTTTTAGAAACTTCCAAAATGTTTTCCACAGCACTGTACCATTTTACATTCCCACCAGCAATGGATAATATTTCCAGATTCTCCACAACCTTGCCAACACCTGTTGTTTTCCATCTTTTGGATCATTGCTACTCCAATAAGGATGAAGTTGTATCTCATTATAGTTTTATAATTACCTCTTGATATAATTCTCATTCCTCAAGACTCAAATATGACTTTTTCTCTCAAACTTCATAAATATATCATACTTATTTCCTCTTATTTGCAATTTACCATCGTTCATGTCTGAAGACATGAATTGTTATCTCTCATTTTCAGAAATAATCTTTACAACCTTAGAACCTGGAATAACGATTCAGAATGATAACTTGCAGTTCTCCATCTCCCAGCCACTGCCTCCCCGCTTCACACTGAAGACTCTTTCTTGTCCCTTGCATGAAGGCTGTGTGAAGATATCCTATATCAGCAGAGGAAGTGGAAGTGTGGCTGTCACATGTGTTACCTACAGTGGTAAATTGGGCTATAGGATTTCCCCTAAGTGCAGGGACCACCTGAAATGAACTTCCCATTCACTATCTCCATTTCCCAAAGCTGATCCCTTTCATTATTTCCAATTACAGAAGAGCAGGGGTTACTCAGTGAATGAAACTACCAATATTTTAAAGCTATTAATAGAGAGACTATGGACACTCTTGGCTTTGTTGCTGCTTCCAAGTGGGACCATGAGAAAGTAATTTTCTCTCTTGAGGCTTTAGTTCTCACATTTGTCCAATGGTCGGTATAAGCAACCAGGCCTCTCTCAGCCTACATCCAGCTCTGGTCTATGCGACAGCCCAGGTCTGTAATCCAGGGAACTTTTATCTTGAGGCAAGTCAGAAAACAGTTGTATTCTACAGATAATGACATATGTGGGAATTCTTTGGGTTTCCTGTTTCTGGTTCCTAAATGGGACCAGAAGATGTTTAGATGTGAAAAAATTCAATAGGTTCTTTTTTTGGGAATTTTTTTTTAAATAGGTTCTTATGAACAGAGAAACCTACTATTCATTCATTTAAAAAAAAATATGTATTTATTGAGAGCATGACATTAGCCAGGTATTGCAGATACAGAAACGGTCAAAACAGACAAAAACACCTACTCTCATTGACCTTATATTCTAGTTTAAGAAACAAATAATAAAGACGATTTATTAGTAAAATTTTAACTATATATTTTTTTTCTAAAGAGAAAAAAAAATAAAGCAAGGAAAGTGTATATGAAATGTTGAGAAGAGTGTTTAGCACCAGAAAAAACATCTTCATATTCCTTGCTAATCTTTGGCCTGAAAAATAACAGTATAAAGTTGATGAACGTGGTAAAAAAAAAAAAAAAAAAATTGCCCATTAAGTGTCCATGTAAACATACACACATTATTGTGAGCAGATGCTAACAAGAAAAGCAAAAGCTGTGAAAATAGTACTTTCTACTGGTTTAAAAATGGTGATTAGAAACAAAGTCAGTTTCCACAGAGCCTTTCCTATTAATGTTAATGTGTGTGTGTGTGTGTATGCATGTACACACCTGTGCAAGTGTGGAGTGGAGAGAGAGAAGAAGGAAGAGAAGAGACCAAATGACAAAGAAGAGAGACAGAGAGAATGGAAATGTATCACCTGCTTACACTGCAGAGACTCTCCATAACGTTTCAAGGAATATTTATTTATATTTGCAGCAACAAAATTAGATGTGTTATTAGCAACTTTAATTTCTGTTTTGATTGAAGATTGAGATAATTCAAGAATGCTTAAATGTGCATGAGATGCAAATGATTGATATTAGTATACCAGCATATCAAAAGATCTTCAAAGTAATCAGCTGTAGCAATTTTACAAAACATGTGCATGAAAACGTGTACTATGGTTTTGTAAGATGACTTCACATGCTCACCTTACCTGGCCCATGAGTCGATAGGCTGTCTATAGCTTTCCCAAGGCCATTATCCATGTAAACAAGGGCCAGGCGAGTTTCTAACAAGGATTTACAAATTAAAACGTGGGCTTTCTGAAAGAAGAGTGGAGATTCATGTAGAAAGTTTACATTAAATTTTTAAAAATTGGTAAATTTGAACCAACCCTAAAAATTTGAATTATAGAGTACATCTAGCAGCCCATTAAAGGCATCAATAGTTATTTTATTCACTTCTTAGTCAGATGGTTATCTGGGAACTGATTTGGGTGTCCTTAAAACCCTATAGAAGGAACCCTGGTGGCTCAGTCTTAAGAGTTTGGTTCTTTCTGCAGAAGAGAGATGGGGCAGTCACTTCTGTAAAGATTACTGGTTGCCATGGATTCTAACTCATACTGACTTTGTAGGACAGAATAGAAGTGCCCCACAGGTTCTTAAAGGCTGTAATTCTTAAGAAGCACACCACCTCATCCTTCTCCCACAGAGCATGGTAGGTTTGAATCAGTTGCTGACCTTTCCATTAGCAGCCAGAACTTAACCACTGTACCACTAGAACTCCTCCCATAAAGATTATAGCCCTGGAAACTCTTTGGGGGAAGTTCTACTCTGTCCTACGGGGTTGCTATGAGTCAGAATCCACTCCAAGGGAATAGGTGTTTTGTTTGTTTGTTCTTGTTTGTTTTTAAAACCCTCAGGCACATAGTTAGTGTCACAGAGTTTGTCTCTGACTAAAAACCAGAGGAATTGTGGGATGACATCAAGAACATCATCCAAGAAAGATGATGCTTTCATCATCGAAGAAAGCAAAAGGTTATTAAAAAGACAGGAAAGGAGGAAAAGAGCAAAATGGATGTCAGAAGAGACTCCGAAACTTGCCCTTGAACAGAGAGTAGCTAAAGCAAATGGAAGAAATGACAAGATAAAAGAGCCGAACAGAAGATTTCAAAGAGCAGGTCAAGAAGACAAAGTCAATTATTATAATGAAATGTGCAAAGATCTGGAGTTAGAACACCAAAAGGGAAGAACATGGTTCACATTTCTCAAGCTGAAAGAACTGAGGAAAAAATATAAGCCTCAAGTTGTAATATTGAAAGATTCTATGGGCAAAATATTGAATGATGCAGGAAACATCAAAAGAAGATGGAAGAAATACACAAAGTCACTATACCAAAAAGAATTAGTCAATGTTCATCCATTTCAGGAAGTGGTATATGACCAAGAACCAATGGTATTGAAGGAAGAAGTCAAAGCTGTACTGAAGGAATTGGTGAAGAACAAGGCTCCAGGAATTGATGGAATACCCATTGAGATGTTTCAACAAACAGATGCCTAACTGGAGGTACTCACTCACTATGCCAAGAGATTTGGAAGACAGCTACCTCGCCAACTGCCTGGAAGAGATCCATATTTGTACCCATTCCAAAGAAAGGTGATCCTATAGAATGTGGAAATTATCAAACAATATCATTAATATCACACGCAAGTAAAATCTTGCTGAAGATAATTCAAGAATGGTTGCAGCAGTATAATGACAGAGAACTTCCAGAACTGCAAGGTGGAGTCAGAAGAGGATGTGGAACGAGGGATATCATTGCTGATGTCAGATGGATCTTGGCTCAAAGCAAAGAATACCAGAAAGATGTTTTATTGACTATGCAAAAACATTCGATTGCATGGATCATAACAAATTATGGCTAACATTGAGCAGAATGGGAATTCCAGAACACTTGATTGTACTCCTGAGGAACCTGTACACAGACCAGAAGGCTGTCATTTGAACAGAACAACAGAATACTGCATGGTTTAAAATAAGGAAGAGAGTGCATCAGGATTGTGCCCTTTCACCATACTTACTCAATCTATGTGCTGAACAAATAATCTGAGAAGCTAGACTATATGAAGAAATTGGCATCTGAATTGGAGGAAGACTCATTAACAACCTGTGATAAACAGATGATACAACTTTGCTTGCTGAAAGTGAGGATGACTTGAAGCAGCTAGTGATGAAGATTAAAAACTTCAATCTGCAATATGGATTACATCTCAACATAAAGAAAACTAATCTCCTCACAACTAGACCAATAAACACCATCACAATAAATGGAGAAAAGATTGCAGTTGTTAAAGATTTCATATTACTTGGTTCCACAATCAACACCCATGGAAGCAACAGTCAAGACATCAGACAATTGCACTGGGCAAGTCTGCTGCAAAAGACCTCTTTCAAGTGCTGAAGAGCAAAAATGTCTTCTTGAAGACTAAGGTGCACCTAACCCAAGCCATGGTATTTTCAATTTCCTCATATGCATGTGAGAGCTGGACAATGAATAAGGAAGACCAAATAAGAGTTGTTGGTTTTGAGTTATGGTGTTGGTGAAGAATACTGAAAGTACCATGAACTGCCAAAAGAATGAACAAAACTGTCCTGGAAGAAGTATAAGAGCTGGCATGCTCCTTGGAAGCAAGAATGGCCAGACTTCATCTCACCTACTTTGGTCATGTTGTCATAAGGGACCATTCCTTGGAGAAGGATATAATGCTTGGTAAAGTGGAGGGTCAGTGAAGAAGGGGAAGGCCCTCAATGAGATGGACTGACACACTAGCTGCAATGGTGGGCTCAAGTATACCAAGGATTATGAGGCTGGCACAGGACCAGGCAGTGTTTTGTTTAGTTGTACACTATTGTTGTCACTATGAGTCAGAGACAACTCAATAGCACCTAACAACAACAACAACATGGCTCGCAGTTCTATTTAACAAACCTGGAATCTACATGAATTGGATAGACTCCACACCAACTAGTTTGGGGTCCCAGTGGGGCTCAAATTGTTAGGCAACTAACTCAAAGGTTGGTGGTTCAATCTACCCAGAAGAGTCTTGGAAGGGAGGCCTGGTGATCTACTTCTGAAAGATCACAGCTATTGAAAATTCTATGGTGGGTCATTCTACTCTGACACCCATGGGGACCCCATAAGTCTGAATGAACTTGACAGCTGCTGGTTGGGTTTTTGTTTGTTTACTTTAAGTCATAGACTCTGGTTTCCTTCCCAAAGATTGAGAAGATAATATGAAATTATTATTTTTTAAATGATGGCAATTTTCTTTTTGGTAAAATCTCATGTCAACTATGTCCTTGTGAAGTTTGTATAATGGAGGGATTTTGTTTTTAGGTTAACAGTTCGTTTAATAATATTAAGGTAAATCAGGTAAGGTCCATGCAACATACTGAAAACTTCATCAGTTGCTTTTCCCAGTAAAATCCCACATAGCTTACTCTCACAATTCTTTTTCTAAGGTTAATCAGGATGTACACAAACGGGTGAGTACTGCCTATTTCAGTAGAAAGTGCATGCCACTTCCACTTTTGGAGCAAGTGGAACTTAGTACTAAAATAACTTTTTTTTTTTCCTTATTTAGTTTTTATTTCACTACTCCAGATCTCAGGAGCCACGACATCCAGTTAAACCTGGGGTCAGTATTTTATCATAATCATCTTTTTGTAAAAAGGGACTCTTATCTGCATGCCTTTTATTTCTTCCTCATTAATATACACAGTCAAATAAAAGAGTAGGGGCCTTCCAGATGCCCTCTTGGTAATAGCTTGTTAGTGTTCTCCTTCCCTTTGGGGCTGCAGGGATTCTCTCTCTCTCTTTCTAGGGTGGGGGTGGTTGACAGATCTGAAAAGTTAGAGAATAAAATTACAGAAAAGGGAAAACAAGAAATAGCTTTTATTATTATTATTATGCACTTAAACAGCCGTACAGAGATGAGCCTGGTAACTTCTGTGCTCTGTTTACATGGCTCCATATTACCTTCTGTTTTCAAATGTTGAGAAGTGCTTTGTGAAATGTAAGATGTTCCATCAAAATGCCTCTTCCCAGACTATCACAGTGGGTATGTGCTATAGGTAAGATAACCATCACCTCTAAGTTTCTTACTACAAACTTTTGGGGGCCAGTTGTAGAGGTAAATTTCTATGGATTAAGAATTGAGGAAACTGGTATGGGCATACAACATAATTTATAATTCAGGTGCCCTATTCACAGCAACTGAAATTTCACCTTTAGAAAATTATTCATAAGTGAGAATCAATGTTTAGGAAGCATTGAGTTTCTGTTTATGGTGATGGAAAATTAGGCAATGGATTTTGATCATGGTTGCACAACATGATTGATGTAATTGGTGTTACTGAATTGTACACGTGATAAATGTTGAACTGGCAAAGGTTGTGTTTTACTGGCAAAGGTTATGTTTACTTCCGTAGTGATACTGCCTCGGAAACCCAAGGAGGGGTTGCTATGAGTCAGGGCCGACTTGATGGTTAATAACAACAACAAAATATATATATATGTGTAAGGAAGGTTGGGCAATCCTACTTCCATAGTGATACTGCCTTGGAAACCCAAGGAGGGGTCACTATGAGTCCGGTAGGACTCAACGGCACATAACAACAATATATATATATATATATACATATATGCTACTCCTTGGAAGTAAGATGGGGCAATCTACTTCCATAGTGATACTGCCTCTGAAACCCAAGGAGGGGTCACTATGAGTCGGGTCCGACTCCATGGCACATAACAACAACAGTATAGGTCTGGGAATGGGCAAGAGATAAGGGTGGGGTAGCCCTGGTGGTGCAAAGGTTAAGTGCTCTGCTGCTAACTGAAAGGTTGGCAGTTTGCATCTGGCCATCTGCTCCTATAAAGATTGTTGTTGTTATTGTTATGTGCCGTCGAGTCGGACCCGACCAATAGCGACCGCTCCTTGGGCTTCCGAGGCAGTATCACTATGGAAGTAGATTGCCCCAGCTTCCTTCCGAGGAGTAGCTGGTGGGTTTGAACCACCAGGCTTCTGGTTAGCAGTCAAATGCCTTAGGCACTACACCACCAGAGCTTCCTCTATAAAGATTACAGGCTAGAAAACTATGGAGCAGTTCTATGCTGCATGAGCGTGCATGCTTGAGTGAGTGTGGGCCACCACAGGCAAGTGTAAATTAAAAAAGCAAACAAACAAAAAAACCCATTACCACTGAGTTGATTCAAACTCATAGTGACAGATAAATATAGGACAATAAAAATGAATCAGGGCAGGAGGTGTGGATGCTGCCCTTCTACCTTGTCCTTTAGGGTAGAAGAGCACACAGGGGATTGTGAAAGGGAGATGCTTCTTTGAGGCAAAGCACTCCACTGTAGGAAGACAGGATGCTAGATAAAAGTCTAACTTAACCCTGAGGGAATATTTTTAAGTAATGGGTTGAAATTGAACCTGCTATCATGGTAAGTGGTTCTTTATTGAAAACAAAATTTCAAGCTTAGGCTCTGAAATGGATTTTACTCTGAAAATTAAACCCATTTATAAAGGAAGTGAGTCGAAGGAATGTGTAGCTGTGGGCTCTCAAAATACTCTGCCAGTGTTGATGTCTGAGGCTTGCGTATGACCCTCTTAGAACATCTCCATCCTTACCACACCTCTTTGTTGCAGATTCCTCCTGTGCATCCTTTAATGCGCCTGGCTGCAAAGCTCGCCAACCGAAGGATGAAAAGATTTCTGCTGAGAGTTTGTGCTCTTTATATTCCATAATTTTTTTTTTTTTTTTGAAATGCCACTAACAGTTCTTTTAAACATGGTGCCGTGGGGCTCACTTTTAGTCTCTCCTTGAATCTAAGAATCCACCTAAGAAAGCCCGGGGCCAGTACCACTGGTTGACTGACCTTGCACCAAATCCTTAATTTCCTAGAGCCTCAGTTTTCCCAACTGTTACCCATGGGAGCTGTACAGGATGAGGGAGGGACTGCCTGTGTGCTGCCCCGTTCATTTCATCCTCTGTTTTCCTCTCCATAGCCCTATGTTTGGGGGTTTTGTTTGTTGTTATTGTTTTTAACTTTCCCTGTGCCTGCTTCTTCCTCCTGACGTGAACATTTTACCTTGATGAGTTACTTTCTGCTTCCACCATTCCCTTCTCCTTTGTCCACATTTCAGAGCCTTTTATGTTTGTTTTGTTTTTTAAGGGTAGAAGTGACAAGTTTCAATAATGGCTGAACCTGTTAAAATGTTAATAAAAATTGGATTACTTGGTAGCAAAAAAAAAAAAAAGAGATCCTTTAGGACACTGTGAGGACTGGTCAGATGGATCAACTTACCTCAGTTTTCCCAGGACTTTCCCGATTTTAGCTTTGAAAATTCCAAGATCCCTGAGACACCCCTCAGTTCTGGGAAAATCTGGTACGGTGGGTCATCCTAAACCAGGCAGCAGTTTGTCTGATCCCCTGCTGAGTTAGCCTTCAGGGTGAATCTGACTTGATTCTTAGCCAAGCCCACGAGGCAAAGAAAAAGCTGAAAATAGCTTAAACTTTTCTGAAAAACTGAACACTTGCCTAAACCTTTGGTCAATCTAAAAGTTGGAGCTGTTGGGAAAGACAATGGTACAAATGAATATTCAAATCATGGAAATATGCTGCCTTCCAGCAGGAACATGTCATTAGATACATGGTTAGCCTGTTCCCTTGAATTACTTTTTCACACCTTACTTCTGACTCCTTTAGAATGGAAGCAGGGTAGTGCAGGATCCCAGCAAATCTACTACTAGACTCAGGGATGTGGTTTCAGTTGAATTAACCTGTGCCTCATTCCCTCATAGGATTCAGGGCCTGCTGCAACAGACTTTACCAAGAAGGTATGTAAGTTCTGTGGAGATCATAACCCTCAAATGCCGCGTCCAGCACAGCAGCATAGGTCATGAAACAGAGGAACATGAAAGGATTAAAGGATTAAGAGAAACAGGGCCAGGTGGACACTCTGCATATTCTGTGAGAGCGATCCCTGATGCATCCGCTCTGATTTATTTATACATTAATACATGATTACGTCATTATTCTTGGTATTTCCTTAGTACAATCAAGTATTTTCTACAATATAATCAAGTATTTTCTACAATGTTAAAATTTTACTCTTACCCAGACCCAGAGGTAATGGATGATTAGTTGGACTAAAAGCTATTACAGGGATAGTAAATGATTACTGAAATAAATTATTCTAAGGTATGAGATATTCCATAAAGATGACAAACATACGTTACTGGAACAATGTTTTGCCCTCAACACACAAAGTTCTGCCAAGTAAGCATTGAAGCATAAAAGAGGCCTTGCCTTCTCTAGCTGCTGTTAGAATAAGTGCCTTGCAGTCCTGTCCTTTTTAAAATCTTTCTCTTGGTCTCCAACATGCAAAAAAACACCAATAGCAGAAGCCAGAGAAGTGCTTGCAGCCTGCTCACCTTGCAGCCCCTCTAGACTACTGGCAAGAACTATTCTTAACAAATGATCCCAAATCTCTTCTCTGAAGCTGAGCATTTAATTGGAGGTTTCCCTGGGCTTGCCATGGGGCAATGCTTCTGGCTATCAGTATTTTATCTCCAGTCCTGCAAATGAATCACTTGGGGACATCTACTCCTAGGAATTTGCTTTCTGTGGCTCCTGGGCCTAAATTTGGGAGATTATAGAAGTGGGCATGGACCCCATAGACCAGTGGTTCTCAAACTTTTGTGCGCATCAGAATCACCTGGAAGGCTTGTGAGCCCCAGCCCCAGAGATTCAGTAGGTCTGGAGTAGGGGCTAAAAATGTGTACTTCAAACAAGTTTTGGATGTTGTTGATGCTTTGGGGTCCAGGGCCTACACTTTGAAAACTGATACTAATATGCATTTCAGAAAGACCTAGGTACAGTGATTGATAATGGTTTATGTTTTTATATTGCAGGATTACACTGCCACCTTGGGACGACCATTTTTCCTTTTCAGGGTATAAGACATTTTCTCTTCTTTATTTTCTAACTCTGATTTGAATTCGCTCCTGCCATCCCACATGTGGAACAATTGCACAATCAGCACAATCAGGGCTAATAGTGAGTTGGTGAATAAGGGTGGGGGAGAGTCCTTCACCTGCTTACACAGGGCACAGCTATGTGTCAAAATCTCCTTCTACAAACTTGATACTTGCAAAGGAAGGATCCCAAGTCATAGGACGCAGAGCACCATGGCTCCAGAGAGCAGGGGCTGGGCCACACCAAAGCCTGAGTCCATGTTCCTGAGCATTGAGGTCCATACAAGGCAGTGGTGGTTCAAGGATAGAATTCTTGCCTTACATGTGGATGGCCAGGGTTTAATTCCCAGCCAAGGCACCTGATATGCAGTCGCCACCCTTCTGTCAGTGGAGGCGTGTCTTGTTATGAAACTGAACAAGTTTCAGCAAAAATTCTATACTGAGATGGACTAGTAAGAGGCCTAGAAGTCTATTTCTGAAAAATCAGCCAGTGAAAACTCTATGGAATCACAATGGCCCAATTCAGAATCAATCATGGCTCGGGACTGGGCAGAATTTCATCCCATTGTGCATGGAGTCTCCAGGAGTCAGGGACCAACTTGATAACAGCTAATGACAAAGTCCACATGTAGCCCCAAAACACCCTGGCAAGAGGAGTCTGGGTACCACCCTCTCCTTCTACCCTGGTGAAACAGTAGGCTTTTGGAAGGGTCAAGGAGTCATGAGAGTGATACTTTAGTTTTTAATCTCCTATTCACTAGCTACTTTCACTCGGCAGATACTCGGTATTTGCCTTAGAAAAACATTAGAACTACACTTGATCAGTGCTCTTCCCTAAACTCTACTCTTTGGAGCACTGGTGCTAAGAGATACTTTGCGAAATATCAAATAAGATTGGAAAACAAGGCATCTGATATTCTTGAAGATTTGCAATGCACGCTAGCACATTACAGGCTGTGCAAGAAACCACCTATTTAACTTGGCTTAAACTTATTTGACCAAGGAAGCTCTTAATTACACCCTCCTGCTCCCCACACACTTTTTTTGGTCTGCAGGACCTAGTGGGGTTGTTCTTTGGAAAGTACTTTGAGAAACAGTGGATCTCCATGATCTCTTTGGAATTAGAAGTCCTGTGATGAACGATTTGAGGACTTTCCTGCCAGATAAACAAAGGCTAAGGTTGGAGGTTGTGGAGTGGAGATCAGTGTCGGAGCTCTAGGAGCAGGAAAGGAGCCTGGAGTACTGCACAGAGGGCCTAGGACAGTAAGGGGCTGGGGCTTACCAGGGGATGCCCCACTGGAGATTACTGACATCCAAATTAGAAGAATAACTGTAGGGTCCAACGGAGAGAGGATCTGAAATAAAGACATAAGATCCTGACAGTTCTGTCTCAGTATCTGCAGCTACAATTTTTTTTTTTCCACAGCCAAGAAATGGAAGGAACACTGAAGAGAATGTTCAGTAGACTATTTCAAAGGTCAGTTTCATTGCAGCTTTTCTCTTCCAAGTAAATGCCATGTATCTAACCAGTTCTCCTTTTCTAGGAAGGAGATACAGCCACGGGGGCAATTGTTTGAAGAAAGGGAGACCATGTAGAAACACTGACAACTTTCCTTTCCTGCTCACAGCACCACATAAGCCCCCATTGAGCCTGACTGTTCTGGGCAAAAATAACAGCCTTTGCTGCCATGCCCAGCTCGCTGTAGTTGTGTTGTCTCCTCCTATGAGGGGGATGAAGGCTCTACACAGCCCAGCTGGGTCCTCCATGATATCTCACCTGGCTCCCCTGATGAGGGATAAAAACATCCTCACATGCTTTAGGAGGACACCACGGAGTCCTTGGGAGTTACTAGGTCCTTAGTGGGAACATTTCTGAGTACAGCCAGACAAGGCTGTCCCCTCAATTCAATGGTGCTTTGAGACACAGAGTTTAAATCTGGGCAGATTCCTTGGCCTTCAGGCCTGTGGAAAAGGAGATCTAGGCACAAGAGCAACTCTGTACCTCTTCTGCTTCTGATGGGGCTGTGGTCCTGGGTTATGAAACCTGAGGATGCATGACCTGCCCATGCATCTCAGCCTCCCTCCTGGAGACCCATCCCAACAGCCCAGCAGCCCAAAGCTTCAGCAGGTGCCCAAGATATGTGTCCAGATATATGGGAAACATAACCACCCAGGGGAAAAAAAGAGGAAGATGTTCCCTCAGGCAGCAACACTCACACAAACCTAATGCCCTAGTTAGATGTAGCAAAAACAAATCTTAAAAGCATTGATGATGGAGAAGGGAAGCTGGACATTTATGATACATCAAACTGAGGTATAATTTTAAAAACATTTGGTGTAATAACATGCTCACAGACCTTGTCTCAATTCTGAGAATGATTTCACCTGAGCTCTACATTTTTCTTTTCTTTTTCAGAATTTAATGGTAAAGGAAAATCTGGATCTGATAAGGCAATCCAGTGATCATTCTGAACTTTGAGAAATGTCAAATTTCTTTCTGTGAACAATATCTACAGATATTTATCTTCCTCTGGATTCAGTAGAATATTCTGTTGTATAAATAAATAATGTAATATTCACACAACATTTTAATTTTTATTGAAAAGTCTTGGGATAGATTGTATGTATTTTTATACCATTTTTGGTATTGCTTTAGCAAGCCCCAACTGTCTTGTTATCACTGAGAATTAAAAGCATGGGCTTGGATTAGGCTGACTGGTTTTACCTGACTCTTCCCTTGTTTAGCTGGGTTACTATTATGGATTAAATTATATCTTCCTTCCCCCAAAATATGTGTTGCCATCTGCTAAAATAATCGAAACTCAAAGAAAATGAAACATAAGGTTTATGCTGAGTAGTTATCCTATGTGCATATAAGGAGACTATTCTGATTCTAAAAAAAAAAACAAAAACAAAAACAAACGGCTCACAGCAGGTTAGTTACAATGAAGCTTATAAAGAGAAAAGAAGGAAGAACAGGAAATCAACCATTCTCTAATTTCAAGGTGATTGATTAAACCCTGCCCTCTCCATTTCACTGAGATCAGTTGATAGCAGGTTACCAGGTAGTCTGGTCTGCTGCTAAAATTTTGGATCACCTGCAACCATGAGACCTTTTGAAATTTAAATTAACTAAGTCCACTGTATTTTTCATTAAATCATGAAGTAAAGGTTTTGTGATGTAGGTTGGTATTGACTCAGTGGCAATGGGTTGGATTGTTTTTTGCTTTTGTTTTTGAGCTGGAAAGAAACACATTTCACCAGGCTGTAAAGTTGATTAGCAACTTTGGGAGAGAAGAGTATGCCACTGAAGCTGCAGGCAAGATCAATTTTGGGTCAGAATTTTTTTTAGATTTATGGGTAAGAAAAAAAAAAAAACCCTCCTAAAATCAAAGTAAGATGCTTGTTATTTTTTTCTTTGACAAATCCTAACTCCTGTATCTGTAGAGAAAGAGAAGAAGTCATGATGGTGCAATGGTTAAAGCACATAACTGATAACTGAAAGGTCAGCAGTTTGAACTTACCAGCTGCTCCATAAGAGAAAGAGGGGACAGTCTGCTTCTGTAAAGATTACAGCCTTGGAAACCTTATGGGGCAGTTCTCTATCCTAAAAGGTCACTATGAGTCAGAATCAACTCAATGGCTAACAGTTCGGTTTTTTTTTTGGTTTTGTATGTTGTTGTTGTTGTTGTTGTTATGTGCCGTCGAGTCGGCCCCGACTCATAGCGACCCCTCCTTGGGTTTCCGAGGCAGGATCACTACGGAAGTAGGATTGCCCAACCTTCCTTCCGAGGAGTGGCTGGTGGGTTTGAACCGCCAGCCTTCTGGTTAGCAGTCAAGTGCTTTAGCCACTATGCTACCAGAGCTCCTTGGTTTTGTATAGGTAGATATAATCTTGTTTGGGAATAAGGCTTCTTTGTTATGTTAATGAAGTCACATAGTATAGGTTGTATCCTACACCTAATCGCCTCTGAGTAATACAAAGAGCAGCATAGACACAGAACATAAACAAGCGGATGATAGATGCCACACGAAGATTGCCAAGGAGACAAGGATCTTTCCCAAGAGCCAACAAAGAAAGGGCCTTCTCCTAGAACCAGCAACCTGAATTTGGACTTGTAGCCTCCTAAACTGAGAGCATAAATTTCTGTTCTTTAAAGGTACCCACTTGTGGTATTTCCATTACAGCAGCACTGGGTAACTCAGTTACCGTGGGCAGGTCACTTCGCATCCCTGTGCCTCGGTTCCTCCATGGTAAAATGGGACTGTTAACAGCAGTGCCTTCTTCACATAGCTTTTGTGAGGATTAAGAAGATCATTCATAAAGGGCTTAACATGGTGGTGGTACACAGCAAACGCTCAATAGTGTTGGTTAAAACTATACTTAAAAGATGATTTTAATTACACAATGGTACCAAATGGACTGCCTCTAACGAGAATGCTACTTCTATATTGCGTAATGCTTGAATTTACAACACTAAGTTAAACATGACAATTCCAGACTCCTTATGAAACCATGAGGCTCAGCCCTTTACCTTTTTGGGGTCTTTCTCCATAAATAGCATTTGGTTTCCAGACCTCCCAGGATTGTCCTAAGGAATAAACAATGATGCAATACAAGGTGAGAACCTGTCATAACACTTTGGACCCAGGTAATGTAGTAATTGAAGTCCCAGCAGCAACAAAGGCAACAAAGGCCTACCCAAAGAAGAAATTTTAAACCCTCCAATGGACCTTAAACTGGACTCTGCCACTATTATAATACACACAATGAACCAAACCTCCACTGAATATATTTTTTTTTTAGCTTCTCGGGTTTCTTGTCAAATTTAAAGGTTCTCTTCTTTTAATGTTAGTATGACATCACATTTCTATAATTAGTTCTCAATTTTAATGTTTATAAGCTTCTGTAAGAAGTCTTAAGTCTATTTTCTTGAATAAAATAATGTAAGCCCCCATGGTACATATTGCCACACAGAGATGAAATGAGCAAACCTAATTCTTCCTAACATATTGCAGATGGAGGGATCATGATGCTGTCCTGAGGCCCTGCAGCAGGGAGGAACCAGGGTAGGTTTGACCTCTGGGTGCTACCCAGGTCCTGTAAGCAAATCTAGAGCTGACTAGGCCTCACAGCTCCTTGGAAGGGTGAGTGGATACAACATCAGTGGTGAAATGCTATTAATGCAAGTCTTCAGAAATGATCCTTGATTTTGAGGTGGACCAAGGATGGCTATTTCTGGGCACAGGAGTGGGATGGATTGAACATTCAGAGTTGGGTTGTAAAAGAAGTTACAAAGGTACAATACCTAACATCTCAGCCCTTGATCCTTTATTTAAAGGTGGCATACCTAGTGCATGGAACCCAAGATGGCAAGAGAGTTTGTTATATATTAAAGGTGAGATGGACTATACGGAGTTGCCACACACTCTGAGACCTAATCAGCTGTAAGTCCTTTATTTATGGGGTTGAGAGGTGATTTATGAGTAAGGAAAAAAAATAAAAATAAAAACCCTCCTAAAAGCAAAATCATCTTTTAAATCATCATGCCAGAAAGGACTCTGAAACCAGAAGAACAGCCTCACAGGGTTTATAAAGACAAAACCCACAAACGGGCAGGGTGTAATATTGAGTGTCTCTTTTCTATCCTTTGAAAGCAATCTTTTACAGAAACAGAAAGCAATGTTAAACTTAATTTAGCAAGTAACACCTGTAAGGAAACTTCTTGGCCTTGTAGTTAGGCTCATCTGCTCTGGGAGCTTCAAGTAGGACTTAGCCTTTGCAAGTAGACTTTCACAGAAGCCAAAAAAGCATTATACTTGCTCTAGCAACTCACACTTATAGGCAACACTTGCATCGTGGTCTGTCTCTGTGGTTGGCATAGGGGCTTAACTAGGTCTCCATGTTCTGCCAGAATGGATGGCCTGTAGCCTTTCAGTTGAAACAGGATGGGGTGGTCTAGACCTGTAGCTTAAGGGAAAAAACTTTATGGGGGTATCAGCTTGTCAAGATGGAATTAGTTCAAGTTCACCAGCAGCCAAATAATCTTGGGAAAGTGTATGAATTGGCTTAGGAAATTAGGATGGGTTGCAGAATTGGAGAGGTTAAGTAGGAATCCTCCTCCAACTTTACTTGAGGTTTCAGATTATTTTCCAACCCAACCTGTTTCAACACTCTCACTTCCTTAGTCTTTATAAAGTTATTTTTCTTGTGAATCTCAATATCTTAAAGAAAAAAAACATGCTTGGCCTCAACCAACCTTCTCACAGAGTTGGGAAAATTCCACTTCTGGACAATTTTACTTTTGCTCAATTCCCCAATCCCTTTGCTGACTCTTTCAGCTTAATATTAAAACCATCAATTTGCCTCAGGAGATTAAGTCACAATCAATAGAAACCCTAAAGGAGAAGGTGGTAGGACTTACTTTATTTATGCTCTTAGTCTTTGTCTTCCAGCCATTGGTTAAATAGCACTTAAGGGATTGCTTTAATAAAGCAGTGCTTAGGAGAAAGAAGCTTTCCATGCATGGCAGCTCTAAAGATCCTGGGCAGCTGGGCAGCCCGGCAACTGATCATATAACTGTGAACTTGGAAGGGGAGGTGGTTGAAGGAAGTGCTACCATTTGTACCATTCCCCGAGGAAGATTAAGCACGACCTTGAGCAGGTGAAGAAGAATAAGGACTATATGTGGCAAGGAGAGCAACAGGAGACTTATTTTATGCTGGATTGGCACAAGTGATGGACATTTGTACTTTTTATAAAGTATAAGGTCCCCTCCCACTTGGCTAGCAAACAAAAAGAAAATTTTCATAAGGAGGCTTATATTACTTAGGATAAGAGACACAATGTTAATGTGGTTTAAAGAACAAATAAATTTATTTTTATCTCTAGCTTTCAGTCCTGATGTGGATGACCTAGATTAATGGAGCAGCTCTATTCTTTGAGCTGTTTAGAGGTACCAGCACCTGCTGCCACTGGGAAGACACTGACTCATGGTGACCTGACATGTGTCAGGGTAGAGCTGTGCTTCATAGGATTTTCAAAGGCTTCTATTTTTGGAGGTAGATTGCCACGTCTTTCTCCCAAGGTGCCTCTGGGTGGACTCAAACCTCCAACGTTTTGGTTAGTAGTGGAGAGTGTTAGCTGTTTGCACCATCCACGAACTCTATTTAGAAACACAGGACATTGAAAATCATTGCCTCACTATACTCTGCATCTTCAAAGCTGGGTTGACACCAGTTGTGCCCAGTTTGGAGTAGAGGAGTGCATGCACAGTGTTTTAAGGCCCACCCTGGAAGTAGCACACTTCAATTCCCTCCATTGGTGAGAAGTCAGCAAGAGGACCACACTCAGGGAATGTAGTCCATACCTGGTCATGTCCGTTTACAACTCTGTTGCCTTAGATCTGAAAGAGAAGAAGAATGGGTTTGGTGGGCAACCAGTTGTCTCTTATCCCTCAGCATAAAAATAATGCTGTGATGTACTGGGAGAGGTTTGTCTTGGTGCTGCAGGGCCTGGTGAGATGCTCTACCAGCAGGAAGCAAATCTCCTTCCCTACCTCACGTGAGTGACACATGATGTAACAGAATGACTATCTACCCAAACTGGAGGCCATGGAGAAGAGATGAGATGCTGCTGGCCATCCTGGTAAAAAGAGGGAAAATATTGAGTCTAACTAGAGGGGTTTATGGCTTAATGACTCCAAGAAGGATTGGCTACATGGGGCTTCCCTGGGAAGCTCAAGTGAAAGGCGATTGTCTGTTGAAGAGATCCTGATGAGGGAAGACAAATTGAATAAACTCACTGCTGTCGAGTGGGATCCGACTCATAGTGACCCCTCCTTGGGTTTCTGAGGCAATATCATTACAGAAGTAGATTGCCCAACCTTCTTCTAAGGAGTGGCTGGTGGGTTTGAAACACCAGCTTTCTGGTTAGCAGTCAAATGTCTTATTCATTGTGCCACCAGAGCTCCCGAAAGGATGAAAAGACATGCATGATCTGGCCCCTGCCTGCCTCATAATTCACCACCATGCTCCACGCTTCCTCCTGTCTCAGGGCCTTTGCATTTGTATTTTATGCTCCTCTTTTCCTTTCACTATACTTATTCAATCTGTATGCTGAGCAAATAATCTGAGAAGCTGGACTATATGAAAAAGAAAGCAGCATCAGGATTGGAAGAAGAGTTATTAACAACCTGTCATATGCAGATGACACAACCTTCTTTGCTGAAAATGAAGAGAACTTGAAGCACTGATGATGAAGATCAAAGAGTACACTCTTCAGTAGGGATTATACCTCAACATAAAGAAAAAAAAAATCCTCACAACTGGACCAATAAGCAACATCACGGTAAATGGAGAAAAGATCAAAATTGTCAGGGGGTTCGTTTTACTTGGATCCACAATCAACACCCATGGAAGCAGCAGTCAAGAAATCAGACATTGTATTGCATTAGGAAAATCTGCCTCTTTAAAGTGTTGAAGAGCAAAGATGTCACTTTGAAGACTAAGGTGTGCCTAACCCAAGCCATGGTATTTTTAATCGCCTCGTATGCATGTGAAAGCTGGACAATGAATAAGAAAAACTGAAGAAGAATTACTGACTTTGAATTATGGTGTTGGTGGAGAATACTGAACATACCATGAACTGCCAGGAGAATGAACAAATCTGTCCTGGAAGAAGTGCAGCTGGAAGCTGGAATGCTCCTTACAAACGAGCATGACCAGACTTTGCATCACCTATTTAGATCATGTTGTCGGAAGGGACCATTTCCTGCAGAAGGATACCATGGTTGATAAAGTAGAGGGTCAGCAAAAAAAAAAAAAAAAACTCTCAACAAGGTGGACTGACACAGTGGCTGCAATGATAGGCTCAAGTACAGCAGGGTTTGTGAGGATGTTGTTCAACTGGGTGGTGTTTCTTTCTGCTGTACATAAGGTCACAGTGAGTCATAGTTGACTCAATGTCATCTAACAACAACAATAACAACATGCTCCTCTTTGCCTGACCCTGACAACTCCTGCTTATCCTGCACATTTTAGCCCACAGACCCCTTGCTCAGAGAAGTCCTCCCTGATTCTCAAGACCAGATCAGGTTATACACCCTCACAGTCCCTTGATCTGAGATTTTCTGTCATTGCCATTTATATGTATATATTTGTGAAGTTCTTTGGTATTGTTTGTCTCTCCACTTGCTGATAAGTTCTACAAGACAGAGTCTGTCTCTCTTTTGCTTAGTGTACATCCCTCACTAAGCACACTAGGCACGTGATAGGCACTTGATAAATCCTTGAGGCATAAATGGTGAATAAAATAGATTGGACCTTTTCAGCACCTTGCTTGACTCTCTGTCCCATTTGAATGATTGATCTTTCCCTCATCTGACTCCTTGGATCTGGTGACAACACTCTCTCCTGGTTCCAGTTTTTCTTCAGCTTCCTTTCTGGGCTCCTTTTCCATCTATCTAAAGATTTTATGTTCTCAAGTACTATCTGTTCTTGACTCCCCCCAAAGCAAAACCAAATTCGTTGCCATTGAGTTGATACCAACTCATGGTGACCCCATGTTTTATGAAGTAGAACTATTCCATAGACTTTTCTTGGCTGTAATCTTTACAGAAGCAGATCTGCAGTCCGGTCTTCTGTGGCACCATTGGGTGGGCTCAAACCACCAACCTTTAGGTTAGCAGACAAGCGCAAACTATTTGTAACACCCAGGGACTTTGCCTTTGATCATTCTACCTTATACTCCCCCTGGATGCTCTTGTCTGTGTACAGAACCTATAAAATTGATACCCACCACTGAGTTTACAGGAGACCCTCCTCTCCTCTTCCAGCAGAGGAAGGGTATTCAATTTATCTCAGCCTAGGTGGACATGGGACATTGTGCTCTGTGAGGTAGCCAAGGAAGAGGGCACCATGGGAAGTAATCAAAGAAGGAAGCTTCATTTTGGACACACAACTCATCTCCTGACTATCCCTGTGGTGGGGAGAGGGGCAGGGTGGGGATGTGAGTGGGAGCAGCACTAAATGCTGTGTGTTCACTTGGAGTCCTCTCTGCCTGAACACCCTTGATGTTCAGCCTCCACTTAGTTACTGTAACTGGGCACTACTATTCACCTTACGGTTTGTATTATATCCTCTGAGTATATCCTCAGTGCAAGTTTTTTGAAGCAGGAGTTGAGTCCAATTAATCATTAAGTTCTGAGCACCTAAGACATCTTACAGTAGTGTGATGGTTAATGTTACGTGTCAACTTGGCTAGACTATGATTCTCTGTGGTTTGACAGACACTATGTAATCACCTTCCATTTTGTGATCTGATGTGAGCAGCTAATGAGTTGAAAAGTGAGTTTCCTTGGAAGTGTGCCCTGCCTCCAGTACATAAATGGATGTTCTGGCAAAGCTTGCTCTCTTCTTCACTGCTGCACTCTTCTGATTGCCTGACTTTTGGTTCTTGAATATAAACCTACAGAGGTCTCCAACCTGCTATCTGACCTGCAGATTTTGAATTCACCAATCCCTGTAACCCTATGACCCAGCAGAGATCTCCAACCTGCTGCCTAACCCACAGCTTTGGGACTTGCCAGCCCCTGGAATTAGTGAGCCATTTCCTCACAACTGCATGAGGCATTTCCTTGGAGAAATATTTTTATGTGCTTCTCTGGTACTGAACCTTTAAAGAACACAGACTAAGATAAACAGGCTCTCAATAAGTGTTGGAGTGGATGGATGGATAAAGGAATGTGCAAAAGCTAAGTGCCTACAACATAATTAATAGAATAAACTGAAACCAAACCAAACTCACTGCCATCGAGTCGATTCGACTCCTAGCGACCCCTCCTTGGGTTTCCGAGGCAGTATCTCTACAGAAGAAGATTGCCCAGTCCTCCTTGCGAAATACATATCACCAAATTGTACATTTGAAAAACACTGAACTGGAAAATCTTGTGTGACGTATATTTTTACAACAATTAAAAGAGAGAGAGAGAGAAAAAAGAAGATAAATGCTTTGCCAACAACTGAGGTACTAAAATTATATACTAGCTTAATTCAGATAGATTGGATTCATCAAGTCACAAAGCCTTAACTTTAGTATGCTGTAATTATCTGAACAAGTTCCTTAGATGGAGAATGCTGATAGTATTAGTGACAGTAGAGATAGTAATTTGATTAAACGAAAAACTACTGTGCTTGATTTACAACTCAGAAGACTAGGTCTGTGTGAATTAGTACAAGAAAATATGTAATGCTATGTGTAGGCATGGAATATAACTTGGACTGCCAGAAGAATGAACAAATCTCCCTTGGAAGAAGTACGGCCAGAATGCTCCTTAGAAGTGAGATGATGAGACTTTGTCTCTTGTACTTTGGACATATTAATAGGCCTCAGAAACCCAATGAGGGTATCTATGAATTGGAATCAACTTGATTGATGGTAGTGAGTTGGGGTTTTTTTGTTTTTGTTTTTGTTTTAGAAAGGGACATCATGCTTGGTAAAGTAGAGTGTCAGCAATAATGAGGAAGACCCTCAACCAGATGGACTGGCACAGTGGCTACAACAATAAACTCAAACATAACAATGAGTGAAAGGATGGTGCAGAACCCGGCAGTGTTTTGCTCTGTTGCTCTGAGTCGAAGCTGACTCACCCACACCTAACAACAAAAGGGCTAAAAAATTAAAGGCCCAGCAATTACAGCAGCAACAAAGCCCTACCCAAAGAAGAAATTTTAAACCTTTCAATGAACCTTAAACTGGACTCTGCCACTATTGTAAAACAAACAAACAAACAAACAAAAAAACCATCCAATGGAAAAATGAATGTTTCAAATCAGAGAATAAACACAAGTTTCCTGCCCCAACCACTCTTCCACCTTTGTTAATTTAATAGAGACAGTTTTGTCTAAATGGATTTGCCATTTACAATTTAATGAAAAGAGGGAAATAATAATTTTTGCCTGAAAACCAGAACTTAGGGATGGATAACATTAAAAATAAAAGAGGCTCTTTGCAATATGCAAGCCCTTACTGTGACTTATCAAAACTCTACTTGTTCAGGCTCTCTCCACCCCTCAAAGCTGTTTCTCAGATTTTGCATGCAGATTTGCAAGTTTTACAATTTCCAAATGAATCTGTTTTGTTAAAACATTTAGCTACTGGTAGACATAAAGTTTCTAGAGAAAAGCTACAATTCTGTCAAAATACATAAGTCATTTAATCTCTATAGAAGGCATTTCTATTGATCTCAAGAGAAAAGAAGCTATAGCAGCCTTCCCTTTTACCTAAAACAAAGAAAGAGTTAAGGGAATTTTAGGGCTCTGTGGCTATTTTTGAGCTTGAATTCCTAACTTTTATTTCATGGAGCAACATTTATTGTTGCTGCTATTGCTATGTGCCATCAAGTCGTCTCCGACTCATAGGGTCCCCTCCTTGGGTTTCTGAGGCAGTATTTCTGCAGAAGTAGATTGCCCAAGGGAGCTCTGGTAGCATAGTGCCTAAGGCACTGGACTGCTAACCAGAAGGTTGGAGGTTCAAACCCACCAGCCACTCCTAGAAGGAAGGTTGGGCAATCTACTTCTGTAGTGATACTGCCTTGGAAACCCAAGGAGGGGTCGCTATGAGTCAGGCCAACTAGACGGCAAACAACAACAACAACAACAACAGATTGCCCAATCTTCCTTCCTAGGAGTGGCTCATGGGTATTTAAAAACCTGTCAGCCTGATCCATTATATCTTATCCCAAAAAATCAAGGGGGTAAAAACTAAATTAAAAGAAGCTTTGACTAACACACCTAATTACCACTTTCACCACGTATCTGTCAGTTTGTCGCACTATGGTGGCATGCATGTTGCTATGAGGTTGGAGGCTATGCCATGGGTATTTCAAATACCTGCAGGGTCATGTATGGTGGACAGGTTTCAGCTTCACCTTTCAGACTAAGACAAACTGGAAAGAAAGATGGGACCATCCACTTCTGAAAAAATTGCCCAGGGAAAACCTTATGAATAGCAGGGAAACACTGTCTGATGTACTACTGGATATTTTACATATAGCCCAGAAGCATTGTCTGATACAGTGCTGGAAGATGAGCCCCTCAGATTGGAAGGCACTCAGAATATGTCTAGGGAAGAGCTGCCTCCTCATAGTTGAGTCGACCTTAATGCCATGGATGGAGTATAGCTTTTGGCAGCTCCATTTGCTAATGGGGCATGACTCAAAATGGGAAGAAACAGCTGCAAACATCCACTAATAATTGGAATGTGGAATGTATGAAATATGAATACAGGAATATCGGAAGTTGTCAAAATGAAATGGAACACATGAAGATCTATATCCTAGGCATTAGTGAACTGAAATGAACTGGTCATTGGCCATTTTGAATCAGACAATCATACGGTCTACTATGCCAGGAATGACAAATTGAAAAGGAATGGCATCACATTCCTTGTCAAAAAGAATGTTTCAAGATCTATCCTGAAATTCAGTGCTGTCAGTGATAGGATAATATCCATATGCCTACAAGGAAGAACAGTTAATATGGCTATTATTCAAATTTATAGATGAATCAGTAAAGCCAAAGATAAAGAAACTGAAGATTTATAACAACTTCTGCAATCTGAAATTGACCAAACATGCAATCAAGATGTATTAATTATTACTGGTGATTGGAATGCAAAACTTGGGAACAAAGAGGAAGCATCAGTAGTTGGAAAATATGGCCTTGGTGACAGAAATAACGCTGAAGATCGCATGACAGAATTTTTCAAGACCAATGACCTATTTATTGCAGATACCTTTTTTCAACAATGTAAATGGAGGCTAACACATGGACTTCACCAGATGAAATACACAGGAATCAGATTGACTACATCTGTGGAAAGAGGCAATGAAGAAGCTCAGTATCTTCAGCCAAAATAAGGCCATGAGCTGACTGTGGAACAGACCATCAATTGCTCATATGCAAGTTCAAGTTGAAGCTGAGGAGAATTAAAACAAGTCCATGAGAGCCAAAATATGACCTTGATTAAATACCACCTGGATTTAGAGACCATCTGAAAAATGGATTTGATGCATTGAACACCAATGACCAAAATCAGATGAATTGTGGGGTGATATCAAGAACATCATACATGAAGGAAGTAAAAGATCATTAAAAAGACAGGAAAGGAGGAAAAGACTTTGAAACTTGCTCTTAAACGGAGAGTAGCTAATGTGAAAGGAAGAAATGACAAGATAAAAGATTTCAAAGAGCAGCTCGAGAAGACAAAGTCAATTATTATAATGAAATGTGCAAAGACCTGGAGTGAGAAAACCAAAAGGAAAGTACACACTCGACATTTCTCAAGCTAAAACAACTGAAGAAAAAATTCAAGACTCAAGTTGCAATGTTGAAGGGTTCTATGGGCAAAATGTTGAATGATGCAGGAAACATCAAAAGAAGATGGAAGGAATACACAGAGTCACTGTACAGAAAAGAAATAGTCAATGTTCAACTATTTCAGGAAATGGCATGTGATCAAGAACCAATGGTACTGAAGGAGGGCATTGAAGCTTCACTGAGGAAATTGGCAAAAAACAAGACTCCAAGAATTGACGGAATACCCATTGAGACGTTTCAACAAATGGAAGCAGTGCTGGAGATGCTTACTTATCTATGCCAAATAGTTTGGAAGATAGCTAGCTGGCCAACTGACTGGAAGAGATCCATATTTGTGCCCATTACAAAGAAGGTGATCTAACAGAATGTGGAAATTAGCAAACAATATTGTTAATAAAACATGCAAGTATAATTGGGCTGGAGATCATTCAAATATGGTCACAACAGTATGTTGACATAGAACTTCCAGAAATGCAAGCTGGATTCAGAGCATGTGGAACAAGGGATACCATTGCTGTTATCTTGACTGAAAGCAAAAAATACCAGAAAGATATTTACTTTTGTTTTATTGACCATGCAAAGACATTTGACTGTGTGGATCATAACAAATTGTGGATAACTTTGTAAAGAATGGAAAATCCAAAACACATAATTGTGCTCACGGGGAACCTGTACATAGACAAAGAGGCTGTCATTTGAATAGAACAGGGGGATACTGCATGGTTTAAAATCAGGAAGAGTGTGTGTCAGGGTTTTATCCTTTCACCATAGTTATTCAGTCTGTATGCTGAGCAAGAAGCTGGACTATATGAAGAAGAACACAGCATCAGGATTGGAGGAAGACTCATTAACAACCTATGATATGCAGATGGCACAACATTGCTTGCTTAAAGTGAGGATGTCTTGAACTAGTTACTGATGAAGATTAAAGACTACAATCTGCAGTATGGATTCCACCTCCACATAAAGAAAATGAAAATCTTCACAACTGGACCAGTAAGCAGCATCATGATAAATGGAGAAAAGATTGAAGTTGTCAAAGATTTAATTTTGCTTGGATCCACAATCAACACCCATGCAAGCAGCAGTCAAGAAACCAGACATCATATTGCACTGGGCAAATCTGCTGCAAAAGACCTCTTTAAAGTGTTAAAGAGTGTTTTGGTTCTCTAGTGCCACTCTAACAGGAAGTACCACAAATGGGTGGCTTAACAAACAGGGATTTATTCTCTTATAGTGTAGGAGGCTAGTAGTCTGAGTTCCAAGTGCCAAGCACTAAGGGCTGGGTGAAAGCCCCTTGACTTTGGCTTCAGCTCTGCTTCTTGGCCCACTGAAGTTGGAGGCTTTTCTTAACTCAGACAGCTGTTGGCTGCTGAAGCTGGCAAATCCAACGTTGACAAATAAAAAGGCACAGTCCCAAGATTATCAAACAACACGGCAGGTCACTAGCTCAAGTCTAGAAAAAGTCCCAAGATTGCCAGGGCATGGTAGGCTGCTGAATGACGAGTCAGCTACATGCTGGGTCCAAGCATGCCAAAAAGCTCAGATACCTTTCTCAAAGCTTCTTCTTGTATATGAGAACAGACTATGCCCCTAAGGCAGCTACTCAGCTGCTCCAGTAGATTCTACCATGGAGTTGATTACCAGTCTCATCATGGGGGATAAATACATCCTGCCATCCAGCCACTCAAAACCAGGCCCAGCCAAGTTGACACAAACTTAACTATCACAAAGAGCAAAGATGTCACTTTGAAGACCAAGGTGTGCCTAATCTAAACCATGGTATTTTCAATCACCTCATATGCATGTGAAAGCCAGACAATGAATAAGGAAGACTGAAGAAGAGTTGATGCCTTTGAATTGTGGTGTTGGTGGAGAATACTGAAAATACCACAGACTGCCAAAAGAATGAATAAATTTGTCCTGGAAGAAGTGCAGCTGGAATCCTTGGAAGCGAGAATGGCTAGACTTTGTTTCACCTACTGTGGTCATGTTGTCGGAAGGCACCATCCCCTGGAGAAGGATGTCATGCTTGGTAAAGTGGAGGGTCAGCAAAAAGGGAAAGCCTCTCAAAAGATGGATTGACACAGTGGCTGCAATGATAGGTTCAAGTATAGCAAGGATTGTGAGGCTGGCGCAGAACCAGGCAGTGTTTCATTCTGTTGTACACAGGGTCGCAATGAGTCAGAGCCAACAGGATGGCACCTAACAACAACAACATCTATTACCTGGACTTGTCTTTGTTTATATGGGTAGTTTATGGTAATGCATTAGATGTTCTTACAGAGACACGGAGGCAAAACAGGCCTGTAGGTTATTTCAGCCTGCAGTTAGACCCTGTAGCTATTCCCCTTGCCTCAGGTCTATAGCTGCTACTGCAAAATTGGTAGAAACTACTGCAGATACAGTTTTAGAAAACTTTAGAAATACATGGACCCTATATTGTGTTTGCATTACTCAATTCTGCTTTAACTCAACATTTATTTGCCAGTAGACTCACCTTCTATGAGGTCCATCTTCTCGCAGCTTCAAATATTAGACTACATACAGTGACTACTTTAAATCCAGTCACTCTTCTCCCTGTAACTGGTGAAGGCAATTGTCTTTCCCACAATTCATTAGACCTAACTCAGCAACTTTTGACTTAAACTCCTTTTTCAAATCCTAATATGGTATCATTTGTAGCTGGCTCTTATTTAAAACCAACTCCTGACTTTCATTATCAGGCTGGTTACATTCTTACAATTTTGGTAGCAAAGTCCTTGAAAGTCACTCACTTCCCACAGCCACCTCAGCCACATAAGCTGAATTTATTACTCTTACTCAAGCCTGCAAACTTGCTAAAGGGAAGTCTGTGAATGTTTTTACAGACTCAAAACATGCATTTGGAGTTATTCATTATTATGGCAGGTTATGGAAACAGAGAGAGTTTTTAACCTGTCTCATCATATTATTAAGGACCTCTGGTGATGCAGTGGTAAAACATTTGGCTCGTAACCACAGTATTGGTGATTTGAACCTACCAGCTGCTCCATGGGAGAAAGATGAGTCAGTCTGCTTCTGTAAAAATTTACAGCCTTGGAAATCCAATGCGGGTTACTATGAGTCAGACTCGATGACAATGAGTTTAGTTTTGGCTGTACTATTAAAAATGGAATTTTAGTAGCAGAACTTTTAGATGCTTCATTGCTCCCTTTTCAAACTGCTATCATTAAAATACAGGCACGCCAACCAAAGAGAGTGTCCCAAACTGAAAAAATTACCTTGCTGATGCAGCTGCTAAATAGGCTGCTTCCTAAATTATTGTCGACCTGTTATAACAAAGGAGTTTATAGAGGGGCCTCTGAAGGAACCCATAGAGAATTATTCCCATGAAATAACTAATATTTTTGAAAGAAAGAAAGCTTTTAAGACATCAGCGATCAGCTCAGTCAGATAAAACTGAGACATGGAAAAAGTCAGGCTGTTACCAAGACCCTAACATTTAACTATGATTGTTGTTGTTGTTAAGTGCCGTTGAGTCGGACCTGACTCATAGCAACCCCTCCTTGGGTTTCCAAGGCAGTATCACTATGGAAATAGATTGCCGCATTTGATTAGGACCTGATAATAAAATTGTTCTTTCAAAACTTTGCATGTCCCTATGATGAGAATTCTATATGAGAACACTCATTTAGGAATTGATTACATAACTGACATTTTAAAGAAATATTGTTAGGGAGAATTTTCTGAGGCAACTGGGCATGTGACCTCTTACTGTTCTTATTATTACTTGCCCTCATTATAACCCCAGGAAACATTTTAAAACTTTATGGGGGTAATACTCTTTGCCCTCTGGAACTATGGTTGAATGGCAATTAGGTTTCATCTAGCTTCCACCTTCAAATGGTTATAAATATGTTTTAGCAATGATTTGTAGATTTCTACGTGGGGAAGAGCCTTTCTACTGCTGACGTGCCACTCATTCTTTTGTAGAAAAGAGGCTCCTTGAAAACATAATACCTACCTAGGGAGCACCAATAGTTCTTTGTAGTGATTGGGGAACTCATTTTACCGGACAGGTTATCGAAGAATTATTCCAAATCTTTCCATGTATCAGAGATTGCGTTGCTCTTGTCAGTTCTCTGGATTTGTAAAAGAACAAACAGTATAATAAAAACCCAACTTGCCAAGCTTTCTGAACCCTTTGTCTTTGAATAAAGTTCTCCCTTTAGTCCTTTAAATGTAAGGCCTCATAAACTTACTCCTTATGAAATGATTACTGGAAGCCCCATGATCCTTCCCTACATTGCCTCTACCAACTCTAACTTGAATTATTGAAATATTGTCAGTCTCTAATGAAATACTCTAAGAAATATTATTCACAAATTAAAAAAAGATTTTGGGAACAAAAACCTGGTTCACCTCCTTCACTTAATATTACCCCAGGAGATTACATTTATTGGAAGGCCTTTTAAAACTCTGTTGGAAGGGTTCTTACCTGGTTCTCTTAACTAATCCTTGTGCAGAATACCCTTGGATTCATGTATCGCAGCTAAAGCAGTTTAAAGCACCTTTCTGGACCTGCCAGTCTAACAGAGATTTAAAACTCAAACTGAAACTCCATAGTGATTGGAAGCAAATGACTTCAAAACAAGCAGGCGATCCCAAGAAGCACAAAACAAGATTACGTGCCAGCTGCTGAAATTTTTGAACTGTTTCTTAACTGCTGGTATTTTAATAGTTTTGGATGCTTTTACACACTTATATCTTAGTAGCTTTGGTAATCATTAGATCCATTATATCCTGAGTCAATACATTAAACCTTTCATTTCTTACACCAGAAATTGAAATTATTGAACTCTATTTAATACTTGTAGCCTTGAAAATTAGCTTTATTTTACCAACTTGAGTTTATCTCCTGGTAACTTACTAAACGAAAGATGTGTTTTGAATATTTTACTGTGGTTTAGGTGAAAGTTTACAGAGCAAATTAGTTTTCCATTCAACAATTTTCACATATTTTGTTTTGTGAATTTGTCTTCTACTTTGCTGATACTGTCTTCCATTAATTCAATTATATTCTTTTGTTCTTCAAATGCATTATCTACTTCTGAAAGTTTAGTGTTAATCTTCTGGATTTCTACCTGCTGTTATTGTATGATTTCTAATTGTTAGATCTAGTTGTGTTCTGTTCATCTTGCTTCATTCTGGGTTTACCTACACTGAGTCTCAGTCTTATTGTAGATTCCAGGAGGTTGCTTTCCTGTGCTCCTCCCCTGGGAACACTGTTTGTAGTGTCTCAAAATGGCCACACTGTGCCAGGCTGGCTGGTTGGATCCCTTTTCTCCATATCTTTCCTCATTCATTGCTATTGTTCAATTTCTTCTTCCAATCAATGTTTGTTCAAATTCATTTCATGCTCAGGGTATCAGGATTATCATCTGTATTTTTTCACTTGGTTTCTTGGGTCTTTGTTGTAGCAGGATGGCATGGAGTATCTAATAAGGTTGCCATCCTAGCTCCAACCTTAAGAAAGATATGTTTTATATTGATTATTTTTCTTTGGCGGCTTAGTGCCTAAGGCATTTAACTGCTAACCAGAAGGCTGGCAGTTCAAACCCACCAGCCACTCCTCTAGAAGGAAGATAATGATAACACCTCAGAAATCCAAGGAGGCATCACTATGACTCAGATCTGACTTGACGACAGTGATTAGTAGTATATTACTTTATTTAACCTTTCTCGTTATGAAATTTTTTTGTAAGTATTGTTTTTCTGTTTATCATAACCATCACTGATGCTTGGAACAAAAATACTTTTGTCAAATTAACTCAATCAGTAGCCAGCACCAGCAATCTGACTAAAGTTGAGTACATCATCCTACCCCTCATTCCACATGAGCCCATATTGATCCCCTCATCGTACCAGTTTTAGATCATACAATAGCCCTTGCTTTCCTCATAGATCAACAGTAAAGAGTTTGTGCTATTGCTAATACTTCATGTTTTCATGGATAAACAGCTCTGGAAAAGTAAAACAAAACATTAATAAAATCCTCCAAAAGGCTTCCTGGTTACTTACCATTCCCTCCATGACCACAACTTCCTTCTTTGATATTTTTAGTTTGTTACTTCAAAGTATTAGATCTGGAATAAGCTCTTTTCTACTATCCTGCCTACTCCATTTAATCATTGTAATTGTTAGTATATGGCTTGTCAAATGTATTATGAACTACATTTCTCATTGCCACAGCTAACCTTTGAAATATTTAGCCATGTGATGAATCACTCATTTGGATGGAACTAATTTTGCTAAGGAGAATGAAGTTTAATTCTGGGATCAGACATTTTGGAATGCCAAATTGTTCCTCTACTGTGGCATGTTTGTAACACCTTTCCCAATAAGAATCAACTCACTCCAAAGATGAGGCCCAAAGCTATGGCAAGGTAATACCAGATGGTGCCTGGCCACGTCTAATAACAGAGCTGGCATCTGGGTCTTAAAAACTCAAATAGAGCAGGCATCCCTGAATTCACGATCTACTTCCATAGTGATACTGCCTAGGAAACCCAAGGAGGGGTGGCTATGAGTCGGGTCCAACTTGATGGCACATAACAACAACAACAACAAGTATCCTGCTTGGGTGCTAATAAGTCTCCCAATTTGCATATTTTCAATTGCTTCATATGCATATGAAAGCTGGACAATGAATAAGGAAGCCCAAAGAAGAGTTGATGCTTTTGAGTTGTGGTGTCGGTGAAGAATATTGAAAGTACCACAGACTGCCAGAAGAACTAACAGATTTGTCCTGGACGAAGTGCAGTGAGAATGTTCCTTGGAGGCTAGAATGGCCAGACTTCATTTCACCTACTTTGGTCATGTATGAAAGGATCATCCCCTGGAGAAGGATATTATGCTTGATAAAGTGGAGAGTCAACAAAATAGAGAAAGTCCCTCAAAGAGATGGATTGACACAGAGGCTGCAAGGATGGGCTCAGGTATAGCAAGATTTGTGAGGCTTGCACAGGACCAGGCAGTATTTAGTTCTATCGTGCATAGGGTCTCTATGAGTTAGAGCCGACTCAATGGCACCTAACAACAACAACTACCTTTCAATAAAACACTTTGCTTTATCTTTTAACAGAATATAAGACTGGTGCTTCACTGTAACAATTTAGTTCTGCTTAGAAGTCAGAGGACAAGCCCCTTGAGTGGTTTTTCAAACTGAGTTTAGCAGTACCCCATGGCTAAGTAGAGTTGCCTGCAGCAGAGGTGGGAGAAGAGAAAGGCTGAGTGAGGAGAAAGCCAAGCTGAGGGACTCCCTTTTGCTAATTCATCAGGCTACATAGCCTTGATTTGGGGGCTCCGAGTGAGATGATTCCAGTGTTAGAACAAAGCTTGAAAATCACTGCCACTGTGAATCTTCATCTACCTAACAAATAAGTGTGATGTGCCAAGCACTGTTCTAAGTGCTGGACACACAGTAAACCAAACAGATATGAAGAGACAGTTAATCAGTAGATAAATAAATATGAACTATACACCCAAAGCCAAACTCACTGCCATGGAGTTGAACCGGACTCATAGTGACCCCTCCTTGGGTTTCTGAGGTATTATCACTACAGAAGTAGATTGCCTGACCTTCCTTCCAAGGAGTGGCTTGTGGGTTTGAACCGCCAGCCTTCTGGTTAGCAGTCAAATGCCTTAAGCACTACACCACCAGAGCTCCCAGTATAAACTATAATGACAGGTAAAGATAAGTTCTATGAATAAATGTAAAGTTGATCTTTTCTTCTGAGTTATATCCTGTTACTTTCAAGTTGATCATGATCCTGAGTCACAGTCTGTTACTTCCATAATAAACTACCTAACTGAATGACATACCTCACATGCCAGCAAGAAACTAGAAAGGGCAGCTGTACTGGAAATCCTGGAACACCTGACCAAGCTCATCAGAGATCTTTCCTTATACTAAAGTCTATGCTGCTTTGGGAAATCAGGACTTTCACCTCCAAAACTAGTTTCTAGTAGAGAGCAATGGTATCTTTAATCAGGTAGTAGAACTGTGGTTTCACTGGTTCAATGATAAATTCATCACTCTCTTCCAAAAGAGTGCCTTCTATTCTGAGAAGTTGCCAAGTCCAAGCATGGCTGGATGAATTGTGGTCCTCTACACTACTACATAGGAGCTCTGGTAGTGTAGTGCCTAAGGCATTTGACTATTAACCAGAAGGCTAGTGGTTCAATCCCACCAGCTACTCCTTGGAAAGAAGATAGGGTGATTTACTTCCATAGTGATATAGCAACAACAAATAGCCAGCCAGCATGTTCCAGTGGTTGTGAGACATACTGACATGCTGAACAATGCTTCCTGGGTTGGGGAAATGGTCTCCATGTGCCCCCAGGGTTCTTTGAGAAGACAGAACTAGGTGTAGTTCTGGCAGGTCTTCAATGAGAGGTAGCTGAGAATCCCAGAAGGGACTATGTTTGGCATGTTCCAAAGCCATCTGTTGTGGAGTGGATTCTGCTTCATGGTGATGCCATGTGTGTCAGAATAAAGCTGTGCTCTGTAGGGTTTTCAATGCTGATTTTTCAGATGTAGATCTCCTGGAATTTTTGCTGAGGTGCCCCTGGGTGGACACGAATGGCCAACATTTTGGTTAGCAGCCAATACATTAACCGTGTGTACCACTCAAGGATTTTATTTTTTTTTCTTATTCACAGACCAGCATGAAGTCAGGGTGACTAAAACATAAAGAATGATGAAGAGAGTGACAGAGAAGTCTTAGAAAGACTGTGGAGTTTATTCTAATGGTGATGAGAAACCATAAGAAAATTGCAAAAAAGGATGTGATATGATTTACATTTTGGACAGGTCCCTCTGGGGACAGGTTCCCTTCCCCCTGAGGAGAATCAACTATGGGGTGGGTAGTAGTGGGTGAAAGTAGAAGTGGGGAAATCAGTAAGGACATCACAGTAGTCCAGGAGAGCAAGAAGGTGGCTTGACTGGGGTGAGAGTGGTGAAGGACGTGAGAAAGATGACAGAATTTAAAGCTGGATTCCATGTAGAGTATTAGAGAAATTGAGGCACTGGGGCTGAACCCAAGGCTACTAGGATAGGAATATTGGAAGGGAGCAGATCGGGCATTTGAGTACCCAGAGTTCTGTTTCTGATGTGTTAAATTTGAGACATCTAGGAAGGCTGTTGTATCTATGAGCTGGGGTTCAAGGGAGAGCTCAAGGTTGGAAGTGTCATTTTTGAAGTCTTCAGCATATAAATGACATTTATAACTATAGGACTAGTTGAGATCACTGAAGAAGAGTTTATTTGGAGAAGAGAGCTAGGAACTTGAGCCACTGCAAAATCTCAAGTTTAGAGTTTAGGAAGAGGAGAAGGATCTAGCCAAAAAGAACTAAAAGCGTGAAACTAGTGACGTAGGAGAATCAAGAGAACGTGGGCCCAGGTAACCAAGCAAAGAAAATATTTTGTGAAGAAGAGAGTGAATAATCGTATCAAATCTGTTGAACATAGAGGAAGATGTGGATTGAAATTAAGCTATTGGATTTCACAAAGTGAAGTCCATGGGTGGCCTTAACAAAAGCCTGTTCAGTGGTAAACAAAAGCCCGTCTAAAATGAGTTGAATAGATGGGAGGTGAGGAGGTGAAAACAATGAGCATATACAGTGTTCTCAAGAAGCTTTGTTAGAAAGGAACAGAGAGGAATTTGTCTGTAGCCAGAAGGGCATGTGGGGGCAAAGAAGGGTTTTTTTTTGCCTGTAACACTGGAAATAGTTCAGTGTTTTCATATGTTGATAAGAATGATACAGTAGAGAGGAAGAAACTGATGGTACAAGAACAGCAGAAGGAATGATTGCCTGAACAAAGTCCTATAGGAAGAGGCAGGGAGGCGGGGGGCTGTTCCAGGACAAAAACAGGGATGTTGCCTTTTCTCAGTAGCACAGACAGAACAATGATGTAGCAGGAGGCAGTGGAGTAAATGGTCTAGATACATATGGTAGAGCTGGTGATGGAAGCATGTGGAAGTTCTCTTCTAATTGCAATAATAAAATTATTATTATTAGTGCAATAAAATGTAAGACCATTTTCTGAATATTGGGAGGGGAAAAGAGAGGAGAAGGTGTGAAATAGTTCTCTAGGACCAGAGAGTGAGTAGACTAGGGCACTAGACAGAAGCCCACTTAAGGTGTATGGTCATAAATTTAAAGACCAATCAGGTTGATTGAATGTGTTTTTCCAGCCACTGTTAGCTGCACCAATGTAGTATGTAACTAGTATTGGAGTATGACATGCAAGTTTGATGAAAGCAAATGAGTCTAGTGTGATCATAATGAGGGGTTGTGGAACACCAATCCTCATTTTCCTCCTTATAACTTGAAAGGACTGAGAAACAGCAAAAAGATGGTGGGTTTTTGGAGGTCCTACTACAGCCCAAATTATTTGAAGTGAAGATATTAGAGGAAAAGATAGGAATTGGTGTTCAGACAGTGGGGCTTTGTGGACCCATCTTAGATCTTGGTTGAGGCTGGGGAGGGATGTGAAAGAAAATGCCACCAAGTGGGTACATTTAAACAACATAAATTTATTGTCTTATAGTTTGAGAGGCTAGTAGTCCAAATCAACATGTTGTGTGGGCCATACTTCCTCCTAAAATCTTTTCTTGTTTCTTCTAAGTTCTTGATCCTCAGGTGTTCCTTGGCTTATAGATGTATCTTCATATGATCATGCTTCCACTGTCTGTGTCCATGTGTCTCTTCTCTTATAAAGACACCACACAGATTGGATTAGGACCCACTCTACTTTAGTATGACATCATGTTAATTGATAACATCTTCAAAGACCCTATTTCTAAACTAGGTCATATTCACAGGTAGCAGGGGTTAGGATTTCAACATGTTTTTGGAGGGCACAATTCAATCCATGGCAGAGACATTTTACTGGGACCAGATAAAGCTCTAGGCATATCCTTCAATCCTGTGCAGACAAGCTGAGGCTAAGAACATTTGATAAGATGTACCACGTGATGTTTAAGGAGACTCAACTTGTTTTATAGTAGTGTAAAACCTATAGGAGGCTTGGTGTGCAGTGGTTAAGTGCTTGGCTACTATCTAAAAGGTCAGCAGTTCAAACCCACCAATTACTCCATGGAAGAAAGATCTGTCAGTTTGCTTTGTAAAGATTACAACTTTGGAAACCCTATGTGGCAGTTCTACTCTGTCCTATGACAGAATTGACTCAACAGCTTGGGTTTGGTTTTTGTTATGGGTAAAATCTGTAATATGCTAAAATAAAAAAAGTTAACACTGAACACACACCATGCCTCAGGCAGTGTTCTAAGTGTTTTACATGTATTAAATTATTGAATTCTTATAATAACCCTATTAAGTTGTCTTACTTCACAGTTGCAGAAACTGGCAAAAGAGATTTTTTGTATTTTCTCATGTGTTCATTATTTTTTTTCTTTTTAAATATGTTTTTGATGAAATTTTACATGGCAGATGGTTCTCATTTAACAATTTTTATACAGATTATTCTTTGCTATTGGTTACATTTTTCACAATGTGTCAGTATCCTCATTGTTTCCATTCTGTTTGTTCTGTTTCCATTACTCTAACTTCCCTGCCCCTCCTTACTTTCCCAGGTGTTAATTCTTATTATTATTGTTTGATTGAAGTAGTTTTATGGGGTTGACTCTGCACAGAGGTGATTTCCTGTGTGTAGTAGAAAAGAGCCCACTGTAAGAGAATGGTTTTCATTTCGTAGAAAATCATAGCTACAAAAGTAAGGATTCTGTGCTTTGGAAAAGGTCCGCCAGGTAATGCAGATGAGGGCAGGCACAGCCTTTAAGAGATATCTCAGAAATGAGTGAGAACTTTTTGACTGAGTGGGGAGAAAAGTATTGCTGGCATTTATTGTGGGGAGGGATATCAGGTATACTAGATGTTCTGCAGAGCTTTCAAGTAGATATAAAGCCTCTTTATACTTCAACATAACTTTTTGTCAATTTTTAACTGACTTTCTCTAGGCATGTATTGAATTTTCTGGGAAGGCAACTGTCTTAGTTACCTAGTGCAGCTATAACAAAAATAACACAAGTAGATGGCCTTAAAGACCAAAAATTATTTTTTTCCCAGTTCTAGGGCTAATAGTTCAAGTCGGGGTCTCAGTCATGTCAACTCCTTACTTATCAGTAACCCTGGGCATTCCCTGGTTCCTTGGCTTATAGATGATCCTCACGTGGCATCTGTCTCTCCTTCTTGTGTGTGTGTTTCTGTCTCTGTCTGTTCTGATCTTTTCGTAACTCAGGGGTGATTAGATTTAGGATTCATACCAGATACTAGTATGACCTCATTAACCTAGCAAAAGAAAGTCCCTATTTTCAAATAGGATCCCCTTGACAGGTAAAAGGGCCAGAATTCAACACATATTTTAGGGAGACACAATTCAATCCATAACAGCAATTCACTTTTAACTTGAGGGAATATTGTACTTTGCTTTGATTGGAATTTTACCAATTTGTTCACCATCTTAGAAAATTAAGTCACTCAGTCTGTGATATTTCAGTTACCAAGACAACATAGGGTTTTAGTCTGCATTAGTATCAGTAGTTTTCACAATGACTCTATTTGTAAATAGACAAATATACTGATTTGGGTCGCTATGAGTTGGGTTTGACTCGACGGCACATAACAACAACAACAACAACAACATACTGATTTAGCTTTTATTTCAAAGTTATCAGATATACAGAAAAAATGAATATAATTCATTAGAAATTGGTACAATATTCAGGTCAATTGATTATGTATTCTAATGTAGTTGTGCTGGATGATTTACGTACTGAAAAATACCTTATTTTCCTTTATAGTTAGGACATTATGTTAATTTTTTTAAAAAAATCATTCTGTTGGTAGTTATTTTATCTATACATTTCATTTACAATAACAAAGAAAGCATTACAAAATATTTCTGACCTAAACGGAATGAGATCTGATAGGGCTGAGAGGCATTTTGTGGAGTGACAACCAGGAAAGAAATATTGCCACACTTAAGCTGAGAAGACAAAGTACCCCTGGAGCTTGTTGACACAGAGAGAATCCAAATATGTGAACACCAGGGAGAAGCCCAAAGAAAATGGGTAAGGTGGCTGGAATATGGAGTTGGAGAGGATGAGGAGGCCAAGATAAGAAAGAGAAGCATGGGGTGTCTCTCATAGGACCTTTGTAGGATCTGTTAAAATGTTATGTCACATTCAAAAGTCACTGAGAAGTTTAAATCAAATTTTCACATTAGGGAGAGCTCAATATGTAGAATGGAATGAAGGAGAGTAAGACCACAATGATTCCACAGGTCAGAGGCTGTGCAGTAATCTGAGAGCGAGATGATGTTGGCTTAGGTTAGGGGACAAGTAGTAAAAATGATAAGATTCCATTCTATTAAGGAGGGTGTTATGGATTGAATTATATTGCCCCAAAATATGTTATAAACCTTAACTTCTATGCCTGTAGCTACAATCGCATGTGGGACTGGAGTGTCTTTATTATGTTAATGAGGAAGGATTAGTGTAAAATGTATCTCAAGTCAATCTCCTTTGAGATATAAAAGAGATAAAACAAGTAAATAATAAGATAGTTACCAAGACACCCAGAGATCTCCATGGAATCAGGAAGCAGAGCTGAAGAGACAAGGACCTTCCTCTAGAGCTGACAGAGAGATAAAGACTTGCCCTAGTGCTGGCACCCTGAATTTGGATTTCTAGCCTCCTTAACTGTCAGAGAAGAAATTTCTGTTTGTTAAAGCCACCCACTTGTAGCATTTCTGTTATAGCAGCACCAGATAATTAAGACAAAGGAATTCCAGAAAGCTCAGGATGTGGAATAACAACAAATTGGAGATTGCAGTGAGGAGGAATTTGTAGCCTGAAGCTCCAACGCTTTGTCTCAGCATAAAAATTCTTCAGAAAGAGAAACACAAACTAGTAAAATTTATCTGGGAATCTTTTTCAAAAACAAATTTATTGAGGGGTAACACTGGTAGTGTAGTGTCTAAGGCACTTGACTGCTAACCAGA
>NW_006921604.1:11878143-11880103 GCF_000298275.1 Orycteropus afer afer
AACCCACCAGCCACTCCTCAGAAGGAAGATGGGGCAATCTACTTCCGTAGTGATACTGCCTCGGAAACCCAAGGAGGGGTGGCTATGAGTCGGGTCCGACTCGATGGCACATAACAACAATAACAACAACTCTGCACATACTTAAAGTGTACAATTTGATAAATTTGACGTAAGTGTATACCAATGAAACTGTCATCACAATTAAGATAATAAACCATCATCTCCAAAGTTGCTGCATAATCTTTTTTTTTTTTTTTTTCCCTTCCCTGCAAACTCCCCATCCCCAAGCAACCACTGATAGGCTTTTATTATTATAGATTACATTGTATTGTCAAGAACTTCATATAAATGGAATCATATACTATCTGTTCTTTTTGGTCTGGCTTCTTTCACAGCATAATTATCTTGAGATTCATCTGTGTGGTTTCAGGTAACAATAGTTAATTCCTTTCATTGCTCAGTAGTATTCCATTGCATGGATATGCAACAGTTTATTGGCTTATCTTTTGATCAACATTTGGGTTGTTTCCAATATTTTGCCATTTCAAGTATAGCTTCTGTAAATATTTTTGTACATGTCTTCGTATGGACATTTGCTTTCTTTTATCTTGGGTATATACCAAAGAGTGGAATAGCTGAGTCATATGGTACATGTTTAATTTTCTAAGAAATTGTCTAATTGTTTTCCAAAATGGTTGCACTGTTTTACATTCCAACTAATAATATATAAGAGATCTACTTACTTCATATGCTTATTAATACTTGATATGGTCAACCTTTTAATGTTAGTTACTCTAACTAGTTAGTTGGGGACTAGCTGATTGTGCTTTTAATTTGCTTTTACCCAATGAGTAATGATGGAGAATACTTTCTGTGTGCTTATTTGCTGTTCATATTTCTTGTTTGGAAAATATGCATGGTCTATTTTTTAATTGGGTTATTTGTTTTCATATTGAGTTTTGAGGGATCTTTGTATATTCTGGATACAAATTCTTTATCAAATATGTAATTTGCAAATATTTTTTCCTAGTCTGAAGTTTATCTTTTCATTCTCTTCACAGTGACATCTAAAGAGCAGAAAATTTTTAATTTTGATGATTTCTAATGTATCTTATTTATTTATTTATTTAATTTATAGATCCTGTTTTTGGTGTGGAGTCTAAAACCTCTTTGACTAGCACAGGGTCACAAAGATTTTCTCCTGGAAGTTTTATAATTTTGTTGTTGTTGTTGTTGTTGTTGTTATGTGCTGTCGAGTCAGCCCTGACTCATAGCGACCCCTCCTTGGGTTTCCGAGGCAGTATCACTACAGAAGTAGGATTGCCCAATTTTAGATTATACATTTAAGTCATTAAACTAATTTGAGTTAATTTGTGTTTATGGTGTAAGGTATGAATCTAAATGCTCCTCCTCCTTCTTCTTTGTATATGGATGTCTGATTATTCCAGCACTGCTTGTTAAAACGATTATCATTTCTCCACTAAATTGTCTTTGTACTCTTGTTGAAAATCAATGTATGTGTAAACTTTTTAAATTTTTTTTATTTTTACTATTCTGCTCTATCAATTGATCTATCTTGAGACCAATATCAAGTTATAATTACTGTAGCATAGTAAGTCCTGAAGTCAGGTAGTATAGGTATTCCAAATTTGCTCTTTTAGAAAGTTGCTTTGGTTATTCTATGCCCTTTACATATCCACGTGAATTTTAGAATCAGTTTGGCAATTTCTACCAAAAAAAAAAAAAAAAAAAAAGCCTGCATGAATTTTGATTGAGACTGAGTTGGATCTATACATGTATATAGGAAGAATGACATCTTAATATAGACACCATATTTCTCTCCAGCTATTTAGGTTTTCTTTAATTTCTCACAAGAGTATTTTGTTGTTTTAGTGTAGTCTGGTAGATCTTTTGTCAGATTTATGGCATTATATTTTATATTTTTGATACTATTTTATAT
>NW_006921604.1:11880558-11881068 GCF_000298275.1 Orycteropus afer afer
ATATATATATATATATATATATATATATATATATTTTTACACTGCAGGAATTCAAACCAGTTCAGCCTAGTTCACTCATGACTGACGAAGTGACACAGGAATAGACCCAAATTTTTTAAAAGGTGGGGAAAAGTAACACTAACCACTACAGGAAAAATCACTGGTTGAAGCCCCACTAGAAATTTAGTCTCCTACTCAGATAACAAGGCAATGTTGCATAGCAATCAAATCTCTCGGATGTCTGAGCTAAAAACAGCAGTGCCCAGCTCCTTTGAATGTGTGTGGCTCTCCACAATCCTCCCTCTAATCCATTTTCAACATCCGGCTTCCAAAAGAACTTACAACACCTCTTCCAAGTCTCCCATTCCAGGGCTTCAACCAGTCCAGGAGCTCTGGTGGCGTAGGGCCTAAAGCATTTGACTTCTAACCACAAGGGTGGCAGTTGAACTCACCAACCACTCCTCAGAAGGAAGATTGGGCAATCTACTTCTTTTTTTATTTCTTCTTCTT
>NW_006921604.1:11909025-11911077 GCF_000298275.1 Orycteropus afer afer
TTTTTTTTTTTTTTTTTGGTTTTTGTTAGCATTCAAGATGACCCAAATTTTAAAAATTTTAAAAATTTGGGTCTGTTCCAATTTCACGTAGTCAGCCATGACTGAAGAAGTTCTAAAAGAAATTCAATTGATTTTTTTTGTATATTGGTCTTGTACCCTGCAACCTCATTAAACCCTCTAATTACTTGTAGTAGCTTGATTGTAGAGTCATCATTCTTTCTACATCAATAATTTAGACTGAGAACAAATAAAGTTTTATTTTTTCCTTTGTAATCTATATGTCTTTTATTTATTTTTCTTGCCTTATGTATTGCATTGGATAAAACCTCTTGTATAATCTTGAATAAAAGTGGTGAGAGTAGACATCCTTGTCTTGTTATTGATCTTAGTGGGGAAAGCATTCAATCTTTTACCATTAAGTCTTATGTTGTTGTTATTGTTGTTAGGTGCCGTCAAGTTGTTTCCAACTCATAGCGACCCCATGCACAGCAGAATGTAACAATGCCCGAACCCGTGCCAATTCCATGATCCCTGCTATACTTGAGCTCATTGTCACAGCCACTGTCAATCCATCTCATTGAAGGCCTTCCCCTCTTTCATCGACCCTCCACTTTACCAAGCATGACATCCTTCTCCAGGGAATGGTCCTTTCTTACAACATGACCAAAGTAGGTGAGATGAAGTCTGGCCATTCTCGCTTCCAAGTAGCATCTCGGGTGCACTTCCTCCAGGACAGATATGTTAGTTCTTTTAGCAGTCCATAGTACTTTCAGCATTGTCGCCAGCACCACAACTCAAAAGCATCAACTCTTCTTCTGTCTTCCTTATTCATTGTCCAGCCCTCACATGCATATGAGGCGATTGGAAATATCATGGCTTGTGTCAGGCGCACCTTAGTCCTCAAAGAGACAGCCTTGCTCCTCAGCACGTGAAACAGTTCTTTCATGGTTGACTTTCCCAGTGCTACATGTCATCTAATGTCCTGACTGCTGCTTCCATTGGCATCGATTGTAGAACCAAGCAACATGAATTCTTTGACAGCCTCAATCTTCTCTCCATCTTATGTTAGCTATGAGTTTTTCTCAGATGCCCTTCATCAGGCTGAGGAAATTTCCTTCTATTCCTAATTTGCTGTGAATTTAGTCAACAATGGATAGAATTTTGTCAAATGTTGTATGTTTTCTTACTACTGGGTAGGTCACAAGGGCATTAGAACAGCCAGGAGGGGCTGCCTTGCTTGGTACTGAAACCGTGGGGAGGTACTGCTGGTTTTAGGAGATACACAGGATTTCTTATCTGTGCTGCTGCTGAAGAGGTATTCACAGAATCCAGAAAAAGTAAGAATCTCTCTCTCCTCCTTCTACTCCTCTCACTGTGCTTTCCAGGATCAGAACCTCATAGGAAGTTAGCCAGGAGGGAGTGTGAGTAATTAGTTTGCAGAGTCCCAGTCTCCTCACAAAAAGTTCCTGGGTGGCACAATTGGCTTACAATCAGTCCCTAACCTGAAGGTTGGCTACCTGAATCCACCCTGTGGTACTGTGGAAAAAAGGCCTGGTGATCTAATTCTGTAACAATTATAGCCAAGAAAACCCTATGGAGTAGTTCTACTCTGTAAAACATGAGGTCATCAACTCGATGGCAACTGGTTTGCATTGGTTTGTGGTTTAGTCACCCTATAGTACATAGGAGAACGAGTGGGCCAATGACATAAATCTAACATAACTGTGGCTAATGTTTTGAAATATGTCCTAATTTCATTTCAAGAAGATACTCCTTTAGGCACTGTAATAATACTATGTTGTTGATCTGATTCCTGTGTACTACATTTGGCTAAGTTCACATGTATAGCTATTGTTTGTGTTGTTGAAGAAAGGTATTTGCAATGAATAAGTTGTTAGTCTTGCAAAATTTTATCATGCAACCACCAAAGCCACAGATGAGGAAACTGAAGAATGTTATCAGCTTCTACAGTCTGAAATTGACCAAACATGCAATCAGGATGTGTTAATTATCACTGGTGACTGGAATGCAAAAGTTGGAAACAAAGAAGAA
>NW_006921604.1:11913242-11931025 GCF_000298275.1 Orycteropus afer afer
AATGGCCAGACTTCCTCTCACCTATTTTGGTCATGTTGTAAGAAGGGACCATTCCCTGGAGAAGGATGTCATGCTTGGTAGGGTGGAGGGTCAACAAAAGAGGGGGAGGCCTTCAACGAGATGGATTGATATGGTGGCTGCGATGATGGGCTCAAGTATAGCAGGGATTGTGGGGCTGGCGTGGGATCGGGCAGTGTTTCATTCTGCTGTGCGTGGGGTCGCTATGAGTCAAAAACGACTCGACATCACTTAACAACAACAATTACATGGAAAATGCTTATGGTATAGTCTTCATGACCACTATTTTTAAAACCAAAACCAAACTCACTGCCATTGAGTCAGATTCAACTCATAGCGACCCCTCCTTGCGTTTCCAAGGCAGTATCTCTATGAAAGTAGATTGCCCAACCTTCCTTCTGAGGAGTGAGTGTGGCTTTGAACTGCTATCAGTTCAAACTGGTTAGCATTCAAATGCCTTAGGCACTATGCCACCAGAGCAACCACTATTTTAAAGACAATGTAAAAAACTAGTAGTGTTTTACAAAATGTGTTTAAGAACCACCAGTATCAGACTCACACTTTCCAAGTAATGTCTACATATAACAAGGTTGGTTAACCTAGAATCTGCTCTGAAAATCAAAAGCTGTACTTGATTTTCATACTATTTCATTTTGTTTCTTCCTAAAAGAATTGCTGAAATGCAATAGCCAGGTGAACTTCTCCTTGATCGTTGGTTACCCAAACCTTCTTCTAAACATTTCTTTTGCTGTGTTTGCCTCACTGGATTTTGTAGTCATCAAGGCTCAAAAAAAAAACTCTTACAAATGCTTTTCACTTTAGATATCATCTCAGCATCTAAAAGTACCTGCCACTTTATCTCTTAATCATCATAACTTCTAGATAGTTCCAAAACTAATAGAGGACTAGAGCCCTGCAAGCATCTCCTGTAATAATACAACCAGTCCATTTTCCTTATTTTTATTTGTATTATTATTATTAAAGACACATAAGCATGCATGGGAGACAATGAGTAGAAAGGAAGGAGAGACCAGTGCAATTTTGCACTAACTGAGAAATCACGAGCAAGTGGCAAAACACTCAGAAATCTTGGAAAGATGGTGGCCTAAGGATCAAACATAAATCGTATTTGAAATATGGAATTTTAGTTTATTTGGCTGCAGCCCTGGAGTCCCAAGCTGAATGACAGCTCATTAAAATTGCTGCTTTAACCATCATTCCTCAGCTGAATCTTTATTTAAGTGCCTTTTGTCTTAGAAAGAAATGAATATTTGAGATCAGCTTATTATGTGAATCCACTTGCCAGCTTTCCCTGCGAGGAGAAGGAGTGATAGGCTAATAACATTGTTTCTGTATTCATGATCCTTTAAGACAAAGACTCCCAGTCACCAAACTTTAATGCCAGCTGTAGCTTTTCCAGCAATGTGTACAAGAGTCCTTAGCACCAGGCATTTTGCTTAGAGGGATGGTAATGTTCTGTGGAGTCAACTATCACAGAAGAGTCCTCTGTGAAGTATGTCCAGGCATGAGTCACGTTTCTATGGGTCACATTCACTTGGGCTAAATGCAGAGATTCTTCTTGTACTCCCACTCTGTTTTATTAAATCCATTCATCATGTACTGAGGGGTCATAAACACCTACTCAAGAAAGAAGAGGGTGAATAAGCAGGCACTGATAGGAAGAGCAGACAGGCCAACCCCAAGTCTTCTCTTTCTGCAATGAGCAAATGTGCAAAAAGATTGAGAAGAATTCATGTCATTACAGAGAGTGCCAGAGGTTGGGAGACAGAGGCAAAACCTGGTGACAGTCATTCTAAAGCTTTGCACAAGGAAGAAAGGAAAGTTAATTAGTGGAAATGAAGTTACAAATTATAAGAGACTTTCTTATTAATAGGAAAACCACCCAGCATGCTTCATTTACATACCTCTGTATCTTCACCAATCACGTGAAGGATCTGCTCTCTCAAACTGACTCTCTGACTGCTGTTGTCTTCCAAACCAAAAACCAAACTCAGTGACGAGTCAGATCTGACTCATAGTGACTCCTCCTTGGCTTTCTGAGGCAATATCACTACGGAAGTAGATTGCCCAATCTTCCTTCTGAGGAGTGGCTGGTGGGTTGAACTGCCAGCCTTCTGGTTAGCAGTCAAATGCCTTAAGCACTATGCCACCAGCTATTGTCTTAGAACTCCCAAAAAGGAAGAAGCCATGGTCATGATTATACTTTTGTTACTGACATTCTCTGGGTGGTTTTTTTCTGAATTATTTTTTTAAAATCATCTTTTGTTACCATTTTGTAGCAGGTAATAAAATTCTAATGCTTCCCGGAGGAACAGTGAAAATGGAGGAGAATTAGAGGAGGTGACATGAGACAGTCCCCAAAACCAGACACAAATGAAAAAGATTTCAGAGAACTTGGTGTTTCGGGGAGGCTTTACTAGCACAAAATAGCTAGAAGAGAGGAGGTGAGAATATAAGAGTGGCAGGGTTAGGCTAGAGCAGTACGTGAGGGCCCAATTCTTTCTCTGTCTCTTTCTCTCTCTCACACATACACAAATGAACTTTCATTTATTCAGCAAATAATTACTGAGAAGCTACTTGTGCCAGGCACTAGAGTGAACAAAACATATCAACCTGCTGTCATGAAGCTCACTTTCCCTTGGAAAGAAAGGTATTTACTAAATAAGCATAGCAGTGAATTTCTGCTAAGTGTTCTGCAAGAAGGGATTATGAATCTATTACAGCATAAAACCAAGGAACTCTGGCACAGGTGGTGGGTGTAGAGGGACAGGGCAGAGAATTGGCCAAGGATCTGTTACCTAGATTGAGAATGAGTAACGAGTTGGAATTAACTACGTTGTGTTCTAGATGGAAAGAAGAGAGGTATACTCAAGGGCTTCACCGGTGTTCGAAGTTGTTCTATTTCTCAAGCAAGGTGGTGTGTTACTGATTTTTTTCTTTTTCACATTTTAACATCTCTGACATTAGGAAGGTTTTACGATCTCTGTCAGTCAGGTGACAATTGTGATACCATTGCCATTTCTTTAGAAATACCTTCACCAATTCCTTTCCCGTACAAGAGTAACATGTGACAAAAAATTGGTCTACGTTTGAATGATGTTTTTCACAAAGTATAAAAATTTTAAGTGACAAAAAATATTTAAGGCACTTGATTTATTTGGGCTCCTCCAAGGCACTGGGAGGGCCCCAACAACGTGTTCGTAGGGACCATATATCTTTTTGAAAAAGTTTGCAGAAGTAGGGTAGTTCAATTCTGACTTGTCCTCAATTACATTGCCTTCCTCTACTTCTTCATGTCAAATGGCATTGGAGTAGCTACAAGTATTTTTGGAGTCTGGCTAACGGGAAGCTGAATTGGGGTTATTTTTATTAGTACCCATTTCTGTAGCTTATAGTTATTTCCATGTAGAATTATTGCTGGCTGTTTCAGGGTAGGAACTTGCAGGTTCACTACCACTGACCATTCACCCAGTGTTGTGACATGAAATTGCAGGGCCAGAGAACACAATGTAATATGAATAGAATGTATGGAGCTCTGTTCTTGGAATGAATAGATAGACCTAGAGTTTGAGGTCTATGGAGCCAGAAGGTAGTCTATGGTATCATATAAGTATGTAAGACAATTAATAACAATACTATGTAATGTTTCTGGAGTTTTAGTGTTTATTTGTCAGCATTTAAATAAATATCCATGTTCATGCCTATTTTTGCATTTTGCTTTCTTTTCTTAAAGAGGTCTTTTATCATTGAATGCTTCAGGTCCCATAAACCCTGAACTTTCATTTCACTGCTATGATTATTTAGTATTGTCCTGAAAAAAAGTTTTTCAGAGAATTCTCACTCCCATCCCTTTCCCTATCCCCTCTTCCCCACACAAATAGTTAATAATTTCTGTTAATGTCTGGTTTCATCTTCCTGTGATTTCTTTGCTAAATTAAGCAAATATGGATATACATATATGTGTTCTTATTTCACCTTTTACTTTATACCAAAATTAACATGGTGTATACATTAACTGAAGAAGAGTTGATGCTTTTGAATTGTGGTGTTGGCAAAGAAAACTAAAAGTACCATGGACTTCTAAAAGAACTAACAAATCTGTCCTGGAAGAAGTACAGCCAAGTGCTCCTTGGAAGCGAGAATGACCAGACTTCATCTCACTTACTTTCGTCATGTTGTCAGAAGAGACAATTCACTGGAGAAGGATGTCATGCTTAGTAAAGTGGAGGGTCAGTAAAAAAGGGGAAGGCCCTCAAAGAGATTCATTGACACAGTGGCTGCAACAATGGGCTCAGGTATAGTAAGGATTTTGAGACTGGCACAGGATGGGGCAGTGTTACGTTCTCTTGTACATAGGGTTGCTATGAGTTGGAGCTGACTTGATGACACCTAACAACAACAACAACATATATTATCCTCATGCCAAAAAAAATTAATAATAATTAAGTAGTTAAATGTATTATTTTTACATTTTATTCCTTCTGAATTTTGAGGAATAGTCATCAAAGATTTTCTCCATTTCTAGGTATGGTAGTTAAGGTTGTATGTCATCTTGGCTGGCCCAAAATTCTAAGTGGCTTAGCAGTTATGATATAGTTATACCCAATGATGAGATTGGAAATTAAGTAATCACCTGCATGATGAAGTCTGCTATGAGCAGCCAATCAGTTGAAAGGGAGTTACTTTTGGGGAGTGGCCTGTTTCCAGTATATATGGAAAAGTTTTGGGAAAAATCTCTGGCTTTTTGCTCATTTGGGATCCTGCATTTGGCTTATCATCCAGTTCCTGTACTTGAACCAGTGGCCTTCCATGTTGCCTGCTTATCTTGGGATTGTTGCTTTCACAGCCTATGTGCCAACAGTCTGCCACTTTACCTGACAATCTTGGATTTGTCAGCCTCTGAAGCCATCAGCTTGCTATATTGCTTGCTGATCTTGAATTCATCAGCTCCTGCAGCTGCATGAGTCAGGAGAAGCTTCCGGCTTGATGTCTGACCCACAGACTTGGGACTGGCCAGCCTCTACAACTCTGTGAGCCATTTCTTTGGTATAAATTTCTCTCTTTCTCTGTGTGTGTGTATGTATATGTGTGTGTGTGTGTATATAAACTTCATGGGTTTTGCTTCTCTACAGAACCCAATCTAACACACTAAGTTATAAAGAAATCATCCTATGTTTCCCTCTAGTATTTTTATGCTTTTAATTTTGATTCATATATACACAGTGATGTAGCCAGTATTCATTCTCTTTTTCAAAATGGCCATTTTATTGTTCCAACACAGTACATTAAAATGTCTGTCACGGTCCCCTAGTAGATTGAGATGCCATCTCATAATGTTCATACATACTTGGCCTTATTTCTGGACTTGTTCTGAGCTTGGTATGCTGTTCTGTTGATATTTTTGTCTATTCTTGAATCAGTACTATATTGTTTTAGTATCTAGTAGGGACTAGCTCTTACACCACTTGCATGTTTATTTTCCCATTGTTAAAACAAAAAATTCTATTAAGTCGATGGTAACAATTGATTGATGCTTATTGAATATATGATTTGTAAACTAGGGTAACATTTTGAGTGGAGAGTCAAAAACGTTCTGAAGATGAGAGCACCTTGAATCACTCTTATACCACGTATTATTGGAATTTCCATGGAAAAAGGGGTCAGAACAGAACTGATAAACAACATACGGTCAGGAAGAATTTCATATAGCATAGTCTTCAAGAACAAATAAAATGATTACTGATTTACACTAAAAAGTTCCCAGTCTGACCTTTGGAGTCTCTTTTCCCCTGAAACTGACTAAATTCTTCAAAAAAGCATGATGCCCAAGGCAAAACACTCTTACAGTTTATCTAAACCAGTATTTGACTCAAAGGTAACATTTTAGAAAACCAATTTCTTCAAGGCTCAAGGTTCAAAACAACATCTTAGGGCAAATGGCCTGGGCAAGTCATCCTAACTCTGTTGTTGTTGTTACGTGCCATCGAGTCGGACCCGACTCATAGCGACCCCTCCTTGGGTTTCTGAGGCAGTATCACTACGGAAGTAGATTGCCCAACCTTCCTTCCGAGGAGTGGCTGGTGGGTTTGAATCGCCAGCCTTCTGGTTAGCAGTCAAGTGCCTTAGGCACTATGTTACCAGAGCAGACCCCAGAAATTTGGATTCCAGGAGAATTAAAAACTCTCACCATAAAAAAAAAAAAAAAAAAAAAAAAAAAAAAAAAAAACCTTTGGAATCAACTTGTCTAGTCTTAGAAAATAATTTGTTAGGCTTTAAAATTAAAATAGTTAATTTTGCATATTAATTTAGGGATAATAGGCCTGTCTAAGATATTGAATCATCCTATCCAAAGATGAGGGATGTTTTCCGTTTGTTCAAGTTCACTTTTGCATCTTCCAGAGTGTTCTATAATTTTCCTTGTGTAGATTTTTGTGAATTTCTTAAGTTTATTTTTAAACACTATTTCTTTTCTGTTGTTATTGTAACTGGGATCCATTATATCTTCTATTCTTTTAATGTAAATAGATAAGATTTTTTTTTTTGCATGTTGTTTTTATGTCCTGCTCCTATACTGAATTCTTATATTGCTTATATCAGTTTAAGACTTGAGTCTCCTGGCTTCTTCAGGTACATTATCATACCATATCATCTGCATGTGGAAATAGTTTTGTCTTTTATTTTTTAATTCTGTACCTCTAAATTTTTTTTTTTTCTTTAAGCCCTAATTATTTTTTCCAGAGCAGAGAGTGATAGCATCATGGAAAGAAGTCTCTGGGATGGTGAGAGGGACTCTGATGTGGAACACAGGTGGAAGATAACAAGACTGCTAAAAGATGGAGGGGCACCTCTCCTGCCAAGAGGGTGTGCTTTGGCATCTTAATCTCATCTAGAGAAGGGCCACGTGGTGAAGGGGTAACTGTAACAGGGTAAGTCTTGGAAGTAGTCTCAGGAACTGGCTAAGGCTGAGATGAAGGAAGTACATAAGAGAATGTACTCTATCGTGGTGGGGGAAGGAGAGCCACCCCAAATTAGTCCTAACCTTGGGTTCGGTAGTGACACCAGGGAAAATTCTTTCATAAATATTGTGCTGACACACAATAAACAAGTTCTTTAAAATGCCTGTAATTCTGTGGAAAGAAATTTGGTAACTCTTAAATGATTCTTATAAATTATTAAGTCTAAGCCTATTGTTCTCAAGGAGTAATTTTAATCACTCTAGATCAGTGGTTGTGCACATTAGCATCACCTGGGGCCTTTAAGAAACTATCAATCCCAAGTCTCACCTCCAGGAATTTCATCTGGGGATGGAGTCTCAGGATGGCTGCAGTTTTTGAAGATTCCCAGGTGATTCTAATGTGTAGCGAAGGTTGGGAGCCCTGTGCCTACCCCATAGGTGAGTAAACTGAACGAAACCAAACTCACTGCTGTTGAGTCGATTCTGACTTATAGCCACCCTTCATTGGGTTTCTGAGGTGGTATCTCTACAGAAGTAGATTGCTCAGTCTTCCTTCTGAGGAGTAGCTGGTGGGTTTGAACTACCAGCCTTGGTCTCTATTATTTGTACCTGCGTCACTGCCAGGAAGTAGCAAGTTAGCTGAGGTGTCCAGGACCTTCCTTCACATCACGGTGGAATACCAAAAAACCCACAGCCATTGAATCGATTCCAACTTACAGTGACCCTATAAAAACCAAACTCACTTCAATTCTGACTCACAGTGACCCCCACTGGGTTTCTGAGGCTATAAATCTTTATGGAAGTTGATTGCTCATCTTCCTTCCCTGGAGCAGCTGTTGGGTTTGAACCATTGACCTTCTGATTAGCAGTCAAATGTCTTATCCATAAGGCTACCAGGGCTCCTCAGTGGCAATACAGGACAGACCGAGTAAAAGGAGCTCTGGTGGTGTAGTGGTTAAGGCATTTGGCTGGTAACCAAAAGGTCAATCAGTGCTGCTTGTACTGAAGAAAGATGGGGTAGTCTGCTTCCATAAAGATTTATAGCCTTGGAACCCCAATAGGGGTCGCTATGAGTCAGAATGACTGGATGACAGTGAGAGAGGACAGAGTAGAAGTCCCCCAAAGTGTTTCCAAGGCTATAAATCTTTCTTCCTGAAAGGCTGGTGGGTTCTAACCTCTAACCTTTTGGTTAGTAGTGGAGCGCTTAACCACTGCAGCACCAGTTGTTGTTGTTGTTGTTATGTGCCGTGGAGTCGGCCCCGACTCATAGCGACCCCTCCTTGGGTTTCCGAGGCAGTATCACTACAGAAGTAGGATTGCCCAACCTTCCTTCCGAGCACCAGAGGTACCCCAAATTGTTTCCAAAGATGTAAATCTCTACCGCAGCAGCAAGCAGATTGCCTTATCCTTCTCCCGCAGAGCGGCTACTGGGTTTGAACCACCCGACCTTTAATAGCAGCCCAATGCTTTAATCCATGCGCCACCAGAGATCCTTCAGGGTGGAATAGTGCCCTAAATCCAGAGTGCTGGGTGTATAGAGACCCTGGAACACCTACATTTTTCAATTCAGACTTCATGATTTTTGTTCTATGCCTCCTGTGTGCCAGCGGAGGGGATAAGCAATTTTACATATGTAGGTCGCCTGAGGCTCATCGAGGTGAAATGACTTTCACCTTTTGTGTTTTTATCACTGCTGTATCTGCAGAGCCCTGAAAATGCTTGGTACACAGTAGGTGCGGAATAAATATTTTCTTATGAATGAGTTGCCTTATGGGATACTGAAATGGCAGTGAGTGAATTACAGGTAACCTACATCATTTCTAATTTTAACAGCGGATCCTGAAACGCATTTCTGTTTTTGACTTTTTAGTCAGAGCGGGCTTCCCCACAGTAGACTTAAGACTTTCTTATAGTATTGAGTGTGCAGCTGAAGACGGCACTCAGCCACTAGGAACCTCCTCTCGGAGCAACTATCCCTTCGTCTGAGACCAAATAAAGCAGCACCCAGGATTTGCTACGGTCACGTGAGCTCCCAGGCACTGCCTGACGCTAGGCTTTTCCGCCTCGCGCATGCACAGAGGGTCTGTGCTGGTCTTTAAGGAGCATGCGCAGACTCAGAGACCTTGGTTTCCTCTCAGGCTCCGCCCACTTCGCGCCTGGAGGGTGGGACTAAGGCCGGGCTGGGAAAAGAGGCGGGGCAGTAGCTGCGCGCATGCGCGGAACAGAGCTGAGGGGCAAGGGGGAGTACAGGGTGGACAAGTTTGAGCTTCCGGAGCAAGATGCAGGTGAGTGAGGGAGGCACGGGTTCTGGAGGCCGAGTCTAGTTGTTTGTTTCCTTGGGCTGGAGCCGAAGGCAGACTCTCCCTACTGGGCCTACGGGAAACCCCGGGCGCCAAAGCACCCGAGAAGGACCACGCGAATTGAGGCCCAGCGCAGGCGCAGTGGGTGGGTGGGCGTGGTCCCTCCCTGGTTCTCCACGCTGCCCCAGTACTTCCTGTAAGACACCCACTATCTCGGTTCTTTTGGGCTACCTCGCCACGAGGTTGATCCCACCCAGCACCTATGAAGGCCTTGGTGAATCCCACCTGAAAAAGTTAACTTACTCGTTAACTCCTTTGATCACCTGAGCAGCAGGTATGTTATGGATCCATTGTACGGATGTGGTAGAGGAGGATCTGAGAAGCGAAAGATCCCACTTGAGGGTTCCCCCACGTAAAACTGGTAGAATTCGGGTTCCTGACTCTCTTCCTCTTCCCCTGAATCAAGTTGGTCTTCCAGTTGGGGTGCACACTCTTTTGAATTTGATTGTTTCAGCGCCGTCAGTATCACTCTAAATGCACGCAGGCTAGTAGTAAGGATCGGGTAGATAACAGGCAAAGGAGTTAAAAAAGAGTGCCCAGCACTTAATGTTCAATAAGTGTTAGCTGTTGTTAACTACTCCTTGGGGTCTCAGCTCTTCCTCTCAGGTTTGGCCATTGTAGAATTTGGGCTCTTCTGCCCCCTTTAATTGTGCTGCAGCCACTCTGGACTTTCTGATGATCAGAATGTCAGTCTGCTCTTGGGGCCTTTTGCATATGCTGCTCCCTTTGCCTGGGAAGTTTTTCCTAAATTCTCAACCTCATCTTTTGTTCCTTCCCACCCTTGGATAATGGTTAAATGTTGCCTTTTCTAAGAGAACTTCTGTGGAACAATGACCTCTTGTAACTCTCCAAGCCAGCAGTGTGGTTGTCTGTCATTGCAATTAACCAAACTTGTAAATATATAACTATTTGTATACTTACTTGTTGATTGCATATCTCTTCTCCACTGTGACATAGGTGACTTCCATTCATTCTACTTCTCTACTGTCAAGTACAGCAATTTATGTATAAAACTGTTGCTGTCAAGTGGATTCCGACTCATAATGACTCTATAGTGCTGAGTATAACTGCCCCGTAGGCTTTCCAAGGCTGTAAATTGTTATGGAAGCAGACTGCCACATTTTTTGCCTTTGGAGTGGAACCTTCTGGTTAGCACCTGAGCCCCTAATCACTGTCCCATCAGAGCTCCATAATTTTTAAAATATTTGTTGAATCACTCCAAGTCACTATTAGAAATACTGAACAGAAGCTAGCTCTGATGCCACCTCTGCACATCCTATCCTGACTGTTACCCCAAGACTACTTCTTGGGTGGAGGGGATTAGAGTACAGGGGAGGAGTGTTAAAGCAGAAGAGATGCTACGGGTCTTTTGACTCCTCAGAAATAGGCCACAGAGTTACTTGGTTTGCCCTCCTCTCTTTGCACCACCTTTCCCATTTGACTCCTTACCCAGTGTGTTGCTCTCCACACTGTACTTTGCATTCATCATAGTCTTGATTTTCCTGTTCTAGGACCCCAATGCAGACACTGAGTGGAATGACATCTTACGCAAAAAGGGCATCTTGCCCTCCAAGAAAAGCTCAGAAGAATTGGAAAAGGAAGCAGAAGAGGAAGAGCAGCGAGTCCTTCAACAGTCAATTGGTGAGCTTGCTTGTTTTCTTCATTCCATTCATTCCATGTTTATCTGGGTCAGGAGACAACCTTCTAAACCTCTCACTGCTGTGGTTAGGATCCTTTGAGCTAGAGCCAGGAGATAAGGGCTTGGATGCTGGCATGGAGACAATCTGTGTGACCTCGGGCAAATTACAGGATGTTTCTAGTCTTCATCTTCCAAGGCTGTGGAATTAGGAGGACTTTAGGGGCTACTTTCAGTTGCATAATTCCTTGTCTGTCTCAGATGAACATACGGTAATCCTGAAGAAAGTATCTCTATATTTGATTTTCTGGTTTGTGATTCACTGTGCATGTCACAAAAATTTGTCCTAAAGTTTTAGTGTTTATATTCTCCTGAGGCTGTCTTTGTGGTTTGCTTGACAACATTAAATTAATACAGCTTAATTTTGGGTAGCATAAGATGTTTGCAATAGGTGGGGTCTATGGGGTTTCCTCAGAGGTGGTCATAGCACCAGAGTGTTTGTAAAAATAATTCCTAGGTGGCCATCCAAAGCACAACAGTTGTTCTGTATCTAACTAGAAAAACAGAGGAAGAAGGAAAGTCAGGAAAAGGAGGAAGATATGGAATGTGTGGCTAATCGCCTCCATGAACAACGGCCTCCTTTGCTGTGAGACCAGAAGAACTGATTGGTGCCTGGCTATCATAACTAAGCATTTTGATCAAAGAGTCCACAGAAGAATCCTGATCAAGAGGAGGAAAATGCAGAACAGAATTTCAAATCATGGACTCCAGACTTCTGGAGCCATGAAGATTGGATGAACCCCTGAAACTGTTGCCCTGAGATAATCTTTAAACCTTAAACCAAAAATATTCCCTAAAATCTTCTTACAACCAACAGTAGTTGAACTTAACTAGTAAAAATAGTCTGCCTTGAGCGTTATGTTCTTTTAAGAACTGTCTATATGGGACCAGTGACAGCAGCAACTTGAAAGATTAGATAGGAACCTTAGGGGCCAGTACGTTTATGTTTATGAGGAAAGAACCTCTCAGAAAAAAAGGGTGAGAATGTTTGCACAACTTGAAGATTGTAATCAGTGTCACTAAATTGTACATGTAGAAACTGTTGAATTGATGTCTGTTTTTCTATGTATATTCTCAAAAACAACAAAATAAATAAGATATAGGGGAAAAAAAGGATATAGAAAAAAAAAATATACCCAGTTCCTACTGAATCACACTGGAGGTGGGACCCAGGAATCTGCATTTTAAACAAGCGCCTCAACAGATTTCTGATGCGTGCCACATTCTGAGATCTGTTGATCACAGAGTTTGGTAATTTTTGCCCCTATATTTACAGCTGATTTCCAACCAGAAACCAAACATAACTGTCAAGTTGATTGTGACTCAATAGAAAACCTCCTTGAGTTTCCGAGGCAATATCTCTACTGAAGTAGATTGCCCAACCTTCCTTCTGAGGAGTGGTTTGTGGGTTTGAATCGCCAGCCCTCTGGTTAGCAGTCATATGCCTTAGGCACTGTGTCACCAGAGCCCTCATAGCTGATTTAGAGGAAGATTTATTTGCAGAAGGGTTGATTGTAAAGCATTTATCCAGCATAGGTTTATTGAATGATTACCGTATGCTGGGTGCTATTGGATCACCGGTGGTAAGGTGGTTAAAGCATTGGGCCCCTAACTGAAAGGTCTGTGATTTAAACCACCAGCTGTTCCATAGGAGGAAAGACCTGGTGATCTGCTCCCATAAAAATTATAGCCTAGCAAATCCTATGGGGCAGTTCTGCTCTATCTTACAAGGTCGCTATGAGCAGAATTGCTTGGGTGGCACAAGACAGCAATAGGTGCTATTCTAGGCAGTGGGAATTTAGCTTTGCAGAAGCCAGACAAAATTCCTTCCCTCATACAACTTATATTCTAGTGGAGTAGGCAGACAGTAAACAAAATAAATAAGGAAAATAAGACAGGAAAAGGGGCTAGAAATGCTTGGAGGAGAGGTGGATGTAATTCTAGATGGGAACTGAGAGGGCCTCACTGAGATGACAGTTGAGTAAAGACCTTAAGGAGGTGAAGTTAATATTTAGTGAAGACCTGAGGGAAGTGAAGTGGATGTTCGAATAAAGACCTAAAGGAAGTGAAGAGGTAAAACTCCCGTTTGAGTACACTTGAAGAAAGTGAGATGAGCTATTTTAGCAAGCAAAAAGTGAACTGGACATGTTCAAGAATCTGAGTAGGCCAAAGTGACTGGCAAAGAGTAGTAGCAAAAAGTGAATTCAGAGAGGCAACTACAACTGAAATCGTTAAGGGCCTGTTGTTGTTAGATGCCGTCATGTTGTCTCTGACTCTTAGCCACCCTGTGCACAGCAGAATGAAACACTGCCTGGTCCTGTGCCAAGTTTACAATTCTTGTTTTATACCTGAGCCCATCATTGCAGCCACTGTGTCAGTCTATCTTGGTGAGGGCCGCCTTCTTTTTTGTTGACCGTCCACTTTACCAAGCATGATAGCCTTTTCCAGGGAATAGTTCTTTCTGACAACATGACCAAAGTGGTGGTGGTGGTGGTGTTATGTGCCATCGAGGCGGACCCGACTCATAGCAACCCCTCCTTGGGTTTCTGAGGCAGTATCACTATGGAAGTAGATTGCCCCATCTTCCTTCTGAGGAGTGGCTGGGGGGCTTGAACCGCCAGCCATCTGGTTAGCAGTCAAGTGCCTTAGGCACTGCGCTACCAGAGCTCCCATGACCAAAGTAGGTGAGACAAAGTCTGGCCATTCTCATTTCCAAGGAGCATTCCTGCTGTACTTCTTCCAGGACAGATTTGTTAGTTCTTTTAGCGGACCAAAGTACTCTTAGCGTTCTTTTCCAGCACCACAACTCAAAAGCATCAGCTCTTCTTTGGTCTTCCTTATTCATTGTCCTGCTCTCACGTGCATATGAGGTGATTAAAAATACCATGGTTTTGGTTGTTGTTGTTGTTATGTGCCATTAGTGCACTTTAGTCTTCAAGGAGACATCTTTGCTCTTCATTACTTGAAAGAGGTCTTTTGCAGCAGATTTGACCAGTGCAATACGTTGTTTGACGTCTTGACTGCTGCTTCCATTGGTGTTGATCATAGAACCAAGTAACATGAAGTGCTGTTTATTGGACCAGTTGTGAGAATTTTTGTTTTCTTTCTATTGAGGTGTAATCCATCCTGCAGACTGTAGTCTTTAATCTTCATCAGTAAGTGCTCCATGTCATCCTCACTTTTAGCAAGCAAAGTTGTGTCATCTGCGTATCGCAGCTTGTTAATGAGTCTTCCTCCTATCCTAATGCCATGTTCTTCTTCATATAATCAAATTTCTCGGATTATTTGCTCAGCATACAAGTTGAATAAGTATGGGGAAAGAGTACAACCTTGACACACTCCCTTCTTGATTTTGAACCATGCAGTATCAGTTGTTCTGTTCAAATGACAGCCTCCTGGTCTATGCACAGGTCCTTTATGAGTATAATCAAGTGTTCTGGAATTCCCATTCTTCTCAATGTTATTGTTATAATCCACACAGTTGAATGCTTTTGCATAGTTAATAACACATAAGTAAACATCTTTCTGGTATTTTTTGCTTTCAGCTAAGATCCATCTGACATCAGCAATGATATCTCTTGTTCCACGTCTTCTTCTGAATTTGGGTTGCATCTCTGGAAGCTCTCTTGTCAATATACTGCTGTAGCCATTTTTGAATTACCTTCAGTAAGATTTTACTTGCATGTGATATCAATGATATTGTTTGATAATTTCCACATTCTGTAGTGTCACTTACTTTGGAATGGGTACAAATATGGATCTCTTCCAGTCAGTTGGCTCTTGGCATACTGAGTAAATGCCTCCAGTGGGGCATCCGTTTGTTGAAACATCTCAATGGGTGTTCTGTCAATTCCTGGAAGCTTGTTCTTCACCAGTTCCTTCAGTGCAGCTTTGACTTCTTCCTTCAATACCGTTGGTTCTTGGTTATATACCACTTCCTGAAATGGATGAACATTGACCAATTCTTTTTGGTACAGTGACTCTGTATTCCTTCCATCTTCTTTTGATGTTTCCTGTGTCATTTGATATATTGCCCATAGGATCTTTCAGTATTGCAACTTGAGGCTTAAATTTCCTCTTCAGTTCTTTCAGCTTGAGAAATGCTGAGTGTATTCTTCCCTTTTGGTTTCCTGACTCTAGGTCTTTGCACATTTCATTATAGTAATTGACTTTGTTTTCTCGAGCTGCTCTTTGAAATTTTCTCTTCAACTCTTTTATCTTGTCATTTCTTCCATTTGCTTTAGCTACTCTTCACACAAGGGCAAGTTTCAAAGTCTCTTCTGACATGCATTTTGGTCTTTTCTTCCTTTCTTGTCTTTTTAATGACCTCTTGCTTTCTTCATGGGTGATGTTCTTGATGTCATCTGACAGTTCCTCTGGTTTCGATCATTGGTGTTCAGTGCATCAAATCTATTCTTTAAAAGGTCTCTAAATTCAGGAGGAATATTATCAAGGTCATATTTTGGCTCTCATGGATTTGTTTTAACTGTCTTCAACTTCAGTTTGAACGTTCATATAAGCAGTTGATGGTCTGTTCTACAGTCAGCTCTGGTCTTGTTTTTTGTTTTGGCCGAAGATACTGAACCTATCCATTGCCTTCTGCCACAGATGTAGTCAGTCTGATTCCTATGTATTCTATCTGGTGAAGTCCATGTGTATAGCCATTGTTTATTTTGTTGAAAAAAAGTATTTGCAATGGATGAGTCATTGGTCTTGCAAAATTCTATCATGCAATCTCCAGCATTACTTCTAAGGCCATATTTTTCAACTACCTGTAACTCTTCTTTGTTTCCAACTTTTGCATTCCAGTTACCAGTGATAACCAACACATCTTGATTTCATGTTTGGTCAATTTCAGACTGCAGAAGTTGGTAGAAATCTTCAATTTCCTCATCTTTGGCTTTTGTGGTTGGTGCATAGATTTGAATAATAGTAGTATTAACTGGTTTTCCTTTTAGGCGTATGGATATTATCCTATCACTGACATCGTTGTATTTCAGGACAGGTCTTAAAACAGTCTCTGTCACGATGAATGCCACACCATTCCTCTTCAATTTGTCATTCCCAGAATAATAGATCATATGGTTGTCTGATTTAAAATGGCCAAAACCAGTCCATTTCAGCTCACTAATGCCTAAGATGGGAGCACTGGTAACGTAGTGCCTAAGGCACATGACTGCTAACCAGAAGGCTGGCAGTTAAACCCACCGGCCACTCCTTGGAAGGAAGGTTGGGTAGTACAATCACTACTTCTGTAGTGATACCACCTTGGAAACCCAAGGAGGGGTCGCTGTGAGTCGGATCTGACTCGACAGCACGTAACAACAACAACAAAGGCCTAGGATGTTGATCTTTATGCATTCCATTTAGTTTTTGACAGCTTCCAAGGTTCTTAGATTCATACTTTTTTACATTCCATGTTCCAATTATTAATGGATGTTTGTGTCTCTTTCTACTCAGGGCTTGATAGCTTCTTAAAGATAAAAGCCTTTGGCTTTCATCCTTGGTGAGACGGGAAACTGTTGGAGGGTTTGAACAGTATCCTTCACTTTGACAGCACCATTCTTTTGCTGCCTTACTGAGCACAGACTGTGGAGGCAGGGCAGAAAGTGGTAGACCTGTCTGAAAACTCATGTAATTAACAGGTGGGAGGTAACAGTGGCTTTCACTGGAGTGGTGGTGACAGAAGTAGTAAGAAGTGGTCAGATCTGGATATGTTTTGAATGTAAGGCCCTCAGGACTTGCTGATAGATTTTATGTGGAGTGTGAGAGAAAGATGGGTCAAGAATGACTGCAGAACTCTGGGCTTGAGCAACTGGAAGAATGGAGTTGCCACCAACTGAAATGAGGAGAGCTGAGAGACAAGCAGGTTTGAAGGGTAAGAGCAGGAACTCAGTTTGGGCCGTCTTAAGTTTGAGATGCTTATTAGAGAAATGTTGTTGTTGTTGTTATGTGCCCTGCAGTCAGACCCAACTCATAGTGACCCCTCCTTGGGTTTCCGAGGCAGTATCACTATGGAAGTAGATTGCCCCTTCTTCTTTCTGAGGAGTGGCTGGTGGGTTTGAACCGCCAGGCTTCTCATTAGCAGCCAGCCTTAGAGGTAGGAGGAGAGGGCATCCTGGAAGCTAGCAGAGGAAGGTCTTTCAGGGAGGAGCAGTGATTGGTTGGGTCAAGTGTTGTTCATTGATCAAGAAGGAAAAAGGCTAAGAATTGCTGGATATCATTGCTGACTCTGATAAGAGCAATTTCGTGGAGTTGATAAGAAGAATAGAAGCTTTATTTGATGTCCAAAAGCAAGAGTATTTATAGCAGTAAAAATAAGCTCCAGATTTTATAGTAGTTGGTTAGAAAAAGACAGGGCTGTCTATTCCTCAATAAGAGAAGACCAAAAAGTAGTATGGTAATCACCATTAGCTCTAGGAAGGGTATGCTCCCAGAGGATACTGACAGATTTTCTACATCCCTCGGATGAGATGAGAACTGTTAATATACCCTGTCTGTGAGAAACTCCTCATTTCATATCCTTATTATTGTGTGGAGGTAAGACAATCAAGCCTGTAGATGTTACATCTTTTTAAAGCATCCTCAGTTTCTTACTAACTAGCATAATACCTCAGATCCTTTTTGTGTTAGACTGGGTTCTCTAGAGAAACAAAACCAGTAAAGCTTAAATATATGTATGTATGTATGTGTGTGTGTGTGTGTGTGTGTATATATATATATATATATATAT
>NW_006921604.1:11931426-11951349 GCF_000298275.1 Orycteropus afer afer
TGATCCCATCATGGGAACAACCACACCACAACAGCTCAAACCACACAGAATTGTGGTCCAGCCAAGTTGACACACAGCTCCAACTATCACACTTTTTATTTTGGTTTTGGTGGGCTGGGGGTCTTCTAGTGTGATGTGCATATCTTTAGGAGAAAAGTGAAGGGCTTTTTCATCTTTTAAATGTATTGCTTTTTGCTTATGTAACTACTTTCAGTGAAAACATATGAAGATATGACTTTGGAAGAGCTGGAGGATAATGAAGATGAATTTAATGAGGAGGATGAACGTGCTATTGAAATGTACAGGTTAGTGCTGCCTAGAGGGACTAGTTGATTTTTTGCTTGATAATAAAAGGTGTGTCCTTTGAAAAATTAATTTTCTGGCTAAGATTGTGCTTGGGAAGGAGGAGCTTTGGTGGCACAGTGCCTAAGGCACTTGACTGCTAACCAGAAGGCTGGTGGTTCAAACCCCCTAGCCACTCCTGGAAGGAAGGTTGGGCAGTCTACTTTGGTAGTGATACCACTTCAGAAACCCAAGGAGGGGTCGCTATGGGTTGGATCTGACTCTACAGCATTGAGTTTGGTTTGGTTTTGGTATGATTAATTAATAATATCACAGATTTCAGTGAACTGGTCTTAGGTTTTATCATGAGGCAAATAAATAAACCTAGACCTTTACAAAGGGTACTACCTGAAAGCAATATATGTGTGTGTACATATATGTGTATCTATAGACATTTTTCTCCTTTTAATGCAGGCAACAAAGACTGGCTGAGTGGAAAGCGACTAAACTGAAGAATAAATTTGGGGAAGTTTTAGAGATCTCAGGAAAGGATTATGTTCAAGAAGTTACCAAAGCTGGTGAAGGCTTGTGGGTAATTTTGCACCTTTACAAACAAGGGTGAGTTGATTTTAAACACTATCTTTAAAAATGTTTGAATTTATGTCTTGCACATCTTGAGCTAAAACCATATTGTAGAGTTTATTAGTGTTCTATGGTTTTATTGCTAATTTCTATAAATCTTAATGCCTAATTTTCATCTTAAGGCTTTCAAATTAGTACTTTGTGACTAATACATTATTCTCATGTCTTTGTTAAAGTGTAGTAATGAAGACTTTTCTTTTGTTCCTAAGTTATTTATCTATTTGGAGAAAGTCTGGCATTTCAGAATCCTGAGTAATTCATCACTCTTATGGATGGCATGGGTGACCTTACAGTAATTTTCTGTGATAATTTATGGAGCAGTTCTCCATTGTTTCTCATCTGCCCAGTCTTGTTCCTGTGCTGTGGAACCCATTGGTTGACTAGGTGTTTCTATAAAATAGGAAATGCTTTCTGACCTATCTCACACATTCTGAATCTTGAATGTTACCTTATTCAACCTTATAGAAGGGAGTAGCAATTATCTTTTACATTTAAGGTATTTTTCTCTCTTATTATTGCGTCAAGTTAAATTGGATTTTGCTCTTGAGTGCTTCATTTTCCCTAAATACATGTAACTAACTTATTGTCATCAAGTTGATTCTCATTCATAGTGACCCCCATTGGGTTTCCAAGGCTGTGAATCTGTACAGAAGCAGACTGCTTCATCTTTTCTCCATGGAGCAGCTGGTGGGTTTGAACCACTGACCTTTTGATTAACAGCCAAATGTCTTAACCATTTCAACTACCAGAAACCAAAAATCACTGCCATTGAGTCAGTTTGACTCATAGTGACCCTAATTGGGTTTCTGAGGCAGTCAATCTTTAGGGAAGTAGATTGCCCAGTCTTTTTTCCACGGAGTGGCTTGTGGGTTTGAACTGCCAACCTTCTGGTTAGCAGTCAAATGCCTTAGGCACTACGCCACCAGAGCACCTTACTTCACCACCAGAACTCCTTAAATATATTAGAAAGGTTTCTAAAAAAGCTAATTGATCTTGGCTTGAGCAGCAGGATTACTTGTGAAGCTGTTAGAAGGTTTTATACAGGGTAGGAGGGTAGTTGAACTTTGTTTAGTATAAATACATAATCACAACCATTTCTTCTTTTTTCCCATTCTGTTTTGTAGGATTCCCCTCTGTGCCCTAATAAACCAACACTTCAGTGGACTTGCAAGGAAGTTTCCCGATGTTAAATTTATCAAAGCCATTTCAACAACCTGCATACCCAATTATCCTGATAAGAATCTGCCCACAATATTTGTTTATCTTGAAGGAGATATCAAGGCTCAGTTTATTGGTCCTCTAGTGTTTGGTGGGATGAACCTGACAAGAGATGGTAAGAGGCTCTTAGAAAGGGCAGGGGTACATTAGAGATACAGGGGGATATTTCTGTTGAAGAGAGTACCCACTTCTTAAACATTGTTATGATGATTTGTTGAGTTCCCTTTGCCTGCCTCAGTGTGAGTGGCTGTTGACAGGGAAGAAGCATCTTTAAAACTTCATTTTAGACTAGTAATTGGAGTAGCTGAAACTGAGTCTAAAAATTCTCAGTTAAAGGAAGGCACATGGGATTTAAATGTAATTTTTTTTTTCAGTATTAATGGCTAGTATAGTTTGTTTCTACAGCTTAATATATTGTCAAAACTTGTAGCTCAATATCATGTCTTCTACTTTTTATTTCATTTACACGAACGTGTTAGTACAAATGCTAATACATACACACTAGCTTCTCCTATAGAAATATTTTTTTCAGTTGAAATCTTAGTTACTTTTTAATTTAAATTAGAAGTTTATGTAATTATGTCTCTTAAATCCCTGAAGGATAGGTTTATTATTCCTTGTCACCTGTTACACATGGATATGTCAGTATATATATGTACGTGTGTACACACACACACACACACACACATAATATGTGTGTATTGACTTGAAGCCAGACAGCTTGTCACCAAGTAAAATTCTCTATCTCTTTTGTACGCTTTACTAAAGGAGCTCTGGTGGCGCAGTACTTAAGGCATTTGACTGCTAACTAGAAAGTTGGCGGTTCAAACCTACCAGTCACTCCATGGAAGGAACACCGGGTAATCTACTTACATAAAGATTTACTGCTTCAGAAACCTAAAGGGGGGTTGCTATGAGTTGGAACTGACTCGATGGCAGTAAGTTTGTTTGTTTTTTTCAGTTTATGCTTTACTAGTCTGTAAAACGTAACTTTATTTACTACTGAGGTACAGTGAATTACTTAATATGGCATTTCTAGCCATGCATAGTCTTATAATTCCCCTAAAATGACTGGGTGGGACTGTGCAAATAAGGGGCTGATGGGCCACCAAGGGGATTGGACAGCTTGATAATAATGCAGATAAGGTGCATGGCATCCTTGGAGAGGTGGTGGCGTGAGACCATGCAAATAAGGTATATGGAACCCTAATTAGGGGATTGGTCAGTTTTGCCCTAATATTAGGCTTAAAGTGAGCCAATCCCAGAGGCTGAGGAGGGCATCTCCCTGCCATTAAGAAAGACAAGCTGGGAGTAGTGTGTGTCTGTTGGACTCAGGGTTCCTGCACCAGGAACCTCCTAAACCCAGGAGAGAGAACAAGAGAGAGAGAGCCATAACACTAGAGAAGGCATGAGAAGTGATGCCAAATGCAGCAGAGAAGTGGCAGTAGCAGAACCAGGAGATTGGCACAATATCATGTGATGGGCTTCCTGGCCCACAGAGCATGGTGGCTGCAGTGAGTGTGCTGAGTGCCTTTGGGCTGAGACTTAATGGTAGAATAGGTGCCTCTGAACACTTAATTAGTGAAGCTAGAATTTTGTAATCCTTGCCCTTGGGAAGCAGAGGCTGAGCTCAAAGGACCAGAGAGATCCCTGCCTGCAGGCACAGGTGAGAAGATGTCCTGATCGAAGAACTGTATCGTGAGTCATTTCTGATCCTGAGTTCATCCTGTAAGCTGTTACTTCCCTAATAAACCCCATAATTGTGAATATAGTCATTTGGAACGAATTATTGAATCTAGCAGAGAAGTAGAGTGCCATGCATATAACTGAAATGGCTGGTGTCAGAATTGGTTAAAGAGGTAGAGAAAGGAGATATGTCTGACATCTGCTTCATAGGAGGCTGATGTCGACTTGATGTCCTGTCCTCCCCCTGATGAAATTAGACGAGGTAAGATGCCATACTGCCACCATTCTTAGAACTACTGAGATACTCAACTGGGAAAAAAAATACACATTTTTATACACAGATACACAAATATATACCTTCATATTCTAGTGTTCATCATACCTTAGTGTTCATCTGGTGTTCAATCATACCTTCATTTTCTAGTGTTCAAAAGCATACAACTTTTCATAAGTTATGTCTGCATTTTATTTTGACCTTTTTGAATGTAACAAGGGATAGGTAAGTATACAATAGTGGTTATAGTCTTTGATTCTAAAAAAAATTTATTTGAGGATTAGTCAAATTTATATTTAATAAAGTTTAAACCAAAACCCACTGCCATCGAGACATTCCAACTCACAGGACCCTAAAGGACAGGGTTTCCAAGGCTGTAATCTTTATGGAAGCAGACTGCCTCATTCTTCTTCTGTGGAACAACATGTGGGTTTTAACTGCCAACCTTTTGGCTTGTAGTTGAGCACTTTAACCATTGTGCTACTAGGGCTCCATTAATGATTACTGTATATAAGTAAAGAATAGCATTATATGCAGATAGTATCACCCAAGTAGCACTTGGCTACTATCCAAAATGGTGGTGGTTTGAATCCACCCAGCTACTCCATGGGAGAAAGACCTGGTGATCTGCTTCAGTGAAGATTACAGCCTAGAAAACCCTGTGGGGCAGGTCTCTGTTCCACGAGGTGGCCAGGATTGGAATCAATTCAATAGCACCCAACAACAATATGGATAAATAAATGGGCATAGATACTGTGGTAGATACATTGTTTTATTGTGCTTTGCCTTATTGCTCTTCACATATAACCGTTTTTTACAAATTGAAGGTTTGTGGCAACCCTGTGTTGAGCAAGTCTCTCATCACCATTTATCCAATAGCATGTGGGTCATTTTTTGTCTCTGTGGCACATTTTGGTATTTCTCACAATATTTCAAATTATTATAGTGCTATTGCACACTTAAGAGACCACCAGAAATCAAAATCAAACTCACTGCTGTGGACTCGGATCCTCCTTGGGTTTCCGAGGCAGTATCACTACGGAAGTAGATTGCCCAACCTTCCTTCTGAGGAGTGGCTGGTGGGTTTGAACTGCCAGCCTTCTGGTTAGCAGTCAAATGTCTTAGGTATTATGCCACCGGAGCTCCCTAAGAGACTACAGCATAGTGTAAACCTAACTTTTACATGCCCTTGGAAACCAAAAAATTTGTGTGACTCACTTTATTACAAATATCGCTTTATTGCAATAGTCCAGAACTGAACCTGCAATATTTCTGAGGTATACTTATATATAAATACAGTTTTTTGAGTCAAGAATCAAATCTTAAGAGTTTTAAGAAATTTGTTGAATTTTCATAACATTCAACCACGATACCTAGTACTGAAAATACTCAAGTTAATCATCTCTGTAGCAAAAAACCAAACTCAATGCCATTGAGTTGATTCTGACTCATAGCAGCCTGCTTTAGGTTTCTGAGGTGGTAAATCTTTACAGAAGTAGATTGCCCAGTCTTCCTTTCATGGAGTGGCTGGTGGTTTGAACCACCAGCCTTTTGGTTAGCAGTCAAATGCCTTAGGCACTACACCATCAGACCTTCATCTTCATAGAGCACTTCAAATTGATATGGTTTCAGTAAAAGTCAGATTTTTATGGAGATACCTAATTAGCAGAGCATCACTGCATTGATTCAGACTGGATATAACTGAAATCCAGGCTGTTTGTTTTCGAATCTCTTGGCTAGTCCTTTCGTTCTGTCTGGGTTCATGTCTGTGGTAGTGCCAAAGAGGCAAGGAGGCTGCATCTTCCAACCTCCTTTAACCCCACAAGAGGAGGACAGAATCACCATCAGCAGCCCAAGGCCTATTCCTGCGAGGCCAGACATGCTGCCTCCCTCCAGTCCTTTCACCAGTCCTGACACCACCTGTTCCTCTTGAAGCACCCACCATCTCTTTGCTGGGTTCGATAATATGCTGCAGTGGCCACACAGAACTCACAGGTTATGGGGTTTATTAGGGAAGCACCATGCTACAATTCAGGTTCAGGAACAATGTTCAGTCTCTCAGCCTGCCGTCTCTCAGCCAACAGTCTCTCTCAGGATCTCTCCTAGCAGTGCATGTCTCTAAGTGTCTCTTTCTCAGCATCGCGTGTCTGTTTCTCAGCAGCACTTGTCTCTCAGGAGCGCGTTTCTCTCAGCAGCATGTCTTTTTCAGCCAGCAGTCAGATTCCTTCTGCCTCTAGGAGGGCTCCTTTTGAGCCTGGCTGAGTGGTCAAACTAACCAATCATAACATCAGAATTCTAAGCACCTGAGAGAGAGTGAACTTCCCAGAACATTGCTTTATGCCACTCGCAACAGAAATACCCCAGGTGGATAACTTTAACAATCAGGAGCTCCTCAGTTGCTCATGGCAAATTCCACCTTGGAGTTTACAAAGACTTAGGGCTAGAAAAGCCATCCAAGTAATTACTGCACTGCAAGTAGAAAAATGTTTCAGTTGATTTTGTTTTACAAACATGTCACACTCATGTGAAGTTTCAAAGAGTATGACAGAAATACAGGATCTGAGCTTTTAGTTTCTGATTCTTTCAGGTAGTTTTTAAAAATTATGTAGTACAAATAACTCAGTTCTAGAGGATTATACGTTTGTCTTTTGCCTATAATAGACTCTTACATATTGGGTGGGAGGCTTCAGAATTTCCTCTTAACTGGGGGAAGTTAGCATAGTATGAGCAAGGCAGAAGACGACACTGGCAGGTGCATAAGACTTAAAGATAACAAAGATAAATACTATTAAATACACAGTCCTGCAGTAACAGTAGGCGCTCTGGTGGCGTAGTGCCTAAGGCATGCCTAAAGCATTTGACTGGTAACCAGAAGGCTGGTGGTTCAAACCCACCAGCCACTCCTCGGAAGGAAGGTTGGGCAATCTACTTCCATAATGATACTGCCTTGGAAACCCAAGGAGGGGTTGCTGTGAGTTGGCTCCGACTCCATGGCAGTGAGTTTGGTTTGGTTTTGGTGCAATAACAGTAATAAACAATAACCTGTGAGTGGCTGTATAGGTAGACTTGCAGGCTGGACAGGTGTGGGAAGGAGAAGACTATTATACCAATAAATACATGTAGGTTTGGCAGAGGATATTTCTATGTATGTATTTGTATATCCACGTGTACAGTAGCGTAAAGTTATAAAAACTCCTTAGCCATAACCAGATGCCTTGAAGGGAATAAGTCACTGGGCTTGGAATCTTAGGATATCTAGGTCAATTGCCAAAACATCCATGAAGACAATGTTTTACATCCCACTTTGGTGATTAGTGACTTAAATGTTTTTGAGCAGCCATCTCATACGCAGCTATTAGTCTCTCTCTGTTTGGAACAAAAAAGAAGAAGAGTGAAGAAAATCAAAGGTCCATGGATATAGTCAAAGGACTAATGGACCACATGAACTGCACCCTCTGCTATCCTGAGACCAGAACTAGACGGTGCCTGACTACCACAACCTGCTGCTCTGATTGGGATGACAAATAAAAGTTCCTGGACAGTGTAGGAGAAAAATGTAGAACAAAATTCAAAATCATAAAAAAAAAAGACTAGACTTAACTGTTCTGATAGAGATTGGTGGAACCCATGAGACTATGGCCCTTAAGACATTCTGCAAACCTGGAACTGAACTCACCCCCGGGGATCACCTTTCAGCTAACCTGACTTTTAAGGTCAATGATAATAACTATGAGAAACGTGCTCAACAGTCAAGTATATGAGACCAGAAGAGCAGTGTTGGTCCAAAAGCAAAGCTTTTTTCAGAAGGCAGAAAGCAGCTGGACAAATGGAAGCTGGGAACCCAAGGAAAAAGTGGGAAGAGTCTGTTAGGTTGAGAGGATTTCAGCTAAGGTCTTCAAACAAAATGTGTATAAATTGTTGAATGGAAAACTAATTTATTTTGTAAACTTTTACCCAAACCACAATTAAAAACATTTTTATTCCTCTTATTAACTAAAATTAGATATAATGATTAGATTGCCAGCAGGACTGAAAATGATTTCTTTTTAATGTTTCATGCTGATTTCTTTGCTGGGTAATTGTCTAAGCTGAGAAACCAGTCGTTAGAAGACAGGTTTAACCTTTGTTTTTTAAAAAATTTATGCAGTTTCCAACTTATGTAATTTTTCGTTGGATCTCATCTTCTGAAAAAGGTGAAGTATTTTGCATCATCCTTTATTAAAGGTCTGATTTTTTCCTCTCTTCTAGTCTTAGCATTATGGCACTGAAATTAATTTGTCATCACATTTAATTTTGGTGATCTAGTTTCTACTTGGAAAAAAAAGTAACTTGGTGTGAGAGGCCCCATCTAGGACTGTCCCTTGGTTGATGTGGTTTTTCTTTATCATGCAGAGTTGGAGTGGAAATTGTCTGAGTCTGGAGCAATCAAGACAGACCTGGAGGAAAACCCCAAGAAACCAGTAGAAGATGCATTACTGTCCTCAGTGCGGTCCTCAGTCCCTGTGAGGAAAGACAGTGATTCCGAGGATGACTGAGGCTTCAACAGACAAAACCTGCTGAACTTTCTTGGTGTGACAAATCACCTGGATTTTTTTAAAAAAGGAAAATGCAGAACTTAATCCTTTAGCTTTTATCATTTTATATGAAATTATGTTTAAAATTTCAATACATCTCAGAGATAATAATCATTGCTGAGAATCTTTAAAAATTTTTTGCAACTTTTTAAATTAATAACAGTTCCTTAAAATAATAATAATAAAAAAAGATAATGGTCTGGCAAATGTCTCTGTATTACTCACTTACATTTCAAGTAACTCATAAAACTCTCTTTTCACTGCTTGTTGACATATATAAAAGAATAGATTTTTATGTGAATAAGTTATATGATAGAAAAAACTATGAATTAAGCTTTATTATTGTTTATTTTCTTTATTCTTTTATAAAGGTAGAAACAATATTCTTAACTGAAAATATAGGAATGACCTCTAGGAAAAACAGCCTTACTATTTATTCTGTCTAGAAATAAGGTAATCATTTTTATAGAGCATTTTACCAAAGCAATAACTGAAAGATTTCAATGTACTGCCATGTTTCTTGGGGTTCTTTTCCCGTAAAATAATTACTGCCTCAAACTTAAAATGTCATTTAATCTTGATTATTGTAAAAGACTACATGAAATTATTTTGGAAATAAGCTATAAACTCACAGCTAGATAAACTCTATCTCAATATTAATCAGTAAAAAAATCAAGGTGTTTTCTGAACCAGAATCCTCTTAGCATTTAGCACTTTTTGTTAAATTGACATTGATAACAGAAAAGTTTAGGGAGATAACTGTTTACTAATATTTGTGTTAGGAGCTCTGGTAGCATGGTGCCTAAGGCACTTGACTGCTAACCAGAAGGCTGGCGGTTCAAACCCACCAGCCACTCTTCGGAAGGAAGATGGGGCAATCTACTTCTGTAGTGATACTGCCTTGGAAATCCAAGGAGGGGTTGCTATGAGTTGGGTCCAACTCAGCACATACAACAACTACAACATTTGTGTTGAATGAGATAATACTTAATTCTGGTTCAAATCTTAAAAATACAAATCAAGTGTATCGTAGAGTTTGTTTTTGCTATAATTCAAAGAATAGCAAGCAGCTGTGACTTTTTTTTATGTAAATGAGAGCCAGTACAAACATAGTCGCAGTTTATTTTAATGCATTTTTCATGAAATTTTAATTGCAGGATTGAAATAAACTTGGTCGCTTGTATGCTGATTTCATGGGTTTCATAGGAGAGCTTTCTTTGATTTTCTTTTGGTGGCTGACATTAAAATGAAATACTATGGGAAAAACAAAGGTGAGAAGTTGAAGTGCTGCATTTGCTTGAGAGCTGTAGTGCACACACTGGGGGGAGAGAGCTGTGTCCACAGTGATGGAGCAGGGCAGGCGTTCTGGTGCTGTGGAGCCCATATTCCCTTTGCTGCTTTGATCTGTGTATGTGTGAAGACTGTCTCATAATCTTCCCCTTACACTGTACCAAAACCCTTGGTTTGAGCTCAAGAGAAAATTAGATACCAGTGGGGCTGGCTAATGAACCCTGTCTGGCCACAGAGCACCCAGGATGCATGCAGTTTTGTAGTTATGCTAACTGAACTTAAAAAGAGAAAATGCCATTAGCGTCACTGAATTGTACACTTAAAGATTAGAGTGGCAAGTTTTGTGTTACATGTACTTTACCATGATGAAATTCTAAAGAGAATCATTTCTATCCTAAAAGTAGTATGATTTAGATCCTGATCTTCAAGTTTTCACAGTATAATTCTGGGAGATTTCCCACAGTAAATAGACCATTTATCTTCTTCATTTGGAGTGTTACTAATGTAGCATTGACAATAAATCTTGGCTCTTAAGCAATGAATTCATTTAATTGCACAGCAAAGCCCATACTGACGAGGAAAACAGACAAGGGTACCTATAACATGCTGATGTTCAGTGGAAGGGTTTATTGAGAAGGGTATTAATCCTAAGTGGAACATGAAGTGCTGGATGAAAGTTCTTTCCTCCAGTGCTTGAGGAAGATTTCCAGGCAAATTGGTTTAGTAAATAATTGGGAAATGTGAAATGGAGTAAGACTGCAATTGCTGCTATTAGGTGCTGATGACTTGGTTCCGACTCAGTGACCCTATGCACAACAGACTGAAATACTGCCTGGTTGTGTGCCATACTCAAAAGGGTTGCCATGCATGATTGAGCCCATCATTGCAGCCACTATGTCGTTCCATCTCATTGAAGGTTTTTCCTTTTTTTTTTTGGTGATCCTTTCCTTTACCAAGCATGATACCTTTCCCAGGGACTGGTCCCTTCTGACAACATGACCAAAGTATGTGAGAAGAAATCTGGCAATTCTGACCTCTAAGGAGCATTCCACCTATACCTCTTCCCAGGCAGATTTGTTAGTTCTTCTGGCAGTCCATGGTATTTTCAATGTTCTTCACAAACACCACAATCCTAAGGCATCACTTTTTCAATCTTACTCATTGTCCAGCTTTCAAATGTATATGAGGCAATTGAAAATACCATCGCTTGCGTTAGGTGCACCTTAGTGTTAAGAGTGACATCTTTGCGCTTAAAACACACTTTAAAGAGGTCTTTTGCAGCAGACGTGCCCAGTGCAAAATGCCATTTGATCTGACTGCTGCTTCATAGGCGCCTTGACAACTTGGATCTTTTCTCTTTTATTGTGATGCTTATTGGTCCAGTTGTGAGGATTTTTGTTTTCTTTATGTTGAGGTGTTGTAATCAATACGGCAGACTGTAGTATTTAATCTTTTAAGTCATCTTCAGTTTGAGCAGGCAAGATTGTGTCATCTGCATATCACAGATTGTTAATGACTTTTCCTCCAATTCTGATGCTGTGTTCTTCATTCCAGCTTCTCAGATTATGTGCTCAGCATAACGTATTGATTAAGTATGGTGAAAGGATACAACTCTGACACTCATCTTTCCCAATTTTAAATGATGCAGTACCCCCTTATTTTGTTCAAACAACTGCCTTCTGGTCTATATATAGGTTCCTCATGAGCACAGTTAAGTGTTCTAGAGTTCCCATTCTTTGCTATGTTGTCCATAATTTGTTATGATCTACACAGTCGAAAACTTTTGCATAGTTAATAAAACATGAGTAAACATCTTTCTGGTATTCTTTGCTTTTAGCCAAGATCCATCTGATATCAGAAATGATATCCCTTATTCCACATGCTCTTCTGTATCTGGCCTGAATTTCTGGCAGTTCCCTGTCAATATACTGTTGCAACCATTTTTGCATGATTTTCAGCAACATGTTACTAACATCTGATACTAATGTTACTGTTCAATAATTTCCATATTCTGTTGGATCACTTTTCTTTGGAATGGGCACAAATACCAGTCTCTTCCAGTTATTTGGCCAGGTAGCTGTCTTCCAAATTTCTTGGCATAAACAAATGAGCCCTTCCAGTGCTACATCCATTTGTTGTAACATCTCAATGAGTAGTCTATCAATTACTGGAGTTTTGGTGTTTTTTTTTTTTTTTTTTTTTGCCAATTTCTTCAATGCAACTTGGACTTCTTTCAATACTGTCCGTTTGTGATCATATGCTACCTCCTGAAATGGTTGGAAGTTGACCAGTTCTTTTTGGTACAGTGAGGTTGATTCCTTTCATCACCTTTGGATGCTTTCTGCATTGTTCAATATTTTGCCCATAGAATCCTTCAGTATCACCACTTGGGGTTTGAATTTTTTTCAGTTTTTCATCTTGACAAATGCAAGTAAAACCAAGGTGAAAATTATTAAAAAACTGTTGCAGCACTACATTGGCAGGGAACTGCCAGAAATTCAAGCCAGACTCAGAAGAGGCTGATGAACAAGGGATACCACTGCAGATGTACCCATTGTTTGTTGCAGCCACTGTGTCAATCCATCTCATTGAATGTCTTCTTTTTTTTTTTTTTTTTTACCCCCTACCCCCCAGCTCTCTACTTTAGCCAGCATAATGTCCTTCTCCAAGAACTGGTCCCTTCTGCTAATACCTATATCTGAAATAAGTGAGACGAAGTATTGCCATCCTCTCTTCTAAGGAGCATTCTGGCTGTACATTTTCCCAGATGGATTTGTTCATGCTTTTGGGGGTCCATGATATATTTGGTATTCACCAACACCATAATTCAAAAGCATCAATTCTTTGGTCTTACTTTTTCATTTTACAGCTTACACATGCATATAACGTGATTGACAATACAATGGTTTGGGTCAGCTGCACCTTAGTCCACAAAGTGACATCTGCTTTTTAATGGATGTTGGTTTAACAGTACTGGTCAGGCATTTAACACATCTTTAAAAAGAGGTCTTTGGAGCAGATTTACTCACTGACATTCAATTTATTCACTACTCCTACCATGGGAACTCTATAATATCTTCCAATTTTTCTGTAAATCTAAAAGTCTTCTAAAAAGTAAAATTAAAAAAAAAATACAGTAGTTCATGAATCACATCAATATAGAAATTAGAACTAATGTAGGAAAGTTGTGGTCAGTTCTTGAGTGCTGTAACTAAGGATCCAGGTCTCAGTTTGGGTTTGCCTAAATGCAGAGTGTGGGACAAAGACACAGGTGCAGAGATTATTTGAGTGGAGATCCCAGGAGTGAGGAAGCTGAGGAAGGGAGGTGGGGAACAGGAAAGGCCAATATAAGGGTGAATACAACAAACTAACAAGTGGTGGCTGCAAACATTAATATCAGTAATAATTGGAATGTGGAATGTATGAAGTATGAATCTAGGAAAACTGGAAGTTCTCAAAAACGAATGTATAAAGATACCTAGGCATTAGTGAGGGGTAAGGGACTAGTATTGGCCATTTTGAATTAGACAATCGTATGGTCTACTATTCTGGGAATGACAAATTGAAGAGGAATGGCATCACTTTCATTGTCAAAAAGAACATTTCAAAATCTGTCCTGAAGTATAATTGCTGCTAGTGATAGAATAATATTAATACACCTACCAGGAAGACCAGTTAATATGACTTAACTCAAATTTACTCACCAATCTCTAAAGCCAAAGATGAAGAAATTGAAGATTTTTTACCAACTGTTGCAGTCTGAAATTGACCAAATGTGCAATCAAGATGCATTGATAATTACTGGTGATTGGAATGTGAAAACTGGAAACAAGAAGCATTGGTAGTTGGAAAATAGGCCTTGGTGATAGAAATGATGCTGGAGATTGCATGATAAAATTTTGCAAGACCAATGACTTATTCATTGCAAATACCTTTTTTTAACAACATAAACTGGCTGTACACGTGGACCTCACCAGATGGGATACACAACAATCAAATTGACCACATCTGTGGAAAGAGACAATAGAGAAGCTCAATATCATCATTCAAAACAAGGCCATGAGCTGACTGTGGAACAGATCATCAATTGCTCATATGCAAGTTCAGGTTAAAGCTGAAGACACTTAAAACAAGTCCATGAGAGGCAAAATATGACCTTGATTATATCCCACTTGAATTTAGAGACCATCTGAAGAATAGATTTGATGCATTGAACATCAGTGACTGAAGATCAGATAAATTGTGGGATGACATCAAGTATGAATTACACCTCGACAGAAGGAAGAAAAGACCAAAAGAGATGTCAGAAGAGACTCTTGAACTTGCTTTTGAATGGAGAGTAGCTAAAGCTAATGGAAGAAATGATGACATAAAAGAACTGAACAGAAAATTTCAAAGGGCAGCTTGAAAAGAAAAAGTATTATAATGAAATGTGCAAGGACCTGGAGTTAGAAAACCAAGAGGGAAGAACATTCTCAGCATTTTTCAAGCTAAAAGAACTGTATGAAAAAATTCAAGCCTCAAATTGCAATATTGAATGATTCTGTGAGCAAAATATTGAATGATGGAGGAAGCATTAAAAGAAGATGGAAGGAATACACAGTCACTGTACCAAAAAGAATTAGTCAACATTCAACCATTTCAGGAGGTAGCATATGATCAAGAACCAATGGTATTGAAGGAATAAGTCCCTGCTGTATGGAAGGATTTGGTGAAAAACGAGGCACCAGGAATTGATGGAATATCTACTGAGATGTTTCAACAAACTGATGCAGTGCAGGAGGTGCTCACTTGTTTATGCCAAGAAATTTGGAAGACAGCTACCTGGTCAACCAACTGGAAGAGATTGATATTTGTGCCCATTTCAAAGAAAGGTGATCCAACAGAATGTGGAAATTATTGAACAATATCATTAACATCACATGCAAGTAAAATTCTGTTGAAGATATTTCAAAAAGTAGTTGCAGCAGCATATTGACAGGGAATTTCCAGAAATTCAAACTGGATTCAGAAGAGCACATGGAACAAGGGATATCATTTCTAATGTCAAATGGATCTTGACTGAAAACAAAGAATACCAGAAAGATGTTTACCTGTGTTTTATTGACTTTACAAAGACATTTGACTCTGTGGATCTTAACATTGTGAAGAATGGGAATTCCAAAACACTTGTGCTCATGAGGATCATGTATATAGACAAAAAGGCTGTTGTTTAAACAGAGTAAGAGGATGTTGAATGGTTTAAAATCAGGAAGGATGTGTATCAAGGTTATATCTTTCCCCATACTTATTCAATCTGTAAGCCTAGCAAATAATCCAAGAAGCTGGACTGTATGAAGAAGAACACCGAATCAGGATTGGGGGAAGACTCATTAACAACCTGCAATATGCAGATGATACAACCTTGCTTGCCGAAAGTGAAGAAGAGTTGAAGCACTTACTGATGGAGATCAAAGACTCCAGTCTTCAGTATGGATTACACTTCAACATAAAGAAAACAAAAATCTTTACAACTAGACCAATAAGGACCATCATGATAAATGGAGAAAGGATTGAAGTTGTCGAAGATTTCATTTTAGTTGGATCCACACTCAACACCCATGGAAGCAGCAGTCAAGAAATCAGATGTCATATTGCCGTGGGTCATGTTGTCCGAAGGGACCATTCCCTGGACAGGGATATCATGCTTGGTAAAGTAGAGGGTCAGTGATGAAGGGGAAGAGCCTCAACAAGATGGAATGACCCAGTGGCTACAATGATGGACTCAAGCATAGCAAAGATTGTGAGTATGGTGCATGACCAGGTAGTGTTTTGTTCTGTTGTGCTTAGGGTTGCTATGAATTGGAGCCAACTTAACAGCACCTAACAACAACAACAATTGCATTGGACATATCTGCTTCAAGGATCTCTTCAAAGTGTTAAAGAGCAAATATATCACATTGAAGACTAAGGTGTGCCTAATCTAAGACATGATATTTGAATCGTCTCAAATGCATGTGGAAGCTGGACAATGAATAAGGAAGACTGAAGAAGAGTTGATGCTTTTGACTTGTGGTGGTGGTGAGAATATTGAAAATACCGTGGACTAGCAGAAGAATGAACAAATCTGTCCTAGAAGAAGTGCAGCTGGAATGCTTGTTAGAAGTGAGAATGACCAGACTTCATGTCACCTACTTTGGTCATGTTGTCAGAAGGGACCATTCCCTGGAGAAGGGTATCATTTTTGGTAAGGTGGAGGATCAGCAAAAAAGGGGAAGACCTCAATGAAATGGACTGACACAGTGTTTGCAAAGATGGACTCATGCATAGCAAGTATTGTGAGGATGGTGCAGGACTGGGCAGTGTTTCCTTCTGTTGTACATAGGGTTCAATGGCACCTAACAACAACCATAACATCTGAGTTCAGTGCTCTAGATAGTGGGAACTCAGTCCCTCTGAGACTTTTAAGGATAAAGAAATAGTTATCATTGAGTCTATTCTGAATCCTAGCAAACTCATGTGTGTCAGAGTACAACTGTACTCCATAGGGTTTTCAATGGCTGGCTTTTGGGAAGTAGATTGCTGGGCCTTGCTTCTGAAATGCCTCTGGGTGGACTGGAACTTTATATTTTTGTTTAGTAGCTGAGTGATTGACTTTGCACCATCCAGGGAGAGCCTTAAGAAGCATACAGAGAGCCCATCAGAATTGTCCACTCAACATATGGGAGCCTGGGGTATTTATCCTTCTGCCGTAGCCCCTGCTGCTCGAAGGCTGCTCCCAGGGGAGATAACTCCCTTTCACTTCTGGGCTCTGGTTGTTCAAAGACTGAGTGAGTGCCTGTGCTGTAGAGAAGGACCTGGGCAGAAAGACACAGTGTGACTTTTAGGGGGGATGCTGGGGCCCAAGTTGAGTATAAACTTGGGTCAAGCATAGTTCTATGTTACACATTTTAAAAGAGCTTGTTCAGATATATTCACACATAAATGTTTGTCATATATCACTCTGGTGCATACATAAAAAGAAAACAGAAGCAAAATAAATCGGTTAAGGTATTCTTAAAATATCCTCATTAAGAGCCCAGCTCTGCTGCCCTGCTCTGCTGCTTTTGATTCTGATGCTTTCTAGTTCCTACCAGAAGGTGGCAAACAATGATAACTTGATCACATTTGCCGTTTGGGCAACAGCAGCTTTGAGATGCATCCTGACTTCTGAGATATTAAAAATAAGGAGGGGGAGGGGATGTGTTTCGTATTGATGAAATGAGATCGTTATATTACATAGAGGAAGAGGGTACATTAGGTTATTTAACTTAACCATTACAGCTTTTAATTTTGAAAGCAGATCATGAACTCTCTGAATCTATTTATCACCAACAAAAATGTTGAAAATACCTATTTCCTACTATGAAAAATTCTTCTACTTTTCCTTGTATTGCTATTAAAGTGAATACAGTTTTTTTAAAGAAAAATTAAAAGCCAATACTTCTTTTTGTAACTTTCTCTGAAATGTTAATTTAAAAAAATTAAGAAAACATTTCAAAATGATAAACGTGTGTATGTGTATATATACACACATATATATGTATATATTACATGAAAAATTTATACAGATGGATGATAAATAAGACAACCTTGCCTTTCAGAAAATGTTTTAAACTCAAACCCACTGCCATCCAGTCAATTCTGACTTACAGCAACCCCCACTGGGTTTCCAAGGCTGTAAATCTTTATGGAAGTAGATTGCCTCCTCTTTTTCCCATGGAGCAGCTGGTAGGTTTGAATCACAGACATTCTGGTTAGCAGCCAAAGGCCTTACCCACTATGCTACCGGAGCTCCGGTAGAAAATGTTACACGAAAGCATAAAAAAAAAATTAAAACTTTGTGTTCTCTCCTGGGATTTGAAATATTCAAATAATACACACACATACACACACACAAGCTATAAAAGTACAGTAACTAAATCGAAGTCAAGGTATATTTTTCGGTACCAGATTACTTCCCCTGATTGTGGGCTTCAAAGACCTTCTGATTCTGATTGTTTTCCCCAAAATGAGAGGCCGAGTATACTTGGCAGTTACATTTCTGAGTGTAAATTAATATTGCAGTTCCAAAACTGTTCACTGAGTTGCCCAGGCCCCTATAGCAAATTCACAGAAGCAGGATTTTAAGTTTTTAAGGGAAACAGCAGTACTGCACATTTATTGAACACCACATGAACTCCTATCTCAAAGCAGCTCTCAGCCTCAATGTTAGAGGATGCTACATTCATTTCAATGATGTCATACTCTCTGAAGCTGAGATTTTGGCAGTTGCTATGACCAAGGCTGTATGTCACAAAAATGAATTTGGAACAGGAAATGAGGGTGGTGGTGTCCAGTCTATTATCAAGGTTGGAGAAACTGCAGTGCCCAACAAACACACATAGCATTAATAAGTAATAAAATAAATATTTTCCTTCATATGTGTGTTTATTTTTTCAGACAGCTACATGTTAAGACATAAATACTTATTAAGTGGTTTGAATTGAACCACTTAATGAAAGGAACTGTTCTTGTTTTTTACTGTTAGGTGCCTTCGAGTGGGCTCTGACTCATAGTGACACCATGTATAACAGAACGATACACTTCCTGGTCCTGTGCCATCCTCACAATCTTTGCTATGCTTAGGCCTCTCACTGACCCTCTCTGCTTTACCAAGCTTGATATCCTTCTCCAGGGACTGGTCCCCTCTGACAACATTTTATATTGGTTACTGTCAAGTCGGCTCCAACTCATGTTGACCTTATGGGTAACAAATGTTGTGTGGTCCAGCATCATGTCCAAGATTGTTGATATGTTTGAGTCCGTTGTGGCTATTGTGCAAATCCATATGATTGAGGGTTTCTCTCATTTTCATTTTCATTTCATTGACCCTCTGCTTTACCACCCACCATGTTCTTTTCTAGCAATTGGTCTTTTCTGACAATGTGTCCAAAGTAAGCAATCATCTTCACTTCATTTTTTTTTTAAATAATTTTTATTGTGATTTGGGTGAAAGTTTGCAGAGCAAATTCACTTTCCATACAGCAGTTCACATACACTTTGTCTCATGACATTGACTGCAATTTCCCACAATGCAACAGGTCCCCTTCCACTTCCTCCCCAGTTACCTCTTCCCTGTATCCTTCCCTCCCATGCACTCCTGCCCTCTGAGCTGTCTCCCTGTGCATGCACAGCCCTTCTATTATCCCATGATTGATCTCTCTGCCTAATGTAAATGTTCAGCTCACATGCCTGTCTTTTGTTTGGCTGGAAGCCACAGGAGTGGGTTCAATTCCAGACCTGAAGGGCAGCTAGAGACCATAGTCACAGGGGTTCCCTCAGGCTGCATCAGACCAGCAAACCTCCTACATAGATCCCCCTCCAAGTAGTTGATAGTGGTAGCCGGGCACCATCTAGTTCTTCTGGTCTCATAGTTGTATAGGCTGAGCATCGCATAGTGTACCAGTCACTTAGACTAATTGTTTCCATGCATCTTTGGTTTTCTTCATTCTTCTTTGTTCTGGATGAGGAGAGACCCATTGTTGCATCTAGGTGGCCTCTTGCAAGCTTTTAAGATCCCAGTCGCTACTCACCAAAGGAGGATGTAGAACAATGTTTTTTGTAGTATGTTATTGCGATTGAGCTTGATGTCCCCTGAGACTATGGTCCCGAGCTCACAGGTCCAACTACTCACTCCCTCTGGGTAGCTGGCTGTGGCCAAGAAGTGACTACAATCTTGTTGTCAGTTCTACCACATACCTGGGAATTCTTACAGTACGCGTATAAATGCACTTGTAGAACCATTGTCTGCCAACTCTATACATGGGCATGGGCATACTTCTCTTTGCATAGGCATATCTAATAGTTCAGCCTGTCCACTCATCTATCCACCTATATATCAATGTTTGCCTTTTCTGACAATGCAGTACTGTATGTGCAAAAGGGTTCATCTTTGTT
>NW_006921604.1:11951952-11953059 GCF_000298275.1 Orycteropus afer afer
ATGGGGAGCTCTGGTAGCATAGTGGCTAAGGCACTTGACTGCTAACCACAGGGCTGGTGGTTCAAACCCACCAGCCACTCCCCGGAAGGAAGGTTGGGCAATCCTACTTCCGTAGTGATAACTGCCTCGGAAACCCAAGGAGGGGTTGCTAGGAGTCGGGGCTGACTCGATGGCAAATAACAACAACAACAACAATGGCTAATGATCATGAGCATTTCTTCACATGTTTGTCCGCTGCATGAAGATCATCTTCGGTGAAGTAGTATTCATGTCTTCTGCCCAATTTTTGATTGCATTACTTGTCTTTTTGTTGTTGAAGTGTTGAAATTTTCTGTAAATTCTAGAGATAAGTCCCTTGTCAGATAGGTCATTGCCAAATTGTTTCTCCCAATCTGCAAGTTCTCTTTTAACTCTTTTGGAGTAGTCTTTGGAAGCACATAGAAATTGAATTTTTAGAAGTCCCCATTGATCTAGTTTCTCTTCTGCTGTTTGTGCATTTTGGGTTATGCTTGATAGTCTATTTATGCCATATGTTCCAAACCAAAGACCAAACTCACTGCCAATTTGCCCCTAGTTTTTCCTTGAGAAACTTTATAGTTTTAGGTTTCACTTTTAAGTCTTTGATCCATCTGGAGTTAGTTTTTTGTGCATGGTGTGAGGTACAGGTCTTGTTTCATTTTTCTGCAAATGGATACCCAGTTTTGCCAGCATCATTTGTTAAACAGTCTCTTCCCCATTTAATGGATTTTGGCCCTTTGTCAAAGATCAGCTGACCATAGGTCGATGGATCTATTTCTGGATTCTCAATTCTGTTTCACTGATCTATGTGTTTGTTGTTACACCAACACCACAGTTTTGACTATTGTCTGTGGCTGTATAATAGTTTTTGAGATCCAGCAGTGTGAGACCTCCTACTTTGTTCCTCTTTTCCAATAGTGCTTGCTTATCTGAGGTCTCTCCTTTCCATATAAAGTTAGTGATTGGTTTTTCCATATCCTTAAAGAATGTTGATGGGATCTGGATTGGGATTGCATTGACTGTATAGATTGCTTTGGGGAGAATTGACATTTTGACAATGTTCAATCTTCCTATACATGAGCATGCTAT
>NW_006921604.1:11953802-11965408 GCF_000298275.1 Orycteropus afer afer
TTGGAGTCTATTGGCTAGGATTTTGTTGAAGATTTTTGCATCAATATTCATGAGGGATATTGGTCTGTAGTTTTCCTTTTGAGTGATATCTTTGCCTGGCTTTGGTATTGAGGTTATGCTTGCCTCATAAAATGAACTTGGGAAGATTCCATCCTTTTCTCTGTTCTGGAATAATTTGAATAGGGTTCGTGTCAGTTCTTCATTGAATGCTTGGTAGAATTCTCTGGTGAAACCATCTGGGCCAGGACTTTTTCTTTGTTGGTAATTTTTTTTATGACCTATTCAACATCTTCTTTTGTTATGGATCTGTTCAACTTTTCCATCTCAGTCTGTGTTAGTTTAGGTAAGTGGTGTGTTTCTAGAAATCTGTCCATTTCTTCCAGATTTTCCAATATGTTGGAGTACAGTTCTTCATAGTTTCCTGATACTATCCTTTTTATTTCACTTGGTTCTGTTGTGATGTCTCCCCTTACGTTTCTTATTCATGTTATTTATATTCTCTCCCTCTTTTCCTTTGTTAAATTTGCCAGTGGTTTGCCAATTTTATTAATCTTTTCAAAGAACCAACTTCTAGTCTTGTTAATTTTTTTCTATGGTCGTTCTATTTTCTGTTTCATTTATTTCAGCTCAAATCTTTATTATTTCTTTTCTTCTGGTGACTGTAGGCTTTTCTTGCTGTTCTTTTCCTCATTGTTGGGGATGTTAGTTCAAAGTGTTGATTTTGGCTCTTTCTTTTTTGATGTGTGCATTGATTGCTATAAATTGGCCTCTGATCACTGCTTTTGCTGTGTCCCAAAGAATGTGGTATGTTGTGTTTTCATTCTCGTTTGATTCAAGGAATTTTTTAATTTCATTTTTTATTTTTTCTATTACCCAGTCATTCTTAAGGAGGGTGTTGTTCAGTTTCCATGTGTTTGCTCCTTTTCCATTGATCTTCATATTGTTGATTTCTAATTTGATAGCATTATGGTCTGAGAAGATACTTCACAGTATTTCAATGTTTTTAAATGTATTAAGGCTTGCTTTATGGCCTAACATATGGTCTATCATGGAGAATGTTCCATGTGCATTGGAAAAGAATGTATTTTGTGCTGTTGTTGGGTGAAGTGGTCTGTAGATGTCTATAAGGTCAAGTTGGTGGATTGTATTGTTTAGCTCTTCTGTGTCTTTGTTGAGTTTCTTTCCAGTTGTTCTATCTTTCATTGAAAGTGGTGTATTAAAGTCTCCTACTGTGACTGTGGAGTCATCTATTTGTTTTTTCAATTCTGTTAAAGTCTGATTTATGTATTTTGGGACTCTTTCATTGAGTGTGTAGATACTTATTATGGTTTTATCTTCTTATTTAATTGATCCTTTAATCATTAGGTAATGTCCTTCCTTGTTTCTTATTGTGGTTTTTGTCTTAAAGTTAATTTTATTAGAAATTAATATTGCCACTCCTACTCTTATTGGTTGCCATTTTTTTGATATCTCTTTTTCTGCCCTTTGATTTTTAGTCTATTTTTGTCTTTGCCTTTAAGATGTGTCTGTTGTAGACAGTATATTGATAGGTTATGTTTTCTTATCCAATCTGCAACTCTCCATCTCTTGAATGGTGGATTTAATCCAGTGACATTCAGTGTAATAATCAACAAGTATGAATTTGTTCCTGTCATTTTGTTATGTGTTTTTTCATGGTGTTCCTGGTTTCTTTGTTCCATGAAATTTTCTGTGCTGAGCTTATTCTTCTTATGAATTGTGTTATCATTTCCTATGTTGCTGTTGTTTTAGTATTTTCTGAGTATTTGTGCTTGTCCTCTTTTTTATTGTCATGTGAAGGTTTATCATTTTTCTTTGAAGTTACCCTGTGATTTATAATTTTCTCCCTGAGTTTAGAACAGTCCATTCTATCTTGCAACTCTCTTGACTTCCTCACCATTTAGAAGTTTTGTAACTACTCATTTTTTGTAACTACTGTAAAAATTAATTTTTTCCCTCTTTTTGGTTTGTAGTTGTCCTCCTTTGCCAGTTGATGTCTCTGGTTCCCTGTTTACAATCTTGTAAGCTTATTTTCCTTTGGATATTTCCATAGCTGTGTTGGTTTCTGGGTTATGTCATCTTGTGTATTAATGGTCAGTTGTTGTTTACTATTATTTGTTCTCTGTTCAAAGGACTTTCCTTAGGATCCCTTGTAAGGTTGGTCTGGTTTTAACAAATTCCCTTAGTTTCTGCTTATCTGGAAATCTCCTAATTTCACCATCATAATTGAGGGACAGTTTTGCTGGGTATATAATTCTTGGTTGAAAATTTTTCTCTTTCAGGGTTTTATATATACCATCCTGTCACCTTCTCACCTGCATGGTTTCTGCCAAGAAATCAGAGCTTAGTCATATTAGTTGCTCTTAGTAGGTAACATTTTGTTTTTTCCCATGCTGCTTTCAGGATCCTTTCTTTGTCTTTGATTTTGATGAGTTTGATGATGATATGTCTTGGTGATTTTCTTTTGGGTTCTATCCTGTTTGAGTTTCGTGGAACTTCTTGAATGGATATATTCTCATCTTTCATCATATCAGGGAAGTTCTCTTCCAACAAATCTTGGACAATTTTGTCAGTGGTTTTCTTTTTCTCTTCCTGTTCTAGAATTCCAGTCACACATAGGTTATTCCTTTTGATGGTATCCCACATGAATCTTAGGCTCTCTTCATTTTGTTTTGATCTTTTTTCTGGTTGATCCTCTCCAAAGAAGTAATCAGGTATTTGTCTTCAATCTCATTAATTCTGTCTTCCATTGATTCGACTCTACTCCTTTGCCCCTTCAATGTGTTATCTATTTCTGAAAATTTAGTATTAATCTTCTGGATTTCTATCTGTAGATTTTGTATCATTTCTCATTTTTCATTTATTTTGTCATTTTGTTCTTGTATTTTCTTCCAAAATTGTTGTAGGGTTTTGTCTGTGCTTTCTTTAATTTCCTCAGTGTTTTCCTTGATCTATCTCTAAATCCTTTGAAGATAACTAAGTATAATTCTTTTGAATTCCTTATCAGGGAATTCCAATGCTGCCTCCTCCTCAGTGATGTGTTCTGGGTCTATATCCTGCCTCCCTTGTTTCTCTTGCTTTATCTTGCTTCTTTGTGTGGACTGTGATGATCTATTGTCTCCGAGACACTGTGACTTTGTTGTATTTATATTAAATTGGTGATTGTGTGTTAGACTGATTTGCCCAAGATTGGTTTTTTTTTTTTTTTTTTTTGGTATGTATCTGAGTAAGCAGGGTACTGTGTTCCTCTATTTGCTAGTTACCTGCACTTATGCACTCCTGGTGATTATGATAAAGAATGAAAAAGCCTGCACAGATCTCTGTTAACTATTTGTAAAGACCAGTTAAGGGTGAGTCAAGCTCTCCTTGGTCTTTGTTTATTGTTGGCCAGTTGGTGGAGAAGGAAGTGGTGGTTCTCACTCAGTAAGTAGAGCTGCAGGAGGTGCAAGTGTGGTTGCATTGTATGGGAAGTTTGCTGTCTCTCACTCAGATGAAAACAACAATCAAAACACCATCAAAAAAGTAAAAGCAAGAGGACAAAAAACATACCACATAAGCACACAGGAACAGTCACCACAAAGAGAAGAAAAGAAAAAAAAAAAAAAGAGGAAATGTAATAAATGAGAGAAAATATTTCAAGAAATACTTTAAAAAGCCAAAAGAAATATGCATAGAAAAAGAGGAAAAAAAGAAACAAAATAAAACAAAACAAAAACCCCACAATATCTGGAGAGGGGGCAATAAGAGAAAAGAGGTAGAGTAAGAGAATAATGAAGAAAAAAATGGGAAAAATGGAAAAAAGAAAAAGAATAGGGAGAACCACAAAAAGAAAAAAATATGGGAACCAGGAACAAGGAAGAGAGAAAAACATGAAAACTAGAACCTGGGAAGAGAAGAAGAAAGAATAATAATAAAAAGGATGAAATCATCATCATCATCATCATCATTTTTAAACAGACAAAAACAGACAAACTAAAAAAAAAAAGGAAAAAAAAAAAATCTGGGCAGGAATGGAGGAGGGCACTTGGGCTCTGTCCGACTGGGATGGAGTTCCTGCTGGCCCAGAAGATGGGTGGAAGTGAGGGATGGCTGCACCTCCATTCACCAAGAGGGTGTGGAGTATAAGAGTAAGAAGGGGAATATCACGCCTTTCCAGCCCTTTGTGTTCAGCACGTCCTTGAGGTCCTGGCACGTGGAGCCTGTTCTTAGGTCCTTGGAATCTGAGAGAATACTCTCACTTTAAATATCCAAAATGGTTGAACTGCTTGTAAACATTCAAAATGGCTGTGTCCTCCAGACAGGCAAAAGTCCACAGCTCAGCCCATTTTCCTCTTCACTGTTTCCCCTTTTATTCACCAGCCACCAGTGCAGTCCTCTGTGAAGCCCCTGACTAGCAGGGCCAATTTTTAGGTTAATTCTTAGGTCCTAAAACCAGTTGGTAATATCCAAGCTGTCTGTGCTGTCAGGATCGTTGACAGGCGGCAGCTCCATATGCCTCCTTTTTCAGTGTTTTCATGCAGGTTCTTCTACTAGTTGGAGTTTAGTCCACTTCTGTATCCTTCCTTTCAAAACTCAGAGCTCCAGGATTATCTTTTGTATCTGTGTTAATTGGAACCCCTTTTCTTTGTTGTAAAGGGTCTGTGTAGTTTATCTGTCTATTCTGCTATCTTACCAGAACTCCATCCAAAGTATGTTTTTTATTAGTTACTATCAAGTTGGCTCCAACTCATGTTGACCTTATGGGTAGTAGAAGAAAGTGTTGCATGGTCTTCATCATGTCCCACATTGTTGATATGTTTGAGTCCATTGTGGCTATTGTGCAAATCCATACGATTGAGGGTTTCTCTCATTTTCATTGACTCTCTGCTTTACCACCCACCATGTCATTTTCTAGCAATTGGTCTTTTCTGATGATGTGTCCAAAGTAAGCAATTGTCCTCACTTCTAAGGTGTGTTTTGGTTGTATTTCTTCTAAGATTGATTATTTTGTTCTTCTGCAATATATTCAATATTTATCACCAATGCCACAGTTTGAAGGCATCAATTCTTTTGTCTTCCTTTTTCACTATCCAACATTTGCATGCATATGAGGTGGTTGAAAAGACCTTGGCATTTATTCAGGCCTAAGGGCATGGTGAAAAAATTCTTGAGTCATGAACCAGTGAAATTTTGGAAACTCTAAGTTAGTAGATTTATAATCTTGCTTATAAATAAATCTGGTTATAGTAACTGGTACAAATAAATCATTGGAACTTGATTACCTCTGAGTTAACTCAACAAAGGATGTTCTTGAATATGCCAAGCTGAGGACTAGATCCTGAAACCTGAGATGATTCCCCTAAGTTAACCCAAAAGTGCCAACTTTCTTGGAGCAAACTGGTACACCTTTCTCTTGAACATCACTTATTGTGAGTTTCTCATGGTGCCATTAGAGTGTGGCACATTGTTCTATACTGTGCCTCAGTGTTCTCATCTGTAAAATGGTAATAATAAAAGTATCATTGAATTGTAGTGTTGGTGAAGAATACTGAAAGTACCATGGACTTCAAGAAGAACGAACAAATCTGTCCTGGAGGAATTGCAGCTGGAATGCTCCTTGGAAGTGAGAAGGGACCATGTTGTCAGAAGGGACCATTTCCTGGAGAAGGCCATCATGCTTGGTAAAGTGGAGGGTCAGCGAAAAAAAGGAAGGCCCTCAATGAGATGGATCGACATGGTAGCTGCAACAATGGGCTCAGGTATAGCAAGGATTGTGAGGCTGGTGCAGAACTGGGCACTGTTTTGTTCTGATGTACACAGGATTGCTATGAGTTGGAGCTGTCTCAATGAACCCTAACAACAACAACAAGGGTTATTGTGAGGATTAAATGAGTTAAGATTTCTAAAATATTTAAAATAGTTTGCTCATGTGTGTTGTTGTCAGTGTTGTAATAATAATAGTAGAATTCGCCACCATCATCATCATCCTAATTTTGGAAAGCATTGAGACTTTGGCATCATGATAGATTTTCTAATTTGAGATTAATTGCTTGGTCCTAGTATTTAAAATTATAAACTGAGTCTCACATGAGCTAGAAACTATTAAGGTAAATTTGTCAGTCCAATTTGGGAAGAATTTTAAGTTATAGCTTTTAATGTTCTTATCATGGGAACTTCACATATTTTTCTTCTCTTTTATGTTTCCATCATTACATTACCCTCTTTGTAAAGTCTATTTTTTTTTTCTATACTGTATTTCATTTTTCTTATTCAGAAATACCACTTCTTTCTAGCTCATTGTCCTTTACTATGCTGGTGTCCTGACAATTAGAAGTCTTTCAATATAAAACACATGAGGCCTTGATATTCTCACAGTGTGACATGTATCATCTTCCAAGACAACTCTCCTCCACTTGGTGTGAATGCTGGTTTTTTGGCATTGATTTTCTCCATTAAAAGTCTCTATGCATAAGTTGATTGTATTATCTCAGAGAACTCGTCAGCCCTCTCAATGGGCGACTCTCTAAATTACAGGCATGGCATCAGCATGGACACAGAAAGGCATCTGTGTGTTACCGGGCTCTGTGCTACTGTGTTAGAATGTGGGCCATTCCTGTTATCTTTGGGGATTCTAAGATGTGAATTCTTACAGAACAATGTGCAGCCTGTAGAGTCTTGTGAAAAAATCCAGACACAGTAGAATGAAGATCACTGAAGTTCAAGGTGCATTTTCCATCTTTCAATATATTAGGATGAGTCTAAGAGAGAAAAACAGAACCAGACAGGTGCAGGAAATGAAGCAGAATGGAAATTCTCTGAACTGGAGAGAGTGGCCTCCCAGGCTTCCTATTTAATCTTTCCTAATTTGCCTCGGCAGATCCTGGTGGTTTTATTCTGTTTGATATATTCTTGGCAATGAGAGGTCTTTTAAGAGTGAACTTTCAGGATTAGTGGATACAGTTTTATGCTTCCACCAGTAAAGAGTTGAGGGGGGGAAATGGCTATTCAAAATGAATCCTGAGTCATGTAGGATCTGTTTCTAATGATTTTGTAATTGTTTGGCTTATATTAAATAGATGCAGTTCGTCCCACCACTTTCCCAGTGTTCAGTTGTAATCATGACCTTCCATATTTCTTATCCTGAACTCAACAAGCAGATAGTTTAAAAGAAGGAAAAAAGGAAGGTAGGTGGGAGGGAGGAGGGAAAGAGAGAAAAAGAAAGAAAGGGAGTGGAGGGAGACAAATCAGGTGTGCTTGGAGGCTCTGGATAGCAATTATTTTGAAGTTAATGAGTTTGTGTTTTCCCTTATGCAAATAGAACAGTGGGTGGGTAAGAGGATATGTCTTTTTTATTCAAGGGCTTTTGTTTGTTTGGAAAGGGTCAACCAATGGGAAGATTATGTTAATTCTTAACTGATACCTAGAATGGAGGAGAATTCTGTACAAGATTTTTGCATGGTTTAATGGTACTCCAAGCAGGGTTTTACCTCACGGCTTTAGGGAAGTTTTAAATGGCAGAAGTGGGCTTAGGAAAGAGGCTACAAACATTGTCTTTCATGTTTGACCAGGATTTGCTTGAGGGTTTTTATAAATGTTTACAGAAACAAGGAAATCCAGCCCTGAAGAGCTCCTGAAGGCCCTTGAAGACCACGTTCATGCTGTGTCCTTTTTTAGAGACAGCAGGCTTGCTGAGTGAGCTCTTGAGAACTCAGGGAACTTGATGTGTACCCAAATAAAATGACTGCTAAGTGAGGGCTTGCAGCTCAAGAAGAAATCTATGGTTGCATTCCTGGCAGCAGCTGTGCAAATTACCCTCTGCCTGGGGCCTGAAAGAAATCAGGTCAAGACTAACAGTGGTCATACATCTGGTGTGAAGGTGCATAATGAATAAATTTGCCTTTTCCTGGGGGTAGATAGTAACTTTTTATTATATTTTTTTCTTGAGGTATACAAAGTATGTGTGTTACCCTGATGCTGCATCTTAGCAAGGAACGGCAGAAATGAAGAAAGGATGCTGAGGGCATATTGTCAGGTATGGGTGGAGTCAATGCATAATCTTTGGGGTAAAAACACCTGAGTAGAACCAAAGTTCTACTTTAATAGAATGGTATAAGAGCATGCATTTGGGAGCTAGGGTGCCTTGGTTGGACCTGTACTTTTGCCACTTACTAGCCATGTGACTTTGGGCAGATTACAGTTGATTCTCACTATTCACAGTAATTAAGTTCTATAAAGTTGCCATAAACATTGCAATAGGGAATACTATTCCTCCTAGGGGAAATACAAGATTAGGTTCCTATAATCCTCTGGTTATAGGATTTTCATCAACTGGTCAATACGTAACCTTGTTTTTTAAAGACATTTTATTTAAAATTTGCACCCAAATCACAATTAAAAAAAAAAAAAGAGTTGCTAAAATAAATAAATGAAATAAAGACATCTATTTAATATGTATTGTTAATTCATTAACATTGAGTTCATGGCCAGTAGGACTATAACTCATGCCCAAGTGGAGTTTATGTAACATATGTATTTTCTCCATATGGCATATCATGGACTTGTGCTTAGGAACACTAAACAGCACCTGAGCACTACACTTGGGGCCATTTTCAACAGTTAAATCACCAACAAAACCCCACAAAAATGTGGAAAACACAGCAATAAATAGTCTAGAAAAAGGACAATTGTTTGTAATATGAGCTGAAGTAAGAAGAGCACTACCTTGTTTAGTCTCAACTGGGAACGTGTGCATCAGGTAATTAAGATTTTTTGTCACTCTGTGTATGTACATAGATGACTGCAAAAGCATCATGAATGTTGACTTTGGGATTACACAAATTTTAGTGAGTGCATGAATTCACAAAAAATGGAATCTCTGATTAATGAGGAGCAACTGTGCTTAACTTTCTGTGCCTCGGTTTCCTCAATGGTAGAGATAATAGTAGTATGGACCTCACAGAGCTGTTATAAAGATGAAATGAATTGACGTATTTATATCTTGCTTAGAACAGAGCTTTGTACATAATAAAATCAGCAGTTAGTGTGTATGCTATCCCTGTCTGTCAGTTTGTTGTACTGTGGTTCTTACGTGTTGCTGTAATGCTGGAAGCTATGCCACTGGCAGAGTCATCTATAGTGGATATGTTTCAGCTTCCAGACAAGGAAAGACTAGAAACAAAGGCCTGGTGATCTACTTCCAAAATTAGGTAATGAAAGCTGTTCTGGTTACCTAGTGCTGCCTGATCAGAATGTACTACAAAAGGATGACTTGAAGAAACAGGAGTTTATGCTCTTACAGTTTGGAGGCTTTAAGTCTGAGTTCAAAGTGCCAGGCTCTAGGGGCTGGATGAAAGCCCCTCAACCTTGAGCTTCAGTTCTGCCTCCTACTCCCGGCCCACTGGAGCTAAAGGCTTTTCTTCACTCTGACAGCTGCTGGCTTCTGAAACTGACAAGCCCAAGGTTGACAAGTAAAAGGCACAGTCCTGATGTTACCAAACCACACAGCAGGCCATTAATTTGAGTCCATTGAAAGTCCCAAGGTCGGCAGAGCATGGCAGGCTGCTGAACAATGACATGGCTACATGCAGAGGGTTCAAGCATGCCAAAAGCTAGAGAGTATCCCCAAGGCTTCTCCTTGTATACAGGAAGCAGACCACATCCCAAAGGCATCTACCCAGTTGCTTGTAGTAGGCCCCACCATGGAGTCTCATCATGGGGAATAACTACCACCAGCTGCCCAGCCACTCAACCAGGCCCAGTCAAGTTGACATACAAATTTAACTACCACAAAAGCCCTGTGGATCCAAACAGAACATTACCTGAATCACTTGCTTTGGATATGTCTCCAGGAGGGATTAAATGCTGGAGGAGGACATCATGTTTTGAGAAGTAGAGAACCAAGAGGATGAGGAAGACCCTCAGTGGGACAGATTGACACAGTAGCCACAATGAAGGACTTGAACATGTCAGTGATCATGATGACACAGGACTAGGCAATGTTTTGTTCTGTTGTATGTAAGGTCAACATGAGTCAAGTTTAGTTGACTCCAGTGCTGCTATCTACTTATCTATGTGGCATGACTCAAAACGAGAAGAGACAGCTGCAAGCATCCATTAATAATCGGAACATGGAATGCACAAAGTATGAATCCAGGAAAATTGGAAGTTGCCTAAAATGAAATGGAACGCATAAAGATCAATATCCTAGGCATGAGTGAGCTGAAATGGACCAGGTTTGGCCATTTTGAATCAGACAACCATATGATCTACTGTTCTGGGAATGACAAATTGAAGAGGAATGGTGTGGCATTCATTATCACAAAGAATGCTTCAATATCTATCCTGAAAGACAGGCTGTCAGTGATAGGCTAATATCCATATGCCTTCAAGAACAGTTAATACTATTATTATTCATATTTAGGCACCAACCACTTAAGCCAAAGATGAGGAAATTGAAGATTTTTATCAACTTCTGCTGGCTGAAATTGACTGAACATGCAATCAAGATGTGTTAATGATCACTGGTGACTGGAATGCAAAGGTTGGAAATAAAGAAGAATCACCAGTTGTTGGAAAATATGGCCTTGGTGATAGAAATGTTGCTGGAGATTGCATGACAGAATTTTGCAAGACCAATGGTTTGTTCATTGCAAATACCTTTTTTTCAACAACACAGATGGTGCTATACACATGGACTTTGCCAGATGCAGTACACAGGAATTAGATTGACTACATCTGTGGCAAGAGGCGATGGAGAAATATTTTCAGCCAAAACAAGGCCAGGAGCTGATTGTGGAAAAGACCATCAACTGCTCATATGCAAGTTCAAGTTAAAGCTGAAGACAATTAAAGTAAGTCTACAAGAGCCAAAATATGACCTTCATTATATCCCTCCTGAATTTAGAGACCATCTAAAGAATAGATTTGATACATTGAATCCCAGTGACCGAAAACCAGAAGAATTGTGGAATGATATCAAGAACATCATCTACGAAGAAAGCGAAAGGTCATTAAAAAGACAGGAAAGGAAGAAAAGACCAAAATGGATGTCAGAAGGGACTCTGAAACTTGCCCTTGAACAAAGAATGGCTAAAACAAATGGAAGAAATGACAAGATAAAAAAGTTGAACAGAAGATTTCAAAGAGCAGCTTGAGAGACAAAGCCAAATACTATAATGAAATGTGCAAAGACCTGGAGTTAGACAGCCAAAAGGGAAGAACACGCTCAGCATTTCTCAAGCTGAAAGAACTGAAGGAAAAATTCAAGCCCTCAATAGCAATGTTGAAAGATTCTATGGACAAAATATTGAACGGTGCTGGAAACATCAAAAGAAAATGGAAGAATGGGACTCTCATACATTGCTGGTGGGACTGTAAAATGGTACAGCCATTGTGGAAAGCAGTATGGCGATTTCTTCAAAAATTGGAATTAGAAATACCATTTGACCCAGCCATCCCATTACTAGGTATATACCTGAAAGAAGTGAGAGCCAGGACAAGAACAGATATGTGCACACCCATGTTCATCGCAGCACTATTTACAATAGCCAAAACATGGAAACAACCTAGATGTCCATCAACTGAGGAATGGATAACCAAACTATGGTACA
>NW_006921604.1:11966744-11971190 GCF_000298275.1 Orycteropus afer afer
ACCCAAATCAAAAGAAAATAAAAAAAAAAAAAAAAAAAGAAAATGGAAGGAATACACAGAGTTGTAGTACCAAAAAGAACTGGTTCATGTTCAACTATTTCAAGAGGTGGCATAAGATCAGGACCAATGGTATTGACGCAAGAAGTCAAAACTACATTGAAGGAATTGGTGAAAAACAAGGCTCCAGGAGTTGATGGAATACCCATTAAGATGTTTCAACAAACGGATCCCATGCTGGAGGCACTCACTCGTCTATGCCAAGAGGTTTGGAAGACAGCTAGCTACCTGGCCAACTGACTGGAAGAGATCCATATTTGTACCTAATCCAAAGAAAGGTGATCCCACAGAATGTAGAAATTAAAGACACAATATTGATATCACATGCAAGTAAAATCTTGCTGAAGATAATTCAAAAATGGTTCCAGTAGTATATTGACAGAGAACTTCCAGAAATGCAAGCTGGATTCAGAAGGGGAAGTGGAATGAGGGATATCATAGCTGATGTTAGATGGATCTTGGCTTAAAGTAACAAATACCAGAAAGATGTTTACTTGTGTTTTATTGACTATGCAGACAGTTGATTGAGTGGATCATAAATTATGGCTGACATTGAGAAGAATGGGAATTCCAGGACACTTAATTGTACTCATGAGGAATCTGTACATAGACCAGGAGGGTGTTGTTCAAACAGAACAAGGGGATACTGCATGGTTTAAAATCAGGAAAGGAGTGCATTAGGGTTGTATCCTTTCACCATACTTATTCAATCTGTATGCTGAGCAAATAATCTGAGAAGCTTGACTGTATGAAGAGGAATATGGCATCAGGATTGGAGATAACACAGATGACACAACTTTGCTTGCTGAAGTGAGGATGACTTGGAGCACTTACTGATGGAGATTAAAGACTACAGTCTGCAATATGGATTACATCTCAATAAAAAGAAAACAAAAATTTTCACAATTGGGGGGAGTTCCAGGAAGATGGTGGAGTAGGCAGAAAGACTGCACAGACTCTCTTCAACAAAGAAAAGGGGAACCAATTAACACAGATACAGAAGATAATCCTGGACCCCTGAGCTTTGAAGGGAAGGATATAGAAGTGGACCAAACTCCAACTAGCAGAAGAATTTGCGTGAAAACACCAAAAAAAAAAGGAGACATACGGTGCTGCTGTCTGGCAGTGATACTGATGGCACAGACAGCTTGGATATTGCCAAGTGGTAGTAGGACCTAAGAATTAACCTAAAAATCAGCCCTGCTAGCCAGGGACAGCACGGAGGACTGCTCTGGTGGCTAGGGAATAAAAGGGGAAGCAGTGAAGAGGAAGGTGGGCTGAGCGGTTGACTTTTGCCTGTCTGGAGGATGCAGCCATTTTGAATGTTTACAAGCAGCTTGACCATTTTGGATATTTAAAGCAACAGCATTCTTCCAGATTTCAGGGACTTAAGAACAGGGTCCACTTGCTGGGAACCGCGAGGACATTCTGGATGCAGACTACTGGAAAGGTGCGATATTTGCCTTGTTACTCTTATATCCCACACTGTCTTGGTGAATGGAGGTGTGGCCATCCCTCACTCCGACCCACCTTCTAGGCCAGCAGGAATTCCATCGCAGTCTGTCTGGTCAGAGCCTGGGTAGCCTGTCCCAATTTATTTTTTCTTTTGTTTGTTTATTTGTTTTTGTCTGTTTTAAAACTACTACTATTATTATAACTTTTGTCCCTTTTATTATTATTCTTTATTCTTTCCTTCCCAGGTTCTAGTTTTTTTTCTTTTCCCTGTTCCTGGTTCCAGTTTTTTTTTCTTTCTTGTGGATAACCCCATTCCTTGTTTTTCTTTTTGCATATTTCTCATTTTTTCTTCATTGTCCTCCTTCGCTACCTTTTTTCTCTTGTTGGCCTCTCCCCAGATATTGTGGTGTTTTTTGTTTTGTATTGTTTTTGTTTTTGTTTTTTTCCCCTTTCTCTTGTTTTCGTTACTGTTCCTATTTGATTACATGGTGTGTTTTTTGTCCATTTGCTTTTACTTTTTTGATGGTTATTCAATTGTTATTTTTATCTAACTGAGTCGGAGACAGCAATAGTCCCCATACGACAAAACTATACTCATGCTTCCTGCAGCTTTGCTTACTGAGTGAGAGTCACCACCTCCTTCTCTACCAACAGGCCAATGATAAACAACCACCAAGAAGAGCCTGAATAACCCTTGGCTGCTCCTTACAAACAGTTAACAGAGCTCTAAATACAATGTCACAGTGTCTCAGAGGCAACAAACCATCACAGTCCACACAAAGAAGCAAGGTAAAGTGGTATAAACAAGAGACCAGGATACAAACCCAGAACACATCCCTGAGGAAGAAACAGCATTGGAACTCCCTGATAAGGAATTCACAAAAATTATATTTAGGTATCTTCAAAGGATTGAGAGACAGACCAAGGAAAACACATACAAAACCCTAGACGAATTTTGGAAGAAAATACAAGAAGAAAATGACAAAATAAATGAAAAATTAGAAATGATTGTAAATCTACAGATAGAAATCCAGAAGATTAATACTAAATTGTCAGAAATTTATGCAATGGAAGACAGAATTAATGAGATTGCAGACAAATACGTGAATACTTTGGAAAGGGATTAATCAGAAAAGAGATAAAAAAAAAAAAAAAAAAGAAGAAATCCTAAGGTTCATGTGGGATACCATCAAAAGGAATAACCTACATGTCATTGGAATTCCAGAACAGGAGGAGAACAATAAAACCCTGAGAAAATTGTCTAAGATTTGTTGGAAGAGAACTTCTCTGATATGATGAAAGATGAGAATATATCCATTCAGGAAGTCCAATGAACCCCAAACAAGATAGACTCCAAAAGAAAATCACCAAGACATATCATCCTCAAACTTATCAAAACCAAAGACAAAGAAAGAATCCTGAAAGCAGCATGGGAAAAACAAAAAGTTGCTTACAAAGGACAACCAGTAAGAATAAGCTCTGATTTCTCAGCAGAAACCATGCAAGTGAGAAGGCAATGGGATGGTATATATAAAACCCTGGAAGAGAGAAATTTTCCATCAAGAATTATATACCAGGCAAAATTGTCCCTCAAAAATTATGGTGAAATTGGGACATTTCCAGATAAGCAGAAACTATGGGAAATTGTTAAAACCAAACAAACCTTACAAGAGATACTAAAGGGAGTCCTTTGAATAGAGAACCCAAAATAGCAAACAACAACCAACCATTAATACACAAGATGACATAACCCAGAAACCGTAGTTATGGACATATCCAAAGTAAAATAAACTTACCAGATTGTAAACAGGGAACCAGTGACTTCAATTGGTAAGTGAGGACAACTACAAACAAAAAGACAGAAAAGACTGTGTAGTTACAGAACTTCTAAATGGTGAAGAAGTCAAGAGAGTTGCAAGATAGAATGGAGTATTCTAAACTGGGGGAGAAAATTATAAATCACAGAGTAACCTCAAAGAAAAATGATAAACCTTCAGATCACAATAAAAAAGAGGACAAACACAAATATTCAGCAAATACTAAAACAACAGCAACAAAGGAAATGATAACATGCTTCATAAACATAATGAGCTCAGCACAGAAAATGATATGGAACAAAGAAATCAGGGACACCATGAAAAAATACATAACAAAATGACAGCAACCAATTTGTACTTGTTGATAATTACACTGGATGTTAATGGATTAAATGCACCACTCAAGAGATGGAGAGTTGCAGATTGGATAAGAAAACAAAATCTATCAATACGCTGTCTAGAAGAGACATATCTTAGAGACAAAGACAAAAATAGACTAAAAATCAAAGGTTGGAAAAGATATATCAAGCGAATGGCAACTGTAAAAGAGCAGGAGTGGCAATATTAATTTCTGCTCAAATTGACTTTAAGACAAAAACCACCATACAAGACAAGGAAGGACATTATCTTATGATTAAAGGATCAATTGAACAAGAAGATACAGACATAATAAATATCTATGGAACAAAAGAGCCCCAAAATACATAAATCAGACTTTAAAATAGTTGAAAAGGCAAATAGATGACTCCACAGTCATAGTGGGAGACTTTAATACACCACTTGCAATGAAAGATAGAACAACTGGAAAGAAACTCAGCAAAGATGCAGAAGAGCTAAACAATGCAATCCACCAACTTGACCTTACAGACATCTACAGAGCACTTCACCCAACAATATACATTCTTTCTTTTTCCAGTGCATGTGGAATATTTTCCATGATTCACCATATGTTAGGCCATAAAGCAAGCCTTAATAAATTTAAAAACATTGAAATACTGCAAAGCATCTTCTCAGATCACAATGCTATCAAATTAGAAATCAACAATACGAAGATCAATGGAAAAAGAGTAAACACATGGAAACTGAACAACACCCTCCTTGAGAAAGACTGGGTAAG
>NW_006921604.1:11971370-11973101 GCF_000298275.1 Orycteropus afer afer
AAAGAACAGCAAGAAAAGCCTACAGTCACCAAAAGAAATAATCAAGATTCAAGCAGAAATCAATGAAACAGAAGATAGACAATAGAAAAGATCAACAAGACCAGAAGTTGGTTTTTTGAAAAGATTAATAAAATTGACAAACTACTGCCAAACTTAACAAAGGAAAAGAGGGAGAGAATACAGATAACACGAATAACAAATGAAACAGGTGGCATCACAACAGAACCAACTGAAATAAAAAGGATAGTATCAGGATACTATGAAGAACTGTACTATAACAAATTTGAAAATCTGGAAGAAATGGACAGATTTCTAGAAACACACCACTTACCTAAATTAACACAAACTGAGGTGGAAAATTTGAACAGATGCATAATGAAAGAAGAAATTTAACAGGTCATCAAAAAATTACCAACAAAAAAAAGTCCTGGCCCATATGGTTTCACCAGAGAATTGTACCAAACATTCAGAGAAGAACTGACACCAACACTACTCAAACTATCCCAAAACATAGAAAAGGATGGAATCCTCCCTAACTCATTTTATGAAGCAAGCATAACCTTGTTACCAAAACCAGGCAAAGACATCACTGAAAAGGAAAACTACAGACCAATATCCCTCATGAATATAGATGCAAAAATCTTCAACAAAATCCTAGCCAATAGACTCCAACAACACATCAAGAAAATCATTCATTATGACCAAGTGGGGTTCATATCAGGGATGCAGGGATGGTTCAACATTAGAAAAGCAACCAACATCATCCATCACATAAATGAAACAAAGAAAAAGAACCACATGATCATATCAATCGATGCAGAAGAGGCATTTGATAAAATCCAACACCCATTCCTGATCAAAATTCTCAGCAAAATAGGAATAGAAGGGACATTCCTCAACATAAGAAAGGGCATCTATACAAAACCAACAACCAACATTATTCTCAATGAAGAGAGACTGAAACCATTCCCCTTGTGAACAGGAACCAGACAAGGATGCCCTTTATCACCACTTCTATTCAACATTGTACTGGAAGTCCTAGCCAGGGAAATAAGGTAAGAAAGGGAAATCAAAGGCATCCAAATTGGTAAAGAAGAAGTCAAACTATCCTTATTTGGTGATGATATGATCTTATACCTAGAAAACCCAAGAGACTCAGTCAAAAATCTACTGGAACTAATTCAGAGATTTAGCATCATGCCAGGATACAAAAAGATCAACGTTCAAAATTCAGTTGGATTCCTCTACACCAGCAAAGAGATTGCTGAAAAAGAAATACGGAAATCAATATTGTTTAAAATAGCTACCGAAAAGATAAAATACTTGGGAATAAATCTTACCAAGGACACAAAAGACCTCTACAAAGAAAACTATAAAAAACTACTTCAAGAAACCATAGGAGATCTACATAAATGGAAAAACATACCATGCTCGTAGATAGGAAGATTGAACATTGTGAAAATGTCACTACTACCCAAAGCAATCTATGCATTCAATGCAATCCCAATCCAGATCCCATCAACATTTTTTAAGGGTATGGAAAAATCTATCACTAACTTTATGTGGAAAGGAAAGAGACCTTGGATAAGCAAAGTACTATTGAAGAAAAGAACAAATTAGGAGGTCTCACACTGCTGGATCTCAAAACCTACTATACAGCCACAGTAGTCAAAACTGCCTGGTATAGGTACAATGACAGACACATAGAGCAATGGAATAGAATTGAGAACC
>NW_006921604.1:11973356-11980772 GCF_000298275.1 Orycteropus afer afer
GACGGCACATAACAACAATATATGGCATAAATAGACTACCAAGCATAACCCAAAATGCACAAACAGCAGAAGAGAAATTAGATGAATGGGACCTTCTAAAAATTAAATTTTTATGTGCTTCCAAAGACTTCTCCAAAAGAGTCAAAAGAGAACCTACAGATTGGAAAAAAATATTTAGCAATGACATATCTCACAAAATATTTGGTGATAACATATCTCACAAGGGACTTATCTCTAGAATTTATAGAAAACTCCAACACCTCAATAACAAAAAGACAAATATTGCAATTAAAAAATGGGCCGAAGACATGAATAGACACTTACCAAGGAGGATATTCAGGCGGTCAAGACATATGAAGAAATGCTCACAATCATTCCATTAGAGAGATGCAAATCAAAACAACAATGAGATACCATCTTGCCCAGCACTAGCAGCAAAGTTCAACAAGACAGAAAATAAAAAATGCTGGTGAGGATGCGGAGAGATTAGGACTCTCATACACTGCTAGTGGGACTGTAAAATGGTTACAACCACTGTAGAAAGCAGTATGGCGATTCCTTAAAAAGTTGGAATTAGTAATACCATTTGACCCAGCCATTCCATTAGTAGGTATATATCCTAAATAAGTGAGAGCCATGACAAGAATAGACATATGCACACCCATGTTCATTGCAGCATTATTTACAGTAGCAAAAAGTTGGAAACAACCTAGGTGTCCATCAACTGAGGAATGGATAACCAAACTATGGTACATACACCCAATGGAATACTATTCAATCCTAAAGAATAACATAGAATCTGCAAAACACTGCATAATGTGGATGAACTTGCAGGATGTTATGCTGAGTGAAATAAGTCAATCACAGAAGGACAAATATTGCATTAGTCTGTTATTGCAAAATTCAAGGAATGGTTTCTATATGGAAGAAAATTTTCTTTGTTGGTTACCAGAGGTGGGAGGGTAGGGGAGAGAACACTGTTAGATAGGTAGAAATTAAGTATTGATTTGGGTGAAGAGAAGGGCAGTGTACCAAATGTGAGTGATCAACATGGTGTCATTGAGGAAGAGGAAGACAGAGAGAGGTACATGGGAGGTGCAGACAACAAAGATGAGCCCTTTTGCTCATACAGCACTGTATTGTAAGCGAAAGCAAACACAGGTATACAGGTGGATAGATGGGTGGACAGGCTGAACTATTAGGTATGTCTATGCAGCAGGGAGTGTATCCATGACCATGTATAGGATTGGTAGACAATGGTTCTACAAGAGTATTTGTATGTTCTGTAAGAATTCCCAGGTGTATAGTAAAGCTGACAAGGGACAATGTTGTAGTCACTTCTTGGTCACAGTCAGCTACCCAGAGAGAGAAAGTAGTTGAACTTGTGGGCTTGGGACCATAGTTGTAGGGGACATCAAGCTCAATTGGCATAACATACTACACAAAACGTTGTTCACCTCCTACTTTGGCGAGTAGCGACTGGGATCTTAAAAGTTTGTAAGCAACCATCTAGATGCAACAATGAATCTCTCCTCATCCAGAGCAAAGAAGAATGAAGGAAACCAAAGATTCATGGAAACAATTAGTCCTAGCAACTGGTACACCATACGATCCTCAGCCTATATGACTATGAGGCCAGAAGAACTAGATGGTGCCCAGCTACCACCGTCAACCACCCCGAGGAGGATCTATGGAGGAGATCCTGGATAGAGAGGGAGAACATTATGTGGAACAAAACTCAAAATCATTTGGAAAAAAAGGGGGGGCAGGTTTGCTGGTCTGATAGAGCCTGGTGGAACTACTGAGACTATGGCCCCTAGCTGCCCTTCAGGTCTGGAATTGAACCTACACCTGTGGCTTCCAGCCAAACAAAAGACAGGCATTTGAATTGAACATTTACCTGAGGTAGATACACTCCTTGGAGAGAACAATCATGGGAGAAAGAAGGGCTGTTTATGCACAGGGAGACAGCTCAGGGGGCAGGAGTGCATGGAGGGATGGACACAGGGAAGAGGTAACTATCGGGAGGAAGTGGGAGGGGAGCTGTTGCATTGTGGCAAACTGTAGTCAATGTCATGAGACAAAGTGTATGTGAACTGCTGTATGGAAAGTGAATTTGCTCTGTAAACTTTTCCCCAAATCACAATTAAAAAAAAAAAAAAAAATAACCAAATGGACAAAAAAAAAAAAAAAAAATTCTCACAATTGGACCACTAAGAAGCATCACGATGGACAGAGAAAAAACTGAGGTTGTCCGAGACTTTGTGTTACTTTGTTCTACAATCAACACCAATGGAAGCAGCAGTCAAAACATCAAAAGGTATATTGCATTGGGCAAATCTGTTGCAAAAGACCTCTTTCAAGTGCTGAAGAACAAAGATACCTCTTTGAAGACTAAGATGTGCCTAACCCAAGCATGGTATTTGCAGTTGCCTCATATGCGTGGACAATGAATAAGGAAGCCTGAAGAAGAGTTGATGCTTTTGAGTTGTGGTGATGGCAAAGAATACTGAAAGCACTATGGACTACTAAAAGAACTAACAAATCTGTCCTGGAATAAGTGCAGCCAGAATGCTCCTTGGAAGCAGGAATTGCCAGACTTCATCTCACTTACTTAAGTCATGTTGTCAGAACGGACCATTCTCTGGAGAAGGATGTCATGCTTGATAAAGTGCAGGGTCAACAGAAGAGGGGAAGGCTCTCAACAAGATGGATTGTCATGGTGACTGCAGCAATGGGCTTAGGTATAGTAGGGATCGTGCCACAGAAGTGGGCAGTGTTTCATTCTGCTGTACATAAGGTTGCTATGAGCCGGACACAACTCAACGGCACATAGCAGCAACAAACTTATATATCTACTTCCCTATCATTTATATGTCAACAATCTATCTGTTTATAATGTAAACTTGTCCACCAGACTGCCTAAAGAACCACCACATGCCTAGTGGCACCAACAATAATCATTTTATTATGCTCACAAATTCTATGGATCAAGACATAGTAAGTATGCCTTGCCTTTTCTCCACAATGCCTGCAGCCTCAGCTAGGGAAACTCAAAAGGCCAGGGGTGACTCTAGTGACCAGGCATTGGTATCATCCAGAGATTTCTTAACTCACATGTCTGGTGCCAGGGCAGTGGCTTGAAGGCTGGGCTCAGCTGAGACTGTGGACCAGACCATGTGTATGCACCTCTGCATGTTTTGAGTTTTGGACATCATGGTGGCTGGGTTCTCAGAAGAATGTCCCAAAAACAAGCCTATGAAGAGCCAATGGAAGCTGAATGGCCTTTTGCGACCTCATCTCAGATATCACGTAAACATCATATCCACTACATTCTGTTTTTCTTTTTTAATTTTTTTATTATGGTGGGGTGCAAATTTACAAAGCAGATTTGTTTTACCTTCAACAGTTTATGCACTTTTGATTTCATGGCCCAGATTACCATCCCCAACTATAAAAAACTCTCCCTGAGATTTCCCCCTTCCCTGTGCCCTTTTTATCTATGCATTCCTGTCCAACTTTCCCTCTATGTGAGTGCTGCCCATCTGATGTCTTATGGTTGATTGCTGTAGAGGATGCATCTCCCTAGAGTAGGTGGGTGCATCTCCCTGGGATAGGTGTTCTGCATGTAGGTCTTTCTACTGTTGGGCTGAGAGCCAATCCATGGAAGTGAGTCCATTTCTAGACCCAAAAGGTAAGCCAGGGCCACAGTCTCGGGGGTTCTACCAGTCTCTTTCCTACCAGTAATTCTGGTCATTTTTGTGTTTTTGAATTTTATTCCATATTTTTCCTCCCATTCTATCCAAGATCTCCAGTTTCAATCCTTTTTCAAGTGGTTGGCATTGGTAGCTGGACACCATCTAGTTCTTCTGGTCTCAGTGTCATGAAGGCTGAGGTCCTTGTGGTCCATCATATCATTGGACTAATTGTTTCCAGATGAATTTGATTTTCTTCACTCTTCTTTGCTCCAGACTAGAGGAGACCAATAGTTGTGTCTTAGATGGCCGCTCAAAAGCTTTTAAGACCCCAGTTGCTACTCACCAAAGTAGGTTGTAGAACAAGATTTTTATGTACTATGTTATGCCAGTTGAGCATGATGTCCCCCAAGACTATAGTCTCGAGCCCACAAGCCTGGTGATTCTCTCTCTCAGGGTATTTGGTTGTCTCTGAGAAGCTACTCCAACCCTGTCATCTGTTGCTTCTGTAATGTATGTGGATAATTTTGTAGCACAAGCACATTACATTCTATTGTTGAAGCTGACACGAGCCAGCCCAGTTCAAAGAGAAGGGACATAGACCACACTTCCATGGTATTTGGCGTGAGAGGGAGAGCCTAAATGGCCCCATCTGCTTTGAAGATCCATGTCCACTGTTCAAGCAGGACAGAACTGCTACTCTAGGATTCTTCCAGAAAAGCAAAAATCCTTTGCTTTCGTCATTCCTGCTGAATGAAAAGAATCTCAGAATCACCACCCCTTACATATGGACTGGGCTGCAGAAAAGGAGCCCTGCTGGCATGATGGTTAAACATTCAGTTGCTATCCGAAAGGGCAGGATGGTGTTTCCAATCCACGGAAGAAAGATGAGGCAGTCTGCTTCAGTAAAGATTACAGCTTTGGAAACCCTATTGGGCAGTTCTCTGTCCAATAGTATTACAACAAGTTGGAATCGACTTGAGGGCAACGGGTATGGGATACAGAACTTAGAAGTGACTTGCAAAGGCCACAAAGTCAGATCTGAGCATTAGTCTCCATTTCCTGCTCCTGTACAGCTACAGATACATCCCTTTACCTGAATTTGGTGTTAAGTTCCTATTTTTATCCCACTGAGGTTGCCAGCACCCCATTGCTTTAATTATAGGCTGTTATTTCATTAAAAAATTAGTGGTAGGATTGAGGGTACTGTCATTTTAAAAGCCAAACTCCTGGCCTAAAAACTCATCAGTGAATCAGAGGACAAATGTTCCCATTGTGCTGGTTAAAAATAGAAGCAATGGAAAAAGTGACAGAATGAGATGAATGCCATTAAAGTGTAATTACATTTACTGTAAATGTGAGCCTGGGGAAGAGTCTATTATAGGCAGGGAAGCGCTACCGGAGCGCGTGATATGGAAAACCCAAAGCCTCAGCTGACGGCTGCTTTTATGTTTTGAATTTTTATAATATATAATAGTACCGATTGTTTTTCATGTCCATTAGCCTTATTAGGGGTATTTGAAAGAATTGTGTCACTCTAGAGGAAAATAAGAACTGCATAATTCACCAGGAATCTTGGAACACAGGATTTCCATTGTCCTCACAAGGCTCTGAAGCACAATTTCCTCCTATCTCCTATCTCAACACTCAAGTGTAATAGCTGCGTTGGACATATTTGAAAGGCAGAGCTTAATTATAAAAACTTACTTTTTTTTTTTTTTTTAGAAACAATGCATTCTTGCTATACAGGCATACCTTAGAGATATTGTGGGTTCAGTTCCAGACCATTGCAATAAAATTATTCATATGTTTTTTTGTTTGTTTGTTTCTCAGCTTATAAAAGTCATGTTCACATGATACTGTAGTGTGTTAAGTGTGCAATAGTGTTATGACAGAATTTGAAATATTGTGAGAATTACCAAAATGTGACACAGAGACATGAAGTGAATGCATCATGTTGGAAAAATGGCGCCTGTAGACTTGCTCAATGCAGTATTGCCACAAGCCTTCACTTTGTAAAAAACACACATCAATGTGGTGGTTAAGGTTATGGGTCAACTTGGCTGGGCCCGGTTGAGTGGCTGGGCAGCTGGAAGAGACTGGTAACCAGCTCCATGATGGAATCTACTGTGAGCAGCTGAGTAGCTGCCATAGGGATGTGGTCTGCTTCCTGTATATGGCACGCTTGAATCCTGCATGTGGTCAAGTCATTGTTCAGCAGCCTGCCATGCTCTGCCAATCTTGGGATTTTTAATGGACTTGAATTAATGGCCTGCCATGTGGTTTGGTAACCTTGGGCTTGTCAGCCTCAGCAGTAGCAGCTGAGTGAAGAAAAACCTCTAGCTTCAGTGGGCTGGGAGCAGGAGGCAGAGCTGAAGCCCAAAGTTGAGGGGCTTTCACCCAGCCCCGAGAGCCTGGCACTTTGAACTTGGACTTAAAGCCCCCAAACTGTGAGAGAATAAACTGTTTCTTCAAGCATCCCTTTTGTGTTATTTTCTGTTAGAGTGGCACAGAGGTAACCAAAACATCAGTGAAGCACAATATCTTAGTTGTCTAGTGCTGCTATAACAGAAATACCAGAAGTGGATGGTGTTAACCAACAGAAATGTCCTCTTACAATTTAGGAGGCTAGAAGTCCAGGTTCAGAGTGCCGGCTCTAGGGGAAGGCTCTCTCTCTCTCTCTCTGTCCCTTGTTCCTAGGAGGATCCCAGTGCAGGGACCCTGGGTTCAAGGGAGGTGCTCTGCTTCTGGCTCCTCTTTCTTGGTGGTAGTAAGTCCCCACTGTCTGCTCACTTCTCTCTCCTTTTATTTCTGGTAAGATAAAAGGTATTTCAGGCCACACACCGGGGAAGCTCACTCTTCATGGTTCAGGACTGTGATAGGACTAAGGGTTTTGCATCCCACCTTAATCTTAGTCCTTTTATACTTGATTGGTTTATCACATCAGATAATATCATGGGGTATCATTACATATCTGCCACATTACATTATTACATAACTCCACTGAGAAACCACTGAGAATCATGGCCCAGTCAAGTTGACACAACTTTTGGGGGGGGGCACAATTTAATCCATAACACATAATTAAACAAACAAACAAACAAACAAAACTCACTAACATTGAGTCAATTCCTACTCACAGCAACCCCCTTTGGGTTTCCAAGTTGGTAAATCTTTATAGAGGTAGATTGTCCGGTCTTCCTTCTGCAGAGTGGACTGGTGGGTTTGAACTGCCTATCTTCTGGCTGGTGGTCAAATGCTTTAGGCACTATGCCACCAGAGCTCCTTGATACACAATAAAGCAACATGCAATAAAATAAAGTATGCCTATATACAGGTTTTTAAAGTGTATGATGAAAGGAGCTCTGGTGGTGTAGTGTGCAAGGCATTTGGCTGCTAACCAGAAGGTCGGTGGTTCAAATGCCACCCCCCACCAGCTGCTTTGAGGGAGGATGATGAGGCAATCTACTTTTATAAAGATTTACAGCCTTGGAAACCCAATGGGGGATTGCCATGAGTCAGAATTGACTTGATGGCAGTGGGTTTGTTTTTTTTTGGTTTATGATGAAAGTAAACACGACCTGAAATCTGGCCACCTAAAGAATGTCAGCCCCAGGGTTACAGGTGAGGAGAGACAACTCAGGGACACCCAAAGTAGCAGGCGGGAAGAGCAGGAGAAAGGGGATTAAAAGCCAGGAAGCCAGAGAGAAGAGCAATCAGC
>NW_006921604.1:11983996-12006962 GCF_000298275.1 Orycteropus afer afer
GGACGGTCGACGAAAGAGGGGGAGGCGTTCAATGAGATGGATTGACACGGTGGCTGCGATGATGGGCTCAAGTATAGCAGGGATTGTGGGGCTGGTGTGGGATCGGGCAGTGTTTCGTTCTGCTGTGCATGGGGTCACTATGAGTCGGAAACTACTCGACAGCACTTAACAACAACAACAACAACTTTGGTCATGTTGTCAGAAGGAAGCATTCCCTGGAGAAAGATATCATGCTTGGTAAAGTGGAGGGTCAGCTAAAAAGGGGAAGGCTCTCAACGAGATGGATTGATATAGTGGCTGCAACAATGGGCTCAAGTGTAGCAAGGATTGTGAGGTTGGCATGGTACCAGGTGGTGTTTTGTTCTGTTGTACAGAGGGTCACTATGAGCTGAAGCCAACTCGATAGCACCTAACAACAACAACAACTAGGTATCATGATGAGTCAAGTAATATTTTGGCTCATAGCTAAAAATTATTATTGTAGTTTATTTAAAGATAAATTATTTTAAGTTACTAAAAATAGGTAATACTGTAATGAGCATGTTATATATACATCTTTATGCACTTGGTCAATTATTACCTTATGATATATTCCCAGAAGTAGGATTGCTGTGTAGAAAGATCTATAAATTTACTATTTGATATGTATTACCAAATTGCTCTCTTGGAATGTTCAAATTTATACTCTCAGGGAGACACCTTCATCAACATTAAAACCGAAATCCAAACTCATTGCCATTGAGTCATACGGACCCTAAAGGACAGAGTAGAACTGCCCCCCAGGATTGCCACGACAGTAAACCCCTGCAGAAGCAGACTGCCACATCTTTCTCTTGCAGAGTAGCTGGTGGGTTTGAATCACTGATCTTTTGGTTCACAGCTGAGCACTTCAACCACTGCACCACCAGGGCTCCTTCATCAACATTGAGTATTAATCTTTAAATCTTTATCATTCACCAGGGATAAAGCTCAGAAGGCAGGAAGGGGTAGGAAAGGTCAAAGGGAAATGGTAAACACAGGGAGGAAATGGGAAGAGTGCTGTTACGTTGTAGGATTGCGATGAATGTCACAAAAGTGTATGAATTATTGAATGGAAAACCAATTTAGTCTGTAAACTTCCACCCAAACTGAAATAAAATTTTTTTTTAAAAAGTCTTCATCAATCAAACCAACACTTTTGTTTTAATCTGTGTATCTTTGACTGATATTGAACATCTTTTCTTACAATTGGCTGTTTGTTCATCTTTTGGAGAATTGCCTGTTGTTTGCTCACTTTTTTTGAAGTATTCCTCTATTTTTTATTGATTTGTAGCTGTTCTTTGCAAATTAATGATACTGGCACTTTGTCACATGTATACTATTGTTTTTTCTCAGTTTGTCTTTTTTTTGAAGTTGTTGATTTTGTTTTATTTTATTTTTGTCATATCAAAACATTACAAAATTAAATGTTTCAGTCTTTTCCTTTATGGCTTCTGGTAGTACTTAGAACTTACCTAGGCCCAGATGAAAAAAATACCAACTATGTTTTTTCTGGTATTTTAATGTTTTCATTTCATTTTGTTTTGTCATTTTTGGATATATATATAACAGTTTTATTTTGCTTCCCAAATGGTTATCCAATTAGGATTTATTTTTTAAAGTTTGGTTGGAGAGGTGGAGCTGAAAGGTAGGACTGGGTTTCCTATATAAATCTCCCTCCACGGTCTTTTATCCCCAAAGAGCTGAAGGAATAAAGGCAGCGTGACTTTAGCTACTGACTTTCCAAGAATGATTGCTAAAGCCAAGAATCAAACTGATACATTCCTCTGAAACTTAGAACTCAAGTTAGCTTTAAAGCAAGTGATAAACAGGATGACGTTCGGAAGTTGTTTGCTGCCATAGAGTTGGCCCCCAACTCATGGTGACCTCATGCCCAACGGAACAAAATGCTGCCCTTCCTGTGTCATCCTCATGATCAGTTGTGGGTCAGACCATTGTGATCCACAGCGTTTTTATTGGCTATTTTTCAGACATAGATTGCCAGGCCTTTCTTCCTAGTCTGTTTTAGTCTGGAAGCTCCTCTAAAATCTATTTAGCATCACATCCACATGCACATTTCCACTGACAGACAGCCGGTGACCGTGCGTGAGGCACACTAGCCAGAATCAAACCAAGTCTCCCATTAGCTTTGTGAATTACAAAACAGTAGCTTCTCTTCCCCTTCAGACACTGCTCTTCTCCCTACTGATTCTATTCACTTCTCCCTACTGATTCCATCACTTGGAGCCTAAGTTCCCTTTAATTATTTCTGGAATGGTGTAATATTCATGCTCATGCCAACTCTACAAGGTTTGTGTTGCCTAAAGGAAGCTTAGCAATCAGGAGTGGCTTCCTGAGACAGGAGACTTTTAAGGTGAGTTCTAGGATGACAGATAAGAAATTCCAGTGCATTATTTTAAAATGCATTTTCTCCTAGGAAATCACAGAATGGTGAGTTGACAGCTGACCCACTTTTTGTTCTTGGTAAAAGCTGAGCTTTTAAACTTGTTGGGAAGTTTGGTAGAGGTTTGCTTCTACCTTCTTTTTACAATCTGGATATTTGTTGCAGTTCAAAGGTTAGATTTCTCAGTGATTACTGCCTATCAAAAAGACTTAAGTTGATGTTTACTTCCCACTATTGGGAAGTGGTAGCAGTTGGCTGGTTTTGAGGGTGGGGCATGGTTGGCCGGCTCAGGCGGGGTCTGGAGGTGAGTGACGGAATCGACTAGAATCCTGGTTGGGACCTTAGATTAGATAACCCCAGTGGTTCTTAACCAGGGGCATACTCACAGCAGGCATGGGTGCTGTGATGCCCATAGGCCTGGATGAAGTGTGCTAGAAAGCAGAGAGTAACTTGGTATCACAGAGGGCCTGGGACTCAGGCCCGAGCCACAAAGCAGATAAATGCACTCTCAGGGAGCCTATGCTAATGGGAGAGGGTCGTGCAGCCCATCTCACCTTTGTCCAGGTGGATCTAAGCCTCCTGATGCAGCTCCTGCCCAGCAGCCCTGGGTGTCGTCTGTGACCGGGTGGTAGCTCATTCCCATAGGAGAGGTCTGACTGCTTTTCCCGAGTGTACTGAGCTCTTTGGACTGGACAGACTCTGCTCTTTGGACTCTTCCTTGGGACAGAATTTCCTACTGGGTTCCTAAAAACAGAAGTTTTGGCCAAAGCTGTAAGTGCCCCCAAGGCACACTCTTCCTGACAGGATACTCACCCAGTCTCTGCAGGAAACTTCTCCATACAGGGGAACTCTCTGAGACAGCCCACTCTGGTTCTATCTGCAGGGTTCTTTCAACTGAGCTGAGCCCTAATGCCCTGCAACTTCTAACCAGTGTTTTAAGTCAGGAGCCTCTGGAGCCTTCCCACTGAGTCTGGTCTATGCTTTGCAAGGAAGCCATTCATTGCTTTCATTATTTGAAAAAGTACTCCAGATAGTTCTGTGGGAAATCCCTCAGGACTGATTACAGAGAGTCAGATGTAATCTTATCCCTTCACAGCTTTCTTTGTCCTAGACACTTGTGTTTCTGCAAAGTTTGCGTTAGCTTTGTTTTTGCCAACAGCCTGGGCACCTGCAGACTCACATGGGGCTGTATCAATGAAAACTTCAAGCCTTTCAACAGGCCAGGTAACTCCCCAACCCACCTTACACAATTCGATTCTTTTTATTTTAATGGATTAAGTAATATTTGACATATACAGAGATACATTTGTAACACGTAACATATATGTAAGTATTATGGATTGAATTGTGTCTCCCCCAAAATATATGTCAACTTGGCTGGGTCATGGTTCTCAGTGTTATGTAATTGCCCTTTATTTTGTGATCTGATGTAATTATCCTACGTGTTATAAATCCTCACCTGATAATGTTAATGAGGAAGGATGAAATCTACAGGATTAAGTTGTATCTTGAGTCAATCTCTTTTGAGATAGAAAAGAGATTTAACAAGAGAGCCGAAGAGGAACCTACCACCACTAAGAAAGAAGAGTCAAGAGCACAGCATGTCCTTTGGACCCAGGGTCCCTGCACTGGGAACCTCCTAGACTCAGGGGAAGATCGATGCTGGATCCATGGAGATCTCCAAGGAACACTGGGCCCACAGATGCTGAAAGGAGACAAAGACCTTTCTCCTAAGCTGAGCGAACAGAGAGAGGAAGCCTTCTCCTAGAGCCGGTGGCCTTAATTCGGACTTCTAGCCTCCTGAACTATGAGAGAATAAATGTCTGCCATTCAAAATAATAAATTAAAGCCATCCACTTGCGGTGTTTCTATCATAGCAGCACCAGATAACTAAGACAGTAAGCTATGAGACATAGTCATAAAATGAATACTCAGGAACTCACCATCCACACAAGGAGTAGAACATGACCAGTCTATTTGAAAGTACCTGTGGACTCCTCCCCAATCTTACTCCCTTCCCTAGAAATAAGCACTCTCCTAAATATTGCATTTTTATTACTTTCCTCTTTAAAAAACAGCTTTACCATATATGTATATATAGCCAAACATATATGTATATATGGCCTTGGTGACAGGAATAATGCTGGAACTCGTATGGTAGAATTTTGCAAGACCAACGACTTGTTCATTGCAAACACCTTTTTTCAACAACACAAACGGAGGCTGTACACGTGGACTTCACCAGATGGAACACACAGGAATCAGATTGACTACATCTGTGGCAAGAGGCGGTGGAAAAGCTCAATATCTTCAGCCAAAACCAGGCCAGGAGCTGATTGTGGAACAGACCATCAACTGCTCATATGCAAATTCCACTTGAAGTTAAAGACAATTAAAACAAGTCCACAAGAACCGAATATGATCTTGACTATATTCCTCCTGAATTTAGAGATCATCTAAAGAATAGATTTGATGCATTGAACACCAGTGACCGAAAGCCAGATGAATTGTGGGAAGATATCAAGAACATTATCCATGAAGAAAGCAAGAGATCACTAAAAAGACAAGAAAAGAAGAGAAGACCAAAGTGGATGACAGAAGAGACTCTGAACCTTGCCCTTGAGCGGAGAATCGCTAAAGCAAACGGAAGAAATGGAAAGGTAAAAGAGCTGAACAGAAGATTTCAGAGAGCAGCTCGAGTAGACAAAGCCAATTACTATAATGAAATGTGCAAAGACCTGGAGTCTGAAAACCAAAAGGGAAGAACACGCTCAGCATTTCTCAAACTGAAAGAACTGAAGAAAAAATTTAAGCCTCGAGTTGCAATAGTGAGAGATTCTATGGGCAAAATATTGAATGATGCAGGAAACATCAAGAGAAGATGGCAGGAATACACAGAGTCACTGTACCAAAAAGAACTGATCGATCTTCATCCATTTCAGGAAGTGGCATATGATCTAGAACCAATGGTAATGAAGGAAGAAGTCAAAGCTGCAATGAAAGAACTGGCGAAGAACAAGGCTCCGGGAATTGATGGCATACCGATTGAGATATTTCAACAAACAGATGCCCCATTGGAGGCGCTCACTCAGTTATGCCAAGAGATTTGGAGGACAGCTACCTGGCCAACTGACTGGAAGAGATCCATATTTGTGCCCATTCCAAAGAAAGGTGATCCCACAGAATGTAGAAATTATAGAACAATATCACTAATATCACATGCAAGTAAGATATTACTGAAGATAATTCAGAAACGTTTGCAGCAGTATATTGACAGAGAACTTCCAGAGGTTCAAGCCGGATTCAGAAGAGGACGTGGAACAAGGGATATCATAGCTGTTGTCAGATGGATCTTGGCTCAAGGCAAAGAATACCAGAAAGAGGTTTACTTGTGTTTTATTGACTATGCAAAGGCATTTGATTGTGTGGATCATGACAAATTATGGATAACATTGAGAAGAATGGGAATCCCTGAGCACTTGATTGTACTCATGAGGAATCTGTACCTTGACCAGGAGGCTGTTGTTCGAACAGAACAAGGGGACACTACATGGTTTAAAATCAAGAAGGGAGTGCGTCAGGGTTGTATTCTTTCTCCACACTTATTCAATCTATATGCTGAGCAAATAATCCGAGAAGCTGGACTATATGAAGAAAAACGTGGTATCAGGATTGGAGGAAGAATCATCAACAACCTGAGATATGCAGACGATACAACTTTGCTTGCTGAAAGTGAGGATGATTTAAGGCACCTACTGATGAAGGTTGAAGAATACAGTCTGCAGTATGGATTACATCTCAACATAAAGAAAACAAAAATCCTCACAACTGGACCAATGAGCAGCATCACAATAAATGGAGAGAAGATTGAGGTTGTCAAGGAATTCACATTGCTTGGTTCTACAATCGATGCCAACGGAAGCAGCAGTCAGGACATTAGACGACGGGTAGCATTGGGAAAGTCAACTGCGAAGGAACTGTTTCAAGTGCTGAGGAGCAAGGATATCTCCTTGAGGACTAAGGTGCGCCTGACACAAGCCATGATATTTCCAATCACCTTGTATGCATGTGAGAGCTGGACAATGAATAGGGAGGACCGAAGAAGAGTTGATGCTTTTGAGTTGTGGTGCTGGCGAAGAATGCTGAAAGTATCATGGACTGCTAAAAGAACTAACAGATCTGTCCTGGAGGAAGTGCAGCCAGAATGCTCCTTGGAAGCAAGAACGGCCAGACTTCGTCTCACCTATTTTGGTCATGTTGTAAGAAGGGACCATTCCCTGGAGAAGGATGTCATGCTTGGTAGGGTGGAAGGTCGACGAAAGAGGGGGAGGCCTTCAACGAGATGGATTGATACAGTGGCTGCGATGATGGGCTCGAGTATAGCAGGGATTGTGGGGCTGGTGCGGGATCGGGCAGTGTTTTGTTCTGCTGTGCATGGGGTCGCTATGAGTCGGAAACGACTCGACGGCACTTAACAACAACAACAACAACAAGCCAAACAATTATATCATGTCATTTTGCTTGCTTGTAAATGTTATAAATATGAAACTATATTAAAAAATATGAAACTACCTTATCTTTGGCAACTTTTTTTCCAACTCAATATTATGCTTCTAAGATTCACCCATATGGTTGTGTGTGGCTAGAATTCACTCATTTTCACTAAAGTCTACTATTGCTTTGAGGAGCTCCACCACATTTCGTTTACTTAGCCATTTTCAATAGTTGGACATTGGCTTGTTTCCAGTTTGGGCTATTGCAAACACTGCCGCAGCTGGCTGTCAGCTTATTGTGTCTCAGCTCCAAACCCCCAGTTCTTTGGTCTGCTTTCTGATCCTGGAATTGGATGCTATAAATATTTCTCTTTTGCCAACTTCTGCAATGCAAAGCTTTGTCTGTAGAAGGCACCAAAGGGACACTGCCGAAGGAAGGAATGATTCTCCCTGGCTCTTGAGTGCTTTCTTCCTCTCCTGGCTTCTCCGGCACAGATGCGGATGGTATGGCCAGACACATCTCTCCGATGAGAGCTGGATCCCAGCCTAGGAGTGGGGGCCTCTGTTCCCTCCTTGGGTCTCTCCTTTAGCCCGAGAATATTCTTTATACCAGTTGTCATTGAATCAACCCCAACTCCTGGCAACCCCATGATGTGTGAGAGTAGATCTGTACTCCATAGGGTTTGCAATGGCTGGTTTTCTGGAAGTAGATACCAGGCCTTTCTTCCAGGCACCTCTGGGTGGACTCAAACCTCCACCTTTTTGGTGTGATAGTTAAGGCTGTGTGTCAACTTGGCTGCCATGATTCTAAGTGGTTCAAACAGTTGTGATGTAATCACATCCATGATGAGATGTTCTATGAGCAACCACTCAGTTGAAACTGAGTTTCCTCTGAGATGTGGCCTGCTTCCTTATATATGTTTGGACGTCCTGGGGCCACTCTGGCTTCCTGCTGGATCTGGATCCTGCATCTAGCTCATTATCATCTCCAGTTTTGGGAGCTGAACCAGAGTTTTTGGAGCTGCTGTATTGCCTGCTCATCTTGATACCATTGCCTTCACAGCCCATGAGCCAACAATCTGCCATTTTACCTGCCAATCTTGGATTCTTCATCTGCCAAAGCCAGCAGCCTGCTACCCTGCCTGCCAGCGTTGGGCTCATCACCGCTGCAGCTGCATGAGTCAGGAAAAACTTCCAGCTTGATGTTTGACCCACGAACTTGGGACTTGCCAACCTCTACACTCACATCTACAACTGTATGAGCCATTTTTTCTCTGAGATAATTTTTTTTTCTCTCTCTCTGTAGGGAGCTCTGGTAGCATAGTGGCTAAGGCACTTGGCTGCTAACCAGAAGGCTGGCGGTTCAAACCCACCAGCCACTCCTCGGAAGGAAGGTTGGGCAATCCTACTTCCGTAGTGATACTGCCTCGGAAACGCAAGGAGGGGTCGCTATGAGTCGGGTCCGACTCGACGGCACATAACAACAACAACAACTCTGTTTATAAACCTCACTGGTCTTGTTTCTCTACTGAACCCAGCCTAAGACACACAGACTCCAGGGTATACTTTATAGTTCTCTTTTTATCCCTTCTTAATAGTTAATCCCTTGTTCACCAGACCACCCACTGCCATTGAGTCGATTCCAGTTGAATTCTTCTGTCAGGAAAGCTAGCGAGACATTCTCTGAACAGCAATTTCCTCATACTTTGCTTGGTGTAATGTTTGCTCTGTGATCACCAGCAGCCCTTGTAATCTTCTATCAGATTTTTTTTTTCTTTGTCAGCTTAAGGACATGGGCATCTCACCTGTAGCCCTACATGCTGTTAGAAATTATCTCCAGTTCTCAGGATGTAGTGTCTAACAGAACTGAATGGGCACTCAACTCTGCCACTTACACCTTGAACTAGTTGCTTTACTCTCCAAGCCCTCATTTCCCCACAGTGGGATATCTTAAGACCTATGTTATAGTTAGAAGCTCTGGTAGCTTAGTGCCTAAGGCATTTGACTGCTAACCAGAAGGCTGGTGGTTCAAACCCACTAGCCACTCCTCAGAAGGAAGGTTGGGCAATCTATTTCTGTAGAGATACCGCCTCGGAAACCCAAGGAGGGGTCGCTATGAGTCGGGGCCAACCTGACAGCATATAACAACAACGTTATAGTTGGGGCAGTGGTGGTTCAGAGGTAGAATTCTCACTTTCACGCAGATCAAGTTTTGATTCCTGGCTGACGTACCTCAAGAGAAACCACACTCATCTGTCATTGGAATCTGCTTGTGCGTTGCTGTAATGCTGAACACATTTCAGCAGAACTTCTCAGTTGAAGATGGACTAAGAAGAAAGACTTGGTGATCTGCTTCTGAAAAATCAGTCAGTGAAAACCCTCTGGTTCCCAGTAGTCTGATCTGCAGCCAATCATGGAGATGGTGTGGGACCCGGAAGTGTTTTATTCCATTGATCATGTGGGCATCACAAGTTGGGGGCTGACTTGAAGGCAGCTAACAACAGCAACCTTAGGGTCACTGTGAGCAGAGAACTAATGTGCATAAAGTGCTCAGGTAGCTGGTGCCTGACTAGTGTCTGGCCCCAGCTGGTCTGTGGAGGGCAATATTCAATGACCAGTGTGCAATATCAATGAACAGAATTCAGCCAATTGGGAAATTCTGCCTGGGTTAATGAGTTTCTTTTATGTGAAAATTTTCATTAAAAAAGAAAAGAAAATCTCAACACAAGGACATGTTCAGATTTGTTAAACATGGATAGTGGATAAATATAAGGTCATTTTATTATTTGCTCTGCATTGTGAAATGTTTTGTGGGAATAAATACAATAACAGCTTAAAACAAAAGAAAAATTCACCTGAAATTTGGCAGTTCTTTTCATTCCTTTTTCTTAACAATACATTCCATGAAAACTACATGGAATCCTTTTGCTTTTTAAAAAGCTGTGTGCTAAAATTATTATTTTATTTTATTATTTCTAGAAATAATTATCTCTAGCAATCTATTCTATGTATAAATTTCAAGAGGCTCTGGAATGAAATTCACAAAATTAAAAAAAAAAAAGGTTATTTCTGGGCTATTGCGTTATTTTTAAAACTTTAGTTTTTTTTTTCCCCCATTATTTGAATAGTTTTACAAAAAGTTAAATTCTGTAAACACAGAGGGAGAAAAAGAAAGAAATTTAAAAACGTCTTTCCACTTGTAGATGTCAAGTCGGTAGGGTTCAGGGTGACTTTGGGGGACAGTGGGACCCAGGAGTCAGTGGGAGAAGAGAAAAGGGAGTTTCAGGGTGGCGCCGAGATGGTGACTGAGCTGGCAGCATGGAGTAGGGAGAGTGACGCAGACTTCTGGGATCCTCCGTGAACGCCTACCAGATGGGCCAGTCGATGAACCACATCCTCCCCATTAACTCCCAGGAACGTGGAGGCGGAGCTGTCACGCAGAAAGCGGCCGCGCGAGGGCGCTATCCACCAGGAAACCTAACCTTGGCTCCGCGCGACGACTTTTCTCCAGGAAGATTAATCCTTTGAAGAAGAAGGGAGGGGGTGAAGTTGTGTGAGATGCTCGCCACACGCGGCGAGCTGAGACTAGCATCACCAGTGGCTTTTTAATGCATCCTCTTTTTTCAGTAACTCATGATAATCGGGTCTTTTTCACACAAATCGCTGGTCGCCATAAACTTAATCTATTTTAACAATGATATCCTGTATTCGTATCATGCCTTAAGCTTCTGAAAGTGTCTTCATGGCAGTTACTACATTTAACACAACATCCTATGGCATAAGTATAGGGACAGGATAATGGAGGGAATTAAGTTTCACAGAGATAAAGTGTTTCATAGAATTTTCATAGCAGAAGTAAATCTAGCATATAAATACCTGACTTGATTCAAACATATGACAATACATTACTCACGTTGAATTTAATTTTTTAAATCTTTTCTTCACTGTTTCCTTTTCTTATAGCACATTCTCTACATGTTTGTCCACTAAATTCTGCCTGTTTTGAGGTCCACTTACTTTATGCCAGTCTCTCTGATTTCCGTCTGTTCTGGGGTGAGGAATCTGACAAACTGAATGTGAATCTTGGTTTTGCCTCCTAACTATGTGGCTAACCTCACTTCTCCCAGCTCCAGCCTCCTCTCTAGGAAATGGGAAGAGTATCGCTATCTTGTAGGCAGAGGGATGCTGCCAGGGTTAGCTGCCAGCAGGTTAAACCGCCACCAACCAATCAGTACCTAGATGTGAGACACCAGGAAGCCCCCTCAGCTCAGCACCAGCCCTGCTCAGAGCTGGTACCAGGAGAGGCCCAAGAACTGTTCATTCCTTTCTGCGTTGCCAAGGTCTTCGTCTTTTTTCTTTGTTACTTTGCTTTAAAATCCTTTTTATCATCAATTGTCTTTCTAAACAGATAAATGGAGCCCCTGGATGGTGCAATGGTTAACCTGATCGGCTGCTAACTGAAAAGATGGAGTTTCCAGTCTACCCAGAGGCACCTCGTAAGACAGGCCTGGTGATCTGGTTCTGAAAAATCAGCATTGAAAACCCTATGGAGCACAGTTCTACTCTGATACAGATGGAGTCACCAGGAGTTAGAACTGACTTGATGGCACCTGGGTTTTGGTTTTAACCTCCCTAGATGGAAAGATCTCTGACGTTCATCTCTGCATTCTTGGAGCTTGGGAAAGTCATTTCACGTGTTAAGTGGTGGTTGTCAAGCACTTAGTTTTGTCTGTTAAAGGACACATTTTTCATCCAGTCTCCTTCATAAACTCTTCCACCCTCCAAAATAAGCAACAGCTCTCCGAGTCCTTAGGACTGAACTTAGAACCTAAGTCCTGAGAAAATATATTTAGGAGTCAGAAGGGCCTTTCTTACCTCATGCAGAGTCAAGCTGTGCACTACACCAGCATCAGCGTCCAGCCTCTGTCTAAATGCTGATGATTCTTAGAGCACTGGCTTCTCTGACAATCCTCCCTTTACCATGGCAACGTCTCTGTGGTGGTTGCTAGGGTGGGAGAACTTTTCTTCCCTTGACCACTGTGGTGAATTCTGAGTCTTGTTACCTCCGTGTGTGCAGGAAGGGCACACAGGACCCACCGTACTGAGAAGCAACCACAGTAGGTATTGCTCACCCCCAGGGACAGGGTCCAGGCTGAGGCTCCTGAGATCCTGGCATGAACTTCACACCACCAAGGCTTAGCGTCCTGTTTAGAAAGTAATACAAACCCATTGAGTTTTGGACAATGGGTCTGGAGGATGCTCCCTAAGCTCTAGGACAGGTATGTTGATGAGGTAGGGAAGATGACAGAGAGGAGGACCCTACCTATTGTCCAGATGCATCTTGGGGGCACAGAGCTGCAATGCCACTGCCTCTGTTGACCAACAGCACACCATAGAGACCTGGGAGGGAGAAGTGGGGTGGGAGCCAAACTGTCTGCGTCTGGCAATGGGAGGGTCTGGCCAAAGCCAAGATCAGTTGAGACTGCTTTTTCCTTTGGGCCAGATGGTCAGCAAAAGGGTGGGTGGGATTAAGGGATGAGACTTTGCACTCCAAACCCATTACCTCTGACTATGCAGTGCCATGGGAACATGGCTTGAAAGGATACAGGCTAGGCATCAAGGGCCAGTGAGCTCCCCAAGGCCTGTGCTGTGGACTGAAATGTGTCCTCCAGATATGTGTTGAATTCCTAGGGATGTGATAATGTTTGGAAATAGGGGTTTTCTTTTGTTATGTTAATGAAGCCATAACAGTGTTGGGTAAGTCCTAAACCTAATCACTTTGAGTGACAGAGACCAGAATAGACACACACACACACACACACACACACACACACTATCTCTCTCTCTCTCTCTCTCTGTCACACACACACACAGAGAAGTAGGGGAGGGGGGTTCCTGACCCAATCTACAAGTCAAGGGAACAAGGAAAGCTTGAGGCTAACAACAACGGCAAAGACCCTGATTTGGTCTTTTAGCTTCTTGAACTTTGAGAAATCAAATTTCTGTTCTTTCAAGCTACCCACTTGTGGTATTTGTATTACAGCAGCAATAGGAAGCTGAGACACCCAGGCTTTCCAGACCCATTAGTTTCCTGGGCTCATAAGAGATTAAAGAGGGAGGCCACTCAGGAAGTTGATTGAACAACCTTCCCTGCTTTAGCAGAGGAGGACACAGGTCAGGAAGGCGCAGTGGCTGGCCTAGGTCAGACTGGGTTAGTCTGGGTTAGAAATCCATTTTCCTCAACTTCTCATCTACTTCCTTCAGACCGCAGCATGCGTGCTGCCCCCTCACTCTGCATCCCTACTTGGGCCCCTTTCCTGCTTTCCTCATGTTCCAGTTACCTCCATTGGTACTGAAATCAGTGCTCAGCATGTTGGGCCTGGGACCAGATGACCGCAGCAAGTAAGCAGTGACTGTGGAGGCTGGGGCCTGGAGGTGCCACCAAGTGGACCCTGGCATTGCCTTCTTGTGGGCACAGCATCCTGCTGTAGTCTCAGTGACCTTCAGAGTTGTTGACTCTCTGTGTAGAGGTCTGGGAAGCCATTTTGTGCAAACCACCTCTCAACACATGACAGTACCAGAACCAGTACCAGCTGCCACTCTGTTGGCTCTGACTCATGGTGACTCCATGTGTGTCAGAGTAGATCTGTGTTCCAGAGGGTTTTAAATGGCTGATTTTTTGAAAATAGATCCCTAGGCCTTTCTTCCAAGGCACCTCTGGGAGGATCTGAACTACTAACCTTTTGGTTAGTGACAGTTTCCAATGTTAACTGTCAACTGTTAATTGTTTGCACCGTCCAGACATTTCCAACACATGACAAAACACTACACATCACCAGAGCCCAGAATACCAGTTCTAGTTGCCTTCATCAACTAAAACCAAAACCAAACTCACTGCCGTTGAGTTGATTCTGACTCATAGCAACCCCACTGGGTTTCTAAGACTGTAAGTCTTTATAGAAACAGAACGCCCCATCTTTCTTCTGAGGAGCAGCTGGTGGGTCTGAACCACCAAACTTTTGGTTAACAGCCAAAAACCTTAACCACTGCACCACCAGATCTCCTTTCATCACTTAAAGGACTAGGTGATCTCATCAACCCATTGCCTCTGCTTGTAGGGAACTCCCAATCTCTAGCCTAGGCCATCTTCCAGGCTTCCAAAAATCCTCATTAAAACCTTATCTAGGTGCCTCTTGAAATCTGCACATCCTAAACTGGGCTTCTCCATCCACATTCCCCCAACTCAACCTCTGTGGTGTTTTCCTAGAGGAGCCACCATCCACCTGGGGCAGCTTGAGCTTTATCATCTACCACTTCTTCAGCGTCTCTCATATTTGCTTGCCTCCTCCCATCCCCATGCCTCTAAATTCACTCTGTTCTCTTAGTTGTTTCCTGGTCTGCTGCCAGTTTCCTGATTGCTTACCTGCTCCTTCCAGTTTTGCCCTCATGCAACTGGGTCTCCACAGGCCACACAGCTATCATTCCAAAATACAACCCTAACTACATCACTCTCATACTCAAGACTCTTCTACACCTTTTAACAATCAGCTCTAGGGTCTCTTCTCTGGCAAAACCATCCTGCCTCTGTCCTGCCCCTCACTGTGTTCATCCACTGCAATTATAATTTACAATTGCCTCTTTGCTTCTCGGAGTCTCTGAGTGGTGCAGATGGTTAATTTGCTTGGCTGCTGAATGGAAGGTTGGAGTCTGCTCCAAGGCACCTTGGAAGAAAGGCCTGGGGATCTATTCCTGTTACTGAGAATTCCATGGAACACGGTTCTACTCTGACACAAATGGGGTTCCCATGAGCTGAGGTCAACTTGACAGCAAATGGTGTTGTATTTGCTTCTCTGTCCTTTCCCAACTGGGAGGGTCTGGAGAGCAGAGGTGGGCCTTTCTCATCTTTGTGCCTGACACATCTTAGGTGCCCAACAAATGTCTGTATGAGTATGAAGACCTATGACTGGACTCTCTGTCAGTGGGAGCCCAGAGCCTGGCTGTGGACGTGGTGGCAGTGCATGAAGCCCAGGAGTCTTTCATGGGCTCTCACCAGGCTCATCCTCCTCGGGGTCTGTACATCTTTTCCCTCCCCTCACCATCTCCCCTGAGAGGGGAACCTCCCCTGCCACTGTTTCCAGCACACATTTTCAGCATCTTAAAAACAAAGGAAGGGAAGGAGGGGAAGAAGGAGGAAAGAAAGGGAGGGAGGGAGGAAGGAAGCATTTCTAAGTTCTGGCTTTTCAGCTTCTGGAGTGTTTACTATAGTTACAGAGCTTCAGGTCTTCAGGGTCTTACTTATGACTTCTGTGGGCCCTAAGCAGTTTTGCTTATGTGGGGCCATTTCCCTATAAAAAAGTATTAAAAATTATATTTTATGGCTATAAATAGCCATATATATATATACATATATATAGGAGCTCTGGTAGCATAGTGCCTAAGGCACTTGATTGCTAACCAGAAGGCTGGTGGTTCAAACCCACCAGCCACTCCTTGGAAGGAAGGTTGGGCAATCTACTTCCGTAGTGATGTTGTTGTTGTTGTTGTTGTTATGTGCCGTCGAGTCGGCCCGACTCATAGCGACCCCTCCTTGGGTTTCCGAGGCAGTATCACTACGGAAGTAGGATTGCCCAACCTTCCTTCCGAGGAGTGGCTGGGGGGTTTGAACCGCCAGCCGTCTGGTTAGCAGGCAAGTGTCTTAGCCACTATGCTGCCTTGCAAACCCAAGGAGGGGTCGCTATGAGTCTGGGCTGATTCGACGGCATACAACAACAACATATATATATATCTATCTATCTATATATGTAGATATATAGATATATATCTACATATATAAAGACAACAAATGCAATCAGGCTAGATTCATTATTATATATTCATTATTATTTTACTCATTTTTCTTCTTGTTTTAAGATAAACTAAAACATTTTCATGAGCCCTTGAAAGTATCTTGGACCATAAGCACTGCTTCCTGTGCCTAATGGATCCCTTGGTCCCATAGCTCTTGGTGTAAAGTGGTGTTTGAACACTGTGCTAGTTAAGGTTGTGTGTCAACTTGGCTGGGCCATGGTTTTGAGTGGCTGGGCAGCTGGATGTAGTGATTCCCCATAAGGAGATTATAATCAGCTCCATGGTGGAATCTGCCCTGAGCAGCTAAGTAGTTGCCTTCGGGGTATGGCCTGCTTCCAGTATATATAGAGAAGCTTTCAGCAAGATCCCTAGCTTTTTGGCATATTTTGGGTCCGGCATTTGGCTGTTTCTTCATCTCCAGTTCCTGGATTTGAACCAGTGGCCTGCCGATCTTGGGACAGTGCCACTTTACCTGCCGATCTTGGGCTCATCGGTCTCATCAGCCAGCAGCTGTATGAGTTAGCAGCCTCCAGCTCCAGTGGGCCTGGAACAAGAGGTAGAGTTGTAGCCCAAGGTTGAGGGCACTAGAGCTGGCACTCTGTAATCAGACTTTTAGACTCCCAAACTGTAAAAGAATAAACTCCTGTTTGCTAAAGACATCCACTTGTGGTATTTCTGTTATAACAGCTCTAGAGAACCAAGTCAAACACCTTCAGACTATGTCTGGGACCATGTCTGCAAACCTCTTCATTGAGAAGGGTTCATTTTTCTCAGGAAGGGAAAAAGGCATGCCAGGGTCCCCATGTAGTTATGAATATAGATTCACAAAAATGCCAAGGTGAGCTTTGCACAATGTGACTACATGACAGGAATCTAGAAGCACAGAAACAAATGGGCACCATGAAACCCCCAGGAAGCTTGTCCATATTGTCTCTGCGCTCCTGTCCTCTGCTGGGAGTGATCACCCAAGGTTCTGCTCCTCACTGTCCTTCAGGTGGGCCATCCATGCTTGATGCAAACACTCTGCCCTGAGTCTTCTGTGGATGCTTTCAACGCAGTTGGTGACGAGCTTGAATCACCCATGAGCCCAAACCACAGAGATCCAGTCATAAACATGGAAAGAAATTATGGTGCCAGCTGCTTTAAACACCCTCTGGAATAAAGCAGGAGAAAAAGCAAATGAAAATGATGGGCGCACAGACATAGAAACTGATTTATTTTTATGATTCAATTTACTAAATTATAGCTTCAAATGAGTAAATTCTGGTAGGGCGTCCTGAGCTGACCATTTGACTTGTTAAAAAGGATTTGTAGAGAAGAAATTCCTTTTGGAAAGAGGCACTTTAGGTGAAAGCAGAGAGGATGTAATCATGGAATATTCAGGTGTTTCCCTTGGGTGGAAGTGTGGGGTGTATGTCATCATCTATCCATGCAAACCTTCATTGAGCACAAACTACTAGAAGTAAGCTAGAAGGTGGGACTATGTCTCTGGTAAAGGTCAAGGGTCTAGAAGTTAGAATTCCTGGTGAGTTTTGTCCTTGGTCACCTCCCCCCGCCATTTCAAATTCAAATTCTGAGATGACTAACATCAGTATAAAAAAGATTTCTGGAGAGATAAAAGAGGAAACAAAATTTGCCTGAGCCAACTCCCATTTGTCTCATCTTTTGGTTTCAATGAAAAGCGGTAAGCCTCAAACTGGCAAGCTTTTTACCTTGAAAAGTGGCAAGTTCAGCAAATCCAAAGGACTGGTTTTCCACAGAGAATGACATAATTTAAATCTGATTCCATATTCCTTGTAGAAAGGTGTCCATGGGATGAGAACAGTTGTTATGATGATTCCTTCTGTCTACAGCCTTAGAATGGAATCCTGTCTATGGAGGCTTCACACTGATTGCTATGAGAGAGCTGTCTTCAGGACCCATCCTCCGGCCATGCTCCCACCCAAACACTGCCAAGCCAGAGGATGCAGAGACCCAGGGTCCCAGCCTTGAGTCAGGCTGCTTGTCTTTGGGAGCTATATGAAGAGGTCATGTGATCCTTGAATGTATCTAATGAATCACATGAGCTCCTTGTCAAAACCAGGTATTTATTTCAGAAGATGATCCCATTGCTCCTTCACTCTACCTAGTGAAGCTACTCAAATCTCCACCTTTGCCCTGGAGTAAAAGTGGCTGCCTATTAGATGAGTGTGAGAATCAGATGCTCCTGGGCTTCGTGCTTGGCTTTGCCCCACAGCAGCTGCCCAGCCTCAACAAGTCCTTATCCATAAAGGCAGATGACGATGACAACACCTCATGGTCATTACCAGGGCATCCCAGACCATGGAGCCAAGGAAGACCATGCCCTGTGGGGATGGAATTGAACTGAACTATAGAGCTCCCTAGGAGCTCTGGTGGCATAGTGCCTAAGGCATTTGACTGCTAACCAGAAGGCTGGCAGTTCAAACCCACCAGCCACTCCTTGGAAGGAAGATTGGGCAATCTACTTCTGTAGAGATGTTGCCTCAGAAACCCAAGGAGGGTCAATATGAGTAGCAATAGAATTGACAGCAGTGAGTTTTGTTTTCTTTTTTTTTTCTTTTTTTGGATAGACATCCCTGGATGGGGAAAATTGTTTGCACTCATCTACTAACTTGAAGGTTGGAGGCACCATGAAAGAAGGCCTGGCAATCTGCTTCCATAAAGATTACAGCCAAGAAAATTCCATAGAGGGATTTCCAGTAAGATGGAGGAATAGGCAGACAAGCTAATAGACCCTCTTCAACAAAGAAAAGAGAAACCAATTGACAGAGACACAGAAGATAATCCTGAAGCCCTGAGTTTTGAAAGGAACTATACAGAAGTGGATTAGGCACCAACTAGTGAAAAACCCTGAATGAAAACATTGAGTATGGAGATGGTTGGAGCAGTGGACTGTTAGCTACTCTGATAGGACCAGTAGCATGAATATTTCTAAATGTTGCTGGGACCTGAGAATTGACCTAGATCAGCCCTGGTTGCCAAAGGCTGCAGGGATGACTGCGCTGGTGGCCTATGACTAGGAAGGGAAGACAACCTAAGCTGTGGCCTTTCCACTGTCTAGAGGGTGCAGCCATTTTGATTGTTTACAAGCAGTGGTCATTTTGGATATTTAAAGTGACTGAGTATAGAACCATTTTGAATCTTTACAAGTGGTGGCCATTTTGGATTTTCAAATGATAGCATTCTCATTTGGATTCCAGGGACCTAAGAATAGGCTCTGTTTGCCAAGGACGGCAGGGACATATGGGAGACTGACAACGGGAAAGGAGACAGATGGTGAGTGTATAAGTGCTGTCAACTAGTGAATAGAGGAGCACAGCACAGTACCCTGCTTACGTAGATAACATACAAAGAAAACAAAGAAAATGAAAATCATGGGCAAGTCACTCCAACATACAATCACCAATTAAATATAAACACAAAAACATCACAATGCCTCGGAGACAACAGATCATCACAGTGCCCACAAAGAAGCAAGATACAGCAGGAGAAACAAGGGACCAGGATACAGACCCAAAACACATCCCTGAGGAAGATGCAGCATTGGAACTCCCTGATACAGAATTCAAAAGAATCATATTTAGGTATCTTCAATGAATTGAGAGACAGATCAAGGAAAACACCAATAAAATTGAGGAAAACACAGAGAAAACCCTAGAACAATTTTGAAAGACAATACAAGAACAAAGTGACAAACTAAATGAAAAATTAGAAATGACACAAAATCTACACACAGAAATGAAGAAGATTAATACTAAATTTTCAGAAATAGATAAGACATTGAATGGACAAAGGAGTAGAATTAAATTAATGGAAGACAGAATTAATGAGAATGGAGACAAATACCTTAATACTTCTTGGGAAAGCAATCAATCAGAAAAAAGATCAAAACAAAATGAAGAAAGCCTAAGGTTCATGTGGGATATCATCAAAAGGAATAACCAACATATGTGTAATCAGAATTCCAGAACAGGAAGAGATAAATAAAACCACAGAAAAAAATTGTTGAAGATTTGTTGGAAGAGAATTTTCCTGGTATGATGAAAAATGAGAATATATCCATTCAAGAAGTCCAATGAGCCCCAAACATGATAGACCCCAAAAGAAAATCACCAAGATACATCATCATCAAATTCACCAAAACCAAAGACAAAGTTAAAGAATCCTGAAAGCAGCATGGGAAAAACAAAAAGTTATCTACAAGGGGCAACCAATAAGACTAAGTTTGGGTTTCTCAGCAGAAACCATGCAGGAGAGAAGACAATGGGATGGTATATATAGAACCCTGAAAGAGAAAAATTTCCAACCAAAAATTATGTACCCAGCAAAATTGGCCCTCAAATATGATGGTGAAATTAGGACATTTCCGATAAACAGAAATTAAGGGAATTTGTAAAAACCATACAACCTTACAAGAGATGCTAAAGGGAGTCCTCTGAACAGAGAACCAACAATAACTGACCATTAATACACATGATGACATAACCCAGGAATGAACCCAGTTATGGAAGTATCCAAAGTAAATAAGGCTACAAGATTGTAAACAGGGAACCAGAGACATCAATTGACAATGAGGACAACTACAAATCAAAAAGAGGGAAAAAATTGTGTCATTACAGAACTTCCAGATGGTAGGGAAGTCAAGACAACTACAAGATAGAATGTACTGTTCTAAACTTGGGAAGAAAACTATAAATCACAGGGTAACCTAAAAAAAATGATAAACCTTCACACGAAAATAAAAAAGAGGACCAGCACAAATATTTAGCAAATACTAAAACAATAGCAACAAAAGAAGTGATAACACAATTTATAAACAAAACGAGCTCAGCACAGAAAATTATAAACAACAAAGAAATCAACACCACGAAAAAGCACATAACAAAAATGACAGCAACAAATTCATATTTGCCAATAATTACATATCTGGCAAGGGACTTATCTCTAAGATTTATAGAAAACTCCAATGCCTCAACACCAAAGGAATTAAAAATCCAATTGAAAAATGGGCAGAAGACATGAATAGACACTTCACCAAGGAGGATATTCAGGTGGCCAACAAATACATGAAGAGATGCTCACGATCATTGGCCATCAGAGAGATCCAAATCAAAATAACAACGAGATACCATCTCACCCGAGCACTGGTAGCAAGGTTCAATGAGACAGAAAATAACAAATCCTGGCAGGAATGTGGAGAGATTGGGACTCTCATACACTGCTGGTGGGACTGTGAAGTGATACAATCACTGTGGAAAGCAGTATGGCGATTCCTTAGAAAGCTGGAATTGGAAATACCATTTGACCCAGTAATCCCATTACTAGGTATATACCCTAGACAGGTGAGAGCCAGGACAAGAACAGATATATGCACATCCATGTTCATCACAGCACTATTTACAATAGCAAAAAGATGGAAACAATCTACATGTCCATCAATTGAAGAGTGGATGACCAAACTATGGTACATACACACAATGGAATCCTATGCAGCACTAAAGAATAGTGTAGTGTCTGCAAAACACCACATAACATGGATGAACTTGGAGGACATTATGCTGAGTGAAATAAATCAATCACAGAAGGACATATATAGTATTAGTTCGTTGTTGTGGAGGGTCAAGGAAAGGTTTATATATGGAGGGAAACTTTCTTTGATGGTTGCTGGGGTGGTAAGGGAGGGAAGAAAACTATATAAAAAAAAGAAAGGATTGACCCATGTCACTTTAGTTTTGTATATTTCACTGTACATAAATTATATTTCAATAAAATACATTTAAGAAAAGGAAGAAAACTCCATAGAGAAGTTCTATTCTGTAGCACATTGGGCTGCCATGACTCTGAACTGACTTGATGGCATTGGGTTTGTTTTTTGGTTTTATTGACATTGCACCAACCAAAAGCTTAGGACCTAGCCAGAAATCAAGAGATTTACAAAGACAAACTAATTTCAAAGTCAGCAAGTTGGCCAAGCTGTTAATGAGGGTTATTTTCTTTGTTTTGCATGTATAGAGATGTTTGAAGAATGAGACCTCTCCCTGAAGGTGGGTGAAAAAAGAAAGTATCTGTCCCTAGAGCACTCCCTTCATTGCCTTCATCTTCCCTTCAAGACACATCATACATTCCACCCTGATTCCTGTGTTGTAGTTGAACTGGGTCCACTGTCAGGCCAATGGGTGTTCTTCCTGTTCAAGTTTTATTAACAAGAGATGTAGTCTAATGTGTTCCCATTTAGTCAACTGTGTAAACATTCTCTGATTTCTGAGGATAATGTTGCCAGAATCTACTACCATAGTCATCTGCTAACATTTTCAAGGAGAGAAGACTGGGGGCATTGGAGGTGGTTTTATTAGACTATTGCCACCTAAGGTTATTTGGAGCAAATCATTTTCTATTATAGGAGTCTTTTGCCTTCAGAAATCGAAAGTATAATAAGTCAGTCACTTGATTCTGTGATTTGCCAGGTTAGATCACATGCTCACTTGGAGCCAAGGGTATTCATGTGCACCCAAATCATGTGAATTGAGAATAGGAAAGAGATGATGGGTCACTGAAGAGTCAGTGTGCTGTTGTCTAAAGAGGGTGAAGGGGATGCTATTCCCACCAAACTAACAGATAGTTTGTTAGTTTCCTAGGGCTGCTGTAACACAAATGGCACAAATGAGTGGCTTTAAAGAATAGTTTATTGTCTCACATCTTTGAAGCTAGAGGTTAAATCAGGGCCTCGGCTCTAAAGGAGGTTCCCTCCTTATTGATCCCTGGGTGTTCCTTGTATTCTTTGGGTGTAAAGAGTTCCTTGCATGGTCTTTTCCCTTGTGCATGTTACACAAGTTATCAGCAATGTGATTCCAACCCATGGAAACTCCATATGTATCCAAGTAGAATTGTGCTCCAGAGGGTTTCAATGGTTGAGTTTTTGGGAGTAGATTACCAAGCCTTTCTTCTGGATATCAGACATAAAACCTTTCAATTAACAACTAAGTGAATTAACTGTTTGTACCACCCAGGTCTCTGTTAACTGTGTCTATTTTACTCTTCCTAAGACACCATTGGGGCTCTGGTGGTGTAGTGCCTAAGGCACTTGGCTGCTAACCAGAAGGCTGGCAGTTCAAACCCACCAGCCACTCCTCGGAAGGAAGATGGGGCAATCTACTTCCATAGTGATACTGCCTTGGAAACCCAA
>NW_006921604.1:12007807-12036383 GCF_000298275.1 Orycteropus afer afer
AAAGCCAAAGATGAGGAAATTGAAGATTTTTACCAACTTCTGCAGTCTGAAATTGACCAAACATGTAATCAAGATGTGCTGATTATCACTGGTAATTGGAATGCAAAAGTTGGAAACAAAGAAGAATCACCGGTAGTTGGAAAATTTGGCCTTGGTAATAGAAATGATGCTGGAGATCACATGATAGAATTTTGCAAGATCAATGACTTATTCATTGCAAATATTTTTTTTCAACAACACAAATGGTGGCTTCACCAGAGGCCATATACAGGAATCAGATGGACTACATCTGTGGCAAGAGGCAATGGAAAAGGTCAATATCTTCAGCCAAAACAAGGCCAGGAGCTGATAGTGGGACAGACCATCAAATGATCATATGCAAGTTCAAGTTGAAGTTGAAGACAACTAAAACAAGTCCATGAGAACCAAAATATGACCTTGATTATATCTCTGTTGAATTTGGAGACTGTCTAAAGAATAGATTTGATGCAATTAACACCAATGACCAAAAACCAGAATTGTGGGATGACATCAAGAACACCATCCATGAAGAAAGCAAAAAGTCATTAAAAAGACAGGAAAGGAAGAAAAGACCAAAATGATGTCAGAAGAGACTCTGAAACTTGCCCTTGAACAGAGAGTAGCTAAAGCAAATGGAAGAAATGACAAGATAAAAGAGCTGAACAGAAGGTTTCAAAGAGCAGCTTGAGAAGACAAAGCCAATTCTTATAATGAAAGGTGCAAAGACCTGAAGTTAGAAAACCAAAACAGAAGAACACACTCAGCATTTTTCAAACTGAAAGAACTGAAGAGGAAATTTAAGCCATGAGTTGCAATATTGAAAGATTCTATGGGCAATATATTGAATGATGCAGGAAACATCAAAAGAAGATGGAATGAATACACAGAGTCACTGTACCAAAAAGAATTGATCGATGTTCATTCATTTCAGAAGATGGCATATGACAAGGTACTGAAGGAAGAAGTCAAAGCTGCACTGAAGGAACTGGTGAAAAACAAGCCTCCAGGAATTGACGGGATACCCATTGAGATGTTTCAACAAGTGGATGTAGCACTGGAGCATGCACTTGGCTATCCCAGGAGATTTGGAAGACAGCTGCCTGAACAACTGACTGGAAGACAGCCATATTTGAATGTATTCCAAAGAAAGGTGATCCCACAGAATGTGGAAATTATAGAACAATGTCATTAATATCACACACAAATAAAATCTTGCTGAAGATAATTCAAAAATGGTTGCAGCAGTATGCTGACAGAGAACTTCCAGAAATGAAAGCTGGATTCAGAAGAGGACATGAAACGAGGGATATCATTGCTGATGTCAGATGGATCCTGGCTCAAATCAAAGAATATCAGAAAGATGTTTACATGTGTTTTATTGACTATGCAAAAGCATTAGATTGTGTGGATCATAACAAATTGTGGATAACATTGAGAAGAATGGGAATTCCATAGCACTTAATTGTACTCATGAGGAACCTGTACACAGACCAGGTAGCTGTGGTTCAAACAGAGCAAGGTGATGCTGCATGGTTTAAAATCAAGAAGGGAGTGTGTCAGGGTTGTATCCTTTCACCATAATTATTCAATCTCTACACTGAGAAGATTATCTGAGAAGCTGGACTATATGAAGAAGAATGTGACATCAGGATTGGAGGAAGAATCATTAACAACTTGTGATACGCTGACGACACAACTTTGCTTGTTGAGAGTGAGGATGACTTGAAACAATTACTGATGAAGATTGAAGAATACAATCTGCAGTATGGATTACATCTTAATATAAAGAAAATAAAAGTCCTCACAACTGGACCAATAAGCAGCATCACGATAAATGGAGAAAAGATTGGGGTTGTCAAAGACTTTATATTACTAGGCTCTACAATCAACTCAATGGAAGCAGCAGTCAAGATATCTATCAGACGATGTGTAGCACAGGGAAGGTTGGCTGGAAAGGACCTCTTTTAGGTGCTGAAGAGCAAAGATGTCTCCTTGAGGACTAAGGTATGCCTGACACAAGCTGTGATATTTTCAATCACCTCATATACATGTGAGAGCTGGACAATGAATAAGGAAGACTGAAGAAGAGTTGATGCTTTTGTGTTGTGGTGCTGGTGAAGAGTGCTGAAAATACCATGGACTGCTAAAAGAACTAACAGATCTGTCCTGTAAGAAGTGCAGCCAGATTGCTCCTTGGAAACAAGAATGACCAGACTTGGCCTTACCTACTTAGGTCATGTTGTGAGAAGAGACCATTCCCTGGAGAAGGATATTGTGCTCGGTAAAGTGGAGGGTCAAGGAAAGAGGGGAAGGCCCTCAACAAGATGGATTGACACAGTGGCTACAATAATGGGGTCAGGTATAGCCGGGGTGGTAGAGCTGGCATGGAATTGGGCAGTGTTTTGTTCTGCTGTACATAGGGTCGCTATGAGTCAAAGATGACTCGATTGCACCTAACAACAACAACAACAACAAGACGCCATTCCAAAGGGACTAGATTGAGGACCCATTCTGTTCTGATAAAGGAGCTCTGGTGGTGCAGTGCCTAAGGCATTTGACTGTTAGCCAGAAGGTTGGTGGTTCAAACCCACCAGCCACTCTGTGGAAGGAAGACAAAGCAATCTACTTCCATATTTTACCACCTTGGAAACCCAATAGAGGTCACTATGAGTTGGAATTGACTTGGTGCCAGTGGGTTTGGTTCTGCTCTGATAAGTTCTCATTAACACAATAAAAGAAAAACCTATTTCCAAACAGGGTTACATTCAGGTGTTAGGACTTCAATGCAATTATTTTGGGGGATATAGTTCAACCCATAACAGACGGCCCCTGAAGTTGGCAAGAGGCAAAATGGTCTTCACTCCCTGTGCCTTACTCCTAACTTCACCTTTCAAGGCTTTCCAGGTATGGACTGTCATGCCAGAGTCTAAAGACACAAACTTTGTTCACTTACTCATTCATTCAACAATGATTTATAGAGGACAGACTTTGCACAAAGTCCTGTGCTAAATACTTTTGAGGATGCGAAATAAGTTAAGATGTGGTTTTAGTTCTTGAAGATCTCAGGTTCTCTTCATAGCTCATATTCACATCTTGTGTGTTTACTGGAAAAATGGTGCCTCACCCTTTGCTGGAATTCACTTGTTTCCTCCTTCTTGCAAAGAGGGATAATTTCTTTTTTTAAATTTTTTTTTTTATTGTGACTTGGGTGAAAGTATACAGAGCAAATTCATCTTCCATACAGCAATTCACATACACTTTGTCTCATGACATTGACTACAATTTCCCACAATGCAACAGCTCTCTTCTCACTCCCTCCCTATAGTTACCTCTTCCCTGTGTCCTTCCTTCCCTGTGTTCATGCCCCAGAGCTGTATCCCTGTGAGTACACAGCCTTCTATTCACCCATGGTTGATCTCTCCAAGGAGTGTATCTACTTAATGCAAACGTTCAACTCTTATGCCTGTCTTTTGTTTGGCTGGAAGCCACAGGCATGGGTTTTATTCCAGACCTGAAGGGCAGCCAGGGCCATAGTGTCAGTGGTTCCACCAGGCTCTATCTGACCAGCAAACCTGGTTCTTTTCTCTTTTTTTTTTTTTATGATTTTGAGTTTTGTTCTGCAGTGTTCTCCCACTCTATCCAGGATCTCCTACATAGATCCCCTTCCAAGTAGTTGACAGTGGTAGCTGGGCACCATCTAGTTCTTCTGGTCTCATAGTCATATAGGCTGAGGATTGCATGGTATACCAGTCACAGAGAGGGATAATTTCTCCCTGTCAAATTTTACAGTTGACTTCTGACATTCACTGAGATAAAGCAATTTTCCTTGTGGCCCTCATGGAAAAGTGATTTCATTGACAGTTCTATTAGGTTCCTGGAGCTGCTGTAACAAAGTAGCAAAAAGTGAATGGCTTAAAGTAACAGAAATTGATTGTCTCATAGTTCTGGAGGCTAGTAGCCCAAATTCAGGATGTCAGCAGGGTCATGTTCTCCCCCAAAGGCTCTAGGGAAGACACAGTCTTGTCTTTCCCAGTGTTTGGTCGTTCCAGGCTTTCCTTGGCTTACAGCTACATCATACTCCATCTCTGCCTCTGCCTTCATCTGGTCACCTTCCCTGTGTCTCTGTCTGTGTTCCTTCTCCTCTTTTAGAAGGACATCACTCATATTGGATTAGGGCCCATCCTACTCTGTATGACTTCATGTTAACCTAACTGATAACATCTTCAAAGACCCTATTTCCAAACAAAGTCATGTTCATAGGTACCAGGGTGTTTTGGTTACCTAGTGCTGCTCTGACAAGAATATACCACCAAAGAGATGGCTTGGACAAATAGGAATTTATTCTCTAACAGTTTGGAAGCTTTTAGTCCGAGTTCAAAGTGCCAGGCTCTAGGGGCTGGGTGAAAGCCCCTCAACTTTGAGCTTCAGCTTTGCCTCCTGCTCCCAGCCCACTGAAGCTAGAGGCTTTTCTTCACTCAGGCAGCTGCTGGCTTCTGAGACTGACAAGCCCAAGGTTGACAAGTAAAAAGGCACAGTCCCAGTGTTACCAAACCACATGTCAGGCCATTAATTCAAGTCCATTGAAAGTCTCAAGGTCGGCAGAGCATGGCAGGCTGCTGAACAACGACACGGTTGCATGCAGGGTTCAAGTGTGCCATAAGCTATAGACCATTCCCAAAGCTATTTCTTATACATGGGAAGCGGACCACATACCCAAAGCAGCTACTCTCCTGCTCCAATAGATTCCACCATGGAGTTAATTACCAGTCTCACCATGGGGAATAATAACTACATTCAGCTGCCCAGCGACTCAACCAAGCCCAGCCAAGTTGACACACAAACTTAACCACCACACAGGAGAAGGACTCCACACCTCTTTGGGGGACGTACCACAACAACACTGTGTGGTCATCATATGTGTGATGGTGGAAGGACATCACAGGGTGGAAGCCCATAGATCCGGTTTGCTCATCTTGTGTCATGTTCCCTGTAACCCAGGGCCACACACACCTACCCTTCCTCAGCCAGAGAACCAGGTAGGACCAAATATTGAGTGACTTTTGGTAGGCCACAACTGCATTTTTTCTAATTCTTTTAGTTTTTTGTTCCCATCATGCCAACCCTATTTTGTATTTCTTGAAGGGAAAAAATCCATTTTTTTTTTCTTCCAATAAACTTATTCATGCTCTTTGAACTTCAAGATAGAGAAAAATCAAAGTCAGAGTCAATAAGTCTCCCAGGAGCTCCTGACCTACTTTTGGGGCAACTAGTTCTTATTGGAAGTACAGACAAGGGCACCGTTTCCAAAGGTTTCATACAATGTGCTGTTAGAAGAGTTGTGGAATCTGGTACTCTACGGTCACCTTCTGAAAATCAGTGCATAGACGGTGAGGTCTAACCTACTCTGCTGAGTTTCACACTAGGAAGTGTCCAAACCAACACTGTGAGACCTGCCAGTGTGGCTTTCTGCCCAGCCTGCTCCCAGGCCTCTCCACTGGACCTGCACCTGCAGCTCGGCCTTGGGTTCTTCCCCACCTGAGTGGAGTCCACTTGAGGAGCTCCTGGTCTGGAGATGAGAATTCTGTCCCACTCATCTTGTTCTGCCCTTATAGCTCACTCAGCCCTAGGAGCTCTGGGGGTGTAGTGCCTAAGGCATTTGACTGCTAACCAGAAGGCTAGTGGTTCAAACCCACCAGCCGCTTCTAGAAGGAAGACTGGGCAATCTACTTCCATAGGGATACTGCCTCAGAAACCCAAGGAGGGGTCATTATGAGTCAGAATCAACTTGACGGCAGCAAGTTTGGATTTTTGGTTAGTGACTGGATTACTGACTTTCTCCTACCAACTCCCCACCTGGCTTCCAGGTGAGCAACTGGGTCCTGGTGCCCAAACCCCTACCTGGTTTTCTTGGCTTGGGATCCTGCTCTGCTCTTGGCCTGGGCCCCTGAACACAGGAGAACTGCTCCTGCTCCTACATTTGAGGCCTTGCCTATCACCCCAGTCACACATTGGAGCTCTGCTCGGGCATTTCTGTATTCTCAGGGCTCCTCTTACCTTCCAAAACCAGCACCCTGACTCCTCCCTCATGTTATACCATTAATCCACTTTCTAAATCCCCATGCCTCTCTCCTGGAGAGAAAAATTAATTTTCACATTTTGTAATTTCTTTTGATAAAATAGTGTCCATATCGTACACACTTGCAGGCATATGTGTATGCGTGCACACACACCATAATTGGAAATGGAAGAGCCAGGAAACAAACTGCCTAGAAAGGTTCATACTGACTCAGGGCTCACAATTGAAAAGGCCCCCTGCCACCTGCCTTGGTCTATCTGCCTATTGGTGAGAATTTGTCCCATTTCATGCTCAAAGGGGGTTAAATTGCTCCCTGGAACTGGAGCACATTCTGCCTTAAAGAAACTTCTGGGCTCGGGGTCAGTGGATGAGAATCATCTGGCCAGGATTATGAGTGGGGTCTCATATATATTTCCAGATAACACCTGCCACCTGGGGTTCTTGTGCAAAATAGCTCCAAAAAGACACCAAACTCAATAGTAGTGTCTAGTATTGCTATTGTCATTCACAAGGTAAGGTGCCCTGGTGGCACAATTGTTAAGCATGTGGCTGCTAACTGAAAAGTTGGTGATTTGAACCCAACCAGCAGCTCTGTGGGAGAAAGCCCTGGCGATCTGCTTCCATGAAGATATGTCTGAGTGAACCATATGGGGCAGTTCTGCTGTCACATAGGGTCGTAATGAGTCAGAATCTACTTGAGGGCACCAAACAACAACAGTAACATTCACAAAGTAGGCACCCACTGGCCCAACATGGTGGACAGGGCATGAGTAGGTGTGTGGGGGAGCTGGGCTGGTCTCAGATGGACACTGCTATAAAGCAGACATTCCCACAGGCTCTGTGTGTCCCTGTCTGTAGCTCCTCCTGCACTGTGAAGGCAAGGCTTCCCTCGGTGCAGCATTCTTGGTTTTTTCATACCTGGATCTCCAGTTTATTCTACTGGACTGTTGAGTAAAACTAAGGGGGTGACAGTGAGGGACACTTAATCACAGTTGTGGGCTACAGGAAGTCTTCTTGTTCTGACTTTGCTGTGGCACCTGTCTCCAAGCCCAAGAACTACCCTGAAGTCTGAGAAAGCCAGTTCAAATTCCAGCCACAGCCCTTTCAGTTTATCATTGAAATGACAATAACAGTGCCAATCTTACTGGTTTGCTGAGGTGAAGAAATGACCAATAACATGTGCAGCATTTAATTCCAGATTGGAAAGTGACATGTGTGGGTTTGGAGGTACTAAGTGGCTTTGCTCCACATATGCCTGTCAGCATTGTCACTGTGACATAACTATAAAACTCCTTGCTGAGGAAAACACAAAGGAAGCCTCTGAGAGAAACCAATATTGGGAAGAAAGTCATGGAATTGTCTTCAGGGGGTTTTCTATTAGCCAGGTCCCAGGCCTTGAATGAGTCTTTCTGCATTTGTATAGTCACTGAGGCTGCACACTGGCTCCTGAGACCCTTCCTCACTCCCATCACGGGAGCTCACTGCTCTGTTTTCCTCACATCTGCTCTTGGATGTCTTACTTATTCCCTACTGCCCTTATCTTGTTGGGATGTCTCATATCCCCAGTAGAATGGAAAATTCCTTGAGGACAGAGTCCCTTTTGAACAAAGCATCTCATAGTCTCCGTGTCATTGGGTCTGCTCTGTCTATGACCTGCATGAACTTTCCACTATGCACAGTGGAGCTGAATGATGCTGAGCTTGAAGATGCCTTGAACATTGGCTCAGCACTAAGGAGCTCCAGCTTGCACATGGGACCCCTCCATGCTTCTGACTTGCCTCCATCCCTGCAGTTCATCCAACCCTCTTAGTGGTCATCACCACCATCATCATCAACATCATCTCTTGATAGAATGACCACATCATTTGTCATTCAAACTGGGACACTTTTGAACATAAAAGCGGGTGCTAATAATAATTACTCCAGGACAACAGATGGAACAATTGGAACAGTCTCCCTTTTTATTGAACATATATTATGAGAATCCTTCAAGAATAGCATTTTACATACTTTATCTCTAATTCATCAAAAGTTTTCTTAAAAAAAAAAAAATGAAACTCACTGCCATTGAGTTGGATCTGACTGATAGTGACCCCTTCTTGGGTTTGTGAGGCGGTATCACTAAGGAAGTAGATTGCCTATCCTTCCTTCTGAGGAGTGGCTGGTGGGTTTGAACCATCAGTCTTCTGGTTAGCAGTCAAGTGCCTTAGGCACTAGGCTACCAGTGCTCCTTCGCCACAGATAGTTCATCTAAAAAATTCACTGCCATCAAGTCAATTTGATTCATAGCAACCCCTCCTTGGGTTTCCAAGGCAGTATCTCTGTGGAAGTAGATTGCCCAATCTTCCTTCTGAGGAGTGGCTGGTGTGTTTGAACATCCAGCCTTCTGGTTAGCAGTCAACTGACTTAGGCACTATGCCACCAGAACTCCTAAAAGTAAGTAAGTAGATAAATATATTTATCTCCATTGTGTAGATCAAAGAATTGAGGCTTGAGAGAAGAAAGAACCTAGACCAAGGTCTTATCACCCATAAGTCTGAGGTCAGGATGTCTGAGCCCCAAGCCTGAGCCCATGACCCCTCTGCTGACCTTCCTTCTGCTCATTTAGCCCTTCATTTAGGCAGTTACCAAATACCTGAGGAACATCTACACCAGGAAGTTGGCTAAGTACAGAAGCTACAAGAATAATTCAGAACTCCAGGATGCTTTTCCAGGCAATGTGGCAGACAGCTATCAGTGTCCTTTGTTTATCTGGCTGTACCTCAGCATCTGGAGCTAATTCACAGACATGGGTGTGAGATGAGGGACTCTCAGCCTGAGAACTGTCTGGCCCAGCTCCACAGCTGGGGAGTGGGAGGTGCATGTTAATATTCCTAGCCAGGAAAGTTGGAAATCATTCAGACATTTCTCATTCTCATCCAAAGCAGGAATCAAGGTGGTTGATCACAACGATTCTCTGTGGGTGCTGCATGTCCATTTGTGTTGACAGACAGCAGAGGCAACTATCTGGAGCTCTCTGTGCACTTATCCAGAGAAAAGGCTCCTGGCACCTGTATCATTCTGCAGTCCACCCGCTGTCCGTCCCAGTCAGCCTCCACCCAGCCCTCCTCTACACGCAGCTCTCCTCCACTACACCAGTAACCAGGCAACCAGAAGACCTGTGCAGCCCAGAGAAGCGGCCATAGGGGGTGTGCGCTTCAAAGTGGTCAGAAACCCCCTGGATTTTCTGGAAATGCAAGACTGTACTACAAAAACAGAAAAGATACAAAGGAATACTGCACTCAAACTTAGAAGAGGACTGATAGTCCCATTTTCTTTCCATTTACATTTCTAGGTAATAGCAAAGGCAACCAGCATGGTAATTATTTTCCTCTGCTCCATACTCCATTCCCATCATCTGGGCACAAGTTTCTAATCTCTGTTCTCTGGAGCTTTCTGAGTAGTGTTCACTATTTCAGTCATCATAAAGACCATTCATAAACAAAGATGTAATCCAAAATATCATGTGCTTTTATGTTTTGTACGGCCAGGCATTTCCAGATTACCTGGGCAATGGCACTGAGCTATGGGTTGGAAAATAAGAAATGCCACCTGATTTATACAAAGCCTTGAAATAGACCACATGATGTTTACACAAACTTTTCCTACCTAATTCCCATTGCCATTAAGGCCATTCCAACTTATAGCAACCCCCATTGGGTTTCTAAGGCTGTAAATCTTTACAGAAGTAGATTTCCTCATCTTCCTGCAGTAGAGCATCAGGTGGGTTTGGACCAGTGACCTTCTGGTTAGCAGCCAAATGCTTTACCCACTATGCCACCAGAGCTCTTTTTCCTTACTCATGACATGATTTTTTTTTTCTTTTTTCTTATTTCAGTCATCATCTGTATTAGCTAATGCATATACAGCACTGGCACTGAGGAGGCACCGTCCTAATGGCTTTGTATTTATTAACTCATTCAGTGTTCTCCACACTGTGAGGTAGGGGTCTTGTGAGGATAGCAATAGCTGCTTTAAGAAAGAGAATCAAAACTACAAAAACTCCAACCAGGTTAGAGATTATTTTTCTCTCATGTGACAACCTGAGTTCCACATTGGAAAGCAGCATGATTATGCTAACAGCTACTCTGCCATTATCTACATGTGACTTCCAAGATCATTCTGGTCACTGCTTCTTGAGGCAACCAGAGGCAGAGAACCACAGTGTGCAGGTGGCAGGCCTGCTGTTTTGAGGCCCAGCCTGGATAGCACTGTTACATCCACTCACATTCCAGTGGAGGGGACTCAGTCACATGGCCACACTGAAAGGTAAGCTGGGAAATGTGACGTAGCTGGACAGCCAGGCCACAAGTCTGCTGTTATAGTGAAAGGAGAACAGAGTTTGCTAGACAGCTAGCAACCTCTACTACAGAGAGTATGATGGTTAATGTTATGTGTCAGCTTGGCTAGCCTGTGATTCTCAGTGCTTTGGCAGACACTGTGTAGTCATCTACCGTTTTATGATCTGATGTGAGCAACCAATCAGTTGAAAGGAGAGTTTTCTTGGGGGTGTGGCCTGCTGCCAGTATATAAATTGATATTCTGGCACAGCTGGCTCTCTCTTGGGCCTGCACTCTTCTCATCCTCATTGTATAGATCAAAGAACTGAGGCTTGAGAGAAGAAAGGACCTAGACCAAGGTCTTATCACCCATAAGTCTGGGGTCAGGATGTCTGAGCCCCAAGCCTAAGCCCATGACCTCTCAGCTGACCTTCCTTCTGCTCATTTAGCCCTTCATTTAGGCAGTTACCAAATGCCTGAGGAACATCTACACCAGGCAGTTGGCTAAGTACAGCAGCTACAAGAATAATTCAGAACTCCAGGATGCTTTTCCAGATGGAGTGGCAGACAGCCATCAGTGTCCTTTGTTTATCTGGCTACACCTCAGCCTCTGGAGCTAATTCACAGACACGGGTGTGAAATGAGGAACACTCAGCCTGGGGACTGTCTGGCCCAGCTCCACGGCTCTGGTTCTTGGCATGCAAGAAGACTTCACCTATTGCTTGATCTTCAGATTTTGGATTCGCCAAACCATGCAACCACAGGAACCAGCAGAAGGCTTCACCCTGCTGCCTGACCCTACCAGCCCCCACAATTGCATGGGGCATTTCTTCACAATTGTGTGAGCTATTTCCTTGAAGTAAAATTTCTCTCTATGTATATCTATTAGGAGTTTTGGTGGTACAGTAGTTAAAGCATTTGACTGCTAACCAAAAGGTCAGTGGTTTGAACCCACCAGCTGCTCTGCAGGAGAAAGATGAGGCAGTCCATTTCTGGAAAGATTTACAGCCTTGGAAACCAACCCTATGGGGCAGTTCTACTCTGTCCTTAGGGTCACTATGAGTCAGAATCAACCCGATGGCAGTGGGGTTATATATATCTATATATGCTTTACTAGTTTTGCTTGTCTAGAGAACTCAGACTAAGAGGTTATTGCCATTTTACAAATGATGAAACTGAGGCACAGAGAGGTTAAGAAATTTTCCTAAGAACTTAGATAATAAGAGTGGAATACAGGTTGTCTGGATTCAAGTTCATGGTTTCCATTATCATCATTATTACATATATCATACACATAAATGTTGTTGTTGTTGTTATTAGGTGCCCTCGAGTAATCTCCAATTCATAGTGACTCCATGCAAAGCAGAATGAAACACTGCCCAGTCCTGTGCCATCCTCACAATCCTTGCTATACCTGAGTCCATTGTTGCAGCCACTGTGTCTATCCATTTTGTTGAGGGTCTTCCCCTTCTTTGTTGACCCTCAGATATACCAATCATGATATCTTTCTTCAGAGAATGGTTCCTTCTGACAACATGACCAAAGTAGGTGAGATGAAGTCTGGCCATTCTTGCTTCCAAAGAACATTCTGGCTGCACTTCCTCAGGACAGATTTGTTAGTCCTTTTAGCAGACCATGGTACTCTTAGCATTCTTCTCCAACACCACAAATCAAAACATCAGCTCTTCTTCAGTCTTCCTTATTCATTGTCCAGCTCTCATATGTATAAGAGGTGATTGAAAATACCATGGGTTGGGTTAGGCACACCTTAGTCTTCAAGGAGACATCTTTGCTCTTCAGCACTTGAAAGAGGTCCTTTGCAGCAGACTTGCCCAATGCAATACATTGTCTGATGTCTTGACTGCTGCTTCCATTGGTGTTGATTGTAGAGCCAAGTAATATGAAATCCTTGACAACTTCAATCTTTTCTCTATCCACCATGAAGCTGTTTACTGGACCAGTTGTGAAGATTTTTGTTTTCTCTATATTGAGGTGTAATCCATACTACAGACTGTAGTCTTTAATATCCATCAGTAAGTGCTTCAAATCATCCTCACTTTCAGCAAGCAAAGTTGTGTCATCTACATATTGCAGGTTGTTAATGAGTCTTCTTTCAATCCTGATGCCATGTTCTTCATATAATCCAGCTTCTTGGATTATTTGCTCAGCATTCAAGTTGAGTAAGTATGGTGAAAAGATACAACCTTGATGGACTCCCTTCTTGATTTTGAACCAGGAAGTATCCCCTTGTTCTGTTCAAACAACAGCCTCCTCGTGAGTACAATCAAGTGTTCTGGAATTCCCATTCTTCTCAATGTTATCCAAAATTTGCTATGAGCCACACAATTGAATGTTTTTGCATGGTCAATAAAACATAAGTAAACATCTGTCTGGTATTCTTTGTTTTCAGCTAAGATCCATCTGACATCAGCAATGAGATCCTTTTTTTCACTTCCTCTTCTGAATCCAGCTTGCATTTCTGGAAACTCAATATACTGTTGCAACTGTCTTTGAATTATCTTCAGTAAGATTTTACTTGCATGTGATATCAATGATATTGTTCGATAATTTTCACATTCTGTGGGATCACCTTTCTTTGGAATGGGTACACATATGGATCTCTTACAGTCAGTTGGCCAGGTAGCTGTCTTCTAAATCTCTTAGCATAACCAAGTGAATGCCTCCAGTGGGGTATCCATTTGTTGAAACATCTCAATGGGTATTCCATCAATTCCTGGAACCTTGTTCTTCGCCACTTCTTCAGTGCATCTTCGACTTCTTCCTTCAATACCATTGGTTTTTGAACGTATGCCACCTCCTGAAAAGATGAACATCGATCAATTCTTTTTGGTACAGTAAATCTGTGTATTCCTGCCATCTTTTGATGCTTCCTATATCATTCAATATTTTGCCCATAAAATCTTTCAATATTGCAACTCAAGGCTTAAATTTTTTCCTCAGTTCTTTCAGCTTGAGAAATGCTGAGCATGTTCTTCCCTTTTGGTTTTCTAACTCCAGGTCTTTGCACCTTTCATTATAGTAATTGGCTCTGTCTGCTCAGGTTGCTCTTTGAAATCTTCTGTTCAGCTCTTTTATCTTGTCATTTCTTCCATTTGCTTTAGCCACTCTTTGTTCAAGGGCAAGTTTCAGAGTCTCTTCTGACATCCATTTTTGTCTTTTCTTCCTCTCTTGTCTTTTCAATGACATCTTGCTTTCTTCATGATGATGTTCTTGATGTCATCCCACAATTCCTCTGGTTTTCAGTCACTGGTGTTCAATGCATCAAATCTGTTCTTAGAATGGTCTCTAAATTCAGGAGGGATATAATCAAGGTCATATTTTGGCTCTCATGGACTTGTTCTAATTGTCTTCAACTTCAAGTTGAACTTGCATATGAGCAGTTGATGGTCTGTTCCACAATCATCTCCTGGCCTTGTTTTGGGCAAAGATATTGAACTTCTCCATTGCCTCTTGCCACAGATGTAGTCCATCTGATTCCTGTGTATTCCATCTGGTGAAGTCTATGTGTATAGTTGTTGCTTATGTTGTTGCAAAAAGATATTTGCAATGAATAAGTTGTTAGTCTTGCAAAATTCTATCATGTGATCTCCAGTGATATTTCTGTCACCAAGGCCATATTGTCCAATTACCAGTAACTCTTCTTTGTTTCCAACTTTTGCATTTCAGTCACCAGTGATAATCAACACATCTTGATTATATGTTCAATCAATTTCAGACTGCAGAAGTTGGTAGAAATCTTCAATATCCTCATTTTTGGCTTTGGTGGTTGGTGCATAAATTTGGATAATAGTAGTATTAACTTGTCTTCCTTGTGGGTGTATGGATATTATCCTATCATTGACAGCATTGTACTTTAAGACAGATCTTGACACAGTCTTTCATTTTGTTGTTGTTAGTTAATAACTCTATTATTAAGTTGACTTGTCTTATGGTAAACTTAGAACAGAACAAAACATTGTCTAGTCCTGTGCCATCTTTACAATTGTTGATATGCTTGCATCTTCCAGCACTACATAGGACAATGTTCTTTTGTGATCCATAAGATTTTCACTGGCCAATTTTCAGAAATGAATCACCACAAGATGGGTAGACAGGTTGAATGATCAGGATGTCTAGGCAAAACGGAATATACCCATGACCATATATAAGGTTGCCAGATGATATTTCTATGTATGTATTTATATGTGCTGTAAGAATGTCCAAATATATAATAGAACCAACAAGGGACAAAGTTATAACTTCTTGACCACAGCCAACCACCCTGAGGGAGTGAGTAGTTGGACCTATGGGCTCAGGACCATGGTTGCAGGGGACATCAAGCTCAATTGGCCTAACACACTACACAAAAACATTGTTCTACATTCTACTTTGGTGAGTAGGTCTTAAAGGCTTGCAAGAGACCATCTAGATGTAACAATGGGTCTCTCCTCAACCAGAGCAAAGAAGAATGAAGAAAACCAAAGACATATGGAAACAATTAGTCCAATGACTAGTAGACCATGTGATCTTCAGCCTATCTGACCATGAGACCAGAAGACCTAGATGGTGCCTGGCTACCACTGTCAACCACTTGGAAAGGGATCAGTGCAAGAGATCATGGATAAACTGGAGAACGATTCCCTGGGATCCCAAGGACTACAGAACCCACTGGAATGAAATTTATGGAATCAATTTGAGTGCCTTAGCTATGTTTTGGTGTGCTGTATCTTCAGAACACTGAAGGCCCAGACATGGCCAGATACTACATGGAGAGGATGGCAGCACAGCCTAGCTGGTTAGTAAAAGATACTCCTTGGGATGAAGTCTTGCTTCCTCACTCCCTGGTTGGTTTGTCACTGCCTTTCACTTCTTATACAACTACCTGGGCAAGATGTAACAGGATAAGTTTCTTGAAGTGATTGCCAATGCCTTGGGCTACATGCATGAAACCTCATACATGAGAGGATGGGGATTTTACTACCTGCACAATCATCAGCCCACCAACTGTATGGCTTTTCTCACAGGATGCCTTTACCTGATGAACCAAGAAGGGTATTTTTAAGAAGCCTACTTATGGACCAAACAAGCTCTGATCATCATGGAAAACTCTCTGGTCTTGCTCTGAGAAGTGATGGAGGACTCCTTCTATGAAGGAATTGCCTATGGCAGCTACATCACCAGATCACTTTTCCAGTATATGTTTCTTGTTCAATGGCACTATGATAGGCTTAGTTCTCTAGAGAAGCAAAACCAGTAAAGCTTATATATAGAGAGAGAAATTTATCTTAGAACAATAATAGTAACAGTAACAGAGGCTGGCAAGTCCCAAGTTCTTGGATCAAACATCAAGCTGGAGGCTTTTCCCAACTCATGCAGCTGCAGGGGCTGATGAGTTGGCAGGCAGTATACCAGCTGTTGACTTTAGTGGATGATGAATCCAAGATCACCAGGCAGAATGGTGGATTGTTTGCTCACAGACAATTGTAGGCAGCACAACAGAATCCAGATCCACAGAAAGTTCTCTAATTTTCCCAGGGTGTCCATATATATATTGGAAGCAGGGCACATCCCTAGGGAAACTCCATGTCAATGGAATGGCTGCTCAAAGCGTATACATCAGATCTCATCTTGGGAATAACCACATCACAACTGCTTAAGCCACTCAGAATCATGGTCCAGCCAAATTGACACACAGCCCCAACTATCATAGGGCCATTCATGGATTAAACAACACTTTGTATTTATATATAGAACCATCTTGCTAGGTACAGTGAAAAGTCAGAAATAGGAAAGCATGATAACTATTGTAATTTTTTTCTGATTGTGAGAAGGAGAAATACTGGAAAAAGAAATGGGGTCTGTGAGTTTTAAATCATATTGAGATTAAAGGTGTTAAAAAATGAAAACAATCATAACAAATAAACCACCACTTGTCAAGTAAGCCCTTAAGATACCCAACACTAGTTTTAAGAACTGATTGTCCCCCCATACTCAGTGTGAGAGCCAAGCCTCAGCTACGGTTCTAGCCACCAGAGCCCTGAGGGAGTGAGTGGATGGGATCCTCTCACTAGACTGGCTGATGGTGAAGCCATGGCCATCACCTGTTCATCCTAGGCCTGGAGGAACACCTGCTGGGTAAGGCTTTGTATGGAACTCTCAGCTCTGCACAGTGGTACTCCTTCTAGGTGCTTTAACAAACCCAATTGTTGAGCAAGGACTGCTGAGGGGTACAGAAGAACTAGCAGCAACCCAAAGCCACACAGTTAATATTCCTTTGAGCAGTGGAAGGGCCTAGGAAGCATCTGTTCTTCTTGGCAGAATTTTCTGACTTTTTGCATCTTAAATTGTTTATTGCTACTCTTATCAACTTCAGCTCATTGTGGTCCTGTTTTATTTTTCTCTTTGTTCCTTGGTATACAATTGTGTATATGAGATTATGAGATGGTGAAATTGTGAAGTCAGTAAAATAAAACAGCATGTGTCGTCTTATGGTAACTAATAGTTACAAAGGCATTTTCCATATGCTACTTAGGTTGTTGTTAGTTGCCAGTGAATTGATTCGAATTTTTGGTGACCCCATGTGTGTAGAGTAGAACTACTCCATAGGGTTTTCTAGGCTGTCACATGTTGGAAGCAGATCTCCAGGCCTGTCTTCCAAGGTATCTCTGTGGGTGTGAACTGCCAACTTTTCAGTCCAGCACTTAACCATTTGTGCCACCAAAGGACTTCCAGAAGTCATTAGGCCCATGCACAGAAGGGAGCACACAGGCCTGTAAGGTTTAGAGGCTGCCATAGATCACCGAGGAGATCTACTCATCCCAGCAGTGGTGCCTTGTTCCCAACACATATTCCTCAGAGCCTCTGTAGTGACAACTGTATTCTCCTAAATTAGTTGAGTTTTTTCTGGTAGTGGTTGGCAGTACCAGCACAGTGGGTAGACTGAGCTAGTTTAAGCAAACATCCTGATCACATGATGTATAACTTTTACGAAATTAAGAAATCATCATTTCCCAGAATCAATCAATTACATCCTCACACACATAGGCAATCTCACATATGCAGTTGAGGTTCAGAGATACTTTGAAATCCATCCCTGGGCTCCCTATGTGATGATAAGAACTGCTTGCCTAAAGTTCTCTATTTAATTTACTTGTTAGTCACACCTATGAAAATGGATCAACTATTTTTTATCAATAAGGTAGTGATGACAGATTCATGCAATGGAATGCTACAGGCGAGTTTCAAAGAAAGAGATAGATATTAGATCTATTATATACTAAAATGGGAAAATTCCCAAGAGAGTTGGAGATTTTTCAAACACAGTTATGTAAACAAACACAGTTAAGTAAAATAACTCTATTTAATTAACAAATATGTATGTCTGTATATACACACATAAATAATATATATAAAACAGAGAATGTGAATTTACTATGCGCTGGGATACAAAAATGAAAAAAAAACAGAAAACTACTCTCCTCAGAATATGGTAGGAAATAGAATCAAAAGATGGTGTGATAGTTAAATTTGTATGTCAACTTGGCTGGGCCTGGTTGAGTGGCTGGGCAGCTGGTGGTAGTTATTCCCCATGATGAGACTGGCAATCAACTCCATGGTGGCATCTACCACAAGCAGCTGAGTAGTGCCTTTGGGTATATGGTCTGCTTCCTGTATTTAAGGAGATGGCTTGGGAATGGTCTCTAGCTTATGGCACGCTTGGACCCTGCATATAGCTGTGTCGTCATTTAGCAGCCTGCCATGCTCTGCAGACCCTGGGACTTTCAATGGACTTAAATTAATGGCTTGCCATGTGGTTTGGTAACATTGGGACTGTGCCTTTTCACTTGTTGACCTTGGGTTTGTCAGCCTCAGCAGCCAGTAGCTGCTTGAGTGAAGAGATGCCTCTAGCTTCAGTGGGCCAGGAGCAAGAGGCAGAACTGAAGCCCAAGCCCCTAGAGCCTGGCACTTTGAACTTAGAATTAAAGCCTCCAAACTGTAAGAGAATAAACTCCTGTTTGTTAAGGTCATCCCATTTGTGGTATATTCTTGTCAGAGTGGCACTAAGTAACCAGAACAGAATATGGTACTGAGAGAGTGGGGGTGCTGCTCTGACAGATACCTAAAACGGAAAAGACCAACATCATTAGCCATCAGAGAGATGCGAACCAAAATCACAAAGAGATACCATTTCACTCTTACTGGGATGTCTGAAATAAAAAAAAAATAAATAAATAAATAACAAATGTTGGCAAGGATGCAGGGGAATTGAAACCCTATCCATTGCCGGTGGGAATAAAAAATGATATAGCCATTGTGGAAAAAAGTGTAATGACTCCTCAAAAAACTAAAAGTTGATCTAATATGATTGACTAAAATATGATCCAATAATTCTACTCTTAGATATATACCCCAAAGATTTGAAAGCATAGACTCAAACATATTTACACACCAATGTTCATTGCAGCATTATTCATATTAACCAAAATGTGGAAACAACCTAAATGTTCGTGCACAGATAAATGAATAAATAAAATGTGGTGCATATATACACTGGAACACTACTCAGTAAGAGAAATGAAATCTTGATACATGCTACAATATGGATGGATCTTAAAGACATTGTGCTGAGTGAAATAAGTCAATCAAAAAAGGACAAATATATAACCTCACTTATATGAAAAAACAAACAAGACCAGGTAAATGTATAGAGGCCAAAGTTTGCTAGTGATTACCAAGGGCAGGAGGGAGGGAGAAAAGAGGGTTATTACTTATGGAGTACTGAGTTTTGGTTTACGGTGATGTAAAAATCACATTGATTAAGCGTAGTATTGCACAGCTGATGAATCTAATTGCTGTCGTAAGTTGCACACCTATGAAGAGTTGATTGGCAAAAGTTGTCAACAATGACCCTCCCCCCACCAAAAAAAAAAAAAAAAAGAGTAGCTATTGATGCTTCTTATGTGCGATCAAACACCTCATGGGATTGGTTCCTTGATTTGGAAGTTTAGGGTCATGGTTTCATGGGACATTCCAATTAATTGGTTTAATAACGTATTTGGTGCTTCTGTTGTACCTCCTCCTTTATTGAATAGTGCCTGTGGACATACAAGCTTGCAAGCAGACATCTGAGGCACAGTAATTGTTCTCCATTTTCCCGGAGTAACATAGGAAGAAGGAAAGTCAGGAATAGGAGGAAGAAGTGGAATGTGCAGTTAATTGCCTCCATGAACAACTGCCTCTTTTGCCAATAGACCAGAACTGGATAGGGCCTGGCTACCATTACTGAACATTTTATTCAAAGATTCCATTGAAAAATCCTGATCAAAAGAGGGGAAATACAGAATAGAATTTCAAATTCTCATGGAATCTACATTTTATGGAAAGATGGAGGCTGGATGAACCCCTGAAACTATTGCCCTGAGATAATCTTTAAATCTTAAACCAAAATACCCCCTGAAGTCTTCTAAAAATTAAATGACAGTTTAGCTTAACTAATAAAGAATATTTGTCTTTAGTACTGTGCTCTTTTAAGTTCTATGTAGGATCAAACTGACAATAGCAACTCCAAAGATTAGATAGGAGCCTTACAGGACAGTGAGTTTATGTTAATGAGGGTAGAACAACTCACAAAAGGAGGGTGAGAATGTTGTAGTCACAAAGAATATAATCAATGTCACTGAATTCTACATGTGGAAACTATTGAATCAGTGTATGTTCTGCTGTGTATTTTCTCAATAACAACAACAACAATGAAAAAAATTAAGTAATAATAATAATAATAAAGCTGGGATGGGTTGGACCATGCAGAGCTGTTGGTTTTCATTCTAAGCATGATGGGAGGGTTTTGAGCAAGGTATGACATGATCAATTTACTCTTTAAAAGCTTACTGTTTTAATTTCCTTGTACTGCTGTAACAGAAATATCAAAAGTAGGTGGCTTTAAAGAACAGAAATTTATTTTCTCACTGATACGAGAAGTCTAAATTCAGGATGTGGATTTGGGGAGGGGAATATCCTTCTTTGGCAATTTCAGCTTCTACTAGCCAGCAATCCTTGGAGTTCCTAGGTTTGTAGACTCATCTGTGTCTGTTGAAGGTAGGACCCTCAGGATTTGTTGATATTTTTGATAGTAGAAATGAGAGAGAAGTTGCTATAGATTGAATTGTGTCCCCCAAACTATATGTTGTAATTTTTAACCCTTATCTATACCTGTGGTTATAATCCCATTTGGCAACGGGCTTTCTTTGTTAGGCTGAGAGGCCATATCAGTATAGGGTGTGTTTTAAGCCAATCACTATTGAGATATAAAAAGAGCCGATTAGGCAATAGAGAAGCAAGCAGAGGTGGGGGAAGATAGATGCTTTGCTACGTGGAGATTACCAAGGAGCCAAGGGACAGATGCTGAAAAGAGACAAGGACCTTCTCCCAGAGCTGACAGAGAGAGAAAGACTTCCTCTAGAGCCGGAGCCCAGAATTCACACATCTAATCTCCTCACTGTGGGAAAATAAATTTCTGTTTGTTAAAGCCACTCACTTGTGGTATTTCTGTTATAGCAGCATTAGATAACTACTACAGGAGTCAAGGAGGATTACAAGTGGTTAGCCATCAAATGGTGGTGCAGTTACTGAGGTGGAAAGACAGGGAGAGAAGCAGGTTTGGTAGAGACAACATCAAGAGTTCTGTTTTCTATCAGTTTGCATGGTTTATTAAAGGCTCAGGCTGAGATGTCAAGTAGACAGCTGGTCCAACTTCAGGCTGAAGGCATATGTTTAAAAGTTGTCATGTTCTAATCATTATTTAAAGTAGTAGAGCTGGATGAAACCAACGAGGGAAAAGAAGTGACCCAGAAAGAGTCTGGTACCCTCCCTCATTTTGAGATTACTCACACGAGGAGGATTCAGAACAGCAGATGGAAAAGGCAGGAGAACTTTCGGTGAGGTATGGGATCCCAAGACAGTAGAGCCCTAGAAAGTGATTCAAGAGAGAGGGAATAATCACCCCTGACAAATGCTGCAGACACCATGTAAAATGTCTGTCTATCCATCTCTTATATATATCATATGTATATGACATATATGATCTATGTCAACTCAATATTAGACATATAAATGCATGAAGAGTACTGGAAGAATGCACACTGAAGGGTTAGAAGTGGTTGGTTCGTCTAGGCAGCAATTGGGATTGGAGAATGAAAGTAAAGGAAAATTCCTCTTCATACTCCTGTATCTGGTCTCTGTGTGTTATTTGTGTAATTAAAAAATTAAGAATGATAAACTAAAAAGGTAGGACAATAGACAATTAAGAAAGGTGCTTGTGAACACCTCCAGTGAAGGGAGTCTTTGGGTGGGACAAATGGTTAACACACGTGGCTGCTCACCAAGAGCTTGGAGGCTTGAGTCCATGTAGAGGTTCCTCAGGAGAAAGGCCGGGTGATCTATTTCTAAAAAATCAGTCACTGAAAACCCTACAGAGCACAGTTCTACTCTGTCCTGTAGCCACTAAGGTGCCCCAGACCTAGTTTCTTCTTTCACCACAGGAAGTGCTTTCCCTATAGCAGGCATCCTCCTCTTTCTTGGGGCTGATTTGTGATCCAGTTCTTTTTATTATTATTATTGTTGTGATTTGGGTGAAGATTTAGAGAGTAAATTCACTTTCCATAAAGCAGTTCACATATACTTTGTCTCATGTCATTGACCACAGTTTACCACAATGCAACAGCTCCCCTCCCACTTCCTCCCCATAGTTACCCCTTCCCAGTGTCCAACCCTCAATACACTCCTGCCCCCTGAGCTGTCTCCCTGTGCATAAGCAGCCCTTCTTTCTCCCATGATTGTTCTCTCCAAGGCCTATATCTACTCGAGGTAAATGTTCAACTCATATGCCTGTATTTTGTTTGGCTGGAAACAACAGGTGTTGGTTCAGTTCCAGACCTGAAGGGCAGCTAGGGGCCATAGTCAGTGGTTCCACCAGGCTCTATTGGACCAGCAAACCTGGTCCCCAGCTTTTGTTTTTTTTTCCTCCAAATGATTTTGAGTTTTATTCCACATTGTTCTCCCTCTCTATCAAGGATATCCTACATAGATCTTCCAAGTGGATGACAGTGGTAGCCGGGTACCATCTAATTCTTCTGGTCTCATAGTTGTATAGGCTGCAGATCGGATGGTGTACCAGTCACTAGGATTAATTGTTTCCATGGTTTTCTTCATTCTTCTTTGCTCTGGACAAGGAGACACCCATCGTTGCATCTAGATGGCAGCTTGCTAGCTTTTAAGATCCCAGTTGCTATTCGCCAAAGTAGGAGGTGGAACAATGTTTTGTATAGTATGTTATGCCAATTGAGCTTGATGTCCCCTGCGACTTTGGTCCCAAGCCTGCAGGTTGAACTACTCAGTCCCTCTGGGTAGCTGTCTGTGACCAAGCAGTGACCACAACCTTACCCCTTGTCAGCTCTACTATACACCTGGGAATTCTGATCATTCACATAAACTTATAGGACCATTGTCTGCCAACCCTATATATGTTCTTGGATACCCTCCCCAATTCATAGACATACCTAATAGTTCAGCCTGTCCACCCATCTATCCACTCATATACCCATGTTTGCCTTCACTGACAACGCAATACTATATGTGCAAAAAGGTTCATATTTGTTGTCTGTACCTCCCATGTACCTCTCTATGTCTTTCTCATCCTCAGTGGTGCCATATTGGTCACTCACATTTGGTACATTGCCCTTCTCTTCACCCAAATCAATACTTATCTCTATCTATCCAACAGCCTTTCCTCCCCTCCCCTCCCCTCCCACCCCTGGTAACCAACAAAGAAAATTTCCTTCTATAGATAAACCTTTCCTTCACTTTTACAATAATGGACTAAAACAATATTTGTCCTTTTGTGATTGACTTATTTCACTCAGCATAATGTTCTCCAAGTTCATCCATGTTATGTGATGTTTTGCAGATTCTACATTATTCTTTAGCATTGCATAATATTCCATTGTGTGTATGTACCATAGTTTGGTTATCCATTCCTCAGTTGATGGACACCTAGGTTGTTTTCATCTTTTGGCTATTGTAAATAGTCAACTCTTAACTTTCTCACCATTTAGAAGTTCTGTAACTACACAGTTTTTCCCTCTTTTTGTTTATAGTTGTCCTCACTTGCCAATTGATGTCTCTGGTTCCCTGTTTACAATCTTGGAAGCTCATTTTACTTTGGATATGTCCATAGCTGTGGTTTCTGGGTTATGTCATCTTGTGTATTAAAGGTCGGTTGTCATTTGCTATTTTTGGTTCTCTGTTCAAAGGACTCCCTTTACTATCTCTTGTAAGGTTGGTCTGGTTTTAACAAATTCCCTTAGTTTCTGCTTATCTGGAAATCTCCTAATTTCACCATCATATTTGAAGGACAATTTTGCTGGGTATATAATTCTTGGTTGAAATTTTTTTCTTTCAGGGTTTTATATATACCATCCCATTGCCTTCTTGCTTGCATGGTTTCTGCTGAGAAATCAGAGCTTATTCTTACTGGCTGTCTTTTGTATGTAACACTTTGTTTTTCCTGTGCTGCTTTCAGGTGTGATCCAGTTCTTCCAGCGCATCTCTGTTCTGAATCATATCAGGCCTTCCTTCCTTGTCAGCTGTCTTCTTCCTCCAAACAAGTTAACACTAACAGGAAAAAGTAACTCCACAATTGATTGCAGTTTTTCATGAAGGTATAAATATTATGTGACATTTGCAACAGACTTCCACATTCATTTGGTTTTGTCTGTGGTTGTTGCTTTATCAATGAGCTTTTTCCTGAGTAATTTCAGACTCTGGTTTGTGCAGATGATTGAGGACATTCTGGAAATTTCTTTTTGAATGATCCATTGTATCCAGATATCCCAGACCTTTGAAGTAAAACACACACACATACACACACAGATACACACACATACACACTTCTTCAATCTCTGTTCAGCTGAGAGCCTCATGGTAAATGAGTCAATTTGTTTTTCATTTAAATATTCAAGCAGGAGAAGTAAACTTAATGGGCATGCATGAGAGAACACAGAGCTGTAAACTGGGGGTAAAAAGATAAATTTGTCACATCTCTCATGATAAATGATGCTTGCACAATTAAACAGTGCCAGGCTGGCAATGCTGAACACTTCGATGCATTATATTTTTATCTTCCAGGCCGTTACCCTCATGTTTCCTGTCACAGAATCTAAACATTACAAATCCGTGGAGGAGGGGAGTTTTCAACTCGCAAGGCAGTTATGCCAAGCAGATACAGAAATGTAGGTCAGTGGGTCACCCGTGCAAACCTGAGCAGAAAGGAAGTTTGTCTGATCGGCTGTGAGGCTCAACTCTCCAGGAGCTCTGGCAATGGCTGATGGAAACCTTGAAGAAGGCTGGTTATGAGGCAGCTGCCTCCCAGGGAGCAAGAAAGTCCTAGGAAAACTCAGAGTAAAGGCAACTGGGAGCTGCAAGCAAATGTTGAAGTAGAGACACAGGGAGGGTGGAGCTGGAGCTGGAAGGGTCCCCCTGGAGTTACACAGAAGCAAACATCTGTGGCATTGAAAAAGAAAACAGTGCTGTGTACTTATGGGGGCCCAGAACATCAGGGTGCCCACATTTAAAGGGCTCACTCCCTTAAGGCAGTAGGGTCTATGTGCATTGCTTCGAGCTTGCTAAGGAGCAAATGAATGGATAATTGTTAACTGCAGCCTTTCAGAATGTAGGAGTCTCTGGGTGGTGTAAACAACTCACTTGGCCGCTAACCAGAAGGTTGGTGGTTTGAGTCCACTCAGAGGCACCTCAGAAGAAAGGCCTGGTGATCTACTTCCAAAATATCAGCCATTGAAAGCCCTATGGAGCACAGTTATACTCTGACACACATGGTGTCATCATGACTTGGAGTTGACTCAATAGCACAAAGTTGTAAGGGAGCTTGGAGGTTGATTTAGCTCACTTTCCTACTCAGAGCAGGAATTCTCTCCCTAGAACCCCTGACAGAGGACCTGAACATCTAATTCACCCAAACTCAAGGAGTGATGGGTGCTCAGTGGTATGTGGGTTTCATTACTCCTTGGCATTGCCAGGCAGTTCTTTTCTACATCATGCTGAAGCTTTGAGATGGGGTGGGCATATGTCTGCAGGGTCTATCACCTCATTGCCACCCCTTGAGAGGATCTGGCTGATCAACCAGACCAAGCAGAACTCCCTTACTTTTTCGCATCTCATGCATGTGTTTTCTAAGTCACACAGCAGCTTGGTGGACAGCCTTCCCATACAGAGGCAAGTCTTCTATAGTGTGTGTGCAAATGACTGCACTTCCTGTGGAAACTGCTGACAGAGGCTCAAGGTCCACTTATGTAACATTGATGCCTACCTCCCACCCTCAAAACGGCCACCTGTTGGTTTTGCTTCTGCCTTTGGAGTTCCATGGAGAAAGTCTTTCCTCTCCCAATGCAACAGCTTATAAATCTGAGCGCTCAACTGTCAGCATCCTTCTTGATCTTCTCATGTCCTAGGTCCACTAGTAATGTCTAACTACTTCCTTTCAACTCCCTGAGTGTGACCTGTCCAGGGAGAGAGCAGGGGAAGCACTGCCCTTATCTGATCAGTACTCATGGAACTTTGGGAATATGGATTATTATTATTAATTACAAACTGGGAACAGTTGAAGGCTTCAGAATGTGGTCTGGACTGAAGCAACATAAGCAATTTCAGTGATTTGTCCAGGACAGAAAGATAGTAGCATCCCAGGGACACAGAGTGTGTTGGTATGTGGATGTCCTGCTGGGCATTGACACTAGTAGAAGGAGGAAGACCTAGAAATGCCCAGGCCCCAGAGACTGTTTAGGAGTAGGGAGGGCTCAGGCTTACCTCTGTCCTGACCTCCACTTTGATGCTTCTCGGTGCTACTTTTTGATCAGCAGCAGGGTCTCCAGATCTGGGAACTTTGGTAAAAGGGGAAGGGAGTTAACATCTCTAAACAAGCAACATCTCTTTAGACCTGGAAAAAATGTTCCAGATCTCAAATCCGTTGCCTCAGAAGAGATGGTAGGTTAGTGGCATGGGGCGGGGTGAAAGTCTGGAGCTCACCTCCAGTATTCTCCTGATTTGAGAGAGAAGAACTCCCAAGCTTCACAAACTGGCGTGGGCTCAAGCCCATCTGACCCCTCCACCATGTGGGGAAGCCTTCTCTAAGAGAGCAGGGGTTCCCCTTACTCTGCTCCCAACCCCTGCCCTGTGGACACTCTGTGGTGACACAGGTAACTGATCCTACTCTGGCCCGAGTGTTTCTTTGGCACATAATCTCACAGATTCCCTTGGGTAATTATCCTTTTTCTTATGCTCAGTTATATGGCTTCTGGCACTTTTGCAAAACTTAATACTAGTTACTGTCTAGTCAGTTCCAATACATGGTGACCCCATGCGTGCCAGGGTAGCACTGTGCTCCATAGGCTTTTAAGGGCTGATTTTTTGTAGAGCACCAGCCTTTCTTCTGAGGCACCTCTGGGTGGATTCGAACCTCCAACCTTTCAATGAGCAGCTGTGTTAACCATTTATACCACTTAAACCAAAAAAAACCAAACTCGCTGCTGTCGAGTTGATTCTGACTCATAGCAACCCCTCCTTGGGTTTCCAAGGTGGTATCTCTATGGAAGTTGATTGCCCAATCTTCCTTCTGTGGAGTGGCTGGTGAGTTTGAACCGCCAGCCTTCTGGTTAGCAGTCAAATGCCTTAGGCACTACACCATCAGAGCTCCTTAAGAAGCTACAATTTGCTCACAACTGGTTGACCTGTAGTTACTGGCCACAACCACCAGGAGCAGGTGAGCTTTGCTTGAGGCCTCAGATCATCCTCACCAGGCTTCCAGGACAACATTATCAATCATGTAGGCAAATAAATGGGATGACTTTCCACTGCATTACTATTCCTTCTGAAAAGCATCACTGTTGATTACTATGCTAGGACAAAATTTACTTCAAACTGACAATTTGAAAAGTTTTCCTTGGATTTTAAGCCATGATTTATTCTCTTTCAACCTATAGTTAGTTCTCTGTGCAGAGGACGACTGAATATCTGATGGACATCAGAACTGAGCAAAGCAGACTCTGCCGAGTTGTGGGATCAGAGTGAGGGCTTCTGGGCACAGAGGTCGTGTACCTGAGAAACCACTTGGACCACTGAAGAAATGAGTCCATATTAAGCATATCTGTGTCACAGCACCTCAGAAAGCTGACTTAAAGAGAGGAAAAAAAGAGGCTTTGAGCTGCAAGATGCAATCTCTCTGTCTTCCAGATCCCCCCTGCAAGGAAATGGGGGATCCTTGCTCAAGATAGAAGTCCCAGGACGGTGTAAGTAGTTTCTAACCGGAAAGTTGGAGGTTCAAGTTCACCCAGACCATAAGTACCTCAAAGAAAGGCCTGTTGATATACTTCCAAAAAAATCATCCATTGAAAACTTTGTGAAACACACTTCGACCCTGATACATATGAGTTTGCCATGCAGTGGAGTCAATTTGATGACAAGGGCTTTTTTTTTTTTTTTTTAAACTATATGCCAGGCTTTGTGCTAAGTAGGTCACATACATTTTCTTTTATCCTCTACACCAGCCCTGTGTGGTTGATAGTATTTTCCTGATTCTGAAGATGGGGAACTTGCCCAGGATTGCCTGCTGGTAAGTGGTGAAGTCGGGATTTGGATTTAGACAGACTGACTTGGCAAGCATGCTCTTAACCATTGCAGCTCACAGCTCTTTCAGAAAACAGTCTGCCTCTCCCCACCCTACCCAGTACCCCACTGGGCCAGAAAGTCATCTTTCCCATATCTGCACCTTATTAGCAGAGTTTACCAAAGCCACTTGTTCTGGTTACCTAGTGCCACTCTGACAAGAATATACCACAAATGGGATGACCTTAACAAACAGGAGTTTATTTTTACAATTTGGAGGCTTTAAGTCCAAGTTCAAAGTGCCGGACTCTAGGGGCTGGGTGAAAGTCCCTCAACCTTGGGGTCCAGCTCTGCCTCCTGCTCCTGGTCCACTGGAGCTAGAGGCATTTCTTCACTCAGACAGCTGTTGGCTGCTGAGGCTGAGAAGCCCCAAGGTTGACAAGTAAAAAGGCACAGTCCCAATGTTACCAATCGGCGTGGCAGGCCATTA
>NW_006921604.1:12036887-12037973 GCF_000298275.1 Orycteropus afer afer
CTGGTTAGCAGTCAAGTGCCTTAGCCACTATGCTACCAGAGCTCCCTTGTTTCTCCTAGAGACTCCAATTTAGTGCCTTAGATGTGGCAGTCTGCTTCTCCAAATATTACAGCCTTGGAAACTTTATGGGGGAAGTTCTACTCTGTCCTATAGGGTTGCTACAAGTTGGAATCAATTCAACAGCTATGTTTTTGTTTGTTTGTTTGTTTCTATTGAAGATGCTCTACACTTAGTTGAATTGAACACATTCATTTCTCATCTAGAATTATAGAAGGTCCTGATATGATGTCTTTTGAGACTTAATAACATTGATAATTTACCCAATTGTAAACACAATTTGATGAGCTTGGTAATAAGCTAAAAGACAAGTACAAGAATAACATACTCCTGGTGGAAGTTGGATTGCAAATGTAGGTCATGTCCAGTGGTTTCACGAGTGCACATGTGAAGTGTTTATTTGATGGTTGCTATGAAAACCATCACTCAAGATGCCTATCCTACCAAAGTAATAAGCAGTCTTTGCAGCTGTGCCTGTGATGTGTATGTATAGCAAGTGCAGAGTATGTATTGAGAACATATGCTAATGGTCTCCACAAAAATAACACATAACTGAAACATTTCCAGGTATCTGTTGATGATAATCCCAATAATCTATCATGTTTACCTCATCAGTAATATCAATTATGATAAGGGAATTCTCAGATTTCACTGAGAATCTACAATGTGCAGGACTATGTCTAGGTATTATAGGAGGACTCAAATGCCGAAGCAGATATCCTTGACCTTGAAAAACATTTAGTCCTGTTGTGAACCCTGATCCAGGAAGCAGAGAGATCCCCCGCACATGGATCAGTTTTCCCCAATGGTAGTATTTTGCAAAACTATAGTATAGTATAGTATGTAGTTGTTGTTATATGCCATCACGTCAGACTCAACCCATAGCAACCCCTCCTTGGGTTTCTAAGGCAGTATCACTATGGAAGTAGATTGCCTTATCTTCCTTCCTAGGAGTGGCTGGTAGGTTTGAACTGCCAGCCTTCTGGTTAGCAGTGAAATGCCTTAGGCACTACACCATCAGAGCTCCTT
>NW_006921604.1:12044589-12051513 GCF_000298275.1 Orycteropus afer afer
GGTTGGGCATTCCTACTTCCGTAGTGATACTGCCTCGGAAACCCAAGGAGGGGTCGCTATGAGTCGGGGCCGACTCGATGGCAAAACAACAACAACAACAGTATTTTATTGAGGATCTTAACATGAAATTTCATGAAAGTTATTGGTCTATAGTTTCCTTTTTTTCTACTGTTTTTTTCTGATTTCAATATCAGGTGCTAGTCTCATAAAATGAGTGGGGAAATATTCCCTCTTGTTCTTCTATTTTCTGGAGCATATTGTATAAAAATAGTATTAATTAGTATTAATTCTTTTTTAAAAATTACTATTAATTCTTTTTATATATTTGGTACGGTTTTTCAGTGATAACATGTGGGCCTGGAGATTTCTTTTTTGGAGTTTCAAAATTACAAATTCAGTTTATTTAATGGTTATAGAACAATTTTGATAGTTTATTTCATCTTGCTTGAATTTTAGTAGTTTATGATTTTTCAGGCATTAGTCCATTTATTTATAAGTAAAATTATTGATAGTATTCCCTTATTATCTTTTTCATGACTGTAGGATCTGTAGTGATATCTTCAGATTTGCTATTGACATTGATAATTTGTCTCTTCTATTTTTGATTTTTGTCAGTTTTTCTAAGGTTTATCAATTTTATTGGTTTTTTAAAAGAATTTTTTAAAAAAGTTTTTTGTTGTGATTTGGGTGAAAATTTATAGAGCAAGTTCACTTTCCATACAGCAGCTCACTCACTTTGTCTCAGCTTACTTTGTCTCATGACATTGACTGCAATTTCCCACAACACAACAGCTTTTTCCCCACTTCCTTCCCATAGTTACCTCTTCCCTGTGTCCTTCCCTCCCCTGCACTCCTGCCCCGAGCTTTCTCCCTGTGCATACACAGCCCTTCTATTCTCCCGTGATTGATATCTCCAAGGAGTATACCTACCTAATGTAAATGTTCAGCTTATATGCCTGTCTTTTGTTTAGGTGGAAGCCATGGTAGTGAGTTCAATTCCAAACCTGAGGAGTGGCTAGGGGCCATAGTCTCAGTGGTTCCATTAGGTTCTATCACACCAACAAACCTGGTCCCTTTTATTTATTTATTTTTAATGATTTTGAGTTTTGTTCCACATTGTTCTTCCACTCTGTCCAGGATCTCCTACATAGATCCCCCTGTGAGTGGTTGATAGTGGTAGCTGTGCACCATCCAGTTCTTTAGGTCTCAAAGTCATACAGGCTAAGGATAGCATGGTGTACCAATTGCTTGGAATAATAGTTTCCGTGGGTCTTTGGTTTTCTTCATTCTTCTTTGCTCTGGCAAGGACAGACCCATTGTTGCATCTAGATGGCTGCTTGCAAGCTTTTAAGATCCCAGTCACTACTCACCAAAGTAGGATGTGGAACAATGTTTGTGTATAGTGTGTTATGCCAATTGAGTTTGATGTCCCCTGCAACTATGGTCCTGAGCTCACAGGTCCAACTGTCCCTCTGGGTAGCTGGCTGTGCCCAAGAAGTGGCTACAAACTTGTTGCTTGTCAGTTCTACTATATACCTGGGAATTCTTATAGAACATACAAATACACTTGTAGAACCATTGTCTGCCAACCCTATACATGGTCATGGGCACACTACCCACTGCATTGTTGTTGTTGTTGTTGTTAGATGCAGTTGAGTCATCTCCAACTCATAGCAACCCTATGCACAGCAGAATGAAACACTGCCCAGTCCTGTGCCAGCCTCACTATCCTTGTTATACCTGAGCCCATTGTTTCAGTCACTGTGTCAATTCATCTCATTGAGGGCCTACCACTTTTTCATTGACTCTCCACTTTACCAAGCATGACATCCTTCTCCAGGGAATGATTCTTTCTGACAACATGACCAAAGTAGGTGAGATGAAGTCTGGCCAGTCTCGCCTCCAAGGAGCATTCTGGCTACACTTCTTCCAGAACAGACTTAGTCCTTTTAGCAGTCCATGGTACTCTTAGCATTCTTCTCCAACACCAAAACTCAAAGCATCAACTCTTCTTTGGTCTTCCTTATTCATTGTCCCCTGCATAGACATACCTAATAGTTCAGCCAGTAACCAACAAAGAAAATTTCCTTCCATATATAATCCTTTCTTTGACTTTCATTTTTCAAAAGAATTTTTAAGCTTTTTCAGCATGGTTTTCTCTATTCCTTTTCTATTTTCAATTTCATTGCTTTCTGCTCTTGTATTTATTATTTCCTTTCTTTAGTTTGCTTTGGGATTATTTTGCTCTACTTTCCTAGTTTCTTGAAATAGGAATTTAGATCACTGATTTCAAATTTTTCCTTTTTTCTAATACAAATATTTGGTGTCATAAAGTTCCTTTTGGCACTGTTTTTTTAGCTGCATCCCACAAATTTTGATATGCTGTGTTTTTGTTTTCATTCATTTCTACGTATTTTTCATTTTCCTTTAGACTTACTCTTTGATCAGTGGATTATTTATTGATAAGTGTATTATTGAGTTTACAATGTATTTTGAAATTTTTCTGTTGGTTCTATGCTATTTATTTCTGGTTTGATTCCATTATGCTTGGAGAACACACGTGGTATGACTTCAATTCTTTTGCTTTTGTTGAGGATTGTTTTATGACCCCATCATATGCTCTATCTCGGTGAATGTTCCATGGGAACTTAAATGTTTATTCTGATGGTCTTGGGTGCAGTGTTCAATTATGTCAATTGGATTCTGTTGGTTGATTTGTTGTTCAGATCTTCTATATCCTTACTGATGTTCTGTCTAGCAGTTCCATCATTTGTTTGGAGAGGTGTTAAAATCTTCAAAATAATTGTAGGTCTTTATATTTCTCCTTTCAGCTCTATGAGATTTTGCTTCATGTATTTTGAAGCTCAGTTGTTTGGTGCATTCACATTTCTGATTATTATAACATCTGATGGGTTGATCTTTTTATCATTTTGTAATGTCTGTCATTGTCCTAGTAATTTTTTCTGTTCTGAAGTTTACTCTATCAAATATTAATGTGCCCAGGTCTGCATTTTTTGATTAATATTTACATAGTATATTTTTGCTTATATTTTACTTTCAGCCTACCTATGTCATTGAATTTAAGATAAGCATCTTGCAAGCAGCATACTGTTTGGTCTTCTTTTTTTTTTTTCTTTTTAATATCAGTTTTGCCAGTTGGAATATTTAGGCTATTTACATTTAAGACAATAATTGATACATTAGTGCTTAAGTCTTCCATCTATTCTTTTTTTCCTATTTAAACACTTGCATTAGCAATGCACTTACCCTGTTTAAGTTTAGCATGTAGTCTTCCCATATTTTTCTGGGCTCTGGTTCCAAAGGCACTTTAATTTTCAGAGCCTTTGGTCTGCTGGGTTATCTGATGCTTCTGGCCTTCCACTGATCCCTGTACTGCCTGTGGGAGTAGAAATGGTATCCCCAGGCTGGACTGTCTGGTTTCTTTTTGTGCAGGAGGGATTTCCCCTGCAGGTGCTCCCCAGCTGCCTAGATATTTCTGGAAAGGGTAGGATATTCTCAGGCCTGTGAGGACAAAGGCTTCTCAGAACTAGTTTTGACTGTAGCTGGGTGTCTTTTGCCAGTTCTTCCCATCTGCATCACTATCTCTCAGCAGTAAAGAGGAGACTTAGGCTCAGTGGGGAAGAAGACCCCTTTCCCTGTTTACTGCTTACCTGATCATTCCCTTGCAGGTAGTGCTGAGCTCACCTGATGCTGTCAGAGGAACTCCTGTTTAATCTGGGGGTGGGGGGAGAGAGAAATGGCTTATTTTGTAGCTTCCTGTTACTAAGTCAGATATTAGGAAGTTCTAGGTCTGGGTGGCCTCCATCTGTTGGGGAGAACCCCAAATGCCTGGCCATTGTGCTGTCCCTCTTGCCCTGGGGTCCCAAACCAGCTCATCTTCCTTCTTCTTCCCCCCTTTCAGAGGTCAGAATTCTCCTTTGGTTGTCTCCTGTGCCATTTCAATGGTTGTGCTTAAAAGCAAGGAATAAAGAAACAAGTCTATGCCATCTTGTTCAGACCAGAAATCTCCCTAATTTTCAATCCATAATCGGTTTTCTGTCCCTTATTGCTCCTTCATCCTGTAAATATATAGGTACATTGTCTGTAAGAAGCAAAATGAGGAACTTAAAACTGCAATAAGGGGTGCAGGGATTATGAGGGCCTTCTTTCTTATTGGCATTAATGCTTGGTTCTACCGACATGGATCATCAATAGAAGGCTATGTTTTGGAAAAACCAAAGAGGTTTTTCTTCAGACTCTCCAAATTTCTATTTCTCCCAGATTCTTTTGACATTGTAATTACCATCGTTAGCCATTACTTCCTTCATTCATTGCTCTTGAGTATCTGACATTATGTGACAGACAAAGTGTTAGAAGCTGGTGATGAGGAGGAAATGAACGCTAGCTAAAGATGAACCAGATTCTGCTTTTGTCTTTAAGGAACTTAGTGTAGGGGAGATGAGAGGGTTTACAAAGGTTTCTGGCACAAGGGAAAGTCAGAGAGATCTGAAGTTTGAAAAAGAGTTAGCTAGGCAGAGAGCTGAAGGAAAGGTGTATTAGCAGAGGAACCGCACTGGAAAACGAACAGTGGAGCTGGAGTAGAGTCCTTGGCTGATGCAAGTGGTGAATGCACTATGCTGCTAACCAAGAAGTTGGCAGTTTGAGTTGACCTAGAGGTGACTTGTATGAAAGACCTGACAAGCTACTTTTGAAAAATTAATCATTGAAAACCCCATGGAGAACAGTTCTACTCTTTCACTGTGCTACAAGGAACTACTTAAAATGGCTCTTCCAGCCATGATCATTATGCATAGCTTGTTATAATGTAAATAAGATACATGGCACCCTTGTTGGGGTGGGACCATGGAAATAAGGTGTGTGCTCTTTAATTGGTTTTATGAATTCTCATGGCTTTCACTCTTATTTATGTGCTGAGAACTCTTAGCTAGTTATCCCCATCCAAGAACTCTCTTGAGCTGTCCAGTAGCTTATCTAACATCTCAACCTAGATATCTTCCATCTCAAACATAACTGACACAAACTAGAACTCCTGAGTTTTCTCTCCAGTCTTCCTCATCTTAGAAATGGCTTCTCCAATCACCCAGATGTTCAAGGCAGAAACCTGAGATTGACAACACTCTCTCCTGTATTCACATATCTAGTCTGCCACATGGTCAATCTAATCTATCTCAAAATATGACTGGAATCCATACACTTCTCTCCAACAGCACTGCCATCACTAGAGTCTCAGCCTCATCATCTCTCACTGGGATTACAGTCACAGCCTTCTAACTAGACTCCTACATCACCCCTACCCCCCATCTCTGTTTAAAATATTTCAATGACTTCCCAATACCCTTGTGATCAAATTCAAAATTCTTGGCATAACCTACAAGGTCCTGCATGACCTGGCCCTTGCCCCTCCATCCCAGCTCCTCCTTCCTCTTGCTCATTCTGCTCCAGCCACAAGTTCCTGTTGAGGGGACTCTGATTCACAGTAATCCCATATGTGTCTCCAAAAAAGGTCGTGGGTGAGGCCTTGTCATCTGACCTTCTCTAACTTAACAAAGAGGAGAGAGAATCACCACTGCAGCATCAGTCCAAGGCTGATTCCTATGAGGCTGAGGTCAGACATGCAGCCATCCTCTAACCTTTTTGCCAATTCTGACACCAACCATCCCTCCCACAGCACTCTCTGCTTCTCTGCTGGGTTCGATAAATCATTGCAATGGCAACACAGAACTCACCCCCAATACTTATGATTATGGGATTTATTACAGAAGCAACAGGTTACAATTCAGGTTCAAGAATGCTCAGGATACAATTCTTCAATCAGGACAGCCTCCCCTCGGCCATGCCCACAAGCATGCCTCTCTTTGGCCCACAAGCATACCTCTCAGCCTGGTCTGTGCCCTGCTCAGGCAAGTGTTACAGGACTTTTTTAGGTCTGTCTCTCTTGCTCAAAGGCACTCAGCTTTCTCGCTCTGTGGACTGCCCAGCCTACTGCTCTGTCTCAGGCCAGTCTCTTGATTCCGCTGCCTCTGCTGATGCCATCTCTCTGCCATTTCTCTGCCTTCTCAGCACATGTATCTTGGATCCAAGGATGTACTCCACTCCTACCTTCTTCTTCTATCTTGATTATAGTGAGATCCATTTTCTATCTCTGGGATGGCTCATTTTAAGCCTAGAGAGATGACAAAACTGACCAATCCCCACTGCTCTATCTCATACTGGTCTCTTGGCTCTGTTGCCTCTGCTGCCTCTGTTGTCACTGCTTCTTGCCAACACAGCTCTTTATCTGCTGGATAGAGAATGTTCAGTGAAGGCTTTCGGGTCCAAGGGACACACTCCACCCCTGGCTCTTCTTTCTTGAAGGTAAGGGAATCTCCTCTTTCCACCTCTGGGACAGCTCATTTGAAGCCTAGTGGGGTGCCAAAACTGATCAACCCCAGAATTAGGGTTTCATATACCTTATTTGCATTGTCCCACTCCCACAAGGATTCCATGCTCTTTATTTCTATTATTATTAGCAAACTATCCAATCCCCTTGGTGGACCATAAGCATCTCACATTTGCATAGACCTACCCAGTCATTTGGTGGGAGTCACAAAGACCATGGCTAGAGGGGCCATATTAAGTAATTCATTGCACTGCAATTGTGTAGAGGAGTTGCTTACAAAGGAGAATGAGAGAACAGAAGGGTAGATGGAAATAAAAGGAGTGCAATATCCCAGTCAGCCCCAGGGTTACAGGTGAGGAGAGACAACTCGGAGATGCCCAAAGCAGCAGGCCGGAAGAGCAGGAGAAAGGGAATTAAAAGCCAGGAAGCCAGAGAGAAGAGCAATCAGCCAAAGGGATTAGGTGAGGAGAGGAAACTCAGGCCCGCCCAAAGCAGCAGGACCGGAGAGCAGGAGAAAGGGGATA
>NW_006921604.1:12054383-12084730 GCF_000298275.1 Orycteropus afer afer
AGAAGGGACCATTCCCTGGAGAAGGATGTCATGCTTGGTAGGGTGGAGGGTCAACAAAAGAGGGGGAGGCCTTCAACGAGATGGATTGACACGATGGCTGCGATGATGGGCTCAAGTATAGCAGGGATTGTGGGGCTGGTGTGGGATTGGGTAGTGTTTCGTTCTGCTGTGCATGGGGTTGCTATGAGTCAGAAAAGACTCGACGGCACTTAACAACAACAACAACAACAACAACAACATCCCAGAAGAAAGAGAGGAAATTGTTTTAAGAAGGAGAGACTATCCAATAATGCCAAAGGCTGTTGAAAAGTTTTCACTCGGTTGGGCCATATAGTTGTCATTGTCTAGGACCATTGTCAGAGTGGAGGCTACATTGAGAGTGGAGGCTACATTGAGAGTGGAGGCTACATTGGAGCAGTTTGAAGATATAGATGTCCCATCTAGTTTAAGCAAGGCAAGGCCTCCTGCCTGGAAGGTGAGAAGGGAGTTAGTGATGGCTGGAAATCAAGGACATCATCCTATAAGAATTGAGAAGGGGCTATTGCAACTGTAGGAGAGAAGGAGCAAGAAGAGGCTGCTGTCATTTGCATTAAAATCAACACATGTGTGTTCACTTTGGTCCCCACAGTCATCTATATAGTCATCTTTCTAGGCCTTGCTTTGATTCTGCTTCTCGGTGTCCCGGTTCTTACCGCTGCCTTTCTTGCAGCCTTTTGTTGTTGTTTGGTGCCTTCACTCATAGTGACCCCATGTGACAGAGTAGCCTAGGGTTTCCTAGGCTCTAATCTTATTGGAGCAGGTCATCAAGTCTTTCTTCCATGGAGCTGTTGGATGGGTTCAAACAACTCATGTCTCAATTAGGAGTCAAGCACTTAACTGTTGCACCACCAGGGCTCCTGCAGCCTTGATGTTCTCTGAATTTTGCCGTAAGAATAAGGAATTTGCCAATTAATCACAGATTTTCTGTGCTGTGGCTTGTCTTCTCCACTAAATGGTCAAATTTCCCAGTTCACTAATTTGTTCAAATATTTAAATACAATGCAGTAACTATTTTTTAGAAAGGAATCACCTCTAGAATGATTTCAAAGGTCACTGCTTGTTATAGATACATTTGTTGAGAAACTGAAATCATCACTTTGGTCTTTGGGCTTTCCTGAATAGTAATTTTAAGAGACGTTGGTTATCCAAACTGTCTCTCCAAAACCCAGGTAAACACTAAGAAGGAAAAACGATTATTGTTTTTACAATTTTAGTTAGTGGATTTTACAGTGAGCACACTACTTTTAGATGTCAAGCATAGGAAGAATTCTATTTTATGCAGTAGGAAGACTTTATGGCCATTGGAACAAACTTGTGCCAGTGTGTAAGTACCCATTTTTAAGGAACCCTTTGAGTTTTTTTTTTTTTTTAAGTGGTGAAATGGGGGATGCTTTAAGGCATTTGACTATTAACTAGAAGCCTGGCAGTTCAAACCCACCAGCTACTCCTCAGAAGGAAGGTTGGGCAATCTACTTCCATAGTGACACCGCCTCAGAAACCCAAGGAGGGGTCGTTATGAGTCGGATTTGACTCGATGGCAGTGCCTTGCATTTTTGTTGCGTTAGACTATTCAGGATGTAGGTTCTACTCTCACCTCAGTACCAAGAAGACAATAAAACCAAACTCACTGCTATTGAGTTAATACCAACTCACAACAACCCTTCCTTGGGTTGCTGAGGTAGTATCTCTAGGGAAGTAGATTGCCCAATCTTCTTTCTGAGGAGCGGTTGGTGGGTTTGAACTACCATCCGTCTGGTTAGCAGTCAAATGCCTTAGGCACTATGCTACCAGATTTCCCACCAAGAAGATGGGTTATCATAAATATTTTACATAATTATATGGATCATGCTCTCATTTGAAAAAGTAGATTCAATCATCCTTAAGGCACATTTTAGGTGCTCTGGTGGTATAGTTGGGTTGCTGTGAGTCGGAATCGACTCAATGGCAGTGAGTGAATGAATGAGTGACTGGCACAGTTTGCTCTCAGCTACTAACTAAAATGTTGGCAGTTCAAACCTACCCAGTGGGGTTACAGAAGAAAGGCCTGGTCTTCTGCTTCTGCAAAGATTACAGTTAAGAAAACCCTCTGGAGCAGGCTACTCTGTCAACATATGAGTTGCCATGAATTGAAATTGACTCCATGGCAAAAAGTTGATTTTTTTAAGGTACATTAACATCAATATTGTAAGACTTTTCTATTTCAATAGAAATAGAAACACTTTCCCTATTTCAAATGATTGAAAATTTGGAGGTTATCTTGGCCGTTAGCACATGCTATTTGTCTACTTCTGGAACACAGTCACAACCCACAATGGTTAGATGTTTACCATAAGAATTATGTTGTATGGAAGTTTCCAGAAAAGCAGAAATGCTGCTTTCTTAGCCAACCTGCCCAGTGATGGCCTGGGACAGTCATGTCTCCCATAGGAACACTTGGTTGTCAGCTGAAGGGTACAAGAGACATTAGACTTCAGGGAAACTTAACTCAGGTTAGGCAAGGAACAATTTGGCAGAGCTAAATCTATGCCAGCTTACACGCTCTCTCTCCCATCTCTCTTTCTTCCTCTGTGAAAGAGAGACGAGAAACTGAGTCTCAGGAGATAATGCCTGTAAACAGCAGGGTGCAGTTAAGAGAGCCCCGCCTGGCTGCCCCCTGGGAGGAAGGGCATCAGCCGCAGCAGCAGTTTGAGCAGGCAGAGTGCATCCTCAGCCAGGGCTCTCATTCACAACCAGCCACCCTGTCGGTGTGCCACACTCCTGCATCCCTCCTCTCCATTACATCCCTCTTCCCCCAGGGAGCCTTGAATTTAGCCAGGCTACCTTCTAACCTGCTGCATTGATCTTAATGAACCTTTTCTTCCCTGTTGTATATACTCATTTTGGTGTCCCTGGGTGGCATAAATTAGGAGCTCTGGTAGTTCAGTGGTTAAGTGCTCAACTGCTAACCAAAAGGTCGGTTGTTCAAACCCACCAGCAGCTCTGCAGAAGAAGGATGTAGTAGTCTGCCTTTGTAATGATTTGCAGCCTTGGGAACACTGTGGCAGTTCTACTCTGTCCTGTAGGGTTGCTATGAGTCTGAATAGAATCGAGGGCAGTGGGTTTTGTTTTGGGATAGTGTAAACAGTTAACATGCTCAGCTGCTAACTGAAAGGTTGGTGGTTAGAGTCCACTCAGAGGCACCTTGGAAGAAAGATCTGGCTATCTACTTCAGAAAAATCAGTCACTGAAAACCCTATGGTGCACAGTTCTACTCTGACACACGTGGGGTCTCTGTGAGTTGGGATCAACTCTATTGCAACTTAAAAACAGACTCATTTTAGCATTGAAACTTCCAACACAGAGCAGATGTGATCAGAGCAACATGAGTGTTGCTCTAGAATGTTCCAGAGCCTCTCAGTTTCTGAGGCTCTTCTGGACATGGTCTGCCCAGCTGCAGCACTCAAACCCTGGGAAGCATGTAGTCCACAGGGCCCACCAAGTGGTTGGCCACACATTTTTCTCTTTTCTGTTGGTTTAGAGAGTGTTCTCAGGAATTCCTTGTTCCTGTTGAGCGGAGGTTCATCAAGGTTGTCTATATTGTATAGAACCTGGATCTAGGGGCTGCTCATCCCATAGGGCAGAATTATCTTTTAAAAATGTAATTCTGAAGTCACGTGTTCAACACATTAAAGGCTTGGAGCCAAGAGTGAAAGCAATTTGGTATTGACATTCATTCTTAAGGCAGCGGTGACAGCAGCATCCTTACACAAAACATTCCCCGATAAAAATCTCATACAAGTTCAAAATAGCTTTACACAATACTTGTGCTGCTCCTGAAGGTGGGTTTTTTTTATACTTGTCCTTGACCTACTTTTTCTCTATGTACAACATACCTAATAAGTAATAATGACTTCAGAGGGCAGCACCAGAGGAAACAAGGTTGAAAGAATGTCTTAAGAGAAGGACTCTGAAACCTGCAAACTCAATGGACTTTCTTCTCAGCACAGAAATGAGGGTATCCATCTGAATGGCAGGTTTGCCTGAGATTGTTAGGGTTGTACTATGCACCTGTTAAATAGTCATGCGACTGCAGAGGTGGCTACGGTGGAGTTTGCAGAGGGAGGCAGATAGCTGAATATACACATGCATGCACACACACGTGCATGCACACAATCACACATACATTCACATACACACATGCACACACTCACACACATATTCACAAACTCACTCCACCCCCACTGGAGCTATATGGAGCTATAAGTGAGAATACTTTCGGGTATGGAACATTAACTACTGTCAAGAGCTGTTCTTCTAAAACAGATTCCGTCAATGATGTGATCTGCTCACAGAAAGAACAGAGATGCTTCCCCGCCTCTGGAGCCATAAATCTGAACACCAGAAGGTTTGTGGGAGGGGAGAAGTGGCCACAGAATTCATTTCGCTTATACACCCCTCTCCAGTCTGTATGGCGAAAACATTGCTGATTCTTCAAGCTTTGAGCAGTTCCTTTGAATGGGAAATCAAAAGAGAGACATCCTTCCAAATTGGAGATGGAGATTCTTGAAAATTATGTAAATAAGCTTCTCTTCCTTTTCATTTTCTTCAGCAAGATTTATTCTTCAGAGCAGGCTGAGGGAGGCATGTGTGTGGGAGGGTAGGTTTGACTCCTGCCTTCCAAGCTTTTCCACCAAGATGAAGGAAATTTACAGAGCTCCTTAACTGAGCACAGGAGCTCTGGTGGTGCAGTAGTTAAGGCATTTGGCTGTTAACCAAAAGTTGGCAGTTTGAACCCACCAGCCACTCTGCAGGAGAAAAGATGAGGCAATCTGCTTCTGTAAAGATTTACAGCCTTGGAAACCTGATGGAGCAGTTCTATTCTGTTATATAAGGTCACTATGAGTCGGGATCAATTTGATAGTAGTGGGGTTTTACTGAGTCAGGAACAGGTACTGGGCTGGGTGCCAAGAGGAGCAACTTTGGAGCCACTTAGATCTTGTTATGAACCCCACTTCTGACTGCTATCTGTTGTTAGGACTTGGGCAAGTCACCTTCCTGTGACTTAATTTCCTCATCTGTTAAATTATGATAGTAACACCTACCTTCAATATTGTGAGGGTTAGAGATGATTGGTGTAAAACCACTTAACACTTGGTACACTCTCATTAAATGATAAAAAGAAAACCAGTTGTCAAGAACAGATATATGCACACCCATGTTCATTGCAGCACTATTTACAATAGCAAAAAAATGGAAACAACCTACATGCCCATCAATAGAAGAATGGATAACCAAACTATGGTACACACACATGATGGAAAAGCGGCTAAGTGTGTTAACCATTTGCACCATCCAGGGACTTCCAATAAATGGTAGCTATGACTATCAGCAAGAGGTGGCTTCTGCATTCAAGGACTACAAGTCAATGATGTTGAGTGCAGCTACAGAGCATGACAGAGTGCTGGGCCTGAATTGGACTGTGAGGTTTTCTTGGGCACCAGGGCCAGGAGGTAATGCTGTGTGTATGGGAGGATGATTATTAAGATACACTTTGCATTTTGCCTTTTGCCCTTGTGGTAGTTAAAAGTTTTGTGTCAACTTGGCTGGGTTGTAGTTTTGAGTGGCTGGGCAGCTGGATGTGGATATGATCTTATCATTCCCCATGATAAGATTATAATCACTTCCATGGTGGAGTCTGCTGTGAGCAGCTAATAGTTGCTTTCAGGGTGTGTCCTGCTTCTAGTATAAAGGAGAAGCCTTGGGAAAGGTCTCTAACTTTTTGGCACATTTGTTCCAAATGGCCTACCACATTGCCTGCTGATCTTGGGACTGTTCCTGGATTTGGACCAGTGACCTGTCGTGTTGCTTGTTGATCTTGGCATTGTGCCATTTTACCTGTTGACCTTGGGTTTGTCAGCCTCAGCAGTCAGCAGCTACATGAGTTACAAGACTTCTTCAACTCCAGTGGGACTGAAATAAGAGGCAGAGTTGTAGCCCTAGGGTGAGGGGCCTTTACCTGACTCCTAGAGCTGGCACTCTGAATTTGGACTTAGCCTCCAAAACTGTAAGAGAATAAATTCCTTTTTATTAAAGCCATCTTCCTGTGGTATTTCTGTTATAGCAGCACTAGAGAACCAAGGCAGACCTACCCACCACTCCCTCACCACACCTCATCTTCCAGCAGGCAGCTGACTTGACTTCCTGGCTTTTCTTTTTCTGGAAATCTGAGCTTCTCAAAGAGAGGAGGAGGGTAGCAGGAAATAGCAAGAAAGAGTTAATTCCCAAGTCTGGAAAAAAATGGAGGTCAGATCTCTCATGAGTGGTAATCAGGCTCAGTCCCAGGAAATGTTTTGGCAAAATAGCAGCCTCAATGGAGAATAATTGTGTGTCCTTTAGAAGCTCGACCATAGAACCCACAGCTCCCGGCATCAACTTCAAGGGATGACATGCATGTGGATCCTGAACTTGCCAGGAGCAGTCTCAAAGACCTGAAGGGAGGTGCCCTCACTCTTATTTCCTGGCATAATGTAAGCTCCCTGGTTCTTGTGCCATCTTTGGAGGTGGGTGGGAGCTTGAGTAATGACAAAAAGTAAATTTTAAGGCTTGCTCAGCAGGTTGGTACCTTTTAGTCAGATTTAACTCGCCTTACAAGAAATGAAATAGAAAATGTGGAACAAAATTCAAAATCACAAAAATGACCAGACTTACTGGTCTGATAGAGACTGGTGGATTCACTGAGGCAATGGTCCTTAGACACTCTTCAAGCCTTGAACTGAACTCAACCCCATAGCTCAACTTTCAGCCAAACAAAAATAGGCCTATAAGGTGAACAATAACACCAGGAAGGGATGCATTCTTGGAATAATCAACCACAGGAGATCAAAAGGGCAGGATTTCCCCAGGGATAAATCTCAGAGGTCAGAAGGGGTAGGAAAGAAGGACAAATGGAAACAGTAAACACAGGGAGGAAGTGGGAAGAGTGTTGAATATTGTGGGGATTACAGTCAATATCATGAATCAAAATATGTATGAAGTTTTGAATGGAAAACTAATTTGCTCTATGAAATTTCACCCAAATTACAATAAAAAGATTTTTTTCTTTTTTTAATGAAATGAAAGAGTATCTTGTATCTCCAAGCAGGTGGGGTAAGAACCACACCTGCCATACAGGCCATCACTGGCAAGCTTTGACTCTGGGCAGGTCTTCCTGATTGAGGGAGCTGACTTCTCTGAGGGATCCTGCCTCTCCCTTCCTCCTCCACAGGGTTGAGGGTTATGAGGACTTCGGTGACTTGCAACACCCCTGCCATAACTGATTCAAGGGAAATGACTCCTTTCTAGGCTTTCACTGTCTAAAAACTCTTGACTTCTGTCTTCACCAAGCACAGTTGGTCTTGTCTAAACAAAGCACGTATCACCTCCCATGTTCCCGCATGTACTTTGTGTGATAAGTATAGTGTGGTTCAGAATATAGTTGTGCCCCTTCCCACCAAAGCTGTACACATCTCTGACTTTACTGGGCTGGAAGAAGATCCCAATTAGGGGACCCCAGAGCATACCCTTGCTAGAACCTTGTTCTTAGTGTTGTTGTTAGGTGCTATTGACTTGGTTCCAACTTATCACTCATTGCCATTGAGTCGATTCTGACTCATAGCGACCCCTCCTTGGGTTTCTGAGGCTGTATCTCTATGAAAGTAGATTGCCCAGTCTTTCTTCCAAGGAGTGGCTGGTGGGTTTGAACCACCAACCTTCTGATTAGCCATCAAATGCCTTAGGCACAATGCCACCAGGGCTCTCCCCAACTCATAGTGACTCTATATACAACAGAATGAAACACTACCTCGTCCAGTGCCATCTTCACAATAGTTGCTAGGTTTGACTCTATTTCAGCCATTGTGACAATCTATCTTGTTGAGGGTCTTCCTCTTTTTCACTGAGCCTCCACTTTACCAACCACGACATCCTTCTCCAGGGGCTGGTGACTCCTGATAACATGTCCAAAGTATGTGAAACAAAATCTCACCATCCTTGCTTCTAAGGGACATTCTGGCTATACTTCTTTCAAGATAGAGTGTTCATTTTTCTGGCAGTCCACTGTGTACTTAATATTCTTCATCAAAACCATCATTCAAAGGCATCAATTCTTCTTCAGTCTTCCTTATTCATTTAGTGTCACCATAAAACCAATATTCAGGAGCAATTGACTGGCAAGGAAACAAGAAAACACAAGTTGAAAGAGGAACAAGGGGCATTTGCACTGCAGCCAGTGATCTCCATGCCAAGAAACATGAACTTAGATCCTGAGGCACTGCATGCTTTCATTTTCTTTGTGGAAAAAGCACTAAGGCCTTCTAGAAGCTCTGCTTTTTTATTGTGTCATTAGGGCAAACACTAGAAAAGGAAGGAGTCAATGGATCGATCATCTATATATGTGTATTTTCAGCAGACTTGTTAGCTGCTATTGAGTCTACTCCAACTTATGGCAACTACATGTAAAACAGAATGAAATGTTGCACAATCCTGCACCATCCTCACAATTGTCAGCATGTTCAAGTCTGTTATTGTGGCTATTGTGCCAATCCATCTCACCGAAGATCTCCCTTGCTCTTGTAAGACCTCTACGTTATCAAACATGCTGTTCTCCTGTAGTGATGGATCCTTCCTGATGTGTCTAAAGCCGGTGGGTAGGACAATGTTCTGTTGTGATCCACAAGATTTTCACTGGCCAATTTACTGAAGTAGATTGCCAGGCCTTTTTTCCTAGTCTGTCTTAGTCAGAAAGTGAAAAGTTTTCCATCATGGGTGACCCTCTTGGTATTTGAAATACTGGTGATATATTCAGCATCACAGGAATATGCAAGTCACCACAATATGACAAACTGACATGGTAACTTGTTGTTGTTGTTATGTGCCGTCGAGTCGAACCCAACTCATAGCAACTCCTCCTTGGGTTTCCGAGACAGTATCACTACGGAAGTAGATTGCCCCATCTTCCTTCCGAGGAGTGGCTGGTGGGTTTGAACCACCAGCCTTTGGTTAGCAGTCAAGTGCCTTAGGCACTACGCTACCAGAGCTCCCAATGGTAATTTAGAGGAGGACAATTAGCCCCAACTAGGCTCTTTTCCAGCCACGAATGAGAATGGTTTCCTACTGAATCTTCTAGTGTGATTTCTTTGATCCACAGATGAGTGTCTCATTCCCCTGTCTCTGAGACCACCATTCCTATTTTTCACCCTTTCAGTCTTGGATTATCCTTGCACCCCTCACCATAACCACCCCTTTGGAATATCCCCTTCTAGAAGGTAGGTTTGTCCTACCCTGGGAGTTGGCCCATATAAGTACAACTGACTTCCATACTCACCCAGGTTAGACCATTTCTTTGCTCCTTTGATCTCAGTATCAGCATAGCATTTTCATCAGAATATGTTTCTAGTGTGTCAGGCTATACTTTGTGAGTTCTTTCAGAGACACATTTGATCTTTGCATCTGGGGAGCGGGGGAGGAACTAACATTTAGTGGGTTTGCTCCATGTTTTAGGCCTATTGTTAGTGGTTGTACACAAGTGATCTCTTTAATCATCGCATCAATCTATTATATGGTTATAAATCAGGAAAAAAAGTATACTATCACATGTATCCCACTAATGCCTGGTGTGCTCCACAGAGAGAGGGTGGAAATGGGTGAAGACCAAAGAAGCCTGATCTACAGAAGAAAGGGCACCAAGATTTCAGAAAGAATATGCTCCTTTTATTAGTTTCCTAGAACTGCTGTAACCAATTACCAAAACTGGAGGCTTAAAATAGGGACTTGGCTGCTAACCAGAAGTTCAGTGGCTCAAATCCACCAGTTGCTTCATGGATAGAAGATGGGCAATCTACTTCTGTAAAGATTTACAGCCTCAGAAACCCAATGGGGGTCACTATGAGTAGGAATCGACTTGATGGCAGTGAGTTTGGTCTTTTTTTTTTTTTTGTTAACACAGCATAAATTTATTCTCTTACAGTTAGAAGTCTGAAATCAAGGAGTTGGCAGGGTCATGTTTGCACTGAAGGCTCTAGGGAAGAACAAAGTTTCTAACTTCCTTGTCTCTTCGCAGCTTCTGTTGGCTCCTGGCAATCCTTGGTGTTCCTTGGCTGATAGCTGCATCACTCCAGTATCTGCCTCTGTCTTCACATGGCCGTCTTCCCTCTGTATCTTCACATCATTTTCTCTTCTCTGTATCTTCATATGGCCTTCCTCTAAGGACACCAACCCCTGGATTTAATTCACATCCCAATCCAGAATGACTTCATCTTAACTAATTATATCTGCAGTGGGCCCTAGGTCACATTCTGAGGTTCCAGGGGGACATGCATTTTGGGGTGACACTATTCAACCCAGTACATTCATAAAGGTGGGGAGGAAGGCTAGAGTGGAGGAAGTAAGGAGTAGGAAGAGAGATAGATGACTTGAGGGATGTAAATATGTGGGGAGTTTTAGAAAGTCTTACTGGATAATGCTGGTGTCGTTCCTTCCTGCTACTTCATTAAAAGACCCTTAGTAATGTCTCTTGGGAGTCAGATTTGTGTTTTCTTTGGAAGTATCAGGGTCCAGGCATGGATTTAAGGTCACCTATTACATCCAGGTACAGTTGCTATGAGCATCATTTCATAAACGAGCAAACCAAGGCTCAGAGTGATTAAGTCATAGCTCCTTGATGGCCAAAAGAACCAGTTTTCATCAAGTCAGTCCCAACTCATGGGGATCTCAAGCACATCAGAGTAGAGCAGAGCTACCTAGGGTTTTCCATAGTTGGTTTTTCAGACGTAGATCACCGGGGCTTTCTTCTGAGGTGCTGCTGGTTGGACTTGAACCTGAAACCGTTTGGCTGGCAGCCAAGCACTTAACCGTTTGCACCACCAAAGGATTCCATCTACGACAGACCCACAAATTAAATTTGGATTTGTCTGACTTCAAAGAGCACTTTGTGATCTTGTACATACCTGATTCTCAGTTACTGCTTGTTTGAATCTGTTTCCTTTTTTACCATTTGACCAATTAGGAATCAGAGACACTGCTGATTACTGTATTTTTATGCAATCAACGCACATTTTTTTTTTTTTCAAACTAAGCAACCCCCTCCTGTGTTAGTTTCTAATGTGTGCTATATGTAAAACTGCATTATTTCTGTGGGCATATTATATGTGAAAATACACTATTTGACTTTCCCAGGGTAAACTAGCTTTCTAATGTTGTCAGAAGCCACTCAGAGTCATACTTGCCTCTCCATGCACCCATAGGTCTTTTCTACTTGCTACAATATGCTTTGCACTGAGAATTTCATTAATTCCTTGTATTTCCTTCCCACCCTCTTTTCTCACTTCCATCAACAAAGTGGACTTTCTATACTTTAACACATTGGCTTTATGTGGTAGAATTCTAAATCTATTACTTTACGTTAGTTCATATTTTCCACATATTTTTCAGCTTGCTTTTTTATCACCAACAATTTAAGAAGACTCCCTTCACTGGGCCCTGTTTCTAAGACGAATGGAAGCTTTGATTTCCTCTGGCAAGGCATTCTTTAACTTTAATACTTCAACGGTAATGATTCTCACTCCTTATTGAGTTTGCAAAGCAAAAAACAAAAATAAAACACAAGCAAAATTGCCCCTAAACCCAAAGAAGGTGCATTTCATATTCAGAGGCCTGTGGGAACTAACCCTCCTGGAAATGGATGATCAAGCCTCCTACACTAATGGATGTTAAGCTGGAGTCAGTGCTGCTAAGTGCTGTACTCACCTCCAAGAGAATGTGGACTCTGAACTCTGAGCCCCTCCTTCCTCTCTCAGGGGAGGGAACAGGAGGAGAAAGAGAACAGCCAGCAGGGAGCAAGTTCTGAATGCCTTCCAAGCAGCACCAGACTTATGTTTGTTTCAAAGGACCTGGTCAAAAGACCTAGCTTAGTCCGGGTTCTCTGTTGTTATGTGCCATCTAGTTGGACAGACTCATAGCAACGCCCTCCTTAGGTTACCGAGGCAGTATCACTACGGAAGTAGATTGCCCAACCTTCCTTCCGAGGAGTGGCTGGTGGGTTAGCAGTCAAGTGCCTTAGGCACTATGCTACCAGAGCTCCCCTGGATTCTCTATAGAAGCAAAACCAGTGAAGTTTTTATATAAATATATACATATATGCCTATATATACATATACATACACACACACACACACATATATAAAATAGCTCATGCAGTGTAGGGGCTGGCAAGTCCCAAGCCCAGAGGTGAAAAGTCAACCTGGAAGCTTCCCCTGACTCACGCAGCTACAGGGGCTGACAAACCCAAGATCGGCAGGCAATACAGCAGGCTGCTGACTTTGGAGGCTGATGAATCCAAGACTGGTAGGTAAAATGGCAGATTGTTGGCTCACAGGCTGCAAAAGCAACAATCCCAAGATTGGCAGGCAACATGGTAGGCCACTGGTTCAAGTCCAGGAACCGGAGATGAGGATGAACTAGATGCAGGATCCAGATCCAGCAGAAAGCCAAAGACCTTTCCCAAAGCTTTTCCATATATATGGGAAACAGACCACACTGTGAAGGAAAGTCCCTTTCAACTAATTGATTGCTCATAGCAGATCTCATCATGGAGATGAATACATTATATCAGATCTCATCATGAGGGATAACTGTATTGTAACTGCTAAACCACTTAGAATCATGGCCCAGTCAAGTTGACATACAACCCATAACTATCACAGTTCTTGACTCATGGTGACCCCATACACAATAGAACAAATTGCTGCTCAGTCCTAGGCCATCCCCATGACAGTTTGCAATTTAGACAGTTGTGATCCATACGGTTTCATTGGTGAATTTTCCAAAGTAGATCACCAGGAAGCTCTGCTGAAACCTGTTCAGCATCATAGCAGTACATAAGCCTCCACTGACAGATGGGTGATGGCTGCACATGAAGTGTATTGGTTGGGAATTGAACTCAGGTCTCCAGGTCTCCCACATGGAAGGTGAAAATTCTACCAATGAAACTCTACCTTCCCTGATAGCACCAGATTTAGGAAACTGCAAATGAATTATAATTTCAAGGAGGCTTGGAAGAAGCCCTACCCAACCTAACATACTTCCAGAATTTCCATCATTTAAAATTTACGTCTTGGGTTGATAGATTATCTCCCATCACAATCCAGGTGTACCTTGGGAGGGGGTGTTGCTTCTGCAAAGGGAAAATTAGTGGTTATGCTGACAGGCTTTGGAATTAGATCTGTGTTCTGGCCCTGGCTCTTCATGTCCTGGCTCTGTGATTATAGATGACCTCATCTGCACACTGGGGAGAAGTAGAACTTATCTCATAGAGATAATGCACTTAAAGCCCTTAGGACAGAATAAGTGCTAGCTAGATATATACTGTATTGGACAATTTTTCAGGGCTATTCATAAAGTTAGGAGCTCTGGTAGCCTAAGGCACTTGACTGCTAATCAGAAGGCTGGTGGTTCAAACCCACCAGCTGCTCCTCAGAAGGAAGGTCGGGCAATCTACATCTGTAGTGATCTTGCCTCTGTAACCCAAGGAGGGGTCACTATTAGTCGGGTTCGACTCGATTGCACACAACAACAAGAACATTCATAAAGTTGTTCAGTAATGTTTCAGACAGTGTTTCTCTGCTATTCATAAGGTATTCATAAGCTGCCTCATCAGAGTCAAACTGACCTTAATGATATGGATAAAATAAAGCTTTTGGGACCTCCACTGGCTGATGTGGCATGACTCAAACTGAGAAGAAACAGCTGCAAACATCCATTGATAACTGGAACATGGAATGTAAGAAGTATGAATCTAGGAAAATTGGAACTTATCAAAAATGAAATGGAACATATAAAGATTGATATCCTAGGCATTAGTGAGCTGAAATGGGGCATTGTGAATCAGATAACCATATGATCTGATTCATATGGAATGACAAATTGAAGAGGAATGGGGTGGCATTCATCACACAGAGAATGTTTCAAGATCTATCCTGAAGTATAATGCTGTCAGTAATAGGATAATATACAAATGCCTACAAGGAAGGCCAGTTAAAACTATTATTCAAATTTAGGCACCAACCACCAAAACCAAAGATGAGGAAATTGAAGATTTTTACCGACTTCTGCAGTCCGAAATTGACCAAACATGCAATCAAGATGTGCTGATTATCACTGGTGATTGGAATGCAAAAGTTGGAAACAAAAGAATCACCAGTAGTTGGAAAATTAGGCCTCAGTGATAGAAATGCTGCTGGAGATCACATGACAGAATTTTGCAAGACCAACAACTTATTCATTGGAAATACCTTTTTTCAACAACACAAATGGTGGCTATACATGTGGACATCACCAAATGGAGTAAACAGAAATCAGACTGACTACAGCTGTGGCAGGAGGTGATGGAAAAGCTCATTATCTTCAGCTGAAACAAGACCAGGAGCTGATTGTGGAACAGACCATCAACTGGTCATGTGCAAATTCAAGATGAAGCTGAAGACACTTAAAACAAATCCATGAGAGTCAAAATATGGCCTAGAATATATCTGTCCTGAATTTAGACACCATCTAAAAAATAGATTTGATACATTGAACACCAATGACCAAAACCCAGAGGAATTGTGGGATGACATCAAGAGCATCATCCATGAAGAAAGCAAAAGGTTATTAAGAAGACAGGAAAGGAAGAGAAGACCAAAATGGATGTCAGAAGTGACTCTGAATGTTGCCCTTGAACAGAGAATAGCTAAAGCAAATGGAAGAAATGACAAGATAAAAGTGCTGAACAGAAAATTTCAAAGAGCAGCTTGAGAAGACAAAGCCAATTCTTATAATGAAATGTGCAAAGATTTGGAGTTAGAAAACCAAAAGAGAAGAACACACTCAGCATTTCTCAAGGTGAAAGAACTGAAGAAAAAAATTAACACTTGAGTTGCAATATTGAAAGATTCTATGGGCAAAATATTGACTGTAAAGGAAATATCAAAAGAAGATGGAAGGAATACACAGAGTCACTGTACCAAGAAGAATGGTCAATGTTCATGCATTTCAGGAGGTGACATATGATCAAGAACCAATGGTATTGAAGGAAGAAATCGAAGCTGCACTGAAGGAATTGGTGAAAAACAAGGATCCAGGAAAGACGGGATACTCATTAAGATGTCTCAACAAATAGATGCCACGTTGCAGGCACTCACTCGGTTATGCCAAGAGATTTGGAAGACAGCTTCCAGGCCAGCTGACTGGAAGAGATCCATATATGTACCCATTCCAAAGAAAGGAGATCCCACAGAATGTGGAAATTACCGAACAATATCATTAATATTGTACACAAGTAAAATTTTACTGAACATAATTCAAAAACAGTTGCAGCAGTATATTGACAGAGAACTTCCAGAAATGTAAGCTGGATTCAGAAGGGGACATGGAATGAGGGATATCATTGCTGATATCAGATTGATCTTGACTCAAAGCAAAGAATACCAGAAAGATGTTTATTTGTGTTTTATTGACTATGCAAAAGCATTCGATTGTACGGATCTTAACAAATTATGGATAACATTGAGAAGAATGGAAATTCCAGAACACTTAATTGTACTCAAGAGGAACCTATACATAGACCAGAAGGCTGTTGTTTGAACAGTATAGGAGGATACTATATGGTTTAAAATCAGGAAGGGAGTGCATCAGGGTTGTATCCTTTCACCATACTTGTTTAATCTGTATGCTGAGCAAATAATGTGAGAAGTTGGAGTATATGAAGAAAAATTGGAGACTTGGAGGAAGAATCATTGACAACCTGTGATATGCTGATGGCACAACTTTGCTTGCTGAAAGTGAGGATGACTTGAACACTGATGAAGATTGAAGATTAAAGAATACAGTCTGCAGTATGGATTACACCTCAATATAAAGAAAACAAAAATCCTTACAACTGGACCTATAAACAGCATCATGATAAATGGAGAAAAAATTGAAGTTGTCAGACTTCATATTACCTGGTTCTACAATCATCACCAATGGAAGCAGCAGTCAAATTATCAGATGATACATAGCACTGGGCAAATAGGCTGCAAAAGACCTCTCTCAAGTGCTGAAGGGCAAAGCTATCTCCTTGAGGACTAAGGTGCACCTGACACAAGCCAAGTTGCATCTTATACATGTAAGAGCTGGAAAATGAATAAGGAAGAGCAAAGAAGAGTTGATGCTTTTGAGTTGTGGTGCTGGCGAAGAATGCTGAAAGTACCGTGGACTGCTAAAAGAACTAACAAATCTGTCCTGGAAGAAGTACAGCCAGAATGCTCCTTGGAAGCAAGAATGGCCAGACTTCGTGTCACCTACTTCGGTAATGTTGTAAGAAGAGACCATTTCCTGGAGAAGGATATCATGCTTGGTAAAGTGGAGGGTCAACAAAAGAGGGCAAGGCCCTCAACAAGATGGATTGACACAGTGGCTGCAACAATGGGCTCAGGTATAGCAGGAATTGTGGAGTGGCATGGGACCAGGCAGTGTTTTGTTCTGCTGTACATAGGGTTGCTATGAGTTGGAGGTGACTTGATGACACCTAACAACAACAGATAAATACTAGTGAGTATTATTGTTATCCCACAAATTTTGATACTTTGTGTTTTTGTTTTCACTAGTTCTATATATTTCTTCTAAAAAAAATAAATTTTCCTTTGAGATCATATAGTAATTCAATTCAGCAAGTTCAGAGTCTAAACTCTAGAGCAAGTCTATTAGGATTTGAATTCCCACCTTTGTCACTTGCTTGCTGTGTGACCTTGGGCAAATGAATTAACTATCCTGTGCCTTAATGTCTTCATCTGTAAAGTGGGATAAAAATTGCACCTCTCTTAGAAGGCTGTTGTGGGGATTGGTAAAGCACTTGGAACAGCACAGAGAAAGTACTACCCATGTATTTATTACTTTTTAACCCATACGTCATTGACTCCTTAATACGAATTACCTCATGAGGATTTTTCCCCTGTGATAAGTGTTTTTAAGAAAACAACATTTCTTTTGTGTAAATATAAATTTGTTCATTTTTCGATTCTCCCTCCTTAGGTGTCATTGCTGTATATTCTCCCAGAAAAAAAGAAAAAAAAAAAAAAAAACAAAACAGCGTTGTTTAGCTGTTAAAATGATTCAGCCTATTAAGTCATGGAACACAGCAGAATTACCCAAGGCAAGCAAGCATCACTGGGATTTGACAATCTTTCAGCCTGCACATTGAAACTACAAGGCACATTCTGCAAATTGTAATTTAACATTGCCTTGAGGGACAGAACAGTAAATATTGCTTTGACCCACCAGACCATGTAACAAAGTCTGGGTGACACCCAGGATCATTTCCATGTGCTCTTATCCACTGGCCGCCTGTCCACAAAGACATTCATCAGACTTTTAAAAAAGAACACAAAAGCTTCCTGGCTGAGGGAGTGGCAGGGAGCAGATTTGACCTAGTGTTAGAGTTAGTGCCTCTTGGAGCTCTGTAGTTCATGGGATAAACTCAAGGGGTTCTTGGAAATAAAGCCTGATTGTAACAGATATAACTTAGGTGTCCCATTTTACCACCACCAGACATTGTCCCTGAGATTAATCTATAAAGATGGGAAAGCTTGTTTTGACACACTTATATTCCTGTTTTTTTCTCCTTATCTAGGCGAAACAAGCCTCAGAATGCCTGTCCCTTTCACAGTTCTCTTTCTATGAGCTCTTTCCAACATGTCTGCTATGCTAGAACTGTAATCACATGACCACATGAACATAACTGATTGAACAAAGGCCTAGGGGGAGGGGTATACAGCCAGACAAGTGCCTGTTGTGCAGATTCACATCTTGGAGAGTGTGACTGTAAAACAGAGGGAGGGAATTTAGTGATTAGTGCTGGCAAGAAAAGTTCAACTTCCATCAGAGAGAAGTCAGTTCTCAGAAGCCAAGAGCAGCTGTGAGGAAGCAGAGGCTGTAAGGAGCCTGGGAGTGCCTGAGTGGTCCAAACAGTTAAGCACTGGGCTACTAACCAAAAGGTTGCTGCTTCAAACCCAGTCAGAGACACCTCAGAAGAAAGTCCTGCTGATCTACTTCTGAAAGAATAGGCACTGAAAATCTTATGGAGCACAGTTCTACTCTGACCACATGGGATCACCATGAATTAGAAGTGACTTGATGGCAACTGGTTTATAAGGAGCAGAGGCCAGGAGTTGCAGGAAAGAGAGAAAGTAGACGGTTTGCAGTGATAGGGGCAATAGAAGAGCGACCCATAGGAGATTTAGAGGACTTTTTCTGCTAAGGGAGTGACTACCCTAAGAATCCCTCCAGTTTTTGAACCACTTTTCTCTCTCCATGAGACCTGGCTCTAACAATATTTTTGGGTCCCACTGAAGCATGCTTACACAACCTGTATTTTGGACTCCTTCTATTCCAGAGCTATCTTTATCATGAACACAGGTTACTTGAAAAGCCTGAGTACAGGTCAGTTTCTTGAAATCTAAAGACTGAAATATCTATTATATAACCCTCTGGGTGCATCTGCTCTTCCTTGATTCTTAGCCTACGGCATATCTCTAAGTGCCACACACAATCAAGTTGTCAACTAATCTCAATTGGCGGCCATTTGAGGAACTCTTCTCCCACTCACAATTCAACAGGTGTTCCAATTTTTCAAGACCCTATAGTAGTAACATTTTGGAAGTCCTAAAACCAAACCAAACTCACTGCCTTAGAGTCGAATCCAACTCATAGCAACCCTTCCTTGGGTGTCTCTATAGAAGTAGATCGCCCAATCTTCCTTCCGAGGAGTGGCTGGTGGGTTTGAACCACCAGCCTTCTGGTTAGCAGTCAAATGTCTTAAGCACTATGCCATCAGAGCTCCTTTTGGAAGTCCCAGGTGGTATAATGGTTGATGTACTTGTCTGCTAATCAAAGGTTGGAGGTTCAATTCCAAGAGGCACCTTGTAAGAAAGGCCTGGAAATCAACTTCCAGAAAATCAGCCATTGAAAACCCTCCACAGCGCAGTTTTACTCTGACACACATGGAGTCTCCATGAGTCAGAGCTGACTCAATGGCAACTGTTCTTTTTTTTTTTTTTTTTTTTTTGTTAATGTTCAGGTGGTCCAAGATGGTGGCAGAGTTAGACACCTCATAGCATCCCTCTTACTTGAGAAAGCAAGTGAATTGGATATAGATGACAACTTTGGAGCTTCTCAGATTATTTTTTTCAGCATACAGATTGAATAAGTATGGTGAAAGGATACAACCCTGACACCCACCTTTCCTGATTTTAAACCATGCAGTATCCCCTTGTTCTGTTTGAATGACTGACTCCTGGTCTACGTACAGGTTCCTCATGAGCACAATTAAGTGTTCTGGAATTCCCATTCTTCTCAATGTTATCTAAAATTTGTTATAATCTACACAGTTGAATGCCTTTGCATAGTCAATAAAATGCAGGTAAACATTTTCTGGTATTCTTTGCTTTCAGCCAAGATCCGTCTGACATCAGCAATGATATCCCCTGTTCCATATCTTCTGAATTTCTGGCAGTTACCTGTTGATGTATTGCTACAACTGTTTTAAAATTATCTTTGCAAGATATGACCTTGTGTTTATCCCACCTGAATTTAGAGACCATGTGAGGAATAGATTTGAAGTATTGAACACCAGTGACCGAAGACCAGATGAGTTGTGAAGGACATCATACGTGAAGAAAGTAAAAGGTCCAGGAATTGGCAGAATACCAATTGAGATGTTTCAACAAAAGGATGAACACTGGAGGTGTTCACTCATTTAAATTCAAAACCAAACTCATTTAGTTAATTCTGACTCATAGCAACCCCATTGGGTTTCCAAGGCTGTAGATCTTTATGGAAGTAGACTGCCCAATCTTAAAAAAGACAGGAAACAAAGAGAAGACCAAAACGGATGTCCGAAGAGACTTGAAACTTCCTTTTGAAAGGAAAGTAGCTAAAGTGAATGGAAGAAAGACAAGATAAAAGAGCCGAACAGAAGATTTTAAACAACAGCTTGAGGACAAAGTAAAAGATTATAAGGAAATGTGCAAAGACCTGCATTTGTAAAATCAAAGAAGAACATGCTCAGCATTTCTCAAACAGAAAGAATTGAAGAAGAAAACCAAGGCCTGAGCTGCGATACTGAAGGATTCTAGGGACAGAATATCGAATGATACAGGAAGCATCAAAAGAAGATGGAAGGAATACACAGAGTCGTGTCCAAGCTGCGCTGAAGGAACTAGCAAAAAACAAGTTTCCAGGAATTGACAGAATACCAATTGATGTTTCAACAAAACACTCAAAACCACACACACTGCCATGGAGTCATTCCTGACTCATAGTGACCCAAATTGAGTTTTCCAGGCTGTAAATCTTGATAGAAGCAGACTGCCCAATCTTTCTTCCACAAAGTGGGTGGATTTGACCTGCCAACCATTTGGTTAGCAGCCATGCCTTAACCACTACACCATCAGAGCTCCTTGTTCACTCATTTATAGCAAGGAATTTGGAAGTCATCTACCTGGCCAACTGACTGGAAGAGATCCATATTTTTACCCATTCCTAAGAAAAGTGATCCAGTAGAATGTGGAAAGTATCAAACAATATCATTAATGTCACATGCAAGTAAAATTTTGCCAAAGATAACTCCAGCATTAATAAGATATTAAAAAAGACAGAAAACAACACATGCTGGCAAGGGTGTGAAGAGACTGCATCCCTCATACACTGCTAGCTGGACTGTAAAATGGTCCAACCACTGTGCTAACCAGTATAGCACTTCCTTAAAAAGTTGAAAATAGATATAACACATGATCTAGCAATCTCACTACTAGGTAAATATCCCAGATAAATAAGAGCCAGGAGGATGCAAACATATATGCACATTCATGTTAATCATAGCACTATTCACAACAGCAAAAAGATGGAATCAACTTAAGTGCCCATCAATGGATGAATGGACAATCAAATGATGGTAAATATATACAATGGAATAGTGCACAATGTTAAAGAATAACGATGAATCTGTGAAATATCTCACAACATAGATGAACCTAAAGGACATTAGGCTGAGTGAAATTAGTATGGTGGTTACGTTTGTGTGTCAACTTGGCTGGGCCTGGTTGCGTGGCTAGGCAGCTGAATGTAGTCATTCCCCATAGTGAGATTGGTAATTAACTCCAGGTGGAATCTATCGGAGCAGCTGAGTAGCTGCTTTGGTTATGTGGTCTGCTTCCTGTATATGAGAAACAGCATTGGGAATGGTCTCTAGCTTATGGCACACTTGGACCCTGCATGTAGCTGAGTCATGGTTCAGCAGCCTGCCATGCTCTGCCGACCTTGGGACTTACAATGAACTTCAATTAATAGTCTGCCTGGTGGTTTGGTAACATTGGGACTGTGCCATTTTATTTGCTGACCTTGGGCTTGTTAGCCTCAGCAGCCAGTAGCTGCCTGAGTGAAGAAAAGCCTCTAGCTTCAGTGGGCCAGGAGTAAGAGGCAGAGCTGAAGCCCAAGGCTGAGGGGCTTTCAGCTCTTAGAGTCTGGCACTTTGAACTTGTACTTCTAGCCTCCCAAACTGTAAGAGAATAAAGTCCTCCTTGTTCAAGCCATCTCATTTGTGGTATATTCTTGTCAGAGCAGCACTAGGTAACCAGAACAAATTAGTCAATCACAAAAGGATAAATATTGTATGAGACCACGACTGTAATAAGTCAAGAAAAAGTTTACACATAGAAAGAATCATTCTTTGAATGTTACCAGGGGTGGGAGGGGAAAAGAGGGTAAATCACTAGCTACAGGACAGAAGGACAGATGCATATTAACTTGGGTAAAGGGAAATGCAATATTCAGTAAGAGGGAGGGCAGCACAGAATGATTAAGGCAGAGGAAGACACTGGGAGCAACAAAGGTAAATTACTACTACATACACAATCCTACAGTGACAGTCAAAATCTATGAGTGGATACGTAGATAGACACTGAAGCAGAACAAATGGGAAGGCGAGTAGGACTACTTACAAGAATATATATAGATTTGATATTTGTACATATGTATTTATAAGTCCTGCAAATATACCGTGAATACAGTAGAGCACACAGGTGCAAAGTAATGAAAACCTCTTAATCATAACCAAACCCTTTGAGGGAATGAGTTACTGGGCCTGAGGGTCAGGACCATAGTTTGGGATGACAATAAAGTCAACTGGCATAACACAGTGTGCAAAGACAATGTTCTAGATTCTAATGTGGTGAGTAGCAACTGGGGATTTTAAAAGCTTGGGAGTGGCCATCTAAGGTTGCTATTTTGATCTCTCCCTGTCCAGAACAAAGAACAATGATGAAAAGTCTAGGCTTACTAATGTAATAGAGACTGGTGGAACCCTTTAGACTACGTCCTTTAGAGACCCTTTAAGCCTGGAACTGAACTCACTCCCTGTGGCTCAACTTTCAGCCACACAATAGACAAGTTTATATTGTGAAAAATATGCCAGGAAGGTACCCACTTATTAGAACATCAATCATATGAGATCAAAAGGGTAGCATTTGCCCAGGGGTAAAACTCAGAAGACAGAAAAGGATAGGGAAGCAGGAGGAAGGGAAATTGTAAACACAGGGAGGAAGTGGGAACAGTGCTGTTACATTGTGGGGATTGCAATGAATGTCACAAAACAAAATGTGTATTGATTTTTGAATGGAAAACCAATTTGCCCTGTAAACTTTCAGTCAAATCACAATTGGAAAAATAAGAACTATTTCCCTAATGTGAAATGCTTAACACTGTTTCCAAGTTTTCTATATTGCTAACCAGAATACCTCTGTGCTCTTATCAAGGTCCACTAATCTTTCTCATTCTTCATGGTGGGTGACTTCCCTGATTGATCCCATGACTGAGGTGGCCTTCCCCTCCTGATTCTCTCTGCAGACTCTTGGTCACTCCATTGGCAATCTACCATCTCTCCATCCTCCTTGGCATGGATGCCACCTCTGGACAGAGCACCTGGTGGCATTTCAGAATCAGTCTTTCCTCCCAGAGTAAAGTTGCCAAACAAAGCACAGGATGCCCAGTTAAATATGAATTTTAGATTCATGAATAATAATTTTTATCTCATGCAATATTTAGGACATACACTAAAAATTATCCCTTGTTTATCTGAAATTCAAGTTTATTATGTCCTTGCTGAAAGGGCAAGGAGGCCACATCTCCTGATCTCCTCTAACCCCACAAGAAGAAGACAGAATCACCATCAGTAGCCCAAGGCCTATGCCTGCCAGGCCAGACATGCTGCCTCCCTCCAGCACTTTCACCAATCTTGACACCAACTGTTCCTCCCGCAGCACTCATCACCTTTCTTCTGGGTTTGATAATTCACTGCAGTGGCCACACAGAGCTCACAGATTACAGGGGTTTTTTTAGAGAAGCACCAGGCTACAACTCAAGTTCAGGAAAAATGCTCAGTCTCTCTCCCAGCCCACCGTCCCTCAGCCAACAGTCTCTCACAGTCTCTCTCCCAGCAGTGCGTGTCCCTCGGTGTCTCTCTCAGCAATGTGTGTCTCTTGCGTCGCTTTCCCAGCAGCGTGTTCCTTCTCAGCAGTACGTCCTTCTCACCCAGTAGTCAGAGAGACTTCTGCCTCTAGGAGGCCTCCTTTTGAGCCTGGCTGAGTGGCCAAACTAACCAATCATAACATCAGAATACCAAGCACCTGAGAGAGATCGAACCTCCCAGAACATTGCTTTGTGTTGCGCCCAACAGAAATACCCCTGGTGGGGAGGATAACATTTACAGTCAGGAGCTCCTCTGTTGCTCGCAGCAAATTTCACCATGGAGTTTACAAAGACTTATGGCTAGAAAACCCATACCAGGTAATTTACCACACCATAGTCCTATTTTATTATTATTATTATTTTTTTTTTTTTTTTGGCTTTAACAAACAAAAATTTATTCTCTCACAGTTTAGGAGGTTAGAAGTCTGAATTCAGAGCAGCAGCTCTGGGGAAAGGCTTTCTCTCTCTCTTGGCTTACAGTTTAGAAGGAAAGTCCTTGTCTCTTTTCAGCATCTGTAGACCTGGCATTTCTTGGAGATCTCCAGGTGTCTTGGCATCAATCTTGCCCTGGGTCTAGAAGTTTCCCAGTGCAGGGAATCTGGGTCCAAGGACGCCTGTGCTCCTGACTCTTCTTTCTTGGTGGTGGTAAGGCCCTCTGATCTCTGCTTGTTTGTTTAATCTCTTTCATATCTCAAAAGAGATTGACTCAAGACACAACCTAATCCTTTAGATTGTATCCTGCCTCATCAACATAACTGACACTAATCCTGACCCATTAACATCATAGAGATTAGGATTTATAACAGACAAGGTAATTATATATGATGTCCTATATTTTTATTTGCTAAAGGTGACAACCCTGTCCCAGGAGACTTATTCTCCCTGCAATTTTAATTAGCTGAGCACTGAAGGTCTTTTATGTGGCAGTCAGGCTGTGATTGGCTTTCCTTCTGCCTGGAATGATGTAATGGCGGGCTAGTGCATTTCAAGAATTTAAAGGATTCACTGCTCACCTCTTTCCTATTACTACTTCCCTCCTGTTCACCCTGCCTTGGTCCTGGCTCTGGGGCTCAGATTTTTCTCTTTCTATTTCTTAGGGTTTGGGAGCTTTTGTTCATTTCTGTTGAGCGTTGTATTCAGGGATATGTCTAGGGTAGACGTGCCTCCCAGTTTAAGGTGAGGTGGATGAGGAGAAACACATTAGCCTTCTACAACTCAGGAGTCACAGGAGCTGCAGGGTGGAAGTCAACCAGTCTGGACAGTCCTTTAGAGAATGGCTGCTTTAACTGGAAGAGGGAGAGTGGTCATCAGTGGAACACCAGGCCTTGGAGAACAGAAAAGGTAACATAAATGGGGGGGGGGGAATGAAAGGTAGGGAGGCCCCTTTGGGAGTGTATTGTGTTTTACCAGAAGTCCAGAAACTTCCCAAACTGGGTCAAGATGCATCTGCTCCAGTAATCCTTTCTTGATAGAGGAAGAAGGTACAGGGTTCTCCCATCTATCTTTCCCACCTTTCACAGAGGGCATACATGTCCCAAGGATCATCTAGCTTTGTGTGTGAGCTGTGTTTGTAGGATTACATGATACACAAATATTCACCCTACATCAGTTGAGTTCAGTACATCATTATTGAACACCTACTACATGGGGGGAGCTCTGGTAGCATAGTGCCTAAGGCACTTGACTGCTAACCAGAAGGCTGGTGGTTCAAAACCACCAGCCATTCCTTGGGAAGAAGATGGGGCAACCTACTTCCATAGTGATACTGCCTCGGAACTCAAGAAGGAGTCTCTATGAGTCGGGTCTGACTCGACAGCACATAACAACAACAACAACTACATGGTGAGGGGGTCACTGGTGTTTCAGTGGTAGAATGCTCACCCTTCATGTGGGAAACCCAGGTTCAATTCCCAGCCAGTGTATCCCAAGCACTGCCACAAGTCATCTGTCAGTGGAGGCTTGCATGTTGCTATGATACTGAACAGCTTTCAATGGAACTTTCAGACTAAGATAGACCAGGAAGAAAGTCCTGGAGATCTACTTCCAAAATTCAGCTAATGAAAACAATATGGATCTGTTACCCATAGACAGCAGCCAACAAGTATGTGCCAAGCACAGTGCTGGGTATATGTTATAAAGATGAGCAAGACGCAGTGTCTTCCCTGAAGGAAGCCACACTCTCTTGTGTGAGAGGGACTTCTGAAAAGTGTATTTCAGCCCATTGAGGTGGGAGCGTGGGGTATTGCAGGAGTCCTAAACAGTGGGTTCAGGAAGACACAGCTGGGCTGTTCTGCCTTAGAAGAGTGAGCTCTCCCGTACAGACTATAATCTCAGCTCCCCAGTACCCCAGGAAGCAATCAGTACATATCATTCCAAACCACGAAACTGAGAGAAAAATGCTTTTTTAAAGCCCATATTTTTCAGGAAATAACTTAGCCCAGACTACCCAGGGACATCTTTTGCCCATGAAATTTAGCACAGGAAGCTGTTTATTTTAATGCTCATTAGACACAAACACCTACCGCCTCCCTGGCCACAGTTCCCTGGCCCATCCCTTCTTCTCTTCACCAGCAAACTCAGTCTGCCTGGGCTAGTTTGGGCTAATTACTGAGCAATAAAGTGTGGGATTTTTACATAATGGTTCTGCTCAGAGCTGCCAAAAATTTTAAGAGTGGTGCCCGGGTGGTAGAGAGAAACATGTCTTTCCCCCCGTTATTTTACCTACAAGATTCATCTGAGGGGGGAAATAGGCCCAATGCCCTACCTAGCTTGTTGGATGAGAACAAATTCCTCATTAATTTTAAATATGTCAACTGGAGAAGGCTATTAAAATGAGAAGGACTAATGAGTGGTGTTCCTGGAAACAGGCAAAAGCACACACAGGAAATAGCACAGAATCCCTGGTAGCTACTCACAGAAATAGACCCTCTCCCCAAACCCACTATCATTGAGTTGCTTCCTATTCAGAGCGACCCTATAGGACAGCATAGAACTGCCCCAGAGGGTTTCCAAGGCTGTAAATCTTTCCAGAAGCAGGTTGCTACATCTTTGTCCTGCAGAGCTGCTAGTGGGTTGGAATTGCTGACCTTTTGATTAGCAGCCAAGTGCTTATCACCAGGGCCCTTTACTCTTTTTAAAGGAAAGTAGCTCCTGGAGGCCATCTGAGCAGAAGCACCAAAGATTCCCCCTGAAAGGCTAGGGTCATCAGCTGCCTGGCTTGCTGGCAATTGCTGTACAGTGATTAGGACTTTGCCCTGATGAAATGGGATCTAGGAAAAAAATACTGAAGACTCTCAGATCTGCCTAAGTGGTCTTGGGAGGGCGTAGATGACAACAAGAGGGAACACGTGCCACTTAGTGCTTACATATAGGTGTCTATACACAAATCTCAAAGCTGTTTGTCTTTATTAACTCATTTGTCTTCTCACTACCCTTGAAAGCCTGTGGGTCGATGGGAAAGGCATGCTGGTTTGTTGCTTTAGAGCAGCTTGGAATCCCAGCCCTTCTTACCATCCTCAGGTTGCTGTGTGGCTTACAGACACTTTGCCCTTGAGACTCTGCCTCTCTTTGCAAACTGGACAGAAGGATGGGGAAGAGAGGGGAGTGCTAGTGGGGGAAGTGGCTAATGTCAAAGAAATGGTGTGTTACCAAACCCAAAATCAAACTCAGTGCTGTCCATACTGACCCTATAGGACAGAGTAGAAACCCATAGAGTTTCCAAGGCTGCAATCTCTAGAGAAGCAGACTGCCTCATCTTTCTCCTGCAAAGCTGTTGGTGGGTTGGAATCACCAGGCTTTAACTACTGCACCATGAGGGTTCCTTAAAGGGTGTGTTACTGCTTCTTTATTGAGTCCTTTTGTAGGCTGACCTCCAATTTACCAGAGTGTCCTTGTGGATCCTTTGTGGAGACTTTTACTTTTGCTGTGCTCAGCCTTGGTTTATAGAACCACTCTCCTCCACACTTTCAGTCTTGGGGATTCAGGTGTGTGTGTGTGTGGGGGGAATGTCAAGTGACCCATATAGAATCATCCATTTTCCTGCACATTTGTCCAAGCTGGACCAATCAGAAAAAATCTAGGCCTTCTCTGGAAATGATGGAAAAGAGACTCTTTTTATGAGGTTAAGCTAAGCTAAACTGATGGAAAAGGATCCTTGGTGGCACAATGGTTAAAGCATTGGGCTGCTAAATGGAAAGGTGACAGTTTGAACGCACCAGCTGCTCCACAGGAGACAAATATGGCAGTCTGCTTCCATAAAGATTACAGCCTTGGAAACCCTATGGGGCAGTTCTAGTCTGTCCTGTAGGGTCACTATGAGTCGGAATCATACTTGGTGGTACTGTTTGTTTTCTGCCTTAAGCTGATGGAATGTAACTTACCTTTGCTTTTATTTGGGAACAGCCAGCCTGGGAAAAGGCTATTGTAAAAGAAGGCAGCTAAAATTAATAGAGATGGATACCTTATAACATGGTTTTCATACCTAGGCCAAGCTGTGCTTGAACCCTTAGAGTTTTAGTTGCCTAAGCCAATGTCCCCTTTCTTTTCTTAATCCAGTTTGAGTGAGGTTTCTCTAATTTACACTTGAAAGATCTCTAATAATCTTATATATATAACCTTAGATAAGTTACATTATATTTCTGAGCCTCAATTTTCTCATGTCGTTGTTGTTATGTGCCGTCGAGTTAGACCCGACTCATAGTGACCCCTCCTTGGGTTTCTGAGGCAGCATCACTACAGAAGTAGATTGCCCAACCTTCCTTTCGAGAATTTTCTCATAGGGAAATGGAAATAATAATGTCCCTTCGAAAGGTATTGAAACCGGTTAATGTGCTTGGCTGCTGACAGAAAAGTTGGAGCCTTGAGTCCACCCAAAAGTGCCTCAGAAGAAAGGCCTGGGGAGCTACTTTCAAAGAATCCCCCACTGAAAACACTATGTCACAACAACAACAACAACAAATATTTTTGGTACTCGCACTAGTGGTTAGAAAACTTTGAGTATGTTTAGAATAATCTGGATATGTTAATCTACTGTTTCAACTGTAAATTTTATGAAATATAAATTCACATCAAGTGTTTCTGATAAAAATTTAGCATATGATTTGAAATGTGCTGTAACTGTAAAATATTTGTTGTATTATGAAGACTTTGAATGAAACAAGAAAGTAAAATATGTCATTATATTGATGTATGCTAAAAGATATTTTCATGTATTGGGTTAAATAAAATATATTATTAAATTAAAAAAAAAGTAAAACCAACCTTATGGAGCACAATTCTGCTCTGACACACATGGTGTTGGTGTGAATCAGAATTGACTCTACTGCAGCTGGTTTACAGGTTTTTAAGAGAGCTAGCCATAGAACCAATGGTATAGCATTTTCTTGGCTGCACTTTGTGCTCCAGTGTCCTCTTGTGAAGCGGTGCTAACAAGACTGCTTTACCTCCTAGGAGTTGGGAACAATTGAGATGATGGATGCAGGAAGAAATTTGTACCTTTTTTATAGGGGTACTTTCCCCCCAAGGGTAAACTACATTTAAAAAAAAATTATTTTGAGATGATTGTAGATTCACATGAAGCTGTAAAAATAATACAGAAAGATTTCACATACCCTTTACCCAGTTCTCCCAATAGTAACAGCATGTATATCTATAGAACAGTACTACAACCAGGACATTTACATTGGTGCAACCACAGACTTTATTCAGATTTCACCAGTATTATGCTCATTCATTTGTATGTGTGTATGCTTAGTTCTATTAAAATTTATCACATGTGTAGATTTGTGTGACTACCACTATAGTCAGAATACAGAATGGATAACCCCTTGTACTACTCTTAAATAATAACACCTGCTTAATCCCTGGCAACCACTGATCTGTTTTTAATCTCTATAGCTTTCCCAAAAGTTTATAGTTTGTAACTTTTTGAGATTGGCTTTTTTCACTCAGCACAATTCCCTTGAGAACCATCCAATGTGTTGCATGGATCAAAAACATGTTTCTTTTAATTGCTGAGTAGTATTCAGTTGCATGGATGTATCACAGTTTGTTTAACCCCTTGCCTATTGAAGGGCATTTGGGTTGCTTCTAGTTTTTGGTAATTATAAATAAGCCACTATGAACATTTAGGGAGCTCTGGTGGTGTACTGCCTAAGACATTTGACTGCTAACCTGAAGGCTGGCAGTTCAAACCCACCAGCCACTCCTCGGAAGGAAGGTTGGGCAATCTACTTCTGTAGTGATACCACCTCAGAAACCCAAGGAGGGGTCACTGTGTGTCTGATCTGACTCCACGGCAGTGAGTTTGTGAGTATGAACATTTATGTACAGGGTTTTGTGTGAACATATGTTTTCATTTCTCTGGGATAAATGCCCAAGAGTGTAATTGTTGGATAGTATGATAAGTCCATTTTTAGTTTTAAAAGAAACTATTTCCCAGTGTGCTTGCATCATTTTACACTTCTGCCAGCAATATATGAATGATCCATTTTCTCTGCATCCTTGCCAATTTGATTCTATCCTTATTTTTGTTTTAGCAATCCAGATAGGTGTGTAGTAATAACCCATTGTAATTTTAGTTGTCATTTATTTATTTCAAATCATATTCATTTATTTATTTCAAATCATATTTAGTTGTCATTTTAGTTGTCTCTAATGGCTAATTCAGATTGACTACATCTGTGGCAAGAGGCGGTGGAAAAGCTCAATAACTTCAGCCAAAACCAGGCCAGGAGCTGATTGTGGAACAGACCATCAAC
>NW_006921604.1:12091985-12121588 GCF_000298275.1 Orycteropus afer afer
GATCGGGCAGTGTTTCGTTCTGCTGTGCATGGGGTCGCTATGAGTCGGAAACGACTCGACGGCACTTAACAACAACAACAACAATGGCTAATTATTCTGAACATCTTTATACATGATTATTTTCTATTTGTATATCATATCCTCTTTGGTAAAATATTTGTGCATATCTTTTGCCCATTTCTAATTGGATATTTTATTTTTTTACAGTTGAATTTTGAGAGTTCTTTATACATTCTAGATACTACTAGCCCTTTGTTGAATGTATCATTTATAGATATTTTCTCCCAATATGTAATTTTTCTTTCATCCTAACAAGGTATTCAGAAAGAAAAAAATTTTAATTTTGATAAGGTCCAGTTTATCAGTTTTTTCCTTTTATGAGTCATGATCTGGTGTCAAATCTAAGAACTCTTTTAACTAATTTGTATTTTTTATAAGAGACTCAGGAAGACTGAAAGGTTTCAAATCACAGGGAAATGAATCTCTAATTATGGAGTTGCAGGCTAGTAAGACCTGGAGTTAGAAGACCAAAAGAGAAGAACATGAACAGCATTTCTCAAGCTGAAAGAACTGTAGAAAATATTCAAATCTCATGTTGCAATATTGAAAGATTCTATGGGCAAAATATTGAATGATGCAGGAAACATCAAAAGAAGATGGAAGGAATACACAGAGTCACTGTACCAAAAAGAGCTGGTTGATGTTCACCCATTTCAGGAGGTGGCATATGATCAAGAATCAATGGTATTGAAGGAAGAAGTTGAAGCCACACTGAAGAAATTGGCATAAAACAAAGCTCCAGGAATTGATGACATACCTATTGAGATGTTTCAACAAACAGATGCCACACTGGAGACACTTACTTGTCTATGCCAAGAAATTTGGAAGACAGCTACCTGGCCAACTGACTGGAAGAGATCCATATTTGTATCTATTCCAAAGAAAGGTGATCCCACAGAATGTGGATATTATCGAATAATATCATTAATATTACATGCAACTAAAATCTTACTGAAGAAAATTCAAAAAATAATTGTAGCAGTAAATTGACAGGGAACTTCCAGAAATGCAAGCTTGGTGTAGAAGAGGATGTGGAACTAGGGACACCATTGCTGATGTCAAAGGGATCCTAGCTGAAAGTAAAGAATGCCAGAAAGATATTTACTTGTGTTTCATTGACTATGCAAAGTCATTAGATTGTGTGGATCATAACAAATTATGGATAACATTGAGAGGAATGGGAATTCCAGAACACTTAATTGTCTCATGAGGAACCTGCACCCAGAACAGGAGGCTGTCATTCAAACAGAACAAGGGGATACTGTGGGGTTTTAAATCAGGAAGGGAGTAACATCAGGGTTATATCCTTTCACCGTACTTATGCAATCTGTATGTTGAGCAACTAATCCAAGAAGCTGGACTATATGAAGATGAGTGGAGCATCAGGATGGTGCACTGGAGGAAGAGTCATTAGTAACCTGCGATATGTAGACAACACAACCTTGCTTATTGAAAGTGAAGATAGCTTGAAACATTTACTGATGAAGATTAAAGACTACAGTCTGCAGCATGGATTACACCTCAACATAAAGAAAATCAAACTCCTTGCAACTAGACCAATAAGCAGCTTCATGATAAATGGAGAAAAGATTGAAGTTATCAAAGATTTCATGTTACTTGGTTGCACAATCAACAGCAATGGAAGCAGCAGTCAAGACATCAGACGAAGTATTACACTGGGCAAATCTGCTGCAAAAGACCTCTTTTTAAAAGTGCTGAGGAACAAAGATCTCTCTTTGAAGACTAAGGTGTGCCTAACCCAAGCTTGGTGTTTTTAATTGCCTCGTATGCATATGAAAGCATGCATATGAATAAGAAAGCCCAAAGAAGAGCTGATGCTTTTCACTTGTGGTGTTGGTGAAGAATACTGAGTCCCATAGACTGCCAGAACTAACAAATCTGCCCTGGAAGAAGTGCAGCCAGAATGTGCCTCAAAAGCAAGAGTGGCCAGACTTCATCTCACATACTTTGGTCATTTTGTCAGAAGGGACCGTTCGGAGAAGGATATCATTCTTGGTGAAGTTGAGGGTCAGCAAAAAAGGGGAAGATCATCAAAGAGATGGATTGACACAGTGGCTGCAACAATGGGGTTGGGTATAGCAAGTATTGTGAGGTTGGCACAGGACTGGGCAATGTTTTGCTCTGTTATACATAGGGTTGCTATGAGTTGGAGCCGACTTGAAGGCATCTAAGAAGAAGAAGAGGAACAGGCTAGTAAGAGAGACACTGTGCATCAGAAAAAAAGACCCCTTTGCAACCAAAATCATCCCAAACACAGGTCAGCCTTGCTGGCTCTTTGTGAGTTACCTCAAGAAGGGAGATGTGTTTTAACAAGCTTCAGAGAGGATTCCCATGATTTGCCAGGGTTAAAAAAAAATCACTGTGTAACTATAAACTAGGTACTCTCTTTAGTCACTTTTCTATAAATCAAAATAAAATATTGAGTTTGGGGGAGAAAAAAAAGTGAGATGTGTGTGTGAAGACCCCAGTGACAACCAGAGTGATATGCTGCGCTCATCATGTGTTGGTACAAAAGCCTGAAAGGGGAAAAATAGGCCTAATAATGTACAGCTGCTCCTAGAGAAAATTATTCTCATCTCAGTTTAGTATTCCTTTCCATGCCGATTATCACTGTTGGTCCCCAGTTCTTTGAAGTAAAGCAACTTTGATAGCCCATTTTATAGGCGGGGAAGACTGGGGCTGAGACAGGTTATTGGAAGCAGAAAGTGACTCTAGTCAGCAGGAAGATACTCTCACTGTCTTTGCGGCCTAGCTGCTGCTTTCAGGAGTAATTAAAAGAAACCCATACAACTAGTAAGAACCCCAAAAAGTCTTTATTGGGCAAACCCTAACATGCCTCATGGACTGTAAGGTGGAGGTCAACTGGACCTCACAGGGGCCAGTTCTGGGTTGACAGTGTCACTGTCTGTTTCTCTCTAACCATTTGCTCCATTCACTGTGCCTCTTGCCAAAGATGTGGATTGGTGCCCCAGGCTAGGTTCTAGAAGTGCTCAGGGCCACTGGAAGAGAGCTCCTGTGACACAGTTCCTAATTCCTTATAGAGAAAATGGGATTGGCCCAGCTTAGGTCAAAGATCTTCACTAAACAGATGAGAAAAGAAGAAAAGACCAAAATGGATGACAGAAGAGACTCTGAAACTTACCCTTGAGCAGAAAGTAGCTAAAGCAAATGGAAGAAATGACAAGATAAAAGAGCTGAACAGAACATTTCAAAGAGCAGCTCAAGAAGACAAAGCCAATTACTATAATGAAATGTACAAAGACCTGGAGTTTGAAAACCAAAAGGGAAGAACACGCTCAGCATTTCTCAAGCTGAAAGAATTGAAGAAAAAATTTAAGCCTTGAGTTCAATATTGAAACATTCTATGAGCAAAATATTGAATGATGCAGGAAACAACAAAAGAAGATGGAACGAATACACAGAGTCACTATACCAAAAAGAACTGGTAGATCTTCATCCATTTCAGGTCTTGCCATATGACCAAGAACCAATGGTTCTGCAGGAAGAAGGAAGAAGTCAAAGCTGCACTGAAGGAATTGGCAAAGAACAAGGCTCCAGGAATTGATGGAATACCCATTAAGATGTTTCAACAAACAGATGCCCCATTGGAGGCACTCACTTGGTTATGCCAAGAGATTTGGAAAACAGCTGCCTGGCCAACTGACTGGAAGAGATCCATAGTTGTACCCATTCCAAAGAAAGGTGATCCCACAGAATGTGGAAATTGTTGAACAATATCCTTAATATCACACGCAAGTAAGATCTTATTGAAGATAATTAAAAAATGGTTGCAGCAGTATATTGACAGAGAACTTCCAGAGGTGCAAGCTGGATTCAGAAGAAGATGTGGAACAAGGGATATCATAGCTGCTGTCAGATTCAGATGTATCCTGGCTCAAAGCAAAGAATACCAGAAAGATGTTTACTTGTGTTTTATTGACTATGCAAAGGCATTTGGTTGTGCAGATCGTAACAAATTGTGGATGACATTGAGAAGAATGGGAATTCCAGAACACTTGATTGTGCTCATGAGAAACCTATACATTGACCAGGAGGCTGTTGTTCTAACAGAACAGGGCAACACTCCATGGTTTGAAATCAAGAAGGGAGTGTGTCAGGGTTGTATCCTTTTACCATACTTATTCAATCTATATGCTGAGCAAATAATCCAAGAAGCTGGACTCTATGAAGAAGAACGTAGCATCAAGATTGGAGGAGGAATCACTAACAACCTGCGATATGCTGACAACACAATTTTGCTTGCTGAAAGTGAGGATGACTTGAGGCACTTACTGAAGAAGATTGAAGAATACAATCTGCAGTGTGGATTACATCTCAATATAAAGAAAACAAAAATCCTCACAACTGACCTATAAGCTTCTTCTTGTTGTTGTTATGTGCCGTCGAGTCAAACCCGACTCATAGCGACCCCTCCTTGGGTTTCCGAGGCAGTATCACTATGGAAGTAGGATTGCCCAACCTTCCTTCCAAGGAGTGGCTGGTGGGTTTGAACCGCCAGCCATCTGGTTAGCAGGCAAGTGTCTTAGCCACTATGCTACCAGAGCTCTAAAAGCAACATCATGATAAATGGAGAAAAGATTGAAGTTGTCAAAGACTTCACATTACTTTGTTCTACAATTGATGCCAATGGAAGCAGCAGTCAGGATATTAGATGATGTATAGCACTGGGCAAGTTGGCTGCAAGTGACCTCTTTCAAGTGCTGAGGAGCAAGGATGTCTCCTTGAGGACTAAGGTGCACCTGACACAAGTCATGATATTTCCAATCACCTCGTATGCATGTGAGAGCTGGACATTGAATAAGGAAGACTGAAGAAGGATTGATGCTTTTGAGTTGTGGTGCTGATGAAGAATGCTCAAAGTACCATGGACTGCTAAAAGAACTAACAGATCTGCCCTGGAGGAAGTGCAGCTGGAATGCTCCTTGGAAGCGAGAATGGCCAGACTGCATCTCACGTACTTCGGTCATGTTGTCAGAAGGGTCCATTCCCTGGAGAAGGATGTCATGCTTGGTAAGGTGCAGTGTCGATGAAAGAGGGGAAGGCCCTCAACAAGATGGACTGACACAGTGGCTGCGACGATGGGCTCAAGTATAGCAAGGATCATGGAGCTGACACAGGACTGGGCGGTGTTTTGTTCTGCTGTGCATAGGGTTGCGGTGAGTCAGACATGAGGGAGCTCTGGTAGCATAGTGGCTAAGGCACTTGACTGCTAACCAGAAGGCTGGCGGTTCAAACCCACCAGCCACTCCTCGGAAGGAAGATGGGGCAATCTACTTCCGTAGTGATACTGCCTCGGAAACCCAAGGAGGGGTCACTATGAGTCGGGTCCGACTCGACGGCACATAACAATAACAACAACAACAACAACAATAGCAACAACAACAACAGGTCAAAAGTCTGACCCTAAGTCAAACACCCAAGGATGGAGGAGTTTGCTCAGATACAGTTCCCAGTTCTTGACTGGCTCTTTGCATGAAAATGGAGCCAAATTGAACTGAATTGAATTGAATGAAATTGAACAAGCCTGCCAGGCTGGTATTACTACCCAATTTTATAGATGTGGAAACATAAGCTCCTGGGGTTAAGGAAATTGCCTATCTAGATCCAAATCAGTTGAATTGCAAATTCCTCACTAAGCTGTTCTCTCTGCAGCCATGATAATCCTAAACTGTCTGATTGACTTCAGAAAAGAATTTCTCATATGTAATCTTAATGTTAACAAAATATCTTAAGCTCAGCTCATTAGGGTTAGTAGATTTTTAATGATGCCTGTGCAGAGGGCTTTTGGGGGAAGCAAAAGTTTTGGTGGAAAGAAAGAGCAACAGAGGTTGAGTGTGTTTTTCAGAGCTTTCTTGGTGCAAATGATCAAAATCAAAATCAAACTGTTTTAAGGAAATATACCGAGAAGTCCCAGGGAGCAGTTGGCTTCAGACATGATGGAAAGGGCAGATTTCAAGCATTATTGAAGCACTGTCCTATCTCTCAGCTCTTCTTATTTCTATATTATCTTCATGGTGGCAGACAGTCCATGTATGATGTATGATGTACCTGGGTGGCACAAATAGTTGAGCACTCAACTACTAACCTCAAGGTTGTTGGCTGGAGTCCACCCAGAGGCACCTCAGAAGAAAGACCTGGCAATCTGCTTTTTTTTTTTTAAACCCTAAGGAGCACAAGTGCTGAGGAACAAGGATGTCTCCTTGAGGACTAAGGTGCGCCTGACACAAGCCATGATATTTCCAATTGCCTCGTATGCATGTGAGAGCTGGACAATGATTAAGGAAGACTGAAGAAGAGTTGATGCTTTTGAGTTGTGGTGCTGGCAAAGAATGCTGAAAGTACCATGGACTGCTAAAAGAACTAACAGATCTATCCTGGAGGAAGTGCACCCGAAATATTCCGTGGAAGTGAGAATGGCCAGACTTCATCTCACCTATTTTGGTCATGTTGTCAGAAGGGACCATTCCTTGGAGAAGCATGTCATGCTTGGTAGGGTGGAGAGTCGACGAAAGAGGAGGAGGCCTTCAACAAGATGGATTGACACAGTGGCTGCGATGATGGGCTCAAGTATAGCAGGGATCGTGGAGCTGGCATGGGATCGTGCAGTGTTTCGTTCTGCTGTGCATGGGGTCACTATGAGTCAGAAACAACTCGATGGCACCTAACAACACCACCACCACCAACAAGAAGCACAATTCTACTCTGCCATACATGGGGTCACTATGGGTCTGAATCAACTCCAGTGGTAACTGGTTTGGTTTTTTGGTTTTCTCTACAACATAGCAAAATGAGTCACTTCAGTTTTAGGCTTTCTCAGAGCTTCTGTGCTCAGTGACAAGAGAGCATGTCTATTCAAAAGTATAAATTAAAAAAAAAAAAAAAAGCATAAATAAAAGCCCCAGGCATGATCTGATTGGCTTAGGATGTATGCTCATACTGAACCAATCATTGTATTGGGAAGGTGGAGCCAAGATAACCCAAGATAACCCAATTGATCAGGCTTAGGATGCCTCCTACATGTGAGCAGGTGGTAGTCAGGTCCACCCAAACTACATGATTGAGTTTCTCACAAGAACCAGGAACCAGTACATCTCAATTCATAAAATGTATTGAAAAAAACTGGGAGAAGTTGGTGGAAAGAGCAGAGCAGGGCATCATTATGTATTTCTCTCTGGCAGGTTATGAGTTACTCAAAGGTGGTAATTATACCTTATTAACATTTTCTGCTGGTACCTGCCAGATTGTGGGTTCCTGTTAATTTGAGTGATGGTGACTGGATACTAATATGCGTGTATGAGCTATTTCTGGTCTTTAGGAGCTGTCCAGTTCAAGTGAATCAGCGTGGACAAAAGATGCAAAGTAATGGAAGTCTAATTTAAACCCAGCAATACATAAAAGCCACGTCAGGTGAAGGCTCTAGAGTCTAGATGAGCTTTTGGACTGCAAGGACTGTAACATTCACTGGCCTTCTCTCCATACTGGAGAACCAGCAAACAATTGCCAACTTTCTATTATGCCATGTAAGGACGTTAAGAAAAACAAAATAAAAAACTCTACCATCCATTATCTCTATCTTTTCATAAACAGAGAAGGAGCTCTGGTGGCATAGTGGTTAAAGCATTCAGCTGCTAACCAAAAGCTTAGCAGTTTGAAATCATCAGCTGCTATATGGGAAAAAGATGATGCAGTCTGCTTCCCTGAAAAATTATAGCCTTGGAAACTCTACGGGGGGCAGTTCTTTCCTGTCATATAGGGTTGCTATGAGTCAGATTTGACTCAATGGCAGTGGGCTTTTGGTTAAACATAAACAGAGGGACAGTCTAATTTCCTAAAACAAAAAGGACATAATTTAAACATAAAAAAATCCTTTAAACTAAATACATTCACTTTTTTAAAAAATAAAATCTCTGCCTTCCTCCTTCTTGTTGCTCATTTCACTGGGGACCTATGAGAGCAGTGCAATATGGAAGCACTGTGTTGTTCCCTGTGCTTCTTACCTGGCAGCCTCAGATGCTGTAGATGCCACACCTTAGGGCTGATGGGGCAGGGTGGTCCGGTTTCAGCATCCTACTTCATCCGCAGTACTAATCTAGAAGTATCTTCCCAAATTTTCCGCCTCCTCCAGGCTGTCTCAGAGTCTGTGGGTGGTGCAAATGGTTAACACTCTCGGCTGCTAACCAGAAGGCTGGAGATTCCAGTCTACCCACAGGTGCTTTGGAGGACAGACTTGGCAATCTACTTCTGAAAGCCATTGAAAACCTTATGCAGCACAGTTCTACCCTGATACACATGGTGTCACCATGAGTCAGAATTGACTAACTCAATGGCAACTGGCTCAGGCTGCCTCAGTTAATCCTACAATAGCAGTACAATTTTCACACCTGCTCCACCCAAATCTGGGAAGAGACTAAATTGCTTTCCATAATAAATTCCTAGTGAGCAAGAAGAAGATAAGGAGAGACAGGAATGGCAAGGGCTGGGGGTGGAAGAAGAATCTGTGGGAAGGCAAAGCAGATTGACTGGTCTCACTTTGTTGTAAAATATTCCACATTCTCCTTTCCTTGTCAATGTGCAGAATGCCCCCAAGTTTAAAACATCTCCATTTACCCATGCAGGACCTGAGAGTGGACAGTTATAGTGTTCTGGACGTGGAGATGTGGGGTGGAATTTCACACGATGAGCATTCCCTAGGAGAAGCCGGGAAGCCATCTTCCAGGGTGATAACCTCCAAACAAGCCCCCCAGCTCACCCCACCACCATCTTGTAGGTTGAGTCTATTGCTATGATAATAAAGACAAGCTGAAAATGGGAGCCCTTGTGAAATGTGGGGAGAGAGAAGGGTTGTGCATTCTTCTATTGGTCGTGTTCAGAAAGAACATGCATGAATCAAAAAGGGAGACATCTCTAGTTTTGCTCCCCTGGTGCACAGACAGGCCTGCTGATGTCTCTTTAAATATCCTAGGATTCTTTGAACCACCATCGTCTCTTTTACTTTTAGACTCAAGAAGGTCATAAGAAAGGGGTCCCAGGACAAGGCTGATAACATTGGTATTTCTGAGCCCAAGTCTCCTAACCCAGTCTAATATTCTCACCCCTGAAGTGCCTTCTCTTTTCCGGCCACATGTTCCATTGTTCTTTTATTTGGCAGGCAATTTCTCCCCAGGAAATGAAAATGTTTCTTTTGTAAAACGGGGACACTCATCTTCAATAATAAAGAGCTTAGTATGGCCTTCAGGGTTTCCTCTTTTATAAACTACGAAAGACAGGACAAATAATACTCTGGGAATTTTTTTCTCTAAAAAAAAGAATGGTGATCCCATAGAATGTGGAAATTGTCCAACAATATCCTTAATATTGCACGCAAGTAAGATCTTACTGAAGATAATTCAAAAACGTTTGCAGCAGTATATTGACAGACAACTCCCAGAGGTGCAAGCTGGATTCAGAAGAGGATGTGGAACAAAGGATATCATAGCTGTTGTCAGATGGATCTTGGCTCAAGGCAAAGAATACCAGAAAGATGTTTACTTGTGTTTTATTGACTATGCAAAGGCATTTGATTGTGTGGATCATGACAAATTATGGATAACATTGAGAAGAATGGAAATTCCCAAACACTTGATTGTACTCATGAGGAACCTGTACCTTGACCAGGAGGCTGTCATTTGAGTGGAACAAGGGGAAACTACATGGTTTAAAATCAAGAAGGGAGTGCATCAGGATTGTATCCTTTCCCCACACTTATTCAATCTACGTGCTGAGCAAATAATCCGAGAAGCTGGACTATATGAAGAAAAACATGGCATCAGGATTAGAGAAAGAATCATTAACAACCTGAGATATGCAGACGATACAACTTTGCTTGCTGAAAGTGAGGATGACTTAAGGCACCTACTGATGAAGGTTGAAGATTACGGTCTGCAGTATGGATTACATCTCAATATAAAGAAAACAAAAATCCTCACAACTGGACCAATGAGCAGCATCACAATAAATGGAGAGAAGATTGAGGTTGTCAAAGAATTCACGTTGCTTAGTTCTACAATTGATGTCAATGGAAGCAGCAGTCAGGAAATTAGACGATATGTAGCATTGGGAAGGTCAACCACGAAGGAACTGTTGCAAGTGCTGAGGAGCAAGGATGTCTCCTTGAGGACTAAGGTGCGCCTGACACAAGCCATGATATTTCCAATCACCTCTTATGCGTGTGAGAGCTGGACAATGAATAAGGAAGACAGAAGAAGAGTTGATGCTTTTGAGTTGTGGTGCTGGTGAAGAATGCTGAAAGTACCATGGACTGCTAAAAGAACTAACAGATCTGTCCTGGAGGAAGTGCAGCCAGAATACTCCTTGGAAGCAAGAATGGCCAGACTTCGTCTCACCTATTTTGGTCATGTTGTAAGAAGGGACCATTCCCTGGAGAAGGATGTCATGCTTGGTAGGGTGGAGGGTCGACGAAAGAGGGGGAGGCCTTCAACGAGATGGATTGACACAGTGGCTGCGATGATGGGCTCAAGTATAGCAGGGATCATGGAGCTGGTGTGGGATCAGGCAGTGTTTCATTCTGCTGTGCATGGGGTCGCTATGAGTAGGAAACGACTCGAAGGCACCTAACAACAACAACAACAAACTTAGAATGGCTCAAAGAGCAAAGAGTATGCAAAACATTTGGGAGCAATGTGTTGACCAGATGCCACAGAGAGATTGACTGGAGTGGAGGAGAATAGGGGTTTTGACCCCAGCAGGTCTTCCAGAGTACTGAAATCAATGGTGGGAATGAAAGCAGAAGGCTAGGCTGTGTGTGCTGGCATGGGGCCCCTTCTTAACAGAAGTGTTAGACGATGATTTGGATTAGATTTCATTAAAGCTGCCTGCAGAAATGTTTGCCTGGGAAAATGCAATGAGCTTTCACAAATATTTCTGGAGAAGCAGGACTTTGGTTTGAGCTGAGAAATGAAGACCATGGGTTTTCATAATCTACTAGGATTTTGGGAAGAGACTAATCATTATCACACCAGGAAATGAAACCAGTCTTCTATAGCTAAAGTTAGCATGGGGAAACCATTACTGTTCGCATGAGTCTGTCCCTTTTGGTCATTTGCAAAAAGAGTTTCTTAGCTGGAGCTAACAGCCACCTGAGAAAGTGGCATAGTGGAGATGTGTTCTCTCTTTTTTTAAAAAAGGAATCTCTTAGAATAATAAAATCTCTGATTTGAAAGTTACCTTAAAGATCATCTAGTTCAGTGTTTCTCAACTGAATTGCACATTAGAATCATCTGCAGAACTTTTGAAAATATTGATACCTGCTCCCCACCCAAAGAGCTCTGGTGGCATAGTGGTTAAAGCATTTGGTTGTTAACCAAAAGGTTGGTGGTTCAAACCCACCAGCCACTCTGGGGGTGAAAGATGAGGCAATCTGTTTTTGTAAAGATTTATAGCCTTGGAAACCCTATTGGACAGTTCTACTCTGTCCTATGGGGTTGCTGTGAGTCAGAATCAACTTGATGGCAGTAGGTTTGGGTTCTCTACCCACCCACAGAAATTCTGATTTTCAATGATCAGAGATGGGCCCTGAACAGCTTTGTGTTTGCAAAACTCCCCAAGTGATTTTAATGGGCAACCAGGATGGAGCCCAGCCCATCTCTGATCTGTAAGTGTGCCTTGGAGATTCAGGTTGCAGAATTTCTGAGCCTGTTGCCCAGAACATATCCCTCCAGGTAGCCCCATTCCATTTTTGATCATCTCTGTTAGAAACACCTTCCATGTGTTGAGATGGAATCTGTATTCGTGTAGCCTTCTGCTTTACTCCACTGCCCTCTGGCATCCAACGTAACACGCTCAGTCCTAGTTCCTCAGGCCAGCTCCTCAGATATTAAAACACTGTGTTCTTGTCCTTACTTAGCAGGCATGGATTACTCAATAAGCAAAGTAAGCATGAGCTTATTTGTGCTTACTTACTAATCTGTAACCAAAAAAAACCAAACTCCCTGCCATCAAGTCGGATCCAACTCATAGTGACTCCTCCTTGGGTTTCCAAGGCAGTAGCACTATGGAAGTAGATTGCCCAACTTTCCTTCTGAGGAGTGGCTGGTGGGTTTGAACCGTCAGCCTTCTGATTAGCAGTCAAATGCCTTAGGCACTATGCCACCAGAGCTCCCTACTAATCTGTAGTGAACAGTTTTTCATTGGTTTCACTGCGCCTATGAATTTCACCATGTGAAACTGTTCACTACAGATTAGCAAGCAAGCATAAACAATCCCGTGCTTACCTGGTTTACTGAGTACTTTGTCCCTGTCAAGGATTGTAAATTTGAAAAGAAGCTTTGATTCTGTAGGTTAGTGCAGTGGGGTTGGGAGAGAGACACATGCCAGCCATACCTAGAAGAACAATCTTTGATGTGGTGAAAAAATATGAAATTGTTCACTACAGTTTAGTAAGTAAGCCTGTGCTTACCTTGTTATTGGGGTAATCCAACGCTGTTGCCAAGCCTTCTCCCTGCAGACTCTGAACTCCTTATTCCTTCAGCAGTCCTCTAGACAATAGAGATTAAAGGCCATGTGGACTTCAGTTTGTCGGTATCATTCTTATAGGTCAGCTCTGGGGAATGATGTGTTTGGGAAGCTCTGTATTTGGGAAGCTCTGTATTTGGGGTCAGAGGTCCTGGCTGGTTCAAGTCTTGGCCCTATGCCCTTGGGCAAGGCAAACCTTCCCTCTGAGCCTCTCTTTCCTCATCTGTAGAAGGAAGTGATTGAAATTGGTGATGCCCAATTCCCTTTCTAATATGATGGATTTCTGATTCACTGGATTTCAGTGCTCAGGGTTGGGATGGATGAGGATTTAATTTGTTATACATAAAGCCAATATAGAATAAGTGATAATGTCATGTTACATATATGTCTCAAACATATTCTCATTAGATAACTAGCCTAAGAAGTGAGTCCAACAAACCAACCAACCACTTGTGATTGAGTCGATTCTGATTCATGGTGACCCCATGTGTGTCAGAGTGAAAATATGCTCCATAGCGTTTTCAATGGTTATGATCTTTCAGAAGCAGAGCTCCAGGGCTTTCTTCTAGGGCACTTTTGGGTGGATTCAAACCTTCAGCCTTTCTGTTAGCAGCCCAGTGCATTAACCATTTGCATCACCCAGGACCTCCTAGAAGTGGGTGCAGTGTGATTGTTCCCAAGTCATACCTAGAGAGGTTAGGTGACCTGCTTTAAGTCACTGTTAATCATGGGCACAGCCTCTACTATTAGCTCTTTGTTCTCTGACTTAACATCTAAATTATACCATTCTTAAAAGAATAGATTGTACCTTCTGTTTATCTTGATTTACTCAATAAATATTTCATGGAACTTTCACTGTCAACCTAGAGTTGTTAGGATTCAAAGATGCTTTTCTGTACCCCCAAAGTCCCAGCATTGTGATGGGGTAATGGGTCCTACACAAATCTTAAAGCAATCTGTCTCCAGGGGTGGGACAAGCTCCATTCACCACTGGGAAGGGTTTTCAGACTCTACTGCATACTAAAGTCATGCAGGAAGCTTGTAAAAACAGTGATGCCTGGCTCCATTCCTAGAACAACTAAATGAGAATCTCTTCAGGTGAAGCCATCAGGTGATTTTAATATGAAATTAGGGGTCAGACCAATGGGCTAAAACTGTGATTCTTAAACTGGAGGGTTTGCTAAGATTTCTGTGCCCCTTCTCAGAGTTTCGGATCCAGGGTGGTCCCTGGGTAGCACAAATAGTTAAGTGCACAGCTACTAACCAAAAGGTTGGTGGTCAAACACCCCCGGATACACCAAGAAAGAAGGCCCAGATGATCTGCTTCCAAAATTTCACAGCCTTGAAAACCCTATAGAGCAGTTCTACTCTACACTCACGGGGCTGCCATGAATTGGAACTGACTCAAGGGCAACTGGAACTGGAAGGTCTTGGTAGAGCCTGAGGACTTGAGTTTCTAATAAGTTTCAGGTGATGTTACTGCTGCTGATCCAGGGGCCACACTTTGAGAACCACTGGGCTAAAGAGTCATGTAAATGGTAAGGATTTGCTTGTCAAGTCAGGAGATGATAGCCACATTCTCTGCCTGATAGCGGTGGCCACGGCTGTAATGGCAGTAATAATGAACAATCAACAAACAACAGAGAACAATCATTGAGTTTTATACCAGGCATAGAACTATGGGTTTTACAAGTGTCATCTTATTTAATCTTCATGACCACTCTCTGAGAGAATATTAAGAATTCCATTTCATACATGAGGAAACTGGATAGAGAGAAGGAGCTCTTGTGGCCTAGTGCCTAAGGCATTTGACTGCTAACTAGAAGGCTGGCGGTTCAAACCCACCAGCCACTCCTCGGAAGGAGGGGTGGGCAATCTACTTCTGTAGTGATACTGCCTTGGAAAACCCAAGGAGGGGTTGCTATGAGTCGGATCTACTTGACGGCAGTACGTTTGGTTTTTTGGTTTGGATAGAGAGAGGTTAAGTAACATGCCTACCTCAGTTAATAAGTGGCCAAACAAAAATTCAGATCTAAGGCTGCCTGACTCCTAAATCCACATACTTCCTCATTTTTCAAAGAGGAGACCAGAGCTCACATACTCCATGGTTACTCAGGGTCACCCAGCCAGCAAGGGTGGAGTTGGGAGCCTGACTGGGGTCTTCTGGTCCTTAAGTTAACTGTCTTTCCATTGTGCATCAAATTCTGTCTCACAGAAACTAGAAGGTTAAGTTTAGGGTTAGGGCCACTGGGCATACATGATTAATTAAAGATGACATCTGTCGTCATTCTTGTTGCTTTTGCGTTGGCTCCTATGCATGGTAACCATACACATAGAGTGAGACGTTGGTCACATCTTCAAAATCATTGGTATGTTGGAGTCTACCACCCATGTGTCAGTTTGTCATTCAGTGGTGACTTACATGTTGCTATGGTGCTGGAAGCTGGGCTACTGGTATTTCAAATACCAGCAAGGTCACCCATGATGGACAGGTTTCAGGGCAGTTTACAGACTAAGACAGACTAAGACGAAAGGCCTGGTGATTTGCTTCCAAAAATTAACCAGTAAAAACCCTAGGACTCAAAATGAGAAGTAACAGTAGTAAACATCCCTTAGTAATCTGAACATGGATGATATCTAGTCCCTCAGAGTTAAAAAAAAAAAAAATTAATCTCAAGGACCTATGATGGCTTCAATTCCTCACTGCTGCTCCCTTCTTGTCTTCCTGACGCAACAGTTCCACCTTAGCAGTCCTAGAAGATGCCTTTGGCATGCATCAGGGCAATGAGGGCCACCCACAAGCTAGTATCACTAGCAAGGTACACTCAATTGTAGGTACCTGAAGCCTTCATTCTTGTGCTGATTCATTCACTGACTCAGCAAATATTTGAGTGCTTACTCTGTGCCAGAAGCTTTTTCATCTTGGGGTTACACAGTGAACAGGACAGGAAAGGGCTCTGCCTCAGGAAGTTCATGTTCTTGCAGAAGAGAAAGAAATTTTAGGGAATGGCTTAGAGAACTTTATGAAGAAAATTTTAAAGGCCAGTGTCATGGTGATTGACTTAAGAGTCTAGGTTAAATTGGGAGGCCAGGAAAGGACTGTTTGAAGAGGTAGCATTTGAGCTGACATGTGAACAACAAAAAAGAACCAGCTATTTGAAGAACTGGGAAAAGAATGATATAAGCAGAGGGAAGTGGCAGTGCAAAGGCCCTAAGGCAGATCAAGCTTGAGGTGTTCCAGAAGAGGGAGGAATACAGTATGACTGGTGAAAGTAGTATAAGAAGAGGAAGGAGATGTGTACAGTGGCCTGATCATATGTGTTCTTGGGCACTAATCTGAACAGTACACTCAGTGTGACAAGAGGCTATGGGCAAGCAAAAGGGGGGTGATGTGGTCAGGTGGCTGGGTAAGGAATGAACTGTGGGTGCCAAAGTGGAAACAGAGGCTCTAGGTTCAATCTATATTTATAATGCTTACAGACTTGGGCTGGAATACAGACCCTTCTGCAAAAAACACACCTGTGTCTTTGCTGGATGGGTGCCAAGTTCCTCTCACATCTCTGCTCACAAACAGCATCTTTGCAGCCCCTGAGGAAGTGTTACTTCCTTCTTTGCAGTTCTGAAGCAAGCTTGTTTGCCACTCAGCGATTCTCTGATTTATGAGCTTTCTAACTCTGTATCTTGGCAAGGTTGGTGATTTCAGAGGAAGTTTCTGATTGGTTGACGAAAGGAGGCAACTCAGTAATCAATCTGGCAATGCAGATTCTATTCCTGATGCACCCCAGAGTCCCCTGGCCTGGAAGTCCCCTCACCTGACACAATTCCAGTCCTTAATGAAGGCCCAGGCCTGCTCTTGGCTGATCCTCAAAGCCCTTGCACAGCTTTGTTGCCATAGTTGTTGTTGTTGTTGTTAGGTGCTATCAAGTCAACTCCAATTCATAGTGACCCTATGTACAACAGAACAAAACACTGCCCTGTCCAGTGCCAGCCTCACAATCCTTGCTATACCTGAACCCATTGTTGCAGCCACTGTGTGTGGAGCTTAGTGGATTACAGAGTAAGGTTAATGTCCTGTCTCTACCAGTTTCAAGCTGAGGAGGTCTTGGGAAAATGACTTCATCTCTATGAGTTTCAGTTTCCTCACCCACATGATGGGCCTATTGAAAGGGAGAGTTCAGTTTATGTACATGGAACCCTCAATAGAGTTGTTATTATCGTTTTTCTTTTTTTAAAAATAGTATTTTATTGTATTTTAGGTGAACATTTACACAGCAAATTAGGTTCCCCATTAACAATTTTTACACAAATTGTTCTGTGCACATTGGTTACAATCTTTACAATGTGTCACTGTTCTCATTATTTCCATTCTGTTTGTTCCATTTCCATTAATCTAGCTTCCCTTCCCCTCTTGCCTTGTCATCTTTGCTTTTGGGTAACTGTTCACTACTGTTTGGTCTCATATAGTTAATTGTTTAAGGGAGCACCTTGCTCGTGGGTGATATTGTTTATTTTACAAGCCAATCTATTCTTTGGCTTAAATGTGACCTGCAGAAACAGTTACACTTCCAGGTTCAAAGGGTGTCTTAGGGCAATAGTCTTAGGGAATCCTCTAGTCTCTATTGGTCCAGTAAATCTGGCCTTTCTTAGGAATTTGAGTTTTGTTCTACATTTTCCTCCCATTCTATCCAGGGGCTTAGATTTTGTCCCTGGTCAGAACTGCCAGTATTGGAAGCTGGGCACCATCTACTTCTTCTGGTCTCCCATTAGAAAATGTCATGGTTCTTGTGGGCAACTAGTTCTGTGGACAATTTTCTTCTTTGAATCTTAATATCCTTCATTCTCTTTTTTTCCATATGAGTAGAGACCAATAGTTGTGTCTTTTACGGCCGCTTGTAAGCATTTAAGACCTCAGATGCTACTCACTCAACTAGGATGTAGAACATTATCTTTGTGAGCTATGTTATACCAATTGACTAAGTTGTTCCCTGAGTGTTACTAATGTTCTTAGTCAGTGACTTCTCAATATGATCAGGTCAAGTTACTAATCAATTGGATTATTTCTAATAGTACCTTTTATTCCTTCTCCTTATCCCCCTGCCTCTCACAGAAGCATATAATAATATGAATAATAATTAGTAGTAATTTAATAATATCTAACAGTTATCAATAAGCAACATCATGATAAATCTAGAAAAGACTGAAGTTGTCAGAGATTTCATTTTACTTGGATCTATAATCAACACCCATGGAAGCAGCTGTCAAGAAATCAGACATCATATTGCATTGGGCAAATCTGCTGCACAAAACCTCTCCAAAGTGTTGAAGAGCAGAGATGTCACTTTGAAGACTAAGGTGTGCCTAACCCAAGCCATATAGGCATGTGAAACCTGAACAATCAATAAAGAAGATCAAAGAAGAGTTGATCCCTTTGAAATATGGTATTGGCGAAAAATGCTAAAAGCATTATGGATTGCCAGAAGAAAGAACAAATCTGTCCTGGAAAAAGTGAAGCTGGAATGCTCCTAGGAAGTAAGAATGGCAGACTTCATCTCACCTACTTTGAACATGTTGTCAGAAGGGACCATTCCCTGGAGAAGGATATCATGCTTGGTAAAACAGAAGGTCAGCAAAAAAGGGGAGGACACTCAACAAGATGGATTGACACAGTAGCTGCAATAATGGGCTCAAGTATTGGGAGGAGTGTGAGGATGGTGCGGGCAGGCAGTGTTTTGTTTTGTAGTTTGTAGGGTTGCTACGAGTCAGAGCCAATGCCACCTAACGACAACAATTATCAAGCAGTTACTTTCCTTTGACTCTGTAAACATTTTATTGTTGCTAATTGCCACTGATTCATAGTGACCCTATGTATAACAGAATAAAACATTATCAGGTCTTGCACCATCCTCACAATTGCTATGTTTGAACCCACTGTGGCAGCTATGGAGTCGTTGCATCTCATTTTTGCCAATCCTCTACTTTACCAAATGTGATGTCCTTTTCTAGTGGTTGGTCTTTCCTGACATGTGTCCAAAGTAAACAAGATAAAGTCTCACCATCCTTGCTTCGAAGGAATATTCTAACTGTGCTTCCTTCAAGTTAGACTTGTTCTTTCCTCCGACAGTTCATATTCAATATTCTTCACCAACAACACCACCACTCAAATGTATCAATTTTTCTGTGATCTTCCTTCTTCATTGTCCAGCTTTCACATATACATGAGGCAATTGAAAAGATGTCTTGGGTCAGGCCTACCTTAGTTATCAAAGTGATATTTTTGCTATTTAAAAAATTTTTTTTTTCTAAAGGCCTTTTGTAGAAGATTTTCCCAATGCAATATGTTAGTTGATTTATTGATAGCTGTTTCCATGGGCATTGATTGTAAACATTTTACATACCTCGTATTATTGAATCTTCACATTATATCATTGTATCTTCCCAACAATCCTACTAGTTTCATTTTATAGATGGGGAAACTTGGGCTTGGAGAGATTCAGTAACTTCTCCAAGCTCACCCAGTTAATGAGTGGCATTTAGTGTCAGAAAATCTAGGGTTGAGTCTGAGGTCACCAGTTTTGTAACTTTGAACAAGACACAACTTCTCTGAGTCTCAAATTCATCATCAAAATTTTATAATGTTGTCATATGCTTTAAGTAATATAATGCATTTTCCAGCTGTATAGAAACAAAAGATTACCACTCCTGACCTCCCTTCCAAGAGCAGCTTGGCTTTCATTCATCAAATGCCCCTTTACCTGGATGGACTCAAAGGGCATGCATCACCAGGACCTGCACTAAATGTTGATAAAAGGTCATGATACTTATCTAAGGCAAAAATGAAACAGTTCCTGTCAATGGAAGAAGCTAGACCCAATACTATGAGGTCAGAGAAGTTGCTGAAAATGTTCCTATAGCTCCAGCAAGGACAGGGCAGGGAAAGGTCCTAGATGTTGATCTGGTTTGCCTAAAACCCAGGGTGTCTGGCTTGTTCACCCTGGGGCTCTTTAAAATAATGGCACCTTACCTCCCAGGGATTATGTGCTATGGTTCTTCTTTCCAGAACAATGCATGAATATGTACAATTTTAAGGCTGACAGTCACCCTAAGCCCCACTATCACCCCAAGTTGAAATCTGGGCTTTATAGGAAAGCAAAAGAGGGACCCTGGGTCTCCAACCAGGGCTCAGGTGAGGGTTTCCCCAGGCCTCCTGGGTTTGATCTTGCAAAATGTAGTTTGCATTGGTCACACATATCTCAAATGCATTCCTTCCCCTAATTTCATTCTTTTTAAGTAGGTGGTGTTATTCAATCTTTGCCACAAGAACACTTTGTTTTGCATTCAGTATAAATCATGAGGATCCTAAATAGAGTGGGTTGTACCTCAGCAACCTTCTTGTGGCTTCCAGATCCCTAGGAGCCTCAGCTATCCCAATGCACTCAATCTCCTCTAAATACAGAGTCTACTTGCATAAAGATTTACCAACTTGAAAGCCCAAAGGGGGTCATTATGAATCAGAATCAACTTGATGGCAGTGAGTTTTTTGTTTCTGTTTTTGTTTTTTGAGTCTTAAGTACAGATTGCTCCACTCCTCAGTCCTCCTCCTGTGTTTGTCAATGAGCCTGTTTTGGGGCCTGGCTGAGAGCACTTTCACTACTCAGTCCCACAATCCCTTTTGCCTTGTTTCAAAACGAAACCGACAATGCCAGGCAAACAAGCATTCTTGAATACCCCTCTCTTCTCCTCCTCCACCCTGAGGCAATTCTCTATAATGTTCCATGGGTCTATCCTCAAAATTTCCTGTTGAAGAGCACATAACAACAGAAAACAATGAACTCCACAGAATGTGAAGATATAGGCCAAGGCAGCCCCCAGAGCATCAGGATTCTTTGACGTCTTCTGTTTTATAATGAAAAGTTATAGACTGCTTTGCATCTTATTTGATAACATGCACAAGTTCATTTAAACTTCTTGGAATGTTTTCTATTGTTTGCCATCATGTATATTTGATGCTCCAGAATGATATGCCATGTTTGCCTGTGGCTTTATCTATGCTTCTATTCAGCAGCCTGTCATTCTCCAGAAAACCTGTACTCGGTTAGTAGAAGCTGCTGGCTTCTGGGTAGTCATTCATTAATTTGGCACCTGCCTTATAGAGAATAAGGAGCTCTGGTGGTGCAGTGCCTAAGGCATTTGACTGCAAACCAGAAGGTTGGTGGTTCAAAGCCACCAGCGGCTCTGCAGAAGGAAGATGGGGCAACTTACTTCCATAAAGATTTACCTCCTTGGAAACCCAATGGGAGTCACTATGAGTCAGAATCGACTTGATGGCAGTGAGCTTGTTTTTATTTTATTTTTATGTAGAGAATGGAACAGAAGTTAAGCTCACAAGTTCCGAGTCAGGCAGACTTGAATTCAAGTATCTACTTGCTCACTAGCTGTGTGACTTTGGTCAGGTTACTTTACCTCTCTGAATTTCAGCTATGCTATCTATAGCTTGAGAGCCATAATAGCATCTGTCACATTAGACTTCTGTGAGAATTAAATGAAATGATGCCAATAAGACTTTTGTTGTTGTTGTTGTTATGTGCCGTCGAGTCGGCCCCGACTCATAGCGACCCCTCCTTGGGTTTCCAAGGCAATATCACTACGGAAGTAGGATTGCCCAACCTTCCTTCCGAGGAGTGGCTGGTGGGTTTGAACCGCCAGCCATCTGGTTAGCAGGCAAATGTCTTAGCCACTATGCTACCAGAGCTCCCAATAAGACTTTTAGTACTGTTTAATACAGTGTTCCATGCAATGCTGTATTTTGTCCAATACAAAGTATAAGATGGCATCTTATATAGAGTTATTTAAATGGAATTGTTAATTGAACTGTTAATCAAAAAATTAAGTAGGGTATCATAAAAAAGATAAAGATACTAAACTTACTTAATGTAAGACATATAAATGCACACTGATTTGCTTGTCTTTTGAGGTGGAGTCAAGGCTTTGTCTGATGTCTTGTCCCTTTGACTGTAATTTCATATTCACTTTCTTATATAAATAGCAAATATAATAAATGGACTATAATTTCCAGCTTTGATTGTGATAATCAAGTGAGGATTTATAGACACCCTTCTAATACTTGAATTTCTTCCAATCATGTACAGCTCCACACATATTCCAATGCTATTGTTTTTTAGAGACTCTCCTTTATTGAGTGTTTTCAAGAACAAAGCTCTTTATTTTCACACTCTTTTAGTAATTTGAAAGTATTGAGTTAAATTAGGTAAACACGCTAGCAAGTGCATCTGCCGAAATGGGTCAGGACAGAATTGCTCCAACTCTGGGTGAATAGAACTTCAACAGGTGGAAGCAGAAGGGAGTGGTCTAGAGGCCCCTCCCCCTAACATTTGCATGAGTAATGTTTCCAGGGACAGAGCACAAATGGAGGTCTACATGGCATGCTTCTAAACATGTCAAAGTCACAAATCAATTGTTGTTGTTGTTATTTGCTGTCGAGTTGGCCCCGACTCATAGCGACCCCTCCTTGGGTTTCCGAGGCAGTATCACTACGGAAGTAGGATTGCCCAACCTTCCTTCCGAGGAGTGGCTGGTGGGTTTGAACCGCCAGCCTTCTGGTGAGCAGTCAAGTGCCTTAGGCACTATGCTACCAGAACTCCTCTCTGGACAAGTTCAGAGGCCAAATTTTAATATAGAATTTTCTTGGACTCCTTAGCCTTTGTCAGAAGACAGTGAGTGGTACAGGAAGGGCCAGCTGGAGGCCTCCAGATGTGATCTACCACCTTTTTCTCATCCCACCACTTCATTACACACTTAAGGGGCCTGGAAATTACTGAATAAGCTCCATTCATACTCCCTACAGTCACCTGTTGGTCATTCTTGGGAGGCATGGTTCCCCCTCTAGAAGAAAATCCAGAGAAGCGGCCCTGCAGACCCTGGAAGGGGGGCTGGGGCCATCTGGGCAGGGAATTCTAGAGTCCCAGGTACCTGGAATATGATCTAAAACAGGTTGGCAAAAAACAAAGAAGAATGAAGAAAACCAAATACATACGGAAACAATTAGTCCAAGGGACTGGTACACCATGCGATCCTCAGCCTATATATGACCATGAGACCAAAGAACTAGATGGTACCCAGCAATGACTGTCAACAAACAGAAAGGGATCAGTGCAAGAGATCCTGGATAGAATGGAACAACATGGAACAAAATTTGGGGAAAAAACAACAACAACAAAAAACACCAGGTTTACCAGTCTGATAGAACCTGGTGAGTCTTCTGAGACTACAGCCCCTAGTTATCCTTCAGGTCTGGAACTGAACTCACTCCTGTGGCTTCCAGCCAAACAATAGACAAGCATATAGGGTGAACATTTACATCAGGTAGATACACTCTGTTCTGGTTACTTAGTGCCACTCTGTTAAGAATATACCACAAATGGGATGGCTGAACAAATAGGAGTTTATTCTCTTACAGTTTGGAGGCTTTAAGTCCAAGTTCAAAGTGCCAAGCTCTAGGGGTTGGGTGAAAGCCCCTTAGCATTGGGCTTCAGCCTGCCTCCTGCTCCTGGCCCACTGAAGCTAGAGGTTTTTCTTCACTCAGACAGCTGCTGACTGCTGAGGCCGACAAGCCCAAGTTGACAAGTAAAAAGGCATAGTCCTGATGTTACCAAACCACATGGCAGGCTATTCATTCAAGTCCATTGAAAGTCCCAAGGTTGACAGAGCATGGCAGGCTGCTGAACAATGACACAGCTACATGCAGGCTTCAAGAGTGCCATAAGCTAGAGACCATTCCCCAAGGCTTCTTCTTTTACACAGGAAGCAGACCACAGCCCTAAGGTAACTACTCAGCTGCTCACAGTAGATTCCAACATGGAATTGATTACCAATCTCATCATGGGGAATACTACATCCAGGTGCCCAGCCACTCAACTAGGCCCAGCCAAGGTGACACACAAACTTAACTACTACACACTCCTTGGAGAAATCAATCATGGGACAACAGAAGGGCAGTGTTTAGACAGGGAGATGGCTGGCAGGGGGTAAGGGGATGAGAGGTGGAGAGCAGGAATGGATAGGAAAGGACACAGAGAAGAGGTAACTACAGGCAGGAAGTGGGAAGAGAGCTGTTATGTTGTGGGGAATTGCAGTCAATGTCGTGAAACAAAATGTGATGAACTGCTGTATGGAAAATGATTTTGCTCTGTACACTTTCACCCAAATCACAATAAAAATAAAAATAAAATCAGATATAAAAAAGCAGGTTGACAAACATTTCTATAAATGGTCACATAGTAAATATTTAAGGCTTTGCCAGCCATGGGGTCTCAGTTGTGCCTCCTGAGCTCTGCTATCCTAGCATGAGAATAGCAATAGATAATATGTAAATGAAGGAAGACTTTACCTACAAATACTGACGTTTAAATCTTAATTAATTTCCACGTGTCATTCCTTCGATTTTCTTCTCCAACCATTCTTAGTTTGCAGTTTGTACAAAGCAGACGAATGGGGATTTGGCCCACAAATCACAGTTTGCAAATCTCTGGTCTAGAAGGTGAGGTAGGGACTCTGGAAGGACATATCCCATTGATCACTGGAATCTTTATCTTGTGGGATGTAAAGTAGGGCCCTCAAAGGCACTGGGCCGAGGGCAGGTCTCCTCTTGCCCAGGCATAAGCAGTAATGATTTTTTGCAAAGATTAATAAGGGGAGTTTGCTAAGGGGAGCTTCTACTGCCAACAAGATCTGTTTTAATTGTGTTTCTGGGCTAGGCCTCTTCAGTAGTATCTTCTTGAGTTATCCCTCCACCACTCACCTTTTCTTTGCCCTCCCTGATCTGATACTGCTAATATCCCAGGCCTCCTCAAAGATGCAAAATGTGTGGAGAGTCTCACTCTCTCTGATAAATAGAGCCACAGCTCGTAAACTACATGATTCCCAGAAAACTCACTCTGGGACCCACAGTAAATGGACCACTCACCCCAACCCCACAGTCCCTCCCAGGGAACATCTCCAAATAGGAACCATCACCACAGCCAGATTCAGTCTCGAAGGGCATTAGCTGCCATCTTCTGTGTATTCTTTTTCCTGCTCAGGCTATGCTTCTAACAGCCTGTCTGAGGAAAATAGCATTACTTTCATTTCTGCTTAGTGACTGGATTGAGGCTGTTGTCTTAAACTCTGGTTGATGTGGTTGCTGGATAATCTATTTTCCTTTTGCTCGCTTATAAGCAATTTCTGAGGCTTTTGTGGAAATCATTGTTAGTCATCCCTATATTTAGCCTTGAGCTGAATCAATTTGATGGCTTCAAAGTACAGTGAGAGGGAGAGAGAGAAGAAAAGGAAGAGAGGCTATTTTGATAAGGATGTATTTTCCACAATTTTCACTTTAAAAAAATATATACTCCAGAGGTGGGTGTCATTTTTGATAATAGCTGTAGTCAAAGAAAATTATTTAAAATCACATTTCATGTCTTTAACTGACCATACAATGATAAGCTACCTCTTCTATCAGTTTAACTCAAATTACCATGGGAACAGCCTGTATCTTCAGAGAGGTGCTTCAGGGGGGAAAAATGCATCTGGAAAGCTGTAGCTTCTGCCACAGACCTGCTCTCCCCTGAGGACTGAGCATATCCATTTATTTTTTTCTGTCCAGCCTTTCCTACAGCTCTCAAGATCATCACTAAGAGAAGTTTCTAAGAGTCAGGACATTGTTGAGCTCCTGGCAGCCATGTTGATCCCACAAGGTTGGAACCAGCCTGGAATGGAGTGAGCACAAGACTTAGCCAGGACTGGGTCCTTAGGAAAGCCTCTCAGCCTCCAGAGCCAGCTGTGCCTGAAGACATGCTAGGTCTCTCTATTGTGAGGGTCAATAAATCACTTTCTTTTTAAGCCAGTTAGAGTTGGTTTAGAAAAGATTCTGTGGAAATAAATAATTACCCAAGTGAGAGCAAATAAAGACCATTTATTCAGAGTTTATAATAGCAAGGATATTAGCCACCATTACTTGTGTTTTTCAGAGACCCACAGGCAGGCAGAGGAGTGGGAAAGCTTTATAGGGAAGGATTCAGGTATCCCTTCATTGCAGACTATTTGCATGGGAAAGTGAAGAGGTCTGTGGTGGTTACATTTGTGTGTCAACTTGGCTGGGCCTGGTTGAGTGGCTGGGTAGATGAAAGTAGTAATTCCCCATGGTGAGATTAGTAATTAACTCCATGGTGGAATCTATTGGAGCAGCTGAGTAGCTGCTTTGGGTACATGGTCTGCTTCCTGTATATAAGAAACAGCTTTGAGAATGGTCTCCAGCTTATGGCACACTCAAACCCTGCATGTAGCCATGTCATCGTTCAGCAGACTGCCATGCTTTGTCAACCCTGAGACTTTCAATGGTTTTGAATTAATGGCCTGCCATGTGGTTTTGTAACATCGGAACTGTGCCATTTTATTTATCAACCTTGGGCTTGTTAGCCTTACCAGCTAGTAGCTGCCTGAGTGAAGAGATGCCTCTAGCTTCAGTGGACTGGGAGCAAGAGGCAGAGCTGAAGCCCAAGGTTGAAGGGTTTTCACACAGCCCCTAGAGCCTGGCACCTTGAACTCAGACTTCTAGCCTTCCAAACTGTAAGAGAATAAACTGTTTGTTCAAGTCATCCCATTTGTGGTATATCTTCTGTTAGAGCAGCACTAGGTAACCAGAACAAGCTCTAACTACAACTGGAACATTCTATGTGATTGATTTTTATTGTTAACTGTTGTGGATTTGGACCTCAACTCATGGTGACCCCCACACACAATGGAAAGAAATGCCACAAGATCCTGTTCCCTTCCTGTGATAGACTGCCAATCAGACAGACCACCGTGATCCATAGGTTTTCATGGGCTAATTTTCAGAAGTAGATTGCCAGGATTTTCTTCCTAGTCCTTCTTAATAAGGAAGCTTCACTAAAATCTGTTCAGCATCATAGCAACATGCGAGCTTCCACTGACAGGTGGTGGCTGCATATGAAATGCATTGGCCAGGAATCTAACTTTGGTCTCCCACATGAAAGGCAAGAATTCTACCCCTGAACCACTAATGCCTACATGTAATTGGTGGTTGTTTTTGTTAGGTACCATTTAGTTTGTTCCTACTCATAGTGACCCTTTGTACAACAGAGTGAAACACTGCCCAGTCCTGCACCATTGAGACCATGGTTGCAGCCATTGTGTCAATTCATCTCATTGATGGTCTTCTCCTTTTTCACTGACCCTCTTCCACTCTACCAAGCATGATATCCTTCTCCAGGGACTGGTCTCTCCTGATAATAAGTACAAAGAACAAGAGATGAAGTCTTGCTATAGTTGCTTCTAAGGAGCATTCTGGCTGTACTTCTTCCAAAACAGATTTGTTCATTCTTCTGCCAGTCCATGGCATATTCATTATTCTTTGCCAACAGCACAATTCAAATGTATCAATTCTTCTTTGGTTTTCCTTATTCATTGTCAAGATTTCACATACATATGAAGCAATTGAAAATACCATGGCATGGATCAGGCACACCTTAGTCTTCAAAGTGACATCTTTGCTCTTTAACACTACAGAGAGGCCTTTTGCAGCAGATTTGCCCAATGCAATACGTAGTTTGATTTCTTTACTGCTGCTTCCATGGGCGTTGATTGTGGCTCAAAGTAGAATGAAATCCTCTGCAACATCTATCTTTTCTCTATTTATCATGATGTTGCTTATAGGTCCAATTAGGAGGATTTATTTCTTTACATTGAGGTGTAATCCATACTGAAGTCTTTGCTTTTCATCAGTGAGTGCTTCAAGTCTTCTTCGCTTTCAGCGAGCAAGGTTGTGTCAGCCACATATCAAAGGTCATTAATGAGTCTTCTTCCAATCCTAATGCTGTGTTCTTCTTCATATAGTCCAGCTTCTTGGATTATTTGCTCTGCATATAGAAAGAATAAGTATGGTGAAAGGGTACAACCCTGACACACACCTTTCCTGATTTTAAACCATACAATACACTCCTGTTCTGTTCAAACAATTACCTCTTCATCTCTGTACAGGTTCCTCATGAGAACAATTAAATGTTCTGGAATTCCCATTCTTTGCACTGTTATCCATAATTTATGATCCACACAATTGAATGCCTTTTTATAGTCAATAAAACACAGGTAAGCATCATTCTGGTATTCTTTGCTTTTAGCCAAGATCCATCTGACATGAGCAATGATATCCCTCATTCCATGTCTTCATCTGAATCTGGCTTGAATTTCTGGCAGTTCCCAGTCTATATACTGCTGCAGTTGTTTTTGAATTATTTTCAGCAAAGTTTTACTTAAATGTGATATTAGTGCTATAGTTTGATAACTGCACATTTTGTTGGATCACCTATCTTTGAAATGGGTACAAACATAGATCTCTCCAGTCAGTTGGCCAGTAGCTCCTTTCTAAATTTCTTGGCATAGAAAAAAGACCAAGAAAGTTGTGGGAAGACATCAAGGACATCATACATGAAAAAAGCAAAATGTCATTAAAAAAAAAAAAAGGAAAGAAAGAAAAGACCAAAATGTATGTCAGAAGTGACTCTGAAACTTGCTTTTCAACATAAACTAGGTAAAGCAAATGGAAGAAATGAAGAAGTGAAAGAGCTGAACAGACAATCTCAAAGCTGAACCACTTGAGAAGAAAAAGTATAGTAATATTGTGAAATGTGCAAAGAGCTGAAGTTAGACAAACAAAAGGGAAGAACATGCTCTACATTTCTCAAACAAAAACTGAAGAAAAATTTCAAGTCTTGAGTTGCAATATTGGAGGATTTTATGGGCAAAATATTGAATGACACAGGAAGCATAGAAAGAATGTGGAAGGAATACACAGAGTCACTGCACCAAAAAGAATTGGTCGATGTTCAACTGTTATAGGGGGTAGCATATGATCAAGAACTGATGGTACCGAAAGAAGAAGTCCAAGCTGCACTGAAGGCATTGGTGAAAATAAAGCTCCTGGAATTGACAGAATACTAATTGAGATGGAATTGGTTAGGAAAATATATTTGCCTTTCTCCACTTGGTATTGATTTAGAAGCATGGTAAAAATTAGGGAAGCTAGTAGTTATTGATCAAGTCCTGGAGAGGTTGTGATTTGGTTTCCTGGGCTGGTTGTTGAAGATTATGAATTAGAATTCAATTTCTATTTCAGTTTCTAATTTTCTCATCAGTAAAATGAGAACAATATTAGTTTATATGAAGTGCTGGTGAATGGTAGGTCTACAATAAATGCTAGCTGCTTTCCCTGGTTCCAAATATAAAACTAAAATCTGGATGCAAGGAACACAACATGTAGCAAAATTAAAAGAAGCTATAAAAGAAGATATAAAAGATATATATATATAAAAGATATATATAAAGATATATATATATATATAAAAGATATATATATATAAGATATATATATATATAAAAGATATATATATATATATATAAAAGATATATATATAACCCTTGCTTCTGGAAACAGAATATAAATTGGCATAAAAAGTTCACTCAGAAAAATCAAACCCTAGTTAGGAAATTAGCAAATGTCTTGAGCCATCTTAAGAAACTCCCGGTACTTAAATGCGTAAGTGAATGCATTTACTCTACAAAAGTCACCTAGTCTTTTATACAGAGATTCCAGTGACATTTGACTGCTGGGTGGGGATCTGAGAAAGGGGATGAAGAGGGAACAGGTGAATAGCAACATTCCTGTGTCTCTGGGTATTTTTTCAGCTGATTTCATTTCTCTCCTTCTCATGCAATGTCTTTACCTGGTCATGTTCATGCAGGTTTTTTTGCTGTTATTGTTCTTGTTTTAGTAATTTTTCTTTCATTCAAAAGTATTTCCTTTTCTATATCTCTGAAGATTGATATAAGTCCTAATAAAAATACTGATGACTCTAGTTAATAAAGTATTGACTTTGCATGTGATATTTTGAATTGGTGAAAACATTGAATTAGGTTTAACT
>NW_006921604.1:12121688-12144367 GCF_000298275.1 Orycteropus afer afer
GTAGCATAGTGCCTAAGGCACTTGACTGCTAACTAGAAGGCTGGTGGTTCAAACCCACCAGCCACTCCTCAGAAGGAAGGTTGGGCAATCTACTTCTTTAGTGATACCACCTCGGAAACCCAAGGAGGGGTCGCTATGAGTCAGGTCCAACTTGATGGCACATAACAACAACAACAGGCTTAACTGAAGATTTATGTTCCAGTCTGTGAAGGAGCTTGTAAAGCAAATTAATAAAGACTTAAAAAGTTGCTTTAGTTCTCTTAGATCAGCAATCCATCACTATCAATTTTCAGTGATTTATTGAGCACCTATTATAGAGCGAGGCCTATCTTAGGAAATGTGATGAAACGAGGGAAAACATAAAGAGCTTAACATCTAGATGGGCAAGGAAGATTGATTTTCACAAAATAGATAACAATTAACTATTTAACTGTAGGGTGCTAATTTTAAGTACATTATAGGGCCTCTTCTCTCTCAGTTTGTTATACTATGGTGGCTAGCACATTGCTATGATGTTGAAAGCTATGCCACCAATATTTCAAATACCAGGAGGGTCACCCATAGTGGACAGGTTTCAGCAGAACTTCTAGGCTAAGACAGATTAGGAAGAAAGACCTAGTGATCTGCTTCTGAAAATTAGCCAATGAAAACCCTGTGGATCACAATGGAACATTGTCTGATATGGTGCTCAAAGATGAGTCCTGTAGGTTGGAAGGTATTCAAAATACACAGTCAACAATGGACTTGAGCACACCAACAGCTGTGAAGACGGCACAGGACTGGGCAATGTATGTGGGCTTGCCATGAGTCAGAACCAACTGGATGGCAACTAACAGCAAAAGTCAAAGACAGTAGAGATCAATATAGCCTATTGCCATCAGCAGATTCATGGAAGAGAAGAGACAAGACTCAAACTGGCTCTTAAAGAATGCAGACAATATGGATAAGCCTGGGGAAAGGAAATGGAATGGGATAATGAGGATCCAAACTGTGAGGGCTCTAGGAACACAGATTATGTGGAGATCAGTAAGGAGTTCATTCTGACAGTGATGGATGTCAGTGTCATAGCAAGAGAAAACCAGATCATGATGGCTTACACAATGAAGATATTCTGTGGCAACTCATCACGAGAAGTCTGGAGCTAGCTGGGTCCTAGGCTAACGGTACATAATAGTACAATTGAGGACCTCAGATATGTCCATCTTCTACTGTATACCTTCCAGTATGATGGCTTTTCATTCTCAGACTTGTCGCCAGAGGCTGCAATATGGCTGCTGCAGCTTGAGGCAAGGCAATGCTCAACCATATTCATATACAAACAAGCAAGGATTGGCAGTTGACCAGACAGGTGCTTGGGTTGCTCTGTTGGCTGGGGGATTGGGGAAACCTTTACCGTATCCCCCCTCAGCAGAAATCCTCCCCTTATTGGCCAGGGTTGAGGGCTCTTGCCATCCCTACCTATGAAGATTTTTAGCATTTTTAGCCTTCATTATGGGGATACAGGCTCTGCTAACAGGAAAACCAAAACTAGATTCCCTAACATCAAGTTGATTCCAACTCATAGTGACCCCCACAGGGCTCCCAAGGCTGTAAATTTTTATGAAAGCAGACTGCCTCATCTTTCTTCTGTGGACCAAATGGTAGGTCCAAACCATCGACCTTTTGCTTAGCAGCCAAAAGCATTAACCACTACAGCACCAGTAGGAAAAAGGGAAGGCAATGACTTTGTGGTTGGCAACCAAGAGGATCTTACCTAGTGGGCTCAAGGAAAATAAATGGGGATTGACAGAGAAAACCAGGTCTTGGAAGGCCTTGAAAACCAGGCTGTGGGTTCAGGCTTTTGTTAATTAATAGGAGAAAGGTCCTCAAACTCAATACACATAAAAATTACCTGAGAAGGTTGTTTGAAATGGTATGCTTAGGCTCCACCCCCAAGGATTCTAGTTCAGCACAAAGGGGCGAGACCTGGGCATTTACTTGCAGCCTGGTGGCCTCACTTAGAGACACTGCATTAAGAAGGCTTTGCAAGGTTTTGATCCTGATGAAGGCTGTGTATCTAGGGGCCGGTGTACTGCAATGGGCAGCTCTGAGTAGAGGTAGGGAAGCTCAGCCAGAGGCTTCTGCAATTGTCCGGACATGGTGAGGACCTCAAGAAGGGTGAATGCAGGAATGTACAAAGGGAGACTCCAATATTATTCAAAGAAAAAAGTGATGGGACTTAGTGGCAGCTTAGATGCAGGAAAGGAAGAAAGGCAAGGGCAATAGATGATGCCTAGATTTATAATCTGAAAAAATAGCACAGAGCCTCCCTGGCAGCAACCAGCTGGTCGACTGTCAGGGCTTCTTGTTTGCTTCTGGTTAGTTCACAGGGAGAGACAGATGCCATTAGCCTGCATTCAGAAGTACCTGGGAGCAGTGCTTTTTACTGCTTCAAATGTCAAGGCTGGGAGGAGGAAATTGAACTTGAACTCTAATCAACACATTTTAATTGATCAAAAGAAGTTAAGGAGCAACTTCCCCAACTCCTAATTTAAAACAGAGACTTCACGTAGACTCTTTGCAGGCAAGCCTTTCAATGGTAATGTTGTTGTTGTTGTTAAGTGCCGTTGAGTTGTTTCCGACTCATAGTGACCCCATGCACAGCAGAACGAAACACTGCCCAATCCTGTGCCAGCCCCACAATCCCTGCTATACTTGAGCCCATCATTGCAGCCACTGTGTCAATCCATCTCGTTGAAGGCCTCCCCCTCTTTCGTCGACCCTCCACCCTACCAAGCATGACATCCTTCTCCAGGGAATGGTCCCTTCTTACAACATCACCAAAATAGGTGAGATGAAGTCTGGCCACCCCTGCTTTGAAGGAGCATTCTGGCTGCACTTCCTCCAGGACAGATCTGTTAGTTCTTTTAGCAGTCCACGGTACTTTCAGCATTCTCCACCAGCACCACAACTCAAAAGCATCAACTCTTCTTCGGTCTTCCTTATTCATTGTCCAGCTCTCACATGCATACAAGGTGGTTGGAAATACCATGGCTTGTGTCAGGTGCACCTGAGTCCTCAAGGAGATATCCTTGCTCCTCAGCACTTGAAACAGTTCCTTTGCAGTTGACTTCCCCAATGCTACACGTCGTCTAATGTCCTGACTGCTGCTTCCGTTGGCATTGATTGTAGACCCAAGCAACGTGAATTCTTTGACAACCTCATCTTCTCTCCATTTATTGTGATGCTGCTCATTGGTCCAGTTGTGAGGATTTTTGTTTTCTTTATATTGAGACGTAATCCATACTGCAGACTGTATTCTTCAACCTTCATCAGTAGGTGCCTTAAGTCATCCTCACTTTCAGCAAGCAAAGTTGTATCATCTGCATATCTCCATGGTAATAACAACAATAATTATTATAACCATCACTTATTAAACATGTATATCAAGCATTTACTATCCTTAGTAACCCTATGAGACAGCCATTCTTATTCCCATTTTTTCAGATGAGGAAACTGAGGGTTAGAGAGGTTAATTTACTCACTTATAGTCACAGAGCTAGCAAGAGCAGAGCTGGATCTGAACTCACAGCTACCTAATTCCAAAGCCTCCCATGTTTAAAGGCCACCCATGAAGAAGAACTTAACAACTTCTCCCACAAGGTCCTTTGATGGCCTTGGAAACCCAATGGGGGTTGCTATGAGTTGGAATTGAATCAATGGCAATGAGTTTGGTATTTTTTTTTTTTTTTTGGTTTGAAACTATAGGTTTTCCCTTTCTAATAGCATTTCTTCCCCTTTTATTCCCTTTATGATGTAAAGTTTTCAATGGCCAATTTTTTCAGAAGTGGATGGCCCTGTCCTTCTTCTTAATGTGACTTAGTCTGGAAGATTCATTGAAATCTGTTCACAATGGGTGACTGTGCTGATATTTGAAACAGCTAGTGGCCTTGCTTCCAGCATCACAGCAACACACAAGCCACCACATATGACAAATGAAAGATGAGTGATGGTGATGATGCCTTTGAATTGTGGTGTTGGTGAAGAATACTGAAAATACCATGGGCTTCCAGAAAAACAAACAAATCTGACCTGGAAGAAATGCAGCTGGCGTTTTCCTCAGACATGAGAATGGCCAGACTTTGTCGCACCTGCTTTGGTCATGTTGTCAGGAGGAACCATTCCCTGGAGAAGGATATCATGCTTGGTAAAGTGGAGAGTCAGCGAAAAAGGGGAAGACCTTCAGTGAGGTGAATTGACACTGTGGCTGTGATCATGGGCTCAGGGATAGCAAGCATTGTGAGGATGGCGCAGGACCAGGCAATGTTGCATTCTGTTGTGCGTTGTGTCACCATGACTCAGAGCTGACTCAACAACACCTAACAACAACAACAACAGTCTTTACAGGAGCAGGTTGCCAGGTTTTTCTCCTGTGGAGTGGCTGGGTGAATTTGAACTAACAACTTTTCAATTAGTAGCCAAGAGCTTAACCATTGCACCACCAAGCAGTTAGATATCTATAAAGGACCAAATTCTGCAAAAGAATTGGCATGATGTATGACTGAAATGGGTGGCTGATTGACTGCAGTAGGATTTCATGGATAAGGAAAAAGAGATGCAGGTGAACTGCTAAGGCCTGAAAAAAAAAAAAAAACTTGTTAGAATGTAACATTGGTTTATGACAAGATTGAACCCACACAAGACTGAGAGTGGTTATGACCTTCAGCCTGTGGGTTTCCTGGCTTTGCTCCACTGAGCCAAGTTGCTTCTGCAACTCACTCTCTCCCACTGATGCCTCAGAGACAGGCAGCCTCCTCGCACTGCCTGCCATATTACCCATCCTGGCTCCTCAGTGAATACTCTCTCACCTAGCGCTTCCTTAATTACAGAACAGAGAATAAAGGAGCTGGTAATTCATAACTTCATTGCTGACTTACATTTTAGTGAGGTAAGGGGAAAAAAATAACATAGCTGGAGGAAGAAACGGTATTTATAGAAGGTACATAGTGTCTCAGAGATATTAATAACACCAGGGACTCACCAAAGGCTGTTGCCTCAAAATGCTTTGATCAACAAAACAACTCAAGCTTGCCATGTGCACGGAGAGAGATAGAATGGTGTTTATTACTTACCAACCCCCAGTCACAGAGTCTCATTGTGGTTAGCTCACATTTATGGAGCACTCTCTATGCCAGGCACAATACTGAGCCCTGCACATTTAATGATTGTAAAGCCAGCAAAAGGGAAGTGTTTTCATGCTCATTTTGCAGAGAAGGAAGTGAAAGTGTGGCAATGAGGAAACTTGTTTAAGTCAATCAATCAGCTGGTAAATTGAGGATCTGATTTTGGTCCAGGTCTGCCAGCCTCACAGCCCCCACCTGGTGCACTTTGCTATCCAAAGTCTTCAAAAGATTAAAGCACTAGTACAGGAGAGAGTAAGGAGCCTGGTGGCACAGTGGTTAAAAGCTCAGCTGCAAACAAAAAGGTCAGATGTTTGAACCCACCAGCAACTCCATTGGAGGAAGATGTGACAGTCAGATTCTGAAAATATTACAGTCTTGGGAACCCTATGAGGCAGTTCCACTATATCCTATAGGGTTCTTATGAGTCAGAATTGACTAGACAGTACCTGGGTTGTTTTTTTTTTGTTTGTTTGTTTGATTTTTGTGTGTGTTTTTTGGTTTACAGGATACAGTGGGGATCAGAATGTGAGACTTCCCACTGTCTGTGCCCTCATGCTCCAATATACATTGAAATGTGGTAGAGAGAGACCTGAAAATGGAGACAGGAATTAGAGCTCTGGTCACAATCCTGACAACTATAGCCTGAGTGACCTTGATTGGCAAGATATATGGGATTTCTAAGCCTCTATGCTCTCATCAATAACATGTGAATAGTGGAGGCTTCCAACTCAGACTATGACACAATAATGGATATTGGACTTTCCTTTCTACCATGAGCAATTATAAAATTGGGGGAAAAAAATTGAAGCAACAGTGTTTCAGACATTGGACCTCAAACAGTGCAGGGCTATTGCCTTTGAGAGAAGAAGAGATGAGGTGGCTCCACATTTATGCCAGCTTTCTGCCTGAGAGCACTTTCCACATGATGGCATAGAGGTGGAACTGAAATGGAAAGCAGTGTTCTCATTGGGTAGAAGAAAAAGATTAGAGTTTGGTGCTGATGTGGGAGTTAGAATTGGAGATGCAGGATACCAAAGAATAGAGAGGTGGGCAGGGGCAAAAGAAGTCCCAGGAATCTTCATAAAGGTTTCTTGAGTCCATGGAAAAATACTTCTCCCACACAAGGTGATACTCCATAAGCCCTGGAAGAGAACAACTACTGGGATCTGTGGGCTGAATGGACATTCCAGAGATGTCAATATGTTAGGAAGTTTTGGGGATCCAGCTAGCCAGAGGAGAGACACCTCACTGAACATCCCATTTTAATACAAAGTTAGTACAAATTAATAAATACAAAATTACTGAGTAGATAAAAGAAAAAAAAAAAGAGAGAGAGATAATAACTCTTTCCCAATCTACCTTATGTGAACATTAATGTGAACGTATTTTGTAAATATCAACCTACTGCTGATGAGTCAGTTTTGATGCACAGTGACCCTATAGGACAGAGTAGAATTGCCCCATAGGGTGTACAAGGCTGTAATCTTTATTGAAACAGGCTGCACATCTTTCTCCCAAGGAGTGGCTATTTGGTTTGAACTGCTGACCTTTCAGAGTGCTTAAGCACTGCACCACCAGGGCTCCTTTGTAAATATCAGCAAAAGCCAAACCAAACGCACTGCCATCAAGTTGATTCTGACTCATAGCAGTCTTTCAGGAGAGAGAAGAATTGTCCCACAGGGTTTCCAAGGCTGTATATCTTCACGGAAGCTGATTGCCTCATCTTTCTTCTGTGGAGTGGAGCGGCTGGCTGGTTGAACTGCTGACCTTTTGATTAGCAGCCAAATGCTTTAACACTATACCACCAGAGCTCCTTTATAAGTATTAAGTGCAGTACAAATGCACCCCCCTGTGCATTTGTAGTGTTTAGGAATAAGTAACCACTTTCAGAGGATTCCAGAACCACTTATAACAACGCAGATTTAGAGTTATCTTATCTCCTTGAGACTTTAACCAACCACTTCTGGTGGAAGACAGGAACAGCTAAAAAGCAGCACAGGTCTGAAAATGATTATATGCAGAAGTGTCCATATCTGTGACATTTGAAGAAACACCCTACCCTATCCTACTAGACTGATGCCCTACTAGGCTCCATGCATTGTCTTCTTGGCAAACCTTCAAAGGCTGGAGAGATGAATCACAAAGAGATTTATAATCTTGGGAAAAAAAATCAATTTACTTCACTGGTACTTTACAAAGGGAGTGAATCAGAGGGTGCCTGGATCATGTGGCTCATTGCCTTCAAGTCAGAAAACTGATTTATCCTCTTTGAGCTCCCTGAGAGCCTGAGTGGTGACTCCCACTTGGTAGTGGAACACTGGCCTAAGCCCCTAAAGTTAATATTTAATTGCCTACTCTTCTTATACGCCATACTCCAATAAAACACTTACATTGAGTTAATCTTGGGTTCCCCTATAGCTTCATATCTTAACATAGGGTCATGGTGAGATAGGAGGAGAGAAACTAGCTGTGGTTTTGAGTGAAGATGAACCTAACAGATTTTATGGTTCTGGTGTTTTCACATACATTTCTGAGTGTACATATTATTCCTGTAGTCCAAACTTTCTACTCCCAAACTCCACCTGACATACCTGTACAGCACATGTTCATGGAGCACTTCCTTTGTGCTGAAGAAGATGGAATTTCATGTAGTTCTCTTTAAAGAGCTCTCACTTTTTGTTGAGTTTGATTCACCACAGTTGGTAGTTACAATTGATTAACTCATTGTGATAGTTGGAGCTGTGTGTCAACTTGGCTGGACCACAATTCTTTGTGGTTTAAGTTGTTGTGATGTGGTTATTCCCATGATGGGATCAGATTATGTTTTGAGCAGCCAGTCTGTTGAAAGGGAGTTTCCCCTAGGGATATGGCCTGCTTCCAGTGTATCTATGGGCATTCCAGGAAAAGGGACATTCTTCTGTGGATTGGGATCCTGTTGTGCTGCCTACAACTGTCCATGAGTGAACAATCCACCATTCAGCCTGGAGATCTTGGATTCGTCATTCATTGGAGTCAACAGCCAGTGTACTGCCTGCCAGCCTTGAGCTCCTCAGCCTCTGTGGCTGCAAGAGTCAGGAAAAGCCTCCAGCTTGATGTTTGATCCAGGAACTATGGACTTGCCAGCTTCTATAAGTGTGTGAGCCATTTTCTTAAGATAAATTCCTCTCTCTCTCTCTCTCTCTCTCTCTATATATATATATATATAAGCTCTACTGATTTTGTTTCTCTAGAGAACCCAGTCTAACACACTCATCAAGAAGACACCATGGCTGAAAGCCCACCATTTTTGATTCATTATTTTGGATGGGTATGCTCTCTTTCTTGAATTCTCTTTTAAAATGTAAATGTTTCTTTCTAATTCCTTGTGACCCAGTGCAAAGATCAACTGATCCCAAGATTGAGGGATAATTGAGGTCTGGCTATGTGATGGTTATGTTTGTATGTCAACCTGGCTGGGCCTGGTTGAGTGGCTGAGCAGCTGTATGTGGTATTCCCCATGATGAGACTGGCAATCAGCTCCATGTTGGGATATACTGTGAGCAGCTGAGTAGCTGCCTTTGGATATGTGATCTGCTTCCTGTATGTAAACAGAAGCCTTGAGAATGGCCTGTAGCCTATGGCACACTTGGACCCTGCATGTAGCCATGTCGTTGCTCAGCAGCCTGCTATGCTCTGTCGACCTTGGGACTTACGATGGACTTAAGTTAATGGCCTGCCATGTGGTTTGTTAACATCAGGACTGTGACTTTTTACTTGTCAACCCTGGAGCTTCTCAGCCTTAGCAGACAGCAGCTGTCTGAGTGAAGAAGTGCCTATAGCTCCAGTGGGCTGGGAGAAGGAGGGAGAGCTGGACCCCAAGGTTGAGGGGCTTTCACCCAGCCCCTAGAGCCTGGCACTTTGAACTTGAATTTAAAGCCTCTAAAGTGTAAGAATAAACTCCTGTTTGTTAAGGCCATCCCATTTGTGGTATATTCTCATCAGAGCAGCACTAGGTAACCAGAACAGGCTATGAGCCCATTCTCTCTGGGCACTTTTCACAGCTGGGCCTTTGGGTAAAGCTAAGTCCACTGAGCTGTTCCTGTGGACAGATTTCCTGGTTCCAGGGCTGATGGACAGCAGGTTGCTTAACAACCATGACACTTGGCATCTTCCTCAACCCTTGGGGAAATAGGACAAGAACATAGCATCACAACTTTGGCTGATATTCTTTTTTCTTCTTCTTTTTTTTTTTAAAGACAGCATTTCAGCAGATATTTATTTATAATTTTTAATGAAAACATCCCTGTAGTTAGTTATAACAACAAAAACATTTTTTTTTTGTAAGCCTAGTTTATATGTATCAATATATCTACAAGGCTAAAACTCAATTTTAATTCACTTTTTGAACCTTCTAATGTGCTCTGGTCATAGATGTCATCATTACCCAACTATAATGATGCTTCAAATCATGTTATTTCATCTGCATGAGATACAACATGAGATTTTTTTTTTTTAATTATTATTGTGATGTGGGTGAAAATTTACAGAGTGAATTCACTTTCCATACAGCAGTTCACATACACTTTGTCTCATGACATTGACCACAGTTCACCACAATACAATAGCTCCCCTCCCCTTCCTCCCGATAATTACCTCTTCTTTGTGTCCATCCCTCCATGCCCTCCTGCCCCCTGTGCTGTCTGCCTGTGTATAAGCAGCCCTTCTTTCTCCCATGATTATTCTCTCCAAGGAGTGTATCTACCTCAGGTAAATGTTCAACTCATATGCCTGTCTTTTGCTTGGCTGGAAGCCACAGATGTGGGTTCAATTCCAGGCCTGAAGGGCAGCTAGGGGCCATAGTCTCAGTGGTTCCACCAGGCTCTATCAGACCAACAAACCTTGTCCCCCTGCCCTTTTTTTTCCTCCAAATGATTTTGAGTTTTGTCCACATTGTTCTCCCTCTCTATCCAGGATAGAGGTTAGAGATCCTACATAGATCCCCTTCCAAGTGTTTGACATTGGTAGCCGAGCACCATCTAGTTCTTCTGGTCTCATAGTCATATAGGCTGCAGATCGGATGGTGTCCAGTCGCTAGGACTGATTGTTTCCATGAATATTTGGTTTCCTTCATTCTTCTTTTCTCTGGATGAGGAGAGACCCATTGTTGCATCTAGATGGCAGCTTGCAAGCTTTCAAGATCCCAGTCATTACTTGCCAAAGTAGGAGGTGGAACAATGTTTTGTGTAGTATCTTATGCCTATTGATCTTGATATCCCTTGTGACTATGGCCCCAAGCCCACAGGTTCAACTACTCAGTTCCTCTGGGTAGCTGGCTTTGACCAAGCAGTGACCACAACATTGGCTGATATTCTTATTCAAGACCAGAGGTCTGTTTGGTTCCAATTTAGCTCTTAGGCTGTGCAGCAACTGTGTGGGATGGGGGAAAGCATAGAACAGTTCTACATTCAATTTTCAGCTCAACAACTTACATAAGTTCTGAGCCTTAATCTTCTGATTTGTAAAAATGGGGATAATGCTATATACTTCAGAGAATTTGTGGTGGTAATGAAGTGACATAAGTTCTACCTAACCCAGGGTTTCTCAAACTTTTTTGAAATAACTCCTGATACATTGATATATCTTGATATCTTCACTACAGCCGAAAACTAGAAACAATCCAGATGTCCATCAAATGGATAAAGCATGGGATATTTCTATATAGGAGCTCTGGTGGTGATGTGGTTAAAAGCATTCAGGTGCTAACAAGAAGGTTGGTGGTTTGAACCCATCAGCTGCTCTACAGGAGAAAGATGAGGCAGTCTGTTTCTGCAAAGGTTTACAGCTTTGGAAATGCTATGGGGCAGTGTTACTCTGTCCTACAGGGTTGCTATGAGTCAGAATCAACTAGATGGCACTGGGTCATACACACACACACACAGACACATATACATACAAACATATATGTATATTGTTGTTGTTAGGAGAAGTTGAGTCTCATAGTGACCTTAAGTACAACAGAACAACAGAACAAAATACTGCCTGGCCCTGCGCAAGCCTCACAATCCTTGCTATACCTGAGCCCATCATTGTAGCCACTGTGTCAATACATCTCCTTGAGGGTCTTCCCCTTTTTCACTAACCATCCACTTTACCAATCATGGTATCCTTCTCCAGGGAATGGTCCCTTCTGACAACATGACCAAAGTAGGAGAGAGAGAGAGAGGGAGAAAGAGAGAGAGAGAGAGAGAAGAGAGAGACAGAGAGAGAGATGCCTGGGTTTGCACTCTACTACTAATCTTAAGATTGGAGGTATGAACCATCCAGAAGCTCCATGGAAGAAAGTCCTGGTGATCTTCTTTCATAAAGATTATAGTCAAGAAGACCCTATGGAACAATTCTACTCTGTAATGCATGGGGTTGTCATTAATTGGAATTCACTCACTGGCAACAGAGTTGATACGTATGACACAGAATGCACTATTTACATTGCACTGTGATTCTATGCTATATATATATATTTTTTATTAAATTCTGTTTTATTTTTTAAAATGAAGTCTTGACTTTCTACATTGATTTTGCAACCCACCAATAGGCTAAGACCCACCATTTGAAAATACTCAGCTTCATGTCTAGTCTGTTCAATAGCCCAAGAGCTCTCAGACAAGCCTCTGTATACATCTGTCAATACATCTATTTCAAAAGCCCTCAGCCATCCTGGCTGCATGCCTGTCTGCCTACTCCAAACAAAGGGCCAGTATTTTTTGTCTTCTTTTTCCATTGGCTGAGGGGGTAGTCACTAACCTGACAATGCGACCTGTGCTGCTGGGCTACTGGAGACTCTGGTAAGAACAGATGTGCATTACTCCCTCCCTTGGGTGGTTTGAGGAGTTGAGGTTTGAGGTGATGGAGAAGTTAGGTTGTGGTTGTTGTTTAGTGGAAGGTGTTGTGGATTCACCCCGGTGGCCACCCACTGAGCCTGCTGATCTCAGCCAATCCTTGATCTACCCCAAAAGCAGGGAAGCAAACCCCTTGTGATGGTTATGTTTGTGTGTCAACTTGGCTGGGCCGGGTTGAGTGGCTGGGCAGCTGGTGGTAGTTATTCCCCATGATCAGACTGGCAATTAACTCCATGGTGGGATCTACTATAGGCAGCTGAGTAGCTGCCTTTGGTATGTGATCTGCTTCCTGTATATAAGGAGAAGTTTGAGAATGGTCTCTAGCTTATGGCACACTTGGACCCTGCATGTAGCCGTGTCATTGCTCAGCAGCCTGCTATGCTTTCCCAACCTTGGGACATAGGCTGAAAGGATTCCAAGAGGGAACAACTTACAGAGTAGGGGTTGGAGGAAGGCTCCTCCATATTCTAGGGAAGGAGGGCATTTCAGCAAGAAAGCCTGACCTGCCAACTAGATCACACACTCTTTTGCTAATTTTAACAAAATGCACAAGTCCATATTTTCAGGAGAGGGAAATTAGGAGAATGTGGCTGTCAGAATGGAGCTCTCTAAAATATGATTTATTCATCTGTGGTCAACATAATTCACAGAGCATCCCAAAAGCAGGGGAGTGGCTCAGAGCTGGGAGTCACTGATGAAGAATTTATTGGAGTGGTTTGTTAGACTGTCTCAGGATGTACAAACCCATTTGTTTTCCAATTTGTAAATCAGAATATGTTCTGGGCCAGGTAGGAGAGCTAAATCTGATGCCTAGAGGGATGGAGTGTAAATCAAAACAAAATTTTCTGTCTGAGATGTAGAAACTCAAGTGTAAATTCAGCTTATCTCCCATTTCTTTCAACAAAAAAGAACCTCCTCCCATGGCTCTTGGCCTTCCATTCTCTGCTGTTCTGGGGATGGAGCTCTGGTGGCGTAGTGCCTAAGGCATTTGACTGCTAACTAGAAGGCTGGCAGTTCTAACCCACTAGCCACTCCTTGGAAGGAAGATTGGGCAATCTACTTCCATAGAGATACTGCCTTAGAAACCCAAGGAGGGGTCACTATGAATTGGCTCTGACTTGACAGCAGTGAGTTTGGTTTTTGGTTTTTTGTTTTTGGACCAAGACCCAGCAGGACTTCTGGGCTCTAATCTCTGTGTTTCTAAGATCCAAAAGTCCTGGCTTCTGTTCTTGGCTGACAGAAAACTAGAGGGTTTAAGGTGCTGTCATTATAGATTCAAGAAAGGCCAAATTTATATGGGCTTTCATACCCCCTCAGGAGTGGTGATAGCTCCATGATAGAATTCTCGTTGTCTGTGCAGGAGGCCTAGGTTTGAGTCCCAGCCAATGAGCTTCATGCTCAGCCACTACCCATTGCCAATGGAGGCTTGCATGTTGCTATGATGCTGAACAGATTTCAGTGGAGCTTCCGAACTAAGATGGACTTAGAAGAAAGACCTGGAGACTTAAAAAAAAAAAAAAGCCTATGATCACAATAGTTGGATCCACAACCAATCATGGGGATGGCCCAGGACCAGGCAGCATTTTGTTCTGTCGTCCATGGGCTTGCCATGAGTCAGGGCTGACTTAATAGCAGCTAAGCCACTGTCTCACATTCCTTAAGGTTTTTGCTTCAGGAATGATTCTAAGACTTCCTCTTCATTCCATCAATGTCCAACACTTCAGCCTTATGATTCCATAGGATCTTCGATTCCAAGTTTCCTTCCCTTCACCTCAGCATCTCACCAGCAAGGTCACATCTTTGGCTTCATCCTCACCTAGAGAGTTCTGTGACATTTCCTCTTTTACCATGACTTCTGAGTTTTCTGCCTTCCCCAATCTGATTGAATCTGTGTATCTCATCACTGCTGTGACTCCTCTACACTATTAAACCACCATCTTAGAAGAAGGAGCTCCAAGAGACTGAGATCTACTTTCAAATTCCTAGTCAGGGGACACACAAATCAAAGTCACAATGAGACACCACTTCATACTCACTAAGATGACTGCTATCAGAAAAAAACAGAAAATAACAAGTGTTGGTGAAGATATGGAAAAATTGGAACCCTCATCCATTGCTGGTGAAAATGTAAAATGGTATAGCTGCTGTGGAAAACAGTTTGGGAGTTCCTCAAAGTTGAACATAGAATTACCATATGACCCAGCAATTCATCCCCTAGGTATATACCCAAAAGATTTGAAAACATAGGAGCAAATTGATATTTGTATATTAGTGTTCATTGAAGCAATATTCTGCCAAAATGTGCAGACAACCTGTCTCAGGCTGGGTTCCTTAAAGAAGCAAAAGTGTGTGTGTGTGTATGTGTGTGTGTGATTACCTCTTCTCACCATCCTTAATTGACTTAATTTCTCATTTTTTGCAACCACTGCTCCAAACTTCTACATATCCTTCACTCACTGTACCCTTGCCTCCTATTTTACTGAAGGGAAAACATATCGATGCTTCCATATATATTTGTGAGTGTGGCACTGTGTGCATGTTTTTGTATGGCAGAGATTTCTGAACAGGTAAAAAGCATTGATGGGAAAGAGAAAAGTGGACCTTCTGATGCCTCCTTTCCAGCAGGAGTCTCCATGCCCAGGCCAGGGGCTTTCACATTCCCTGCTGCAGGGAGGGGAAGCACAGGAGCCTTGAACTTAAACTTGGTCTTAGGAATTTGACCTAAAAACTTGAAATGTTCATATAAAGAATAGAAATGGCAAATCTGGTGAGGAAGTGAAAGGCTCAGGGGACAACAGTGTGGTGTCTCTCTTTGTCACAATTTCTCAAGTAATGTGTCTGCTCCTGCCACCTGCTCCTGGGGGAAATGAGTGTGGTTCTTTTAGCATTGTTCACTGCAGGTATCAGTGTTGTTTTAATGGGAACATCAATGTCAGCTGGTAAAATAAGTGTGAGTTTAGGGAGATTGGGGTTGCTCTCCCTACATGTTCTCAGATCCCAGACTCACCTGGTACCTGGGCACAGGGGCCTTATTCTCATCCCTGGCACTGGAGTTTTCATGCAGGGAACCAGCATTCTTTATGGCAGCAGAGCTCCCCCAACAGCTAGAGAGATGTAGACACAGCCCAAAGAGAACTGGAATCAGGAGGAAGATTAGTATGGCCATCACTGGAGCTGCTGCCAACAACCAATCCTTGAAAATAAGTGGGGGATTCTGGAAGGGGCTCTGTGAATATATCCACACCCTCTCTGCACATTGCCTCTCTTGGTTTGCCACTTTTTTTTTTTTTTTTTTAAATGTACGCTATCCAGGGGCACCTACTTATTTGGTTTGGCATTTATGGACTACTATGTCAGTCACAGACAGATTACAAGTGAACCTTCAGACTGACAACATTTCTATTCTGGGTCCTCATGCAGAAAGGGAATGGTTTGGATTTTATTCTTGTTTTCTTGTTGGTATCAGAGAAGGAAGGAAGGAAGAAATATATCCATATTACCCTAAGTCATAGTGCTTCCAGCAAGAACCACTGTAACAACAAAGGAGATTCATTTTCTCACCTTAGTGGTTGCTGCATGATTTGTTTATTCATAGAGACAAATACACAATATCATACAAAAAGTGAAAGTCTGCAAAAGCATTTTAAAATGGTGTTTACATTCTTATTAAAGTTCAGTCTTGATGTCACAGCAGGAAGGCAAATCATAAAAGTACATAATGTATGTTAGAAATAACAGAGCTGCTGTAGAGTGAAAGAATGATCAGAACTGCTGGAGGGGTTGGGGAAGGGAGGAGATCAAAGGTACAACACAGAGACTGTGGGTTCACCAAGAGAAAAGATAGAACAACTCATCTCCTCAAGGCACCGCCTAATGATCTGCTTATGTATTTCTGAAGAATTGGATACAGGCACTGAAATCTTTACCACTTCTTTGGAGAATTTTAAGTTTTATGACTCTGAAGAGCAAGCGTTGATGGCAGGAGGAATTCTCTGAAGTTCTGCAGCCCCCTCATGACTCTTCATTTGCTCTCCTGGTGACTCCTTTACTTTATATTTGAAAATTAAAATTTTTCAAATTTTATAGGATTTATATTTGAAAATTAAAAATATGTCCCTTTTTGAGCCCTTTTTCCAAAGCTATTTCATCTATGAGTGGATGGTGAGGTGCTGATAGCCCATCTGGCAATGCTACCCTCAAGACTGTGAGCAAACCCAGTGCCCAACCAGTGGGTCACTAAATGGAGAAACCTATTGGAGAGGTGCCAGAACACACTTGAGTGCAGAAATGGAGGTTATTTGTCACATTCATAAACTTCTAGAAGTTGTCAATGGCAGAATAATTGCTCCTCTAGATGCTTCCAAATAGAAGAAGGTGGCAAAGTTTAAGTGAAAATATATAAAAAAAAAAAAAGGTAGTGGTCAGCCACATTCCAGTCAAAGTGAAGCCACAAGGCAACGTGAAGTGTACAAAGCAGGGGAGGAGAGAGTCCATGTACTGTTGATGATACTGGAGGCTGAGAGTCATACTGGTTCCATGCTTGATTCTGGCACCAGACAGTCCTGGGTTCAATTCCTAGCTCCACCAATGACTACCAGGCCAGTGTGAGTAGGCACAAAACCTCTCCCAGGCCTTCCTTCCTCCTCTAGGAAGGGACATGATAAGGGACACAGCTAGTAAGATTGTTGATAGGATTTAGCGATACATGTGAGTAAAGTGTTTATTTCATTCCAAATGCCTGATACAAACACATGCACAAAATGCTTTAGTAAAAAAAAAAAAAAAAAAAAAGTTGGGTATTACCATATTTCTGGTCTCTTGTAGAATAAGAAAAAAAAAATCAATTGCTGTTGACTCAACTTTGATTCATGATGACGCCCTGTGTGTCAGAGTAGAACTATGCTCCACAGGGTTTTTAATGGCTGATTTTTCTGAAGTAGATTGCCAGACCTTTCTTCCCAGATATCTCCGAGTGGACTCAAACTTCCAATCTTTCTGTTAGCAGCGGAGAGCATTAACCATTTTCAAACCCAGGTACTCCATTTAGCAAGTACTATTACTCATTTCTCTGCTTTGTGCCTTTTCCTTTTCCTCCATACAATTGGGTCTGCCTTTCCCACGCCAGAGATGGACATCTGACCAGCCTTAACAATCAGTATATCCTCCTGCTGGAACATAAACATTGGTTGGTGGGTACATGATCCTCATAAGCCATGGAGAGCTCTCTTTAGTGATGCTGAGGGAAAGACTGGTGGTGCTCTTTCCTCTGAGTTTACTCCTTGTATGAATGATGTTAACTAATATTTGTGGAGTCATCTCTGCCTCCTCCCTAGAGGTCTCCCTCTGAAGCCAATAGGGAGAAACCAGAGCTGAAAGACAAAGAGAGACAGTCTGTGAGGCTCCCCTTGAACTTCAGGATCCACTCACACAAGGAAGTAGCACCATCCTTTGAAACACTCCTGCTATGTGAGTCAACATATCCCTCCTTTATGCTTAAGCTACTTTCAGTTGGGTTTCTATCTTTTGCCATTAGAAAGCCTCGGCTAACACATCTTCCTCCTACTCAGGATGCTGAGAGTCATGGTATACTCACAAATGCCAATGGGTGCCTGCCAATCCTGTTTATACATCAAAATCACCTGTTGCTGTTGTTAGCTGCCGTACAGTCAACTTCAACTCATGCGGGCTTATGTACAACAGAATGAAATGTTGCCTGGTCCAGCCTTTTCCTCACAATCTCTAGCATGTTTGAGTTCATTGTTGCAGCTATTGTGCCACTCCTTCTCACCGAGGGTCTCCCACAGCCTCATTGGTTCTCTATTTCACCAAACATGATGTTCTTCTCCAGCAATTGATCCCTCCTGATGATGTGACCAAAACAAAGTTGTGTTGTGATGCATAAGGTTTTCATTGTCTTTTTTTTTTTTTTTTTTTTAAGTTTTATTCTGATCTGGGTGAAAGGTTACAGATCAAATTCATTTTCAATACAGCAGTTCACATACACTTTGTCTCATGACATTGACTGCAATTTCCCACCACGCAACAGCTCTCTTCCCACTTCCTCCCCATAGTTACCTCTTCCCTGTGTCCTTCCCTCCCATGCACTCCTGCTCCCTGAGCTGTCTCCCTGTGCGTACACAGCCCTTCTATTCTCCCATGATTGATCTCTCCCAGGAGTGTATCTACCTAATGTAAATGTTCAGCTCATATGCCTGTCTTTTGTTTGTCTGGAAGCCACAGGAGTGGGTTCAATTCCAGACCTGACAGGCAGCTAGGGGCCCTAGTCTCAGGGGTTCCACCAGGCTCTATCAGACCAGTGAACCTGGTCCTTTTTTTAATGATTTTGAGTTTTGTTCCACATTGTTCTCCCCATTGTCTAATTTTTAGAAGTAGACTGCAAGGTGTTTCTTCCTACTGTGTCTTAGCCTGGAAGCTCCACTGAAACTATCCACTATGGGTGACCCTGTTAGCATTTGAAATACTGGTGTCATAGCTTCCAGTATCACAGCAACATGCAAGCCACCACAGTATGACAGACTGACAGATGAGTGGTGGAAAATCACCTGTAGGGATTTAAAAATAATGCAGATTCTAGGTCTCATCCCTGGAGATTCTACAACTGGAGCAGGATCTGAACATCCTCATATTTTAGTAAAGAATGAAGAACCAGGCACTTCCTGGAAAATTCAGAGCATCTCAGAGTCTGTGGGGAGACAGATGTGATGCTGTCAAGTTGAAAGCAGAGTAAGACGCATCCACACAGAGTCCTATAAAGAAGGGCCACAATATCATCACCTTTGTTGTTTTAATTAGTAAGAAATAGCTTCTCTTTGATAATAATTGTAACATTCCATTTGATGCAATAAAAAATCTGATAACATTTTAATACTAAGAAATCATTTCCACCAACACTTACTTTGGGTTCATACTGTTTCTGACAGCAGTCACTTTTTTCTACTGGTATGGTCCACCACAAATATCATTTATGTGCAGGGCAGTTCTTGTTTTTACTCTATAGTCCCTGGAAGAGACTGGCCCACCCTTTTTGACGTACAGTATGTAAGTGTCTTTCTCTGTCCAATGGGGCCTTTCTCCAGCCCCTATTTGGGCCCTTCTCTTCTCCCAATGGCATTCCCAATTTTTTGTATGGCCAACACCTTTCCCTTGTTTGAAGGAGAAAGAAGGGAAATTCTTTTTGTTGTAATCCATTATAAGACAAAGAAAGGAGGTGTAACATTTGAATTAAGTCCTTCTTTAACTAGCCACTGCTCTGAATGGTGACACGGCCAGCCAGCTAATAGCCTGCAGGATTCCACTCCTTACTGAGGTGTCCAGAAACCTTATCCAGTCCTACACCCAATAACTCAGATTTCTTCAAGTTCACTAATCTGTGAGGAGAATTTATATAGAAGCTTGCTTCAAGGTAGGCTCTCACAAACTTGAGTCGGGGAATAATTCACAACCTAATGCTTTGGTGGTGTTGCTGTTGTTAGCTGCTGTCAAGTTGCCTGCCCTACCCCACACGACTCATGGTGACCCCATGCACAATGAAACAAAATGTTATTCAGTTCTGTGCCATCCCCATAACTGGTTGGTGGCAGACCATTGTGGTGCACAGGGTTTTCACTGGCTGTTTTTTGGGGGAAGTTGCTAGGCCTTTCTTTCTAATCCATCTTAATCTGGAAGCTCTACTGAAACTTGTTCAGTGTCCTAGCAACATGCAAGTCTCCACTGACAGACAGGATACACATGAGGTGCATTGGCCAAAGCTCAAACTTGGATCATTCCCATGGAAGATCAAAATTCTACCACTGAACTACCACTGTTCTCAATATCCAGACGCTTCCTTGTTTGTTTTAAAAAGCCAAATCCTAGGCTTCACTCCATGGTGATGGAATCTGACTCCTTGTGCCAGGGAATCAGCATTTTATTCAGCTCCTGAAGCATTCTGAGACACACTGAAGTTTGAGCCTCCATGGTAGGTGGAGTGCCTTCTCTCTCCCCTCTAGTGTTAAACAGTGGAAATCAGACAGCTGGCCCCTGAGTGGGGCATGAGAAGGAAAATGGTGGGGCCAGTTGCCTTTCCCCTAGCAAAGGTCATCTGTTTGGAGGGCTTTGGATGAAAAGCCAGAAAGAAAATGATTCTTCTACTTCACTAGTATTTTAGAAAAAACCCTGTTTTAAACACCCTGACTTTTGACGCCTGAAAATAGTTATTATTTTTGCCCTCATTACCTTCTTTCTCTATTTACAATGTAATCATTGTCAGAAGAAAACTGCAGCTATGCACATCCCTGCCACAGCCTCACACAATAGACACTAAAAATAGGGCTCTGCTTCCAAGGGATGTGAAATTCTCCCAAATTATATTACTGGAGGTCCACCCTGTCTTGTCTACCAACATCCGTTTTGCTTTTCTTTCCCCAAAATAGCCTTCCATTCTTTTCTGAATGACCTCATTTCCCTGAGTGTGCTGATTCTGAAATGCTGGTCAGAGGGGAGGACAACAATTCTGGCCCCCGTCCAGTCATCTTCTTGGGTTTTCTATTTCAATTCACGATCCAGTCACCACTAGGGACATGGCAAACCTGGAATCTGCTCGTCAAAAGTTCAAACTTGGCTACAGATGTGCTGACATCATCCCTGTCCTTCTCACACTGTCATTAGCCTGTGAGGTAAAAACTATTAGAGATTTGAACGTTGTCAGGATTGGCAGGAGACACTGCCCAGGGTTCCAAGGGTGACATCTAGAGCTGAGGTACAAACTCCAGCATTGAAATGAGAATTGTAAGGGAGAAGACAACAGGGTGACTTCACAATGGAATCAGCTGAAAAGGCTGGATTACTTAATACGAACTCTGGAGATGAAGCTCAGTATCTGGATAATAGGAATTTCACATGAGCAAACATATTGCTGCCTTGGCATTATGGCAAATTCTAACACCCGAAATAGCATGACTTCTTTTAAATTCCTCCTGGCATCTGTCCACAGCACCCACACCCAGGAAATGGTGGGTGGGGCCTGTTTGCGCCCACTGTGGTGAGCTAGAACAATTTCACTCACTTTGGAAAAATAATAAATGTGACTGTGAGAGCCTCTGGTATTACTGCAATGAGCAAATGGTAGGGCATTCAGTAAATGCTTTCATTCTCTTTGGCTTTTCTTTCTGTGCCTGTGGCCCTGCTGTGATTATTGCAAGCCTGTAGGGTGGGCATTCCTGGCGTCCATTAGTGTGAAACCTTTTTCTTTACCCATCAGCTACTTAGCTTGATTCCCTAATCCAGGTCTGGAGGCCTGCATGTCCCAGAACTGCTGTGAGCTTATTCCAGAGCCAGGGATTCCAACACTCTGTAACTATCTCTATCTGTCCTAGTTTTCTCCTCTCTGCAGTGTTGTCATGAGCAATTCATCTGGACACTGTGATGTGAGCAAAGAAGGATTGGGTTGACTCCATCATGGTGTTTTATTATTCTAAGAAGCTGAAATCAGTCATATTAACCTAAGTTAATGTCCATGGTCATTAAATGCAAGGGAAACCCTCAATGAGATCAACTGACATGATAGCTACAACAATGGACTCAAGCATATCAAAAATCATGGGGATGGGGCAGGACCAGGCAATGCTCCATTATACATAAAGTTGCCATGAATCAGACTCGATGACAAACTAACAATAATGTCCATTATCTAAGACCTGTCCAGTATCACCTTCTCTGGGCATCACATTATCTCACAGGCCAATGCCACCACACAATTGATGTGTTTCAGGAAAGTTGTATGTGTTTGGGTAATCTACCCCTGAAGGCTAGGGTCTCTCATTCAGGTCACATATCTTCCATATAGCTAATTTGGGCTTCAAACATTAACAGGCTTCAAGAGTGAGAATTCCGAGAGTACAAGGCCCACTGTATGAGTTCTTGACAAGCCTCAGCTTGCATCAATTTTGCTAATGTCCCTTTGGCCAAAGCCAGGCATATGGCCCAAGCACAGAGACCCTATGGGAAGGGACCATAGTCAGGCACAATCCTGGAAGGCAAGGTTCCTTGGGAGCTACAAATAATTCTACAAATGTAACCCACTTAAGGATAACCAAATCTCACACACATTAAACATGATGAGAAGATTCTGGTGTATTTTTCCTTCAGGGAAACTGAAGCTCACATAACGCCATTCAATATAAAAAATAGAACTAGCCCACTCTCCTAAACTGGCAAATTTTCATTAACACCAAGGGAAGTTTGAGCATTTTTCTGGTCCATTTCTTTTTGTTGCTTTGATTTTACAAAAAATTTTTAAAACATTTTAATTGAAAAAATAATATATGCACATCATAACATTTTCAGAAAATATAAAAGGTATAAAATCCAATTTACTACAGACTCCTGCTGTCTCTCCTCAGATGCGACCCAATATGTTCAAGTAACATATAACTTAAATATTCTTAATTTTTTTTCTGTCTACACACAGAAATACATGTGCACATATATAGCTATATTTACGTACATGTATAAGCATACATCACACTCCCACACACAGTCCCTCTTTTTTTTTTTTTTTAACAGAGGTAGGAGCAGAACAAACAAACACTCTTCTGCCTCTTTCTGCTTTTGATGTCTCTGAGTATGTTGTTGTTGTTGTTGT
>NW_006921604.1:12144497-12148227 GCF_000298275.1 Orycteropus afer afer
GGTTAGCAGTCAAGTGCTTTTAGCCACTATGCTACCAGAGCTCCTTCTGAGTATGTTAGCACCTATATAATTTATTTTCTAGCAGCTGTGCAGTACACCATTATATGATTGTACCATGATTTTATTAACTAATCCCTTAGGGTTATGGTTTTATTAACTAATATCTTAGCATTTCCATTCCTTTGCTATTGATAAAGGCATAAATGAACATCCTGCACCATATCCTTGTGTATGTTTGTGTGTGTATGTGTGTACATATGAGTGTGTGTACAATATATGTATAATAAATGCCTGCTGCTTAAAGGTATACACATTAAAATGTTGCACAATATCACTAAATTGCCATTCAAAGAAGTTGCACCAATAACACAGTGGTCACCTACTATGTTAGGCTGGGTTTTCTAGAGAAGCAAAACCAGTAAAGCTTATATATATATAGAGAGAGAAATTTTTCTTAGGAAAATGGCTCACACACTTGTAGAAGCTGGCAAGTCCCAAGTTTCTGGATCAAATGTCAAACTGAAAACTTTTCCTGACTCACACAGCTGCAGAGGCTGACAAGCTCAAGGTTTGCAGGCAGTATCCTAGCTGTTGACTCTGACAGATGACAAATCCAAGATCACCAGGCCGAATGGTGGATTGCTTGCTCAAGGACAGCTGTAGGCAGCACAACGGGATCCAGATCCACAGAAGAGTCCCTCTTTTCCCAGGATGTCCATATATATATTGGAAGCAGGCTGCACCACTAGGGAAACTCCCTTTCAATGGATTGGTTGCTCAAAACATATACATCTGATCTCATCATGGGAATAACCACATCACAACTACTTAAACCACTCAGAATTGAGGTTCAGCCAAGTTGACACACAACCCCAACTATCATAGTCCACCCCTTGTCAACTTGGCAGTTGCACATATAACTTAACCACATATAATCTCTCAATAAGGACTATTATAAAGTCATATTTGTGCCTAACATGGTACACTAACATGCATACAACCAAAATACATTAACCCTGTTTACATTTCATACTTCATAACAAAAGGAATAAAATATATTTGATGTACGCATACAATGAAGAAATAAAAAAATCACAGTCCTTGTTTCTGCAACTGGTCACATGGTTGTAGCTGATATTAAGAACTACCTTCTTCCACCACTCATTCTGTATTTCCCTTACTCTCAGTAAGGACCTCAGCTGATCGTGCTTCTTTACCTGCTATGGTGGCTCAAACCTTCATTACTGAAGGGTCTGGGCCATTAGTAGTCATATCAGAATTGTTGTAGCTTGCAATTGGCTTTAATTATAGGGCATGGTAGTACCAAGAGATGTCCTAAAGAATCTCCTGTATTCCAGACATATTCTTCTTTATCTCAATTATGTAATATCAATCCAATTTCCCCTTGGTAATCAGGATCTATCACACCAGATAGTACAATAAAGTCCCTTCTTTGTCTGTTGATCCAGCAGCATGAGGAAGCCAAAATGGCCAGGTGGCATTCTTAACTTCCAGTTCAATGCAAACAGTATTGTGTCTCCAGGTGGGAGTGTTGCTCCTTTTGGGACTAAGATCTCCAGACCTGCAGAGCATAGGGTAGCAAGGAAGGAAGCAAAAATATTTTGAGTGGGTCATGGTCATTAGGGGTAATAGTGAGTGCTACCACTCCTGGCTCCACTCCTTGGTTCCTGGACCCATGAATCCTGGCTATTAGAGAAACAGCACCATATATTGAATGCTGGTTTAGCGCATACACAGCCTCTTGTAGAACATTTCCCCAATTCTTCAAGGTATTGCCACCTAGCTGGCACCGTAATTATGTTTTCAGTGGGCCATTCCATCATTCTGTCAAGCCAGCTGCTTCAGGTGATGGGGAACAAGATAAGACAAGTGAATTCCATGAGCATAGGCCCATTGCCTCACTTCCTTTGCTGTGAAGTGAGTCCCTTAATCCAAAGCAATGCTGTGTGGGACACCATGACAGTGGATAAGGCATTCTGTAAGTCTAAGGATGGTAGTTTTGGCAGAAGCATTGTGTGCAGGAAAGGTAAATCCATATCCAGAATAAGTATATATTCCAGTAAGAACAAAATGCTGTCCTTTCCATGATGGAAGTGGTCCAACGTAATCAACTTGCCACCATGTTGCTGGCTGATCACCCTGAGGAATGGTTCTATATCGTCGCAGACTCAGTGTTGGTCTCTGCTGTTAGCAGATTGGGCACTCAGCAGTGGCAGTAGACAAATCAGCCTTAGTAAGTGGAAGTCCATGTTGCTGAGCCCATGCATAACCTCCATCCCTGCCACCATGGCCACTTTGTTCATGAGCCCATTGGGCAATGACAGGAGTATCTAGGGGAAAAGGATGACTGGATTCCATAGAATGTGTCATCTTATTCACCTGATTGTTAAAGTTCTCCTTTGCCAAGGTCAACTCTTGGTGGGCATTCACATGAGACACAAATATCTTTACTCCTTTGGCCCATTCAGAGAGATCTATCCACATACCCCTTTCCTATACATCTTTGTCACCAATTTTCCAATCATGTTTCTTCTAAATCCCAGACTATCCAGTCAAGCCATTGGCCACAGCCCATGAATGTATACAATCATACATCTGGCCATTTCTTGTTCCATGCAAAGTGAACAGCCAGACGCATGGCTCAAAGTTCTGCCCATTGGGAGGATTTCTCTTCACCACTGTCCTTCACGGAAGTCTCAGAAAAGGCCTGCAGTGCCACTGTTGTCTACTTTTGAGTGGTGCCTGCATATCATGCAGAACCGTCTGTGAACGAGGTATGAGTTTTCTCTTCATCAGTCAACTGATCCTAAGGAACTCCCCATGGGGCCATAGTTGCAGACTGGGAGAGGAAAGGTAAGGTGACTGGAGTGGAGACCATAGGCATTTGGGCCACTTCCTCATGCAACTTACTTGTGCCTTCCAGTCCTGCTCAAGCCCGATCTCTGATATGTCACTTCCATTTAATGATGGAGTGCTGCTGTGCATGTCCAACTTTCTGACTGTGGGTCAGACAACACCCAATTTACGATAGGCAGCTCAGGCCTCATGGTGACTTGGTGGCCCATGGGTAAGCGTTCAGTCTCTACTAAAGCCCAATAACAAGCCAAAAGCTGTTTCTCAAAAGGAGAGTAGTTATATGCAGAGGACAGCAGGGCTTTGCTCTGAAATCCCAAGAGTCTGCATTGAGATTCACCAATAGAGACCTGCCAAAGACTCCAAACAGCATCTCTATCTGCTACAGACACTTCAAGTACCATTGGATCAGCCAGATCATATGGCCCAAGTGGCAGAGCAGCTTGCATGGCAGCCTGAACCTGTTGCAGAGCCTTCTGCTGTTCTGGGCCCCACTAGAAACTAGCAACTTTACAAGTCACTTGATAAATAGGTTGAAGCAACACACCCAAAAGAGGGATATGTTGCCTCCAAAATTCAAAGAGCCACACCAGACATGGTGCCTCCTTTTTAGTTGTGGGAGAAGCTAGATACAATAACTTATCCTTCACTTTAGTAGGAGTATCTCCAAGTGCCCCATGCCATTAGACCCCTAGAAATTTCACTGGTGGAGGTGCCTAAATTTTTGTTGTGTTAATTTCCCACCTTTAGCATGTAGCACGCAGATGTCTCACCGATAAGTCTAGAGTCATCGATACTTCTTCCTTACTAGGTCCAATCAGCATGTCATCAATATAATGGACCAGAGTGATGTCTT
>NW_006921604.1:12148592-12150220 GCF_000298275.1 Orycteropus afer afer
AGTTTGATCTGACTCAATGGCTGTGAGTTTTGTATTTTTGTTTTTTTTCCAGCTGAAGGCAAACTGCTTCTGATGATTCTTTGAAATTGGTATTGAGAAAAAGGCATTGGACAGATCAACAGCTGTATACCAAGTACCAGAAGATGTACTAGTTTGCTCATGCAACGAAACCACATCAGGAACAGCAGCTGCAATTGGAGTCACCACTTGATTAAGTTTATGATAATCCACTGTCATTCTCCAAGATCCATCTCTTTTTTGCACAGACCAAATAGGCAAATTAAATGGAGATGTGATGGGAATCACAACCCCTGCATCCTTTAAGTCCTTGATAGTGGCAGTAATCTCTACACTACCTCCAGGGATGCAGTATTGCTTTTAGTTTACTATTTTTCTAGGTAGAGGCAGTTCTAATGACTTCCACTTGGCTTTTCCTACCATAATAGCCCTTATTCCATACGTCAGGGACCTAATATGGGAATTTTGCCAATTGCTCAATATATCTATTCCAATTATGCATTCTGAAACTGGGGAAATCATTTACAGGATGGGTTTGGGGACCCACTGGACCCACTGTGAGGTGTATCTGAGCTAAGATTCCATCAATAACTTAACTTCCATATGCCCCCACTCTGACTGGGGGCCACAATGATGCTTTGGGTCTCCTGGAATTAGTGTCAGTTCAGAGCCAGTTTCCAGTAATCCTCAAAAAGTCTGATTATTTCCTTTTCCCCAATGAATAGTCACTCTTGTAAAAGGCCTCAGATCCCTTTGGAAAAGGCTGGGAGAAAGATTGACAGTATAAATTTTTGGCAATGTGGTGGGGTCCTTCCTCAAGGGGACTCGTCCTCCCCTTCATTCAAGGGGTTGTGGATCTGTAAACTGACTCAAGTCTGGGAATTGATTGAGGAGCCATGACTCTGTATTCTGGCGATTCAATCTAGATTGCTGTTCATGTGACCAAGAATTCTTCCGTCTATACAGATCAAGTAAAGGTATAGTAGATTTGCCATGTATTTCACTCCTAGGAACACCATGCCTAAGTAGCCAATGCCATAATTCCACAAAAGTCAGAGTATTCTGATTACTGCTTTGACTCTGCTGTCCATGCCCACCTTGTCTTTGTCGATTAACTGCTGCCACTTGGCCCCTACTACCATGGGGTCCAATCAGCCCCATCGTAGTTAAGTGTCTTAGTTCAATCAGGGCATTTCCCATTGTCAAATCTGGCTTACATAAAATAGCAATCACAGCAGTCTTCAAGGATGCTGGGGCTCCCTTCACAAATTCATTCCTCACCGTTCTGGGGAAAGGCATGTTCTCTGGACTCTCCATTTCTGGCTCTAGGGGTCTAATCTGTTAATTCCATTCTAACAGACCAATTTCCCTAAGCCTCTAGATACCTTCTTCTACATTATACCAAGGCAAATCTGGTACTTCAACTTGACTTAAGGCAACAAACAATGCAACAGCACTGCCGTGGAGTTGGATTCAACTCATAGCGACCCCTTCTTGGCTTTCCGAGGCAGAATCACTATGGAAGTAGGTTGCCCAACCTTCCTTCCGAGGAGTGGCTGGTGGGTTTGAACCACCAGCCTTCTGGTTAGCAGCCAAATGCCACCACATAA
>NW_006921604.1:12151400-12172305 GCF_000298275.1 Orycteropus afer afer
AGCAGGCTGCACCACTAGGGAAACTCCCTTTCAATGGATTGGTTGCTCAAAACATATACATCTGATCTCATCATGGGAATAACCACATCACAACTGTTTAAATCACTCAGAATTGAGGTTCAGCCAAGTTGACACACAACCCCAACTATCACACCTACCATGACCTGGGTGGTGCACTTACAAGCACATTGCATATTCAAAGTTTTGATCTTTGCCATAGGGACCAATAAACAACAGCTTTAAAAAAAAAAAAATTATTGTGATTTGGGTGAAAGTTAGCAGAGCAGATTCATTTTCCATACAGTTTTCATACACATTTTGTTTCAAGAGATTGACTACAATTCCCCACAATGTGATAGCTCTCTTCCCACTTCATCCCTGTAGTTAACTCTTCCCTCTATTTTTTCCTATGCATTCCTGCCCTCTGAGCTATCTCTCTGTGCAAATACACCCTTCTTCCCCCCCCATAATTGACTATTCTAAGAAGTATATCTACTTGATGTAAATACTCACCCTATATGACTGTTTAAAATTTGTCTGGAAGCCATGGGAGTGAATACAATTGCAGACCTGAATGGTAACTAGGTCTCACCAGGCTCTAGCAGTCCTTAAAAAAATAAAAAAACTTTTTTTTTTTTTTTATGATTTTGAGTTTTGTTCCACATTGTTCTCCCACTCTATCCAGGATCTCCTGCACTGATCCCTTTCCAAGTAGTTGACAGTGGTAGCCAGACACCATCTAGTTCTTCTGTTCTCATGATTATACAGGCTGAGTTTCACGTAGTCTACTAGTCCCTTGGACTACTAATTTCTATGTGTCTTTGGTTTTCTTCATTATTCTTTACTGTAGATGAGGAGAGACCCATTGTTGTATGTAGATGGAAGCTTGCAAGCTTTTTTTTTTTTAAATTTATTGTGATTTGGGTGAAAGTTTACAGAGAAAATTCACTTTCCATATAACAGCAGCTCACATACATTTTGTCTTACAACATAGACTACAACTTCCCACAGTACAACAGCTCTCCTCCCATTTCCTCCCAGGCACTCCTGCCCCCCAAGCTGTCTCCCTGTGCATACACAGCCCTTCTATTCTCCCATAATTGATCTCTTCAAGAAGTGTACCCACCTAATGTAAATATTCAGCTCATATGCCTGTCTTTTGTTTGGCTAGAAGCCACAGGAGTGGGTTCAATTCCAGACCTGAAGGGCAACTAGGGGCCATTGTCCATCAGGCTCTATCAGACCAGCAAAACTGGTCCATTTTTTTTTCTTCAATTTTGCATTTTGTTCCACATCATTCTCCCACTCTATCCAGGATCTCCTACATAGATCCCCCTACAAGTGGTTGACAGTGGTAGCTGGGCACCATCTAGTTCTTCTGGTCTCATAGTCATATAGACTGAGGACCACATGGTGTACCAGTCCTGTGTTAGGCTGGGTTCTCTAGAGAAGCAAAGCCAGTAAAGTTTATATATATAGAGAGAGAAATTTATCTTAGGAAAATGGCTCACACACTTATAGAAGCTGGCAAGTCCCAAGTTCTTGGATCCAATGTCAAGCTGGAGGTTTCTCCCAACTCACACAGCTGCAGGGGCTGACAAGCTCGGGGTTGGCAGGCAGTATACCAGTTGTTGATTCCAACAAATGACAAATCCAAGATCTCCAGGCCGAATGGTGGATTGCCAGTCACAGACAGTTGTAAGCAGCACAACAGGATCCTGATCCACAGAAGAGTGGCTCTTTTTCCCAGGATGTCCATAAATATATTGGAAGCAGGCCACACCACTAGGGACACTCCCTTTCAACAGATTGGCTGCTCGAAACATATACATCCAATCTCATCATGGCAATAACCCACATTGTAACTGCTTAAACCACTCAGAATTGTGGTCCAGCCAAATTGACACACAACTCCAACTATCACAAGTCCCTTGGACTAATTGTTTCTATGCATCTATGGTTTTCTTCATTCCTCTTTGCTCTGGATGAGGAGAGACCCATTGTTGCATCCAGATGGCCACTTGCAAACTTTTAAGATCCCAGACTGGAAAAAAATTTGGGTCAACAATATATAGGACAAAGGACTGTCTCCAAAATTTATAGACAATTTCAACACCTAAACAAAAAAATCAAGCACTCCAACTAAAAATTGGCAGAGGATATGAACAGACACTTCACCAAAGAAGACGTTCAGGTGTTTGACAAACTCATGAAGAAATTCTCACAATCATTAGCCATTACCAAAAAATCAAACTCACTGTCATCAAGTTGATTCTGACTCATATGACCCCCTTTGAGTTTCCATGAACTAGAAGTACCATATGATGCAGTGATCCCCCTAGGTATACATCCTAGAGAAATAAAACCCCATAACATGACTAAGTATATGTACACCCATGTTCATCACAGCATTATTCATAGCAGCAAACAATGGAAAAACCTAAGTCCCCATGAATGGATGAATGGATAAACTAACTATGGTTCATACATACAATGGAATACTATGCAATGTTAAAGAATAACAATGAATCTGCAAAACATCTTCATAACATGGATGAATCTAGAGGACATTATGCTGAGTGAAATTAGTCAATCACAAAAGGACAATTACTGTATGAGTTCACTACTGTAAAAAGTTAAGAAAAGGTTTACACACAGAAAGAATTGATCTTTGAAGGTTACCAGGGACGAGAGGGTAAGGGATGGATAATCACTAAGTACAGAGTAGGCATATATTAACATGGATGAAGGGAAAGGCTATACACAATAAGGATGAGTTCAGCACAAAATGATCAAGACAGTGAAAGACATAGGAATAAGCACAAGAGTTAAAGGCAACAAAGGTGAATACTATTATGTACACAATCCTTCAATAATAGTAATAACAATAACTTACCATTAGATGTATACATAGACACTCAATCTGAACAGGGGCAGGAAGGCAAATGGGACTAGATTACCCCCACCTCAAAAAAAGAATTTATTACTCAAAATTGAGTAGGAGCAGAGCAGATGATAAAAGATGACCCAAAGACCAAATTTCAATGAGTTTGTATTATGTTATGGAGATATTTATACAAGAAAGCTTACATGTTAGTGGTCTTATTTGATTTTTTTAAATCAACTTAAATTAATTTAAAATTCTCATCCTCTTGGGTTGCCAGGAAATTCAATTTAACTCCTCAATAGGAAGTTCTTTCTCCAAGAATGTACAAAGATGTTTGGAATGACATTCTTTCTCTCTAAGCAGGTAGAAGAGCTCTCTAGTTTTGTTTTGGTTTGCTTTCTGAACTTTTGCTTTTATTAATACCTGTGGTAGTTATGTTTGTATGTCAACTTGGCTGGGCCTGGTTGAGTGGCTGGGCAGCTGGTGGCAGTTATTCCCCATAATGAGACTGGCAATCAGCTCCATGGTGGGATCTACCACAAGCAGCTGAGTAGCTGCTTTGAGTATGTGGTCTGCTTCCGGTATATAAGAAACAGCTTTGGGAATCTCTAGCTTATGGCATGTTTGAACCCTGTATGTAGCCGTGTCGTTGGTCAGCAGCCTGCCATGCTCTGCTGACCTGGGGACTTACAATGGACTTAAATTAATGGCCTGTCGTGTGGTTTGGTAACGTTGAGCCTGTGCCTTTTCACTTGTCAACCTTGGGCTTGGCAACCTCAACAGCCAGCAGCTGTCTGAGTAAAGAAAAGCCTCTAGCTTCAGTGGGCTGGGAGCTGGAGGCAGAACTGAAGCCCAAGGCTGAGGGGCTTTCACCCAGCCCCTAGAGCTTAGCACTTTGAACTTGGACTTAAAGCCTCCAAACTGTAAAAGAATAAACTTCTGTTTGTTAAGGCCATCCCATTTGTGGTATATTCCTGTCAGAGCAGCACTAGGTAACCAGTTTAGATAATTTTGTTAGTCTTCTAAGTTTGAGTTAATAGTTTAAAATAATTTGTTTTATCGTTTTTATTTTTATTGGCATAAATAACTAAGACTATGCATTTTCTTTCCTTGTCTGTAAGTCTGTCATACTGTGGTGGCTTGCATGTTGCTGTGAGGCTGGAGGCTATGTCATCAGCATTTCAAACACCAGCAGGGTCATCCATGGTGGACAGGTTTCAGTGGAGCTTCCAGATGAAAACAGACTGGAAGAAGGATGGGGTCATCCACTTCTGAAAAAACTGGCCACTGAAGACCTTACAAATAGCAGTGAAACACTATCTGATATGTTACTGGAAAGCTCTATGAATAGCTGTCTGATACAGTGCCCAAAGATGACCCCTCAGGTTGGAAGGCATTCAAAATACAGTTGGGGAAGAGCTGCCTCCCCAAAGTAGTACTCTGTAGATGGAGTAAAAATTTCAGGACCTTCATTTGCTGATGAGGCACAACTCAAAATGGGAAGAAATAGCTGCAAATATTCATTAATAATCTGAATATGGAATGTACGAAGTATGAATCTAGGAAAATTGGAAATTATCAAAAGTGAAATGGAACAGATAAAAATCTATATTTTAGTCATTAATGAATGGAAATGGACTGGTATTGGCCATTTTGAATCGGACAATCATATGGTCTACTGCACTGGGAATGACAAAAGAAGAGGAATGACATTGCATTCACCGTCAAAAGGAACATCTCAAGATCTATCCTGAAGTACAATGCTGTCAGTGATAGGATAATATCCATATGCCTACAAGGAAGACCAGTTAATATGACTATTATTCAAATTTATGCACCAACTACTAAAACCAAAGATGAAGAAATTGAAGATTTTTACCAACTTCTGCAGTCTGAAACTGACCAAACATGCAATCAAAATCAAAAATCACAATAATTATTAGTGACTAGAATGTGAAAGTTGGAAACAAAGAAACAGCATGCGTAGTTGGAAAATATGGCTTTGGTGATAGAAGTGATGCTGGAGATTATATGATATAATTTGCAAGACCAGTGACTTAAAAATCCAAACCAAACTTACTGCTATCAAGCTGAATTCAATTCATAGTGACCCTCATTGAGTTACCGAGGCTGTAAATCTTTACCGAAGTAGATCACCCCACCTTCTTTCCATGGGGCAGCTGGTGGGTTTGAACTGCTGGCTTTCTGGTTAGCAGCCAAAAATCATATCCACTATGCCACCAGAGCATAGTGCAAATGGCTTTTTTTTTTTTTTTTTTCCAGCAATACAAACAGCAGCTATACATGTGGACCTTGCCAGATGGAATATACAGGAATCAAATTGACTACCTTTGTGAAAAGAGGAAATGGAGAAGCTCAATATCATCAGTCAAAATAAGGCTAGGAGCTGACTGTAGAATAATTGCTTATATGCAAGTTCAAGTTGAAGCTGAAGACAGTAAAAGTAAGGCCATGACAGCCAAAATATAACCAGGTATTAAGACCATCTGAAGAATAGGTTTCACACATTGAACATCAATGACTGAAGAGTAGACAAGTTGTGGGATGACATCCAGAACATCATACATGAAGAAAGCAAATGGTCATTAAAAAGACAGGAAAGAAAGAAAAAAACAAAATAGATGTCAGAAGGGACTCTGAAACTTGCTCTTGTACATGGAGTAGCTAGAGCAAATGGAAGAAATGTTGAAATAAAAGAATTGAATAGAAGATTTCAAAGGGTGGCTCAAGAACACAACACAAAGTATTATAATACTTTGCAATATTATAATACTCAAGAATACAAAGCAAAGACTTGGAGTTAGAAAATCAAAAGGGAAGAAGACACCCCACATTTCTCAAGCTGAAAGAACTGAAGAAAAAAATTGAACCTCTAGTTGCAATAGTCAAGGATTCTATGGCAAAGTATTGAATGACGCAGGAAGCATCAAAAGAAGATGGAAGGAATAGAGAGTCACTGTATCAAAAATAGTTTGTTGATGTCCAACTGTTTCAGGAAGTAGCATATGATCAAGAATCAACCATATTGAAGGCAGAAGTCCAAGCTGCACTGAACGAATTGGCAAAAAACAAGGTTTCAGGAATAGAAAGAATACCCACTGAGATGTTTCAACAAATGGACGCAGCCCTGGAGGTGCTTACTAATTTACGCCAAGAAATTTGGCAGGCAGCTACCTGGCCAACTGACTGGAAGAGATCCATATTTGTGCCCATTCCAAAGAAAGGTGATCCAACAGAATGTGGAAATTATCAAACAATATCATTAATATCACTCGCAAGTAAAATCTTGCTGTAGATAATTCAAAAATGGTTGCAGTATATTGACAGGGAACTTCCAGATATGTAAGCTCAATTCAGAAGAGGACGTGGAATGAGGGATATCATTACTAATGATGGATCTTGGCTGAAAGCAAATACCAGAAAGATGTTTACTTGTGTTTTATTGACTATACAAAGGCATTTGACTGTGTGGATCACAACAAAACATGGATAACACTGAGAAAAATGAGAATTCCAGAACACTTAATTGTGCTCATGAGGAGTCTGTACATAGATCAGGAGTCTGTTGTTTGAACAGAACAAGGGGATACGGCATGGTTTAAAATCAGGAAAGGTGGGCGTCAGGATTGTATCCTTTCACCATACTTATTCAACCCGTATGCTGAGCAAGTAGTCGGAGAAGCTGAACTATATGAAGAAGAATGTGGCATCAGGATTAGAGCAAGACTCATTAACAACCTGCGATATGCAGATAACACAACCTTGCTTGCTGAAAGTGAAGGTAACTTGAAGCACTTACCAATGAAGAACAAAGACTACAGTCTACAGTATGGATTATGCCTCAACATAAAGGAAACAAAAATCCTCACAACTAGATGAATAAGCAACATCATGATAAATGGAGAAAAGATTGAAGTTGTCAGGGATTTCATCTTACTTGGGTCCACAGTCAACACCCGGAGAAGAAGCAATCAGGAAACCAGATGGGCAAATCTGCTGCAAAAGCCCTGTTCAAAGTGTTAAGAAGCAAAGATATCACTTTGAAGACTAAGGTTCATCTGACCCAAGGCATGGTTTTTCAATTGCTTCATATGTATGTGAAAGCTGGACAATGAATAAAGAAGACTGAAGAAGAGTTGATGTTTTTGAATTGTGGTGTTGGTGAAGAATGCTGAAAATATCCTGGAAGAAGTGCAGCTGGAATTCTCTTTACAAGCGAGAATGGCCAGATTTGGTCTCACCTCTTTGGTCATGTTGTCAGAGGGAAAAATTCCTTGGAGAAGGACCTCATGCTTGGTAAAGTAAAGGGCCTGTGAAAAAGGGATGACACTCAATGAGATGGATTGATGAGTGGCTGCAGTGATGTTCTCAGGCATAGCAAGGACTGTGAGGATGATGCAGGACCAAGCACTGTTTTGTTCTTTTGTACATGGGGTCATTATAAGTTGGAACCAACTTGATGGCACCTAACAACAGCAACGTGTATTTTCCTCTGAGCACTTTACAGCAATAAGGTGCTTTCTCAAATTTCTGCAATTTTGTTATGTATTTTTTTTTTGGACCCAAGAGTTTTTAGGAGAGAATTATTTCTTTCTTTTTAAATTTAAAATTGAAGGATCTTTCTCTGTCCTAATTCTGTTATTTATATCTAGTTTAACCACATTATGGTCAGAGGATATTCCTGGACTATTTCCACCTTTGGGAATTTTTTGAGGTTTTCATTATCTCCCATTATGTGGTCAGGTTTCACAGATGTTCCATTTTATCCTTGAAAAGAAGTCAAATTCTCCATTTTCAGGATATGGATTTTGACATATATCAGAGAAGCTTTCTTAATTTCTACTTAGGAAATCTAAATTTCTAATAGAAATTTTCTATTTATATTTGATCTAGCTTATATTAATAGTATTGAAAAGTTTCCTACTACAAGTGTGTTTCTATTTGTCCTTATTTCTTTCTGCCTTACTAATATTGTTGCTATGTAATTATATGTATAGATATTCATTGACTATTATATCTTCATTGTGAAATGTTTCCTTTAGCATCATACCATTCCCTTCTGTTGTTGTTGTTATGTACCGTCAAGTCAGCCCCGACTCATAGAGAGGGGTTTCCGAGGCAGTATAGCTACAAAAGTAAATTGCCCAACTTTCCTTTCAAGGAGTGGCTTGTGGGTTTGAACTGCCATCCTTCTGGTTAGCAGTCAAGTGCCTTAGGCACTATGCTACCAGAGCTCCTCATTCCCTTCTATGTCTTATTTAATGGTTTTTCTCCTCAATTTCTTCTCTGGTGGTGAGCTGGTAACACTCACTTTCTCTTTATTTGCACTTTCCTGGCACACCTTTGTCCATCCTGTTCATTTTCAGCCTTTATGATTCCCTTGTTTTAAGTGTGTCACTTAAACAGCATGGAATTGATTTCTGCTTTATAATACAATATGAAAATCATTTATTTTAGTAGGTGAATTCAATCCATTTGCATTTATTGATATTATGGATAAGTATAATCTTAGATCTGTCATATTATTTTACTCTCTGAATATAGTTTTTAAAAATTCTTTCAATACAAGATCTTGCTCTTCTTGAAGGGAGCAGATAGAGAAGAAAAGGGAGGAGAGAAAAGAAGAGAAGGGGAAGGAGAGGAGAAGCAGGAAGAAGTTCTGATATTAGGAGGATTTGTAATGTTGCTCTGATGATTGTATTTACACCTTTGTATACAACCCTTGGCCATCCTTTTTTAAACATCATTAAGTAATAATAAAATTAGCACCTATCTTCTTACCCCTACATTTCTTCCACATCTTGATTTTACTCGATAATAATATCTTTATTAGTTTTTATTTTGTTCTTATAAATCAATTATTTATTTATTTTTATGACATTTTATTTTGATTTGGGTGAAAGTTTACAGAACAAATTGTTCTCCATTCAACAGTTAATAAACATTTTGTTTCGTGACATTGATTGCAATCCCTACAATATAACATTACTTTTTCCACTTCCTCGCTGTGTTTAACATTTTCATTTGTCCTTCTTCCCTATTCCTTCCGGCCTTCTGAGCTTTATTCCTGGACGGATTGCCCTTTTGATCTCATATGGTTGATTGTTCTAAGAAATTTACCTCCCTGTTGTTATTGTTCACCATACAGGCTAGTCCATTGTTTGGCTGAAAGTTGAGCCATGAGAGTAACTTCAATTCCAGGCTTGAAGTGCATCTATTAGTTTTTACTTTGGACTCAGACATGCTTATATTTTTCACTTTTTTAGCTTTAAATTATTTCCTTTGTCTCCCTTTACGGATGAGGCAAATACCCCTTTTTCATCTCAATATTTGTTTGTTGCATTATTTCTACACTATCACAGCAAATGACATTTACATTCTGTCACCCTAATCCCCCACATTACATTTAGTCTTTTGTCTTTACTTAAATTTAGTCAATGGTTACATTAAGACTTTTGGCTAAAGTTTCCCCTAGTTGATTCTCAGTTGGCTAAAGTTCATTCTTTGGTTATTTCCTAAAGAAACATTCATGGAAACAATACTTCCTGAGTTCTTACATATTCAAAACTGTTTGCTATAGCCATTATAATTGTTGGATGATATAAAGTTCTTTGTTAGTACTTTCCCTGAATATCTTCTAAGTATTTTGCTACATTGGTGCATCACATTAGTGATATCCGAGTTCAGCCTAATACTTCCCCTTATAAATGACTTAACCTTTCATGCTTTACTGCCCAAATGACAGTTTCTTTAAGTCTAATAACTTTATGAGACTATGTCTTATGTACTGAGTGTTATGAATCAGGTTTCTGAAGTAAGTTGTTGAACATTCAATAAGCAGATTTACGTCTTTTTGTTTGTCTGTTTGTTTTAAGGAATTACTTAACAATTACATTAAAAATATTTGTTATACACCCACTCCTCAATTATAGACATATAATCAGGTTCTAAAAACCAGATTGTAATGTGAAAATCAACATTAAGCAAAAATGGAGGATTACCACATCAGATCACAAAAAGGACGATGATGACATCATCATGTAACTGCCAAATTACATCATTACATAACTGCCAACATACTGAGAATCAAGGCCCAGCCAAATTGATGCATAACCTTAACTGTGATAGCCAGCGTACTCTTGCCTTGTACTTTGGTATTCATTACTGTCAGACATACATAGTTAATGCTCAAAATGTTTGGAAAGTAGATTTTTCACTGTTGTCATAAATGCAAAAATTTGGATAATGAAATAGTTGATAATTGGAGTAGGTGTAATTCTATTGTTTTGGTTTCTTAGAGAGGTCTCCAAATTTGCATATGTTGGCTTTCCTTTGCCTGCCTGCTATCACTATCATTTTCTCTCTAATCCTTTTTAGCTCTTTATCTCTATTCCATTTGGTTTGCATTGCATATTTCTATCCTTTGCTTCCCTTATAGTGTTATCTGCAATGTTTTTGCTCCCTTTTTCTTCTTTCAATTTTATCTTCACTTCTGTTTTCTTCTACTTCTTTCCTGACTCTTCCATTCTAACTCATCACCTTTCATTGCCTCATTATCTCTTGAGTTCCTGTATTGTTTTTTTGTGAATTTCTCTAGAGAGGCATTGTTTCTTTAGGTCTTTTTTTGTTGGTTTGGTTTGGTTTTGCTTATAACTCTGGGTGGAACATTTGATCACCACTTTCATGTGTTCTAGGGCATATTTTTCTAGTACATTTTCTTCTGTTGACACAAATTACTGATCTTTATGTTTTGTTATATTTTTGTATCAAATGATTCTACTTTCTTTTAATTTACTTGTAGAACATAAGAGTTGAACTCTCCTAAATCAGCTTTTATGCAGGATCTACTAACCAGGAGTGGGGGGAAGGACAGCCTTCTAGAATTCTCTCTTTTCAGATTTTCAGAGACAGACTTCTGCCTGAAAATATTGTGTGATTCTTTATAGAGCTCTCCTTCCTCGGCTTCTCTGAATCAAACCAGGTTTATGAGAGCTTCTACTATCATCCTAGGACCTTCAGTTTCTTCATTAGCCAGTGCAATCAAGGGACAAGTGAGCACTTCTTCAGAAAGTGTAGTTTTGTGTGCACCCTCTCAGCTCTGCTGCCACTGGTCCCCAAGACACTCCTTGCACCTCTTTCTAGGAGGTTTCTACTTTTGACAGTCCATACACATGTCTCCAAGTTTCAGTGCGAATGAAAAGCCTTGATTCTGGATGTGATTTCCACGAGGAGAGGGAAACACCACTACCATGGTTATTCCCAAATCTGGTCATTTTGGAGAATTGAGGCATGATGGAGTACATTCCTTCTGCACCCCTTTCCTTCCCCGTCTCTGATCCTGCACTGCTATTCCATCAGGTAATGTGGTAATATACATAAGTGAAGGAAAGGGTCAGTACAGACAATCAGGAGTGGTTGTAGCAAAGTTGTGAGCACATGTGTCATATAAAAGCATTCAACATCAATTAAGGGAAAAGGCACACACACACACACACACACACTATGTGCTAAATAGAATATATTTGCATTGTGTCACTTCTGCTCTTGCTCATCTCGAAGGTCTCTCTCTAGTATTTTATACTAAGGAGCCAAGCATCCATCCCTATTATGGCTACATGTTATCCTAGTGGCTTCTCCACCCTTCCACCAATCAATCTCTAAGGCTATCTTTGATGCTGACGTCATCTGTTTCACAATGTATTTGTGAATAAATTGCTTTTTGAGTATACTCAACAACCTCACCTTTGGCCCTGCCTTAGTGTGATCTCCTTGCCTTTAACAGGTACCTCTTACAGTGCAAGGCCTTAGCCCAAAGCAGCTCCATGCAGGCTGGAGTTAGCCTGGCCTCATGCACCACATTAGGGACTCTAGTTGATTCCAGAGTTAGACTTTTACCACCTCCACCTCCCAGTTCCCATGCCTACACATCACAGTTTGGAGACAGTAGTGTTGGGCAGCCCTGCCTAGTGAAAGACAAGTTGATTGAGCTAAAAGAAAACCCTCAGAGAAATATTTTTCTCTGCCATCATGTCCCAAAGTGGCAGAGCAGTCTGGATAGGTCTAAAAAAGAGGCTGAGGATAGGCCTAGGGGAAGAGGAATATGTCCATGTGTGTCACCTGGGGCTCTGTGTAGAGATTCCTGGGCTGCTGTGAAGGTCCCAAATGTTCTCAGATGAAGTTGGAGAGCAGCCTTAGCAGGAGCAGGGGCCAAGTGTCCTGGACACTTACCAGAAATAAACAGACTGCAATGAAATAGATCAGGAATCCCTTCCAATTAGGACAGTTGCATGGATTTAAAAAAAAAAAAAAAAATCCTAAAGCAGGAAAGGGAACAAAATGCAAAAATCTGTTATTTTCTTCCAAAGGACTTTAAGTAGCAAAGAAGCAAGGTGTCAGGACTGGGAAAGCCTTCTGTCTAGGCTCTGAGTAAATGAACTTGCCTTTTGGTATAGAACTTGAGTTGTTAAAATTATTCAGATACATATGCATAGCTTGCAACAAGAACGATTCTGCATGCAGTGCCTTAAAAAGAAATCTGAACATTTTTCTCAGCAGAGCAAGGAAAGAGAATCAAACAGTCCCTCCTCCAGAAATTCATGAACACAAAGTCCTTATCCTTTCACAGCAAAGGAAATATTCTCAGAGCGGTCTACCAAACGTCCTCAAGGTCTGAAAACAGGCGGCTCAGATCTTTTGGCTACTGACAAAGTATCCATTTAAAGGACTGCTCCAGTCTGCCTCCACATCTCCCCCCACCCTCAATGGAGTCTTCAAAGTCTGCAGAAACATCTTCAGTCCTTGTGCCAATTATCTGTGTTGGCCCATTTTTATGTAAATTTGAATCCAATTCTAAATTTAAATTTAGCTTCTGTGTTCTGGCGACCCAGAAGAGTGCCTGGCTCATGGTTGATGTTTTATATATACATATGTATATGTGTGTGTGTGTATGTGTGTGTATTGAATGAATGAATCTCATGCCTTACTATAACTTCCAGTCTCCTAACTTCCTTTCCTTTCCTAACTTCAACTTTAATTGACTCTTAAACCTGACCCCAAAGAGGTCAGTTTATTTCCAACATAGCCACAGACTGTCCAGTAGAAGGCTGGTGGTGGTGGTGGTTATGTGCCATTGAGTCAGACCTGACTCATAGTGACCCCTCCTTGAGTTTCTGAGGCAGTATCACTATGGAAGTAGATTGCCCCATCTTCCTTCCAAGGAGTGGCTGGTGGGTTTGAACCGCCAGCCTTCTCGTTGGCAGTCAAGTGCCTTAGCCACTATGCTAACGACTTTAAAATAGTTGTCACTGAGGTTTTTCATGGGGTTTTCAATGACTGTGACCTTTCAGAAGTAGATCACCAAGCCTTTCTTTCAAGGCATTTCTGGGTGGATTTGAACTGCCAGTCTTTTGGTCAGTAGCCAAGTGCTCCAGTGTTGGCACCACCCTCTTCCTTAGGGGCACGGTTTTGGGGTGCTTGGATGAAACCCCACAACTCCACCTCAGGTAGGAAAACAGCATACGTCATGTTGACTCTAGGGATGTTGGTAGATATTAGAAAAAGCCTGAGCAATTCAAATTTAGGGAGACAGAAGACCAAGTGCTATCCCTCATTTTTAGAGTGAACTTGGCACAGTAGACAATCCAGCTAGAAGACTGCCATGGAAGGGAGGTTTGTTTTTACCCAGGGGAAGTCACTATGAGCAGACCACGCTCTCTGGGTTTAACTTTCGCACACCTATTTGTTTCATGACTCCCCAAATTCTCATTTATTGCTTCCCCACATAGACAGAGCACTTGAACCTCACTATAGGCAATAAGATCCTGGACTGAGCCTGGGGCAGAGAGGTGCCATGCACTGTCACACAAAGGTGAAAAAGAAGGAAGAGGCCCAAGGGAACTGGTGTGGAGCACAGCTTCTTTCTCCCTGAGCATCACCATGGAATTGGATTTTCCCCCGAAAATATGGCAACATAGTCCCCAAAAGATTTGCTACCTTGAGAACATCTGATTGACTCAAGGACCTTCAGTGTTATATTGTGTACCTCTGTCCATCAGCAGGTCCCTAGGTGGCGTGAACGGCTTGCACTTGACTACTAATCTAACGTTTGGAGGCTTGAACCCGCCCAGTGGCACGGCAGAGAAAAGCCTGGCTATATGCTTCTGTAAAGATTACAGCCAAGAAAAGCCTGTGGACCGCAGATCTGCTGTAACACATGAGGTTGCTGCGAGTGGGAATCTACTTGACAACAATGGTTACTTTTTTTCTTTTCTTCTTTTCTTTTTTTTTAGTCCATTACCAGCTTCATTTCTGCTTCTATACTTCCCGGCTCAAACACCACCAGCCCCTTTCGGTATCTGACATTTTTGCAGGTGGAAATGCTCACCAGGAATCATAGGCACCAGATACCGCCTTCCCTGTCCCACTGTCTTGAAAATGCAGCTTGACTCATTTATCACTTTCCCTTCTATGTCCTGGCAGTTACTCTTCCCTCCCTGGCACCATCCTCACCACTTTCTTGCAGCCTGTGTAAAAAGTGGCCCATGGGATGGATTTCAACTGAAATCTTTGGTAAGTAATGTGAAACTTTGCAAGTATGGAGAGTTGCTTCCTAACTGATTGTCGAAAAAGCAGAGGCAAATTTTTTCACTGCCCACACCACTTCAATCATAAATGCCTCTCCTGTGGGAGGGGCGTTAACTCATGCTCCTGGAATATGGTTTGGGAGCTGGGTAGAAAGAATTTACAATTTGCATGATGTATCCATTTCAGAGAAGCTTGCAAGTAATTCAGAGGACTTGACTAATTTTAGCTAAGTTTGGTGTTTGCTTTAAGTTTCATTCCATCTACCAGTTTGTAATAAAATGTTTTTAGTTAGGAATCTCAGAGGAATTTTTAATGGATTTCAGTGCAATCTAGTATGTGGGCAGCATTTCTGAGATGTTATTACACTAATGGCAAGGCCTATGGTTCACAAAAACCACAAATTATATATGATGCAGTTATTATTTCTATTATTAAACTCCACTCAGTGTCCTTGTCTACCTCATCTGTCAGTTTGTTGTACTGTAGTAGCTTGCATGGGAGCTCTGGTAGCATAGTGCCTAAGGCACTTGACTGCTAACCAGAAGGCTGGCGGTTCAAACCCACCAGCCACTCCTCGGAAGGAAGGTTGGGTAATCTACTTCCGTAGTGATACCACCTCGGCAACCCAAGGAGGGGTTGCTATGAGTCGGGTCCGATTCAACGGCACATAACAACAACAACAGTAGCTTGCATGTTTCTGTGATGCTGGAAGCTATGCCACTGGTATTTCATCCCTGGTAGAGAAGTTTCAATGGAGCTTCTAGATTAAGACAAACTAAGAAGAAGGACATGGTGATCTACTTCTTAAAAAAATGAGCCACTGAAAACATTATGAACAGCAGTGGAGTATTGTCTGGTATAGTGTCAGACAATGAGCCCCTCAGGTTGGAAGGCACTCAAAATGTGACTTGGGAAGGGCTGCCTTTTCAAAATAGAGTCAACTTTAATGACGTTGGCTGAGTAAAGTTTTAGGACCTTCATTTGCTGATGCGGCACAACTCAAAAGGAGAAGAAATAGCTGCAAACATCCATTAATAATCAGAGCATGGAACGTACATAGTATGAATGTAGGAAAATTGGAAGTCATTAAAAATGAAATAGAATGCATAAAGATCAATATCCTAGGCTTTAGTGAGCTGAAATGGACTGGTATTACTCATTTTGAATCAGATAATCATATGGTCAGCTATCCTGGGGATGACAAATTAAAGAGGAATGGTGTCACATTGTGATCATTAAGGTTGTTGTAAACTTGGCTGGGCCTGGTTGAGTGGCTGGGCAGCTGGATGTAGTTATTCCCTGTGGTGACATTTGCAATCAATTCCATGGTGGAACCTACTGGAGCAGCTGAGTAGCTGCTTTAGGGATGTGGACTGTTTCCTGTATATAAGAAGCAGCTTTGAGGAAGGTCTCCAGCTTGTGGCACGCTTGGACCCTGCATGTAGTCTAGTCATTGTGTAGCAGCCTGCCATGTTGTCTGCCAATCGTGGGACTTTTTCTGGACTTGAATCAATGGCCTGCCACGTGGTTTGGTAATATCAGCACTGTGTCTTTTTACTTGTCGACCTTGGGCTTGTTAGCCTCAGCAGGCAACAGCTGTCTGAGTGAAGAAGAGATGCCTCTAGCTTCGGTGGGCTGGGAGCAAGAGGCAGAGCTGAAGCCCAAGGTTGAGGGGCTTTCACCCAGTCTCTAGACCAGGCACTTTGAACTCAGTCTTCTAGCCTCCCAAACTGTAAGAGAATAAACTCCTGTTTGTTAAAGCCATCTCGTTTGTGGTATATTCCCATCAGAGTGGCACTAGGTAACCAAAACAAAATATGGTACCAAGTGGCTGGGGTGCTGCTCTGACAGATACTTAAAATGTGGAACCAGGAGTGGAGTGCATCCTTGATCTGAGACCCTGGTAGAGAAACCCCAGTATATGGCACAAGAGACGGCAACAGCAGAGCCCAGAGATCAACATGAGACAGTGACAACTTTACCAGCCCACGGAGGAGACAGTTGGATGCCATTGGGTCGGCAGCTTCCTGACAGAGTGGGTTGCCTTCAGGAATTAATTGGTAGAAGAGACCAGCAAGAAATGGAGCAGCAGGTTGGTGAGTCCATGGAGCAAGAAAACTAAGTGTCCTTTGGGCAGGAAGATTCCTGGCAGAGTAGGTTTCCTCAGGCATTAATTGGCAGAAGAGGAGAGACCAAGGAAACTAGAAGCAGAGCTGCCTCAGCCTCAAGGGTAGGACCATGGTCTTTAGAGGTGGAGTCACCATAGCCCCCTAGGTTGCAAAGAGTCTGACCTTCACCAACTTAGTTCTGGAATGTGGGGCTGCTCATTCATGTGGACCAGTGGAATGGAGCTATAGCCTCTGCCCAAGAGTGAAGGGGCAGGGCTGTCATGCCCAAGAGGTAGAGGAATGGGACCTGCCAAGCCTAGGGGGTGAGGTTGCCACTCAGAATAAGTAGGGGACTAGAGCCACCCAATAAAAGAGATCTGTACAGATGCCACCCAATGAAGATCTGTACAGGTGCCAAGTAGACAAGGGGTCCTCCAGTGCTCAGGATACAGTTCTTTGATCAGGAAGTCTCCCCTCTGCTGTGCCCTTAGACATGCCTCTCTGGCCCCTGGCCTCTTGGCCTGGCCTCTGCCTCTGTGGGCCAAGTGAACTTGCTGCTCTGTACTGTACCTCTTGGCACCACTGCCACTGTCTCTCAGCTGGGCATCTCTCTCAGCTGAGCATCTCTCTTAGGCAGCAGTGAGATTCTTCTGCCAAAAAGAACATTTCAAGATCTGGCCTAAAGTACAATACTGTCAGTGATAGGATAATATTCATACATCTACAAGGAAGACTAGTTCATAGTAATATTATTCAAGGTTACACACCAACCACAATGCCAAAGATAAAGAAATTGAAGAATTTTATTAACTTCTGCAGTCTGAAATTGATCAAACATACAGTCAAAATATATTGATAATCACTAGTGATTGGAATGCAAAAGTTGGAAACAAAGAACAAGGATCAGTAGCTGGAAAATATGGTCTAAGTGATAGAAATGATGCTGGAGATAACATGATAGAATTTTGCAAGACCAACTACTTATTCACTGCAAATACCTTTTCTCAACAACATAAACAGTGACTATCTGTTTGTACCTCACAAGGTGGGATATACAGGAATCAAATTGACTATATCTGTGGAAAGAAATGATGGAGAAGCTCAATATCATCAGTCAGACTAAGGCCAGGGACCAACTGTGGAACAAATCATCAATTGCTCATATGTAAGTTCAAGTTGAAACTCAAGAAAATTAAAACAAGTCCATGAGAGCCAAAGTACAACCTTGAGTATATCCTATGTGAGTTTAGAGACCTCTCAAGAAATGACTTGATACATTGATCATCAATGATCAAAGACCAGAGAAGCTGTGGGATGACATCAAGGACATCATACATGAAGAAAGTAAAAGGTCATTAGAAAGAAAGGAAAGACCAAAATGGATATCAGAAGAGACTCTGAAACTTGCTGTTGAATATAGAGTAGCTAAAATGAATGGAAGAAATGATGAAGTAAGGAGCTGAACGGAAAATTTCAAAGAGCAGCTTGAGAAGACAAAATAAAGTATTATAATGAACTCTACAAAGACCTGGAGTTAGAAAACCAAAAGGGAAGAACTTGCTTGGAATTTCTCAAGCTGCAAGAACTGAAGAAAAATTTCAAGCCTTGACTTGTAATACTGAAGGGTTCTATGGGCAACATATTGAATGAAAGCATGAAAAGAAGATGAAAGGAATAGAGTCACTGGACCAAAAAGAATTGGTCAATGTTTAACCATTTCAGGAGGAAGCATATGATCAAGAATTGATGGTATTGAAATAAGAAGTCCAAGCTGCACTGAAGATATTGGTGAAAAACAAGGATCTAACGATTGAATACCAATTGAGATGTTTCAACAAACAGATGCAATGCTGGAAGTGTTCCCTTGTTTGTGCCAAGAAATTTGGAAGATAGCTATCTGGCCAACTATTGTGAAGAGATCCATATTTGTGCCCATTCCAAACAAAGGTGATCCAACAGAATGCAGAAATTATCAAACATCACTAATATCACATGCAAGTAAAATTTTGCTGAAAATAATTCAAGAGTAGTTCTAGTAGTCAACAAGAAACTGCCAGAAATTCAAGCTGGAATCAGAAGAGGACGTGGAACAAGAGCTATCATTCCTGATGTGAGATGGCTTTTGGCTGAAAGCAGAAAATAACAGAAAGATGTTTACCTGTCTCATTGACTATGCAAAGGCATTCAACTGTACGGATCATAACAAATTATGGATAACATTGCAAAGAACAATAATTCCAGAACACTTACTTGTGCTCATGAGGAACCTTACATAAACCAAGAGGAGGTCATTTAAACAGAACAGGGGGGTAGGGTAGGGGATCCAAGATGGCAGACTAGGCAGGTATACTACCCAGATTCTGTAAAACAAAACACTTAAAACAAATTTGGATGACAATCCTGAAACCCAGCACTTCAAATGAAAGGAAAAGAATTAAATCAAATACCAATTAGAAGAGATGGAATGAAAACAGGAAACAAGGAGGCCATGAATTTTCAACTGGCCCAGTACAACATGGCCACTTTGAATTATTACAAGCAGTGTTCCAATCATGGCAGGAACAGATAACTGGCTCTGCTCATCTAGGACTGCATCATTCCCACATCAGTGATCCATGGCTACAGAGGTGTGATCTCCACTCTTGACTATCCTAACCACCTAGTGACCAGAGTCATGGCCCTACCCACCTCTACCCACCCAGCAACTGGTCAAAAACACCCCCACTGCCAGTACTGTGCTGCTTTTCTTTTCTTTCTTCATAGTTCTTCCCTCTTCTTCCTCTTTTTTCTTTCTCTCCATTACCTTCCCCTCTTTTTTGTAATCCAATGGAGCAGATACCCCACCTCCAACCAAGTCAGCAGTGCTGGTCCTCACCCCTCTGTAGTCAGCAGTGCATGCTCTCATGCGGTGAGCACTGTGTTCCTGCCACAGCCATATTTGGTGGCTAGTGCTTGTACCAGTAGTGTACTGCTTTGGGGGAAAAAAAATAAATTTAAATTTTCAACTTTTTTTCTTTCTTCTTACCTCTTCTCTCTTCACCCTCTTGACTTTTTTTAAAAATCTTTTCTTCTTCTCCTCTCACCTTCTCCCTCTTTTTTTGATGCCATGGAGCAGATGCCCTATTTCCCACCACCTGTGCATTCAGCAGTGCCCACTCTTGCCCCTCCACATTCAATGGTATGCACTTCCACAGAGTAAGCACCATGTTACTGCCACAGCTGAGTTTGGTGGTCAGTGCTTGTGCCAGCACAGTGCCAATTTTTTCCTTTTTCTTTCTTTTTAGCTTTTCCCTCTTATTTTCTCTTGTTGTTATTTTATTTTATTCTTCATCTTCCATCCAGCCTTTTTTCCCACTAGCAATCAGGAACCAGTGGCCCTACTAATCTCAGTTCTTGGCAGATACCAAGCAAGCAAGAAGGGAATGGGATGACATAGATAAAACACTTAAAGAAAAAAATTGCCAACCAAGAATTGTATATCTGGAAAAAATGTCCCTCAAATATGACGTTGAAATTAGGACATTTCCAGTTAAAAAGAAATTAAGGGAATTTGTAAAATAAATTTGTAAATAGTTACCACACCTACCATACCACCCACTGGGTGAGTGCCACCATTTGCTCCAGTTCCACTATATCAATGGACAACATGCACCTTGCCTGCCCTCAGCTGTTCCACACAACCAGTGATCAGAGATTTACATCCACAGTCCTATCCATTACCAAATCCACTCAGAGGGAGATGAGGAGTTCCCCAGCTCTGCCAAACTAGCAAACAGAATAGCATACCCACCTGTTTGCCTAGATATATTAAAACAAAACAAAACAAAAAAGCAGCAGGGTGAAGCAAACCAACATACAATCAACAAATGAATACAATAGCATCATAACGTCCCAGAGATTACAGACGACTTCAAATCACAGACACACACACAAAACAGGCTCAAGCAAATTACCAAAATACAGGACCAGAAAATCTTGTGGATGAAGAAATATTAGAATTACCTGGCAAAGAGTTTAAAAGAATTATAACTGGGTGCCTGTGACAGATTAAGAAAGAGATCAAGGAGACCACAGATAAAATCAAGGAAAACATAGACAAAACTCTGGAATAATTCAGGAAAAAAATACAAAATCAAATTGACAAAATAAATGGAAATTTAGAAACCATACAAAAATAGCAAATAGAAATCCAGAAAATTAATACTAAAATTTCAGAAATAGATAATGCATTGAAAGGGCAAAGAGTTTAATTGAATGAATGAAGAAAGATAAAGACAGACCTCTTAGTACTAATTTGTTAGAGGAA
>NW_006921604.1:12172691-12176850 GCF_000298275.1 Orycteropus afer afer
ACTAATCTCAGTTCTTGGCAGATACCAAGCAAGCAAGAAGGGAATGGGATGACATAGATAAAACACTTAAAGAAAAAAATTGCCAACCAAGAATTGTATATCTGGAAAAAATGTCCCTCAAATATGACGTTGAAATTAGGACATTTCCAGTTAAAAAGAAATTAAGGGAATTTGTAAAATCCAGACGTGCCTTACAAGAAACGCTAAAGGAATTTCTTCAGACAGAGCAACAACAATGACAGATAACAACCTGAGATTAAAACACACAGCATCACCTGGAAATCAACCCAGACAAAGCAGTATCAAAAATAAAATAAACTACAAAAATGAAAGCAGAGAAAAAGAGATGTGAATCTGTAAATAATGACAACTACAAAGCAAAAAGAGGGGAAAAATGGTGTAGTTACAGAACTTCAAAACAGAGAGGAAGTCAAGAAGAAATCAAGATAGAATGGGCTGTTTAAAACTTAGAAAGATAATAATTAATTATAGGATAACCCCAAAGAAAATTAGTAAACTTTCTCACCAAATAAAAAAGAAATGCATAAAGACCCAGTAAACACTTATACAATAGCAACAAAGGAAATGATAAGAAAACCTATAAACAAAATGAGCTCAGTACAGAAAAATATATGGAACAAAGAAACCATCAATACTACAAAACAAACACACGTAGCAAAATGACAGCAGTAAATTCATGCCTATCCATAATTACACAGAATGTAAATGGACTAAATGTACCAATCAATAGATAGAGAGTAGAAGAATGGACAAGAAAACATGTTTCATCAATATGTTGTCTACAAGACACATATCTTAGACAAAAATATGCTAGAAATTAGAGGATGGAAAAACATATATTAAGCAAATGGCAACCAAAAAAGGGCAAGAGTGGCAATATTAATTTCTGGTAAAATAAACTTTAAGGGGGAAAAAAAAACCAGAAAGAGCAACAGGGAAAGACATTATGTAGTGATTAAAGGGTCAATTCAACAACAGGACATGACCTTAATAAATATACACACACCCAATGAAAGAGCCCCAAAATACATAGATCAAACTTTAAAAAAATCTGAAAAGAGAAATAGACAATTCCACAATTATAGTAGGAGACTTTAACACACCACTTTTGATGAACTACAGAACAACTAGAAAGAAATTCAACAAAGATACAGAAGCTCTAAACAACACAACGAACTAAACCTTATGGACATATAAAGAACACTCTACCCCAAAATAGCACATTAAACATCCTTTTCCATGCATATGGAACATTCTCCAGAATAGACCATGCATTAGGCCACAAAGAAAGTCTAAATAAATTTCAAAACATCAATATATGACAAAGTGTGTTCTCAGAGCACAATGATATAAAAGTAGAAATCAACAAAAGGAAAATCAAAGGAAAAAATGAAATACGTGTAAACTGAATCACATCATGATTTTTCTACTGAGTAGTAGAAGGAATAAAAATGATATTAAAAAATTCATTGAATCCTATGAGAATGGAAATATAACATACCAAAATCTTTGGGACACAGTAAAAGAAGTGCTAAGAGGACAATTTATAGCAATAAATGAATACATCAAAAAAGAAGCATTAATCCCAAACAACACTTTAACCCAACATCTCTAAGAATTAGAAAAACAACAGCGAAGAAAGCCTACAATCACCACAAAAAGTAAATAATAAACTTTTGAGCAGAAATAAATGAAAAAAAAAATAGAATCAAAAAGACTAGAAATTTGTTCTTTGAAAGGATTAATAAAATTGACAAACCACTGGCAAATTTAACAAAGGAAAAGGAGAACTTGAATAAGAAATGAAATAAGCACTGTCACAACAGAACTTAATGAAGTAAGACAGATAATAACAGAATACTGTGAAGAACTGTACTCCAACAAATTTGACAACCTAGAAGAAATGGAAAAATTTCTAGAAACATGCTACCTATCTAAACTAATAAAATCTGAGGTAGAAAATTTGAACTAGCCCATCACAAAAGAAGAAAATGAACAGGCCATTTTAAAAAAAAGAAAAAAAAGTCCTGGTGGAATCAGACTGGAGGGGAACACTACAAAAATAAAATAAAATAAAATAATAATAATATAAAAAAAGTCCTGGCCCAAATGGTTTCATTGGAGAATTCTACCACACATTCAGAGAACAGTGGACAGCATTCCACTCAAACTATTCCAGAACATAGAAAAGGATAGATTACTCCTAAACTCATTTGATGAAGCAAGCCTAACTCTGATGTCAAAGCCAAACAAAGAAACCATTAAAAAAGAAAATTATAGACCAATATCCCTCATGAACATAGAAACAAAAATTCTCAACAAAGTCCTAGCCAATATAATCCAAAAACATATAAAAAAAAAAAATACATCATGACAAAGTGAGAGTCATACTAGATATGCAAGGATGGTTCAACATTAGAAAAACAATCAACATAACCCACCACATTAATAAAACAAAAGGAACAAATCACAGATCCTATCAATCAATGCAGAAAAGGCATTTGACAAAATCCAATAACCATCCCTGATTTAAAAAAAAAAAAAAAATCTCTGCAAAACAGGAATAGAAAGGAAATTCCTCAACATATATAAGAGCATATACACAAAACTGACAGCCCATATTATTCTCAGTGGAGAGAGACTGAAAACATCCCCCCTTGCAAATGGGAACCAGACAAGGATGGCTTTTATCACCACTCCTATTCAATATTATATCAGAAGTTTTAGACAGAGCAATAAGGCAAGAAAGGAAAATAAAACGCATCCAAATTTGCAAACAATAAATAAAACCATCTCTATTTGCAGATGATATGATCCTTGTGGTAGTTAAGGTCAACTTGGCTGGGCAGCTGCTGGTAGTTATTCCCCACGATGAGACTAGCAATCAACTCCATGGTGGGATGTACCACAAGCAGCTGAGTAGCTGCTTTAGGGATGTGGTCTACTTCCTGCATGTAAGAAGCAACTTTGAGGAAGGTCTCTAGCTTATGGCACTCTTGAACCCTCATGTAGCCATGTCATTGTTCAGCAGCCTGCCATGCTCTGCCGACCTTGGGACTTTCAATGGACTTAAATTAATGGCTTGCTGTGTGGTTTGCTAATATCGGGACTGTGCCTTTTTACCTGTCAACCTTGGGCTTGTCACTCTCAGCAGCCAGCCGCTGTCTGAGTGAAGCAAAGCCTCTAGCTCCAGTGGGCCAAAGTAGGAAGCAGAGCTAAAGCTCAAGGTTGAGGGGCTTCCATCCAGCCCCTAGAGCCTGGCACTTTGAACTCAGACTTAAAGCCTCCAAACTGTAAGAGAATAAACTCCTGTTTGTTAAAGCCATCCCATTTGTGGTACATTCCTATTAGAGCAGCACAGAGGTAACCAAAACAATCCTATATATACATATATAAAATCCCACAGACTCAACAAGAAAGCTACTGAAACTAGTAGAAGGATTAAGCAAAGTGGAAAGGTACAAGATCAATGTACAAAAATCAGTTAGATACCTCTACACCAAAAAATAGAACTCTGAAAAGGAAACAAAGAAAATAATACCACTTATGGTAGTCACCCAAAAGATGAAATATTTAGTAATGAATCTAACCACCAATACAAAAGACCTACAAAGAAAACCACAAAACACTACTACAGGAAACTGAAAGAGAACCACATAATTGGAAGAATATACCATGATCATGGTTATGAACATTATGAAAATGTCAGTGCTACTCAAAGCAATCTGTGGATATAATACAATCCCCGTCCAGATTCCATTATCATTCTTTAATCCAAAAACATATCAAATAGAAAATATTAACCATAGATTTTATATGGAAAATAAAGAGACCCTGGATAGGTAAAGCATAATTGAAGAAGAACAAAGTAGGAGGCCTCACACTTCCCAATCTCAAAACCTACTATACAGCCACAGTAGTCAAAACAGCCTGGTGTTGGTGCAATGGCAGACACATAGAACGGAATTGAGATCTCAGAAGTAACCTAGAAACTTATGGACAGCTGAACTTTGACAAAGGGCCAAAACCCATTAAATGGGGGGAGATATAGTGTCTTTAACAAATGGTGCTGACAAAATTGGATATGCATTTGCAGAAAAGTGAAGGAGAATCCCTATCTTTTATCACATGTATATAT
>NW_006921604.1:12176950-12193454 GCF_000298275.1 Orycteropus afer afer
CTCATACCATTTACAGAATATAACTCAAGATGGATCAGTGATCTAAATGAAAAACCTAAAACTATGAAAATCATCAAAGAAAAAAAAGGGGCAAATGTAAGGTCCCTTATACATGCCATAAATAAACAATCAAACCTAATTTAAAATGCACAAGCAATACAATACAAACTAGACTACTGGGACCTCCTAAAAATTAAACATTTATGTGCATCAAAGGACTTCACCAAAAGAAAGAGAACCTACAGAATGGGAAAATAATTTTGACAATGACACATCTGAAAAGGGGCTAATCCCTAAAATTTATAGAAAACTTCAACACGTCCACAACAAAAAGACAAATAATCCAATTGAAAAGTGGGCAGAGGACATGAACAGACACTTCCCCAAAAAAGATAGTCAGGCAGCCAACAAAACATGAAGAAATTCTTGTGATCATTAGTCATTAAAGAGATGCAAATCAAAACAAAAATGAAACATCTTTTTATTAAGATTAATAAGTATTAAGTATTAAGAAAGTTAAAAAACAGATAACAACAAATGCTAGTGAGGATGTGGAGAGACTAGAATACTCATATATTGGTGGTTAGACTGTAAAATGGTGCAAGCATTGTGGAAAACAGTATGATGTTTCCTTAAAAAGCTAGAAATAGAAACACCATACATCTAGCAATTCCACTACTAGGGATATGTCCTAGAGAAATAAGAACTGTGACATGAGCAGATATATGCACACCCATGTTCATCTCAGCATTATTCATGATAGCAAAAAGATGGAAACAACCTAAGTGCCCATCAGTGGATGAATGGATAAACACACTATGGTATATACACACAATTAAATGCTATGCAACATTTAATAGCAATGAATCTGCAAAACACCTTATAATATGGATGAACTTAAAGGACATTATGCTGAGTGAAATTAGTCCCTAAAAAAAAGGACAAATACTGTATGAGATGACTACTGTAAAAAAGTGAAGAAAAGATTTATACACAGAAAGAAACATTCTTTGAAGTTTCCCAGAAGTGGAATGAGAAGGAAAGATACATCATTAACTGGAGGGCAGACATGCATTAACTTGGGTGAAGGAAAAGGTGATATATAATAAAGGTCATCAAACAATGATTGAAGCAAAGGAAGACACTGGGAGGAGCACAAGAATTAAAGGTAACAAAGGTAAATAGTATTATACAGACAATCCTGTAATAACAATAATCTATGAGTGGATACATAGATAAACACTTAAGCTGAGCAGGTGTGGGAAGGCAAATGGAACTACACCCATGAATACATAGGTTTGATAGAGGACATTTCTACATAAGTATTTATAGGTGCTACAAACATATCCATGAATATTTTAGGGCATACAGGGGGCAATGTTTTGAAAACTACTTAGCCATAATTAAACACCTTGAGAGAATGAGTCACTAGACCTGGGGGCTCAGGACCACAGTCTCCATGGACATGGAGTTCAATTGGTATATATTGTCCACAAAGACAATGTTCTACATTGTACTTTGGTAAGTAGAGATTGGGGCAATCTAAGTTGCAACTATTGATCTCACCTCATCTGGAGCAAAGAAGAGTGAAGAAAATCAAAGATGCAAGGACACAATTATTCAAAAGAACTAATGGACTACACAAACTCCAATTTCCATGACCCTGAGACGAGAAGAGCTAGACAGTGCTCAACTACCACGGCTGACCTCTCTGAAGGGATCACAATAGAGGATCCTGGATAGAGTGAGAGAAAAATGTGGGACAAAACTCAAAATCATAAAAAATAGTCCATGCTTATTGGTCTAATAGAGACTGGAAGAACCCCTGAGACTATGGCTATTAGACCCCCTTCAAGCCTGGAACTGAACTCACACCTGTAGCTCAACTTTCAGCCAAATGATAGACAGTCATAGGTGAACAATAACACCAGTGAAGTATGCATTTCTTAGAACAATCGACCATACTATATCAAAAGGGCAAGATTTGCCCCAGGATAAAGCTCAGAAGGCAGGAATGGATAGGAGAAAAGGATAAAAGGAAACAGGAAATATAGGGAGAAAGTGGGATGATTGCTGTTACATTGTGGGAATTGCAATCAATGTCACACACAAAAAAAATATGTATTCAATATGTATTTGTATGTGCTGTAAGAATGTCCAAAGCTCCTATAAACAGAACTAACAGGGGGCAAAGTTATGATAACTTCTTAACCATAGTCAACCACCCTTTTGGAGTGAGTTAGTTGCTGGACCTGTGGGCTCAGGACCAGAGTCGTGGGGGACATCAAGCTCAATTGGCATAACATATTATACAAAAATATTATTTTACATCCTACTTTGGTGTATGGCGACCAGGGTTTTAAAAGCTTGCAAGTGGCCATCTAGATGCAACAACTGGTCTCTCCTCATTTGGAGTGAAGAAGAAAGAAGAAAACCAAAGACACATGGAAACAATTAGTCCAAGGGACTAGTGGACAATGCAAACCTCTTCAGTTGGGAGCTCTTCTGATTGACTGCTCACATCAGATCATGAAATGGGAAGTGATACATAGTGTCTGCCATACCACTGAGAATAATAGCCTACCCATGTTGGTACATAATATTAAGCATCACAGGACTATAACTGTTTAATGACCTGCCCAGTGCTACTCAGGAAGTTGGATTAGCACCCACGTCTCTGATTTGGTTTAAAGAGGGACAGAGAACTTACATTCCTCTTAAATAACATTTCCCTCTCTGGCTTGCTACAGTACTTAACAGTTTTCCCATCAGCCATTCCTGATCTCTTCTTCAATACTGGTGAGGTTGTTCTCTACCCACTTTTAACCTTGCAACAAATCTAGAATTACTCAGGCACTGGTGAAATGGGTGGGTACAGGAGGGAGGGTGAAAACATGAAAGTCTAAAAGTCTCACACCTTTGTTTAAATTGATTTACTATTTTAGTTGCCAGGTTCCAGTTTAGTTCTGGAGTGACGTTTTTCACCCCTTGAGGAGCAAGCAAGGAAAAGAGAGAAGGAAGGGATAAAGAAGAGGAAAGAGAACATTCCTCTTTATCCACAGGTAGATCCTAAATTCTGATCATGATCATGGTGATGATGATTGCCACAACTGTACTCATTTACAGATGGAGGAATGAGGGCTCACACCTTCCAATGGAGACTTAGAGCCTGCCTTTTCTGGCCTTCCTCCATGTTAAATGATCATTTAACAAAAAGCAATCCTCACACTGCTTTGACTTGGTGTGATCCCTTAGAACCCTGAAACAGATAGTGATAGTTTCCTTTGGAAGAGAAGAAAAGTGAAGAAGTCAGCAAGATGAATTAAGTCTTTAAGCTTGATGTGAAAAATGACCCCACAGGACATACACCCAGCTGTGAATTTATGATAGCACAGTCCAACTCCTGTCTCTCTAAGACACAATGGAAATGTTATCAGGAAGACAAGGATGCACAAATGTGTCCAGTCTGTTCAGAATTTTAAGTACCAGAGTCCAATTGCACCTCAGGCTGGTAAGAGAATAATCCTCATCCATTTGTCATTGACCCTCATCTCTGAGATGTTACCCATAAGCAGGAAGTATCCAAAGCTTTGGGCTGAGATCTATTTTTAGAAATAAACCTGCTGCTTTCTGGACCTGATGGGAGGAAAACAGGACAGAGAAGTCCTGGCCCACAGAACTTCTGCTTCTGAAACTCAACAGAGGCGAGATCAAGGGCTGCTGTGGTCTCCAGGGGAGCAAGCTGATTCATTCTAACTGTGTTTGAGCAAACTGGGCTCTTATTCATTCATTCATTTATTCATTTGCTTATTTATTTTTAGCAAATTGGGCTCTTGCTGTGAGTATAAAATGAAGTGATTCTGACAACAATTGAGTTATTTCATGAAGCAAGTCCTTGCTCCATCTCGACTTATGGCTGCTTCATGCCCTGTTCTCCCAATAACACCCACCAGCACAGAGGTGAGAGCACACAAAGGCTAATGCCCATATAGATCCAAAAAAGACACCTTGGAGTTGCAAATTTCCCTGACTGCTGTTCTGGATTGTTGTTCTTTGATGGTTGTACATTCAGCCAACCTGATCCCCTTGATGCCTGGTTGTAGGAGTGTGACAGATGGAGCCAGGGCAAGGCAAACAGGGCTGGTTTCCAGTAGCTCTGGTAGTTTGGAACACTGGGAGATATTAGAGTACAGAATAAAACAGAAAAGCATCCTTGTTGTTTTCTCTAATGTGCTTTCATTGCAAGGAGTGGGAGGTGCTGGGGAAACCATGGAGGAAGTAGGGGTTTGGGTGGTATTGTCAGCAGGTGGGTGGGAAAATGTGGGGGGAGAAGTGGGAAGTAAGGAGGGACAGCTGAAGAGAAGGAGGGAAGAGAAGAGTGATGACCCACAGCAGCAGGGAATTTTGGCTCTGGTCTCTAGAAATGCAAGAGAGCAGAGGAACTGGAGTTGGGACATTTAAAGCCCAGTGCTCAGGGTAGTGTGTTGATGACTGCTTACTTGGGCCCACACAGAAACACTAGGTATCGTTGTCTGGCTATTCCTCTTGAAAGCTACACATTTTTAGCCTAGATTATCTGATAACTTGCTTGAGTGATTCTAACTTGAGGTGAAATTTGATTGGAAAATGAGAAAAATGGAAAGACCTAGAGATGGAATTTCAGAGAGCAGGGCTGGCCTGAGACAAATGTGGGAGTGGGCAGCTCCTCTCAAGCTTCATTCTCTGTCCTTTCATCCCAGGTCCCAGGCCTCTGTGCTCTGCATGGCTGTCCAGCTAACCTCCCCCACCAGGCTCTGCCTCTTCCTTATCAAGGACCTACTGTTTACCAGAAGTCACAGACCTCTATTCCTCTATTCCCCTGAGCCTTACCCCATCCTACAAGGTTATAATGATATCTAGCATTTACTGTGTTCTTACCACTCTTCTAAGAGCGTACTATGTATCATCTCAATTAGGCTTAGAGAAGTGATATTGCAGCTAGAGATTCAAACCTATCTCTAACTCAAAGGCTCATTTGGGTCCCCCACTGCTGCTCTATGCAACCTCTTGCTGTTTCTTGCAAAATAAAGAGCTATGAAATCCCAGAGGACCTTAGTGCTTACCAGGTCAACCTTTATTGTACATGAGAGGAAACTGAGGCCCAGGGGAGTTGAGCAACCTGGGAAGGTTTACACAGATGGTTGGTGGCAGGGTTAGGATGAGAACCCACCCAGATGTCCTGATTCCTAGGTTCCCCAAGATTCCTATTCTAGGATAAGATCTGATAGACTCATTCATACTCTGGTGTTAATGACTGGAAAATGACTTAACATCAACATCCTAGAATATTTGAACTTTTGCAGACAAAACAACTATCAACTACAGGCCAAGTAAGACATGAGAGAATGGGAGTGAGGAGTTAAAGGAAAACTTGATTGTTTCTCCTCAGATCATACCAAAGAGTCTACACTTTCATTTACTTAATAGGTCAGAAGTGCATAATAATTCACTCAACACTACACAGGTCCTGGCTTTCCCAATCATAGAATGATTGATGAAAGCTTATAATTGTTGTCACGGGTCATCTCATCCTAGAATGGCAAATATATAGCATTCTACCATGTATTCTCCTCTCATCTCCTTGGGGGACATACTAATCAATCAAAACCATTTGTCCCTCTTTTCTCTATCTCCATCACTGCTGGGAAGAGACTGGTTCTGAATCCTTCTCAACCAAGAGTCTATGAAGTGACTACATGCAATCCTCCACCCTGCAACCCCCCCCCAAAAAAAAACAGTACTAAACTCATTGCTATTGAGTCAATTCTGACTTATAGTGACCCCCACTGAGTTTCGGAGGCTATAAATATTTATGGAAGTAGATTGCCCCATCTTCTCTTCATGGAGTGGCTGATGGGTTTGAACAGCTGCCCTTCTGGTTATCAGCCAAATGCCTTATCCATTATGCCACCAAAGCTCCTTACATGCAGTTAAGGCCTTGATAATCAAAGTATGGTCATGGACCAGCAGCACTGGCATCACTGGGAGCTGGTTAGAAAGGTGCACAATCTCCACCCTCCCTCAGACTTGCATTTTAACAAGCTTCTAGGCGATTCTCATGCACAATGAATTTTGAGAAGTACTAGGTTAAGTTTTCTCTCCTCCAAAAGCACAGATCATTTGCTTAGAGCAAAATTACCCTTTCAAAGTGGTAGTGTAAGGGAGTGTAGAGATCATGAGACTTGACACCAAAAACCTGTGGTTTAGCCCATGTCACTCACTAGCTTTGTGACCTGGGATAAATCACATAAACAAGGCCATTAGACTGAACACACTGCCACTATGTTTGATGTCTTTATTCACCATTGTATCCCTGGTACCTGATGTGGGCAGGACCTCAGTAAACATCAAAGGAAGCAATGACTTGGGGACCTCAGCTTCCTCTTCCACAAAGGAAGATATACTAAAAAATGACTTCCAGTCCCCACGCTCATGCATCAAAAAAAAAAAAAAAAAAACCCTCACTGCCATAGAGTAAATTCCTACTCATAGTGACCTCTCCTTCAGTTTTCGAGGTGGTATCTCTATGGAAGTAGATTGCCCAATCTTCCTTCCAAAGAGTGGGTAGTGGGTTTGAACCTCCAACCTTCTGGTTAGCAGTCAAATGCCTTAGACACTATGCCACCGGAGCGTCCACTCATGCATCTGTAACATGATAACTCATGTAACTACAGTTTAACCTGCAGTTACCTAGAGGGCCCTGAAACATGAGACAACTGGGACCCTCCCCAGGAAGAACTGCTTGCTGAGGGCATGCTCTAGGGAGGAAGCTGTGTGCTGTGCATCAGGTAACTAAACATCGGTCTTCCTACTGCTCAGCCCCAGAAACCTTGGTCAGACCCGGTCCAGCTTCCCATGATCTTTCAGGCTCCAGTTCCCCTGACACGTCCCTCAGTTTTTCCACCATACCTGGGTGTCCTGCATTTCTTCCCTCCTCTCCCCCAAGCCTGGATATGGAGTACAAGGCAGTCTCCCCAGCACCCCAGTCCTCTGCTGTCCTTTCTCTCAGGCACAGAGCATCTTCTGGTTTCAAGAGTTTTATTGCCTTTCACGGGAGCCCTGGTGTCATAGTGGTTAAAGCGCTCAGCTGCTCACCCAAAGGTTGGAACCCACCAGCCATGGGAGAAAGATGAGTCAGTTTGCTTCAGTAAAGATCTCACCTTGGAAATTCTATGGAGCTGTTCCAGTCTGTCTTATAGGGTCGCAAGTTGGAATTGACTCAATGGCAGTGGGTTTTGTTTTGTTTTCAGTATTATTTTTCATTGTCAGCAAATAGACAGTGGGGTTGCATGAAGCTCATAGAGTTCTCACAATGTCCCTCTGTGGTTTATAATCTCCAGCACCCTCTGAGCACCTCTTACCTTGCTACCTTTTTCCTGACGAGTCAGTGGGTCTTTTGGGGCCTCAAATCTCTGAGGCCTTCTAGCTGAAGATCAGTCAGCTTACTACCCTCCACTTGGCACTGAGTGAGAAGTTTTGGGTCTCTGAAAAGTTACCTCTAAAGGGGACCAGTAGAAAATTTTAAAAAGAAAGGGCCAGAAAAGAGACAAAGACGCCTTTAGCTATTTGATGAATTTTTACTTTAACCACCTCCAATACCTGGGCATCTCCACCATGCCTCTTAAGCTCTTCAAGAGATCACCACTGGATTTTCTCAATGGACCTGGGCATGAACATCATTAGCGTCCCACTAAGATAAATTCTCCTTAATATTTTGGTAAAATAAAGCTGTTAGCTTCTTGTGCAGATTAATTTGATAAAAAAGATACTTTACTGAGGGGCAGATTACCCAGTAAGCAAGGTAAGCCTAAGCTTACTTGTGTTTACTTATCTGCAGTGAAAAACTACAATTTCATAAAAAACACATGAAACTATTCATTAAAATGCAACACAATGTACCGCCCTGGGGTCAGATCCAACTCATAGCGACCCCTTCTTGGATTTCTGAGGTATATCACTACAGAAGTAGATTCCCAACCTTCCTTCTGAGGAGTGGCTGGTGGGTTTCAACTGCCAGCCTTCTGGTTAACAGTCAAATACTTTAGGCACTACACCACTTGTTGTTGTTACTGTTCACTATAGATCAGTAAATAAGCACAAGTAAGTCCATGCTTACCTCACTTACCTGTCAGGGATTATAAATTTGAAAAGAGTTTTTGATTCTGTAGGAAAGTGCTATGGGCTGGGAGAGAGAAAGATGCCAGCGATACCTAGAAGCAGAAAATTTGATGTGGTGAAAACATGGGAAACTGTTCACTATGGATTAAATAAGTATGAGTAAGTCCCTGCTTACCTTGTTACTTAGGGAATCAGACCTTGACTTAAGTACAAATTAGGAGCTTAAACCAATAGTTGAAAAGCTGTGGTTCTTATGCTCTTCTTGAATTAATAACATGGTTGATTGGAAGGTCACAGAAAAAAAAAAGATATGTGAGGATTTTTGTTAGTTGCTATTGAGTCAGCTCCACCTCTTGGCAACCTTTTTAAAACAGAATGAAACGTTGCCCGGCCCTGTGCCATCCTCACAATTGTTGATCTGTTTGAAGTCATTGTTGTGACTGCTGTGTCAATCCACCTTATTGAGGGTTTCTCTCATTTTCGCTGCCCCTCTACTTTACCAAGCACGATGTCCTGTTCTAGAAATTGGTCTTTCCTGATGATGTGTCCAAAGTAAGCAAGATGAACTCTCACCATCCTCACCTCAAAGGAGCATTCTGGTTGTGTTTTTCCTACACTTTTCATTCTTCTGGCAGTCCATGGTATAGTCAATAATCTTCACCAACACCACAGTTCAAATCATCATTCTTCTGTCTTCCTTTTTCATTGTCCAGCTTTCATATGCATGTGAGGTGATTGAAAGGATCATGACACTGCAAACAGAGGCTTTTAAAGCTATTCACCAAGTAACCTGGTTAGTTAACCACTAAGTAACCTGTTAAATTAAAAATATTTGATAAATAAATCAACCAGTCCAAACAGATTTCTGACTATAAACCTGCGGAACTAGAAAGGCTGCCCTGCATGGCTGCGTTCCTATAAGCCAGACTTACAGGCATTAAATGTGATTTACATGCTAATTACATGGGCATTGACTGAAGATTCTGCTTTCCTTTGCAGGTCTGTTAATTAAAAGTGAAAAAATCAGAATCCCTAGGGCACCTGAAAGTGAAATGACCGAGAATTCTCAGAAGAGTCAAAAACCTGTCTCTTGAACAATACTGACTCACATGCCAAAAGAGAAGCACCCAAACTCACTGCTGTCAAGTCAGATCCAACTCCTAGTGACCCCTCCTTGGGTTTCCCAGTTGGTATCTTTATGGAAGTAGATTGCCCAACCTTCCTTCTGAGGAGTGGCTGGGGGGTTTGAACCACCAGCCTTCTGGTTAGCAGTCAAATGTCTTAGGCACTACATCACCAGAGCTCCTGACTCACAGGTAGGCCGAGGAATGAACTCTTCCAGCTGTAGCCAGAGGTCCCTAGGTGACATAAATTGTTTGTACTTGACTGCTAAACCTAAAGGTTGTTGGTTTGAATCCCTCCAGTGGCACTGCAAAATAAAGGCCTGGTGACCCGCTTCCAAAAAGATTACCAAAATGCAAACTCACTGCCATCAAGTCAGTTCTGACTCATAGCAACCCCTCCTTTGGTTTCCAAAGCTGTATCTTATCTCTATACAAGTAGATTGCCCAATCTTCCTTCTGAGGAGTGGCTTGTGGGTTTGAACCGCCAGCCTTCTGGTGAGTGTACTAAGTGAGGCTCTTTGAATGGAGGAAAGGCTCTAATGGGTGAAGGACAGAGGGTGGAAGGTATGTCTCAGCCTTGGGGCTGTGGTTAGGTAAGCAGTTTGGGGAGGAGACTATGTGTGCCGGAGACTTAAGCCCCAATTGTTCAGAGTGCCCCCTATGGAGGGAGGGCTTCTTGGTGTGCTGAACTCCAGGGTCTTGCTGTTCAAAGTTTGGTCCACAGTAAGCATCATCAACATCACCTGGGAGCCCATTAGAAATGCAGACTCTTGAGTCCCACTCTAGGTCCACTGAATCAAAATCTTTATTTTAACAAGATCTGCACATTGACGTGGGAGAAGCACTTCTCTAGGTTATATTGTTTGGTAATCTCAGCAGAGATGCTCAAACAAACTTGGTCCAGAGGAAGAAAGTGGATCTCCACATTCAAATTCTCCACACTAATCTTGGACAATATATATTAGGGGCAACACCATGAGCTGTTCCCCAATTTTCTGGACTACGTAAGCACTAGTGGTTGCATAGTGGTTAAGGCATTTGGCTGCTAGCCAAAAGGTCAGTATTTCAAACCCAGCAGCTGCTCTGCTGAAGAAAGATGCAGCAGTCTGCTTCAGTGAAGATTTACAGCTTTGGGAACTCAATGGGGTCACTATGGGTCTGACTCAACTTAATGGCAGTGAGTTTGGTTTTTTGGAGTGTTTCCATACAACACCAAGGGAACGAGAGGGTCCCCAAAGCATGACTGAGATGGAATTTCCCACTGACTGTAAAGGTGATGTCTTGAACCAGGTTTAGTATATTTAGAAAACATAAAGAAATCCAATGTGTCTTTTACCTCAGTGCTGTGGAGAAAATGTATGCCCCTCCTCTGGTTAAATAGATTTCCTGACAAGTTGTGTTTGAAATACCTACTCCATTCCACAACCATGCACAATTGGCTTTAATTCTTATTATTGAAAATCTCACCAACAGACATGTAATTAGTCACTTTTTGCTATACTACAAACAATGTCAAAATCTTCATGGCTTTTAACAATAAACATTCCTTTTCCTTGTTCATGAATCTGCAGGTTGTCAGTGACTCTGCTGTGCTCAGTGGGGATTGGCTCCAGGCCACAGGTTGAGTTCAGGTCTGCTCCACATGTCTCCTCATATGGGACCAGCAGCTACCCAAGGCATATTCTTCACATTGCTGATGGCAGAAGCAAAGAGGCCAAGGTGAAGCATGCAAACCCTTTATAGCCTCTGCTAGTATTATGTTTGCTCATATTTCATTCACCGAAGCAAGTCATGTGACCAAGTCTACATTGACGGGGAAGTTTGTTCCACTGTACTGAAAGACAATGTAAGGTCATATGGCAGGAGAGGGAAGAAATGGGAACAAAAATCCAACCAACCACAATACATGAGCCCACTTTCTTGCTTTTGTAAATCTAATCAATCCAAGTCAGGCTGTTTGGGATGCTAAAGGCTCTGACGGCCCCAGGGCCTGCCCAGGACCAAAAATGTAGGCAGGCAGGAAATGAGCCTGCCTTCTCCACAGAATGCTGAGGCTGCCATTTTAAACATAGCCTGCTCGTTTCTTCTTTTCTATTCTGAAGGCAACAAAAAAAAGCCAGTTAATTGAGGAGTTAATTTTTAAGGTTCTGGTTAGTGGAGAAAACAGAAAAAACAAATGTGTTGCCATCAACTCAATGGTGACTTGTGCAACCCCATAGGTTACAGAGTAGAACTGCTCCGAAGAGTTTTCTTGGCTATACGCCTTACAAAAGCAGATTACTCAAGTCTTTCTTCTGTGGTGCCATGAGGTGGGTTCGAACTATCAACCTTGAAGTTAGTAGTCAACTGCAAAACTTTTGTACCACCTGGGAACCTACATGATTAAATACATTTGTATATATAGTTTTTAATTTTAATTTTTACAAAAACCTTATTCCATGATTATGAGCTTATTAAAATATTTACTACACATTCAGACATGCTTTCTTATAGAAAAGCTTCAGCCAGCTAGTTCCCAGGAAAAGATTGATATGAGCTCAACCACTGCTTTTCAGTTCATCCTCCACTTTCTCTTCTTGAGTCTATTCCTCCTACCAGAGGAAAGATGAAAGCACAGTACTTTTCTCTTAGAAAACCTTCAATTCTACCATAATATTGTTTTCAAGTAGTCATTTATCATTTGGGAGGAAGCTTAGAATAAATCAAGGAGCTCCAGTGGCATAGTGAGTAAGGCATTTGGCTGCTAACCAGGTCAGTGGTTCAAGCCCACTAGCTGCTCCATGGGAGGAAGATGGGGCAATCTACTTCTGTAAAGATTTACAGCCTCGGAAATCCAATGGGGGTTGCTGTGAGTTGCAAGCAACTCAATGGCAGTGGGTTTTTTTGTTTTTTTAAGAATAAATTGTTATCTATTGTTATTTCTTTTAGGGAGTTGATTATCAGACTAGTCCCTAAAGTGAGAAAGGATCCCAGTCATTGCCTTCCTGTTACAGATCAAGAATCTGTGTTCTTCTAGAATAGGTATCATTTATAGAATGCAATGTACCTCACTATTACACATATTATCTTCATTTGTAATAACAACAGGGTGGTTGTTGTCGTTAGGTGCTGTGGAGTTGGTTCCAAGTCATACTGACTTCAAGTATTAGAAAACAAAATATTGCCTAGTCCTATGCCATGTGCATGGTGATGGAAGGGAGTACATATTAAAGGATTGGAAGTCTCAACACAGTAAAGATGTCAATTCTCTCCAAGTTGATCTATGAATGTAATGCAATTTCAATCAAAATCCTAGCCAAATGTTTTTTGTAAATATAGACAAGCTGATTCTAAAATTTGCACAGAAAGTTAAGGAAACTAGAATAGCCACATAGAGTTTTTTTTTTTTTTTTTAATACAAATAACTGCCAAAATCACATTACCCAATTTTGAGATTTATTATAAAATTGCAATAAACAAGACAGTGTGGAATGTGCAGAAGGACAGCTATATAGACAAACAGAATAGAATAGAGAGTCCAGAAATAAAACCAAAGGAATACAAACAACTGATTTTTGACAAATGTGCAAAAGCAATTCAATGGAGAAATTATAGTCCTTTTCAACAAGTGGTGTTGGCATTTATACATACACACAAAATGTGAACCTCAACTTAAACTCACATCTTATACAACAATTAACTCAAAATAGACCAAAGACCCTGATGAAAAACATAGCACTCTAAGACTTCTAGAGGTAAACATAGGAGAAAAGTTTTGTGACCTGAAGTTAGGCTAAGAGTTTTCATACATGACAGCAAAAGCACAATCCATACAAGAAAAAAGTTCTAATTTGGATCTTGTCAAAACTGAAAACTTTTGCTCTTAGACACTGTTAAAGAATGACAAGACAAGCTACACACTAGGAGAAAATAATTGCAAATCACATATTCAACAAAGGAATTATATCCATAATATATAAAGAATTCTCTAACTTAACAGTAAGAAATAGGCAACGCAGTTTAAAAATTGGCAAAAGATTTGAACAAGCCATTCACTGGAGGGCATATCTAGGTGGCAAATAAGCACATGAACAGATGTACAACATCATTAGTCATTCCAAAAATTAAACTTGCTGCCATCGAGTCGATTCTGACTCACAGCGACACCCGTTGGGTTTCTGAGGTGAAAACTTTACAGAAGTGTATTGCCCCATCTTTCTTCCACAGAGTGGCTGGTGAGTTTGAACCACCAACCTTCTAGTTTGTAGTCAAACACCTTAGGTAGTGCGCCACCAGAACACTTATTCATTAATCATTCTCATTGCTATCAAGTCAGATCCAACTCATAGCAACCCCTCCTTGGGTTTCGGAGGCGAGTAGATTGCCCAATCTTCCTTTCAAGGAGTGGCTAGTGGGTTTGAATCACCAGCCTTCTGGTTAGCAAGTCAAATGTGAAATGCCTTAGGCACTATGCCACCATTTGTTGTTGTTGTTGTTATGTGCCGTCCGAGGCAGTATCACTACAGAAGTAGATTGCCCAACCTTCTTTCTGAGGAGTGGCTGGTGGGTTTGAACCGCCAGCCTTCTGGTTAGCAGTCAAGTGCCTTAGGCACTATGCTACCAGAGCTCCCTAATAATCATTAGAGGAGTAAAAATTAAAACTATGATGAAATACTTTTACATACCTATTAGAATGGCCCAAGTTAAAAATATTGACAATACCAAGTCTTGGTGAGGATGCAGAAAAGCTGAAATTGTTATACATTGCTAGCTGAAGTGTAAGTTGGTACGTTGTTGTTGTTGTTGTTTGCCGTCGAGTCGGCCCCGACTCATAGCTACCCCTCCTTGGGTTTCCAAGGCAGTATCACTACGGAAGTAGGCCACTCTGAAAAACAGCTTAGTTTCTAATGAAATTTAATATACTCTTAATCATACATGCCAGAAGTCTCATTTCTAATTATTTACCTTAGAGGAATGAAAATTTATGCTCACACAAAGCCTGTACACAAATATTTAAAGCTGTTCTAGTCACAATTACCAAAACATTGGAAGCCATCTAAATGCCCATCAATGTATAAATGAATTAACAAAACAGTATATTCATGCACTAAAAAGGAAGAAACTATTATACATGTAACAACTGAATGAATCTCAAATGCATTATGCTGAGTGAAAGGAACAGTCTGAAAAAGCTACATACAATTTAATGATTCCATTTACATGAAATTTGCAAAAAGATAAAAGTTTTGTGATAGGGGACAAATAGGTACTTTCCAGGGGTTAGGAGAATGGCATACACTGAGGAGGCACAAGAGAGTTTTGGATGATGGAACTGTGTGTATCCTGATTGTGGTGGAGGTAAAACGAATCTATAGATATGTTTAAACTCATGGAACTGTAAATAAGAAAAAGTTTATTTTAGTGCATGTTAATTTTAAAACAAAAATTTACAATTATATTTCATTGGGGGAGATATTTTTTATCAGGAAAAAAAAACATATTATGGCAGAAATTGCTAATGTTCCCTAATATTCATCCTTTCTTTCTCCTGTTTAATAACAGAATCTTCTCTTTGTGTGAAGTTTTGGAGGATGCAAGGCTGCCAAGCTAGAGACTAACATCCCAGCTTCCCTTACAGCTAGACCGGCCATATAATTAGGTGTTGGCCTGTGAGATTTCAGTAAAAAATCAGTTGCTGTGAAGTCAATTCCAACTCATGGCAACCCCATGTATGTCAAAGTAGAACTGTGTTCCTTATGGTTTTCAATGGTTAATTTTTTGGAAGTAGATTGCCAGACTTTTTTTTCTGAGACTACTCAGAATGAATGTGAAATATCAGTGTTTTGGTTAGCAGTCTAATGCTTAGCTGTTTACAACTAAAGACTCTGGGATATGAGTAACCCAAAGCCATCGAGTCGATTCAAACTCATAGTGACCCTATAGGGCAGAGCAGAACTGCCACATAGGGACTGGGTTATAAGTTGTTGTTGTTGTTGTTGTTATGTGCCATCAAGTCAGACCCGACTCATAGCGACCCCTCCTTGGGTTTCCGAGGCAGTATCACTACGGAAGTAGATTGCCCAACCTTCCTTCCGAGGAGTGGCTGGTGGGTTTGAACCATCAGCCTTCTGGTTAGCAGTCAAGTGCCTTAGCCACAACGGTAAGTACCTCCTTGAAAATGAAACTGCTGTTATCCCTCCCCTGTGTCCTTTCCTATTTTTCCTGGTGGTGGTGCTAGTGAGCTACTTTCAGCCACATAGATGAGGACTTCTTGAGCAGGTGCCTTAGACTAAGGAAGGGTGTTGGGAATGGCAGATAGGCCAGGCCAGATGGGAACTGGATGGCATCATGGAGCAGACCCTACTTTTCTGCCCTGGACTTGAACTGAGAGAAGATAACTGTAAATTTAGGTAGATAATGCTTTTTGAAGTCTCTTTGTTATAGCAGCTTAACTCTTACCATAACTAATACATACATTCATTGTTGAAATATAAAATTATTAAAATAGAAGTTACCCAGAGTCTCATTTCCAGGAAAAACACACTTTGATCTTGACCCTTTCAAAAATGCTGGTAGGGAAACATTTCTTAAACAAAAATTCAACAAAGAATAGGAGTTTGTCCACAATAGTGTTTCCTTAAAAAGCTGAAATTAGAAATACTGTTTGACCTAACAATCCCATTACTAGGTACATAGCCTAGAGAAGTGAGAGCCAGGACAAGAACAGATACATGAATACTCATGTTCATCGCAGCACTATTTACAATAGCCAAAAGATGGAAACACTCTAGATGCCCTTCAACAGAAGAAAGGATAACCAAACTATGGTACTTACACACAATGGAATACTATGCAACACTAAAGAATAACATTGTTGTTGTTGTTAGGTGCCATTGAGTCATCTCTGATTCATAATGACCCTATGCACAGCAGAAGGAAACACTGCCCAGTCCTGCACCAGCTCCATGATCCTTGCTGTACTTAAACCCATTGCTGCTTGCCACTGTACCAATCCATCTCGTTGAGGGTCTTCCTCTCTTTTGTTGACACTCCACCTTACCAAGCATGACATCCTTCTCTAGGGAATGGTCCCTTCTGACAACATGACCAAAGTATGTGAGACAAAGTCTGGCCATTCTCGCTTCCAAGGAGCATTCCGGCTGCACTTCTTCCAGGACAGATTTGTTAGTTCTTTCAGCAGTCCATGGTACTTTCAGCATTCTTCACCAGCACCACAACTCAAA
>NW_006921604.1:12194294-12206967 GCF_000298275.1 Orycteropus afer afer
CCCATTCTTCTCAAAGTTATCCACAATTTGTTATGATCCACACAATCAAATGCTTTTGCATAGTCAATAAAACACAAGTAAACATCTTTTTGGTATTCTTTGCTTTGAGCCAAGATTCATCTGACATCAGCAATGATATCCCTTGTTCCACATCCTCTTCTGAAACCAGCTTGTATTTCTGGAAGTTCTCTGTCAATATACTGCTGCAACACTTTTTGAGTTATCTTCAGTAAGATTTTACTTGCATGCGATATTAATGATATTGTTTGATAATTTCCACATTCTGTGAGATCTCCTTTCTTTGGAGAGGGTATAAATATGGATCTCTTCCAGTCAGTTGACCAGGTAGCTGTCTTCCAAATCTCTTGACATAGCTGAGTGAGTGCCTCCAGCAGGCATCCATTTGTTAAAACATTTCAGTGGGTATTTCATCAATTTCTGGAGCCATATAAGCTCTTGCAGGGGCATTCATTTGGTAAAAATGCTAAAAGATCTCAGAATAGTAGCAAAGTACTTTCTGTGTAAAGTCACTGGTCAGAGCACTTTAAACTTTTCTTCCAGGGAAATTACAAATGATTTACTGAAGATACGGAGTTATCTGAAAGAGACCTTCAAATGATTTGCACATTGACTAAAGTATACTGCCTTTGTCTCATCCCCAACATAAATTTTTAGGACCCATCTCTCAAATCCACTGACAGAAATGATCAGAACTCAAAATATTAAGCAGTCATTAATTTTATTTAAATCCCAAAAACATCACCACAATAGGCTTGGCAAGAAACTCTTCCTATCTTCCTCTCACATAGCTCCTATTTCTTCATTATTCACTGTAGTCAAGCTAAGCAGCCCTGTTGCATAGAGGGAACTGATGGGCTGCCAGCTACAGCATTGTGTGGACAGAAGATATTTCCAATTAGGCAAAAATGAGAGGCTGTCTCCAACAAAGATGGGAAGATGACTGCTCCCTTTGGACTACAAATAGGAAGAGAATCTGACCCTCTGAAAGTGATCACTGTTGATAAGTAGCTACATTGCCATGGAATGCTCAAATGCCTGTCAGTAGAGAAAAAGACAAAGTGTAGAATATCCATACAATGGCATACTACTCAGCAAATAAAGAGAAAGTAACTATTAATGCAAGCAATAACACTGAGGTATCTCAAACATCATGTTGAAGGGAAGAGGTCAGGCATAAGTTAATATATTTTTATGGTTCTATTTATATTAAACTCTATAAAACACTCATCTAATCTACAGCATTAGAAAACAGTTCAGTGGTTGTCTGCAAGTGGGGGTGTGGGATTGAGGTTACCTTTTAGAAGAGATAGACGTGTTTTACATCTTGATTGTGATATTAATGGTCAAACCAGTGCTCAAAATTCATTAACTGTTCACTTAAAATTAACTCATTTTGTTGTATATAAAAAGTACCTTCAATCTATAAGGTTTTCACTGACCAGTTGTTTTTTTAGGAATACATCACCAGGCCTTTCTCCCTGGTCTGTGTCAGTCTAGAAGGTTCAATGAAAGCTGTCCACCATGGGTGACCCTACTAGTACTTGAAATACCAGTGGCATAGCTCCCAGTATCACAGCAACACACAAGCCACCACAGTAAGATAAATTGACAAATGAGTAGTGGGAGAGGTTGTGGAACAAAGAATATCAATGCTGATGCCAGATGGATCTTAGCTGAAAGCAGAGAACCCCAGAAAGATGTTGACCTGTGTTTTATTTACAAAACCATTAGACTGTGTGGCTCATAACAAATTATGGATAACATTGCAGAGAATGAGAATTCCAGAACACTAAATTGTGCTCATGAGGAACCTGTACATGACCAAAGGTTAGTCGTTCAAACAGAATAAGGGTATACTATAACATAGTGCCTAAGGCATTTGGCTGCTAACCAGAAGGCTAGTGGTTCAAACCCACCAGCCACTCCTCAGAAGGAAGGTTGGGCAATCTACTTCCGTAGTGATATTGCCTCACAAACCCAAGGAGGGGTCGCTATGAATCGAATCTGACTCGATGGCAGTGAGTTTGTTTTTTGGTTTGGCATGGTTTAAAATAAGGAAAGTTATGCATCAAGATTGTACCCTTTCACCATACTTATTCAATCTGTATGCTGAGCAAATAGCAAAGAAGCTGTTCTATGTGAAGAAGAACGTGGCATAATATCGAAGGAAGAATCATTAACAATCTGCAATTGGCAGATGACACAACCTTGCTTGATGAAAGCAAAGAGGACTTTGCTCACTGATGAACAAAGATTACAGCCTTCAGTATGGGCAACAACTCAACATAAAGAAAACAAAAATCCTTACAACTGGACCAATAAGCAATATAATGATAAATAAGAAAAATATTACAGTTGTCAAGGATTTCATTTTACTTGAATCCACAATCAAAATCCATGGAAGCAACAGTCAAGAAATTAGAAGATGTATTGCACTGAGCAAATCTACTGCAAAAGACCTCTTTTAAGTGTTAAAAAGAAAAAAATGTCACTTTGAGGACTAAGAAGTACCTGACCCAAGCCATGGTATTTTCAGTCACCTCATCTGTATGCAAAAACAGTGAATAAGGAAGACAAAAGAAGAATTGATGCCTTTGAAAGATGGAATTGGTGAACAATAATGAGTATGCTATGGACTACTAAAAGAGTGAACACATCTGTCTTGGAAGAAGTACAGCCAAAATGCTCCTTAGAAGCAAGGATGGAAACACTTCATCTCACGTACTTGGAACATGTTATCAGGAAGGATCAATCCCTTGAGAAGGACATCATGTTTGGTAAAGTAGGAGGTCAGTGAAAAAGTGGATGACCTTTAACAAGAGGGATTGACACAGTGGCTACAATAATGGGCTTCAAGACAGCAATGATTGTGAGGATGGCGCAGGCCTGGGGAATGTTTCATTCTGGTGTATGTAGGATTGCTATGAGTTGGAACCAACTCAGTGGCACCTAACAACAACAATAACAGCAAGGAGTCCCTGAGTGGTACAAATAGTTAAGCGCTCAGCTGCTGAGAGATATCTTGGAAGAAAAACCTATGATCTACATCTGAAGAATCTGGCATTAAAAGCTCTATGGAGCCCAGTTCTACTCTGAACACTTGGGGTTGCCATGGGTTGGAAAGAACATCACAGCAATTAGTTTGGTTTCAGTTATTGTATTAAAACTATCTATGGTAGTTCAGTTTGTGTGTCAACTTGGCTGGGCCTGGTTGAATGGCTGGGCGGCTGGATGTAGTATTCCCCATGAAGAGACTGGTTATCAACTTCATGGTGGAATCTACTGTGAGCAGCTGAATAACTGCCTTAGGGGCTGTGGTCTGCTTCATGCATATAAGCAGAAACCTTGGGGAATGGTCTCTAGTTTATGGCACTCTTGGATCTTGCATGTAGTCATGTTGCTGTTCAGCAGCCTGCCATGCTTTGCCAACCTTGGGACTTAAAATGGACTTAAATTAATGGCCTGCAGTGTGATTTGGTGACATCAGGACTGTGCCTTTTTACTTGTCAGCCTTGGGTTTGTTAGCCTCAGACAAACAGTTATCTGACTGAAGAAGTGCCTCTAGCTCCAGTGGGCCAGGAGCAGGAGGCAGAGCTGGACCCCAAGGTTGAAGGGCTTTTACCCAGCCCCTAGAACCTGACACTTTGAACTTGGACTTAAAGCCTCCAAACTGTAAGAGAATAAACTCCTGTTTGTTAAGGCCATCCCATTTGTGGTATATTTCTTGTCAGAGTGGCACTATGTAACCAGAACACTATGCCTCAATGAAGTTGATTTTGAAAAACTTCAAATGGTATCTTTTTCCAAGCTATTTCTTTTGCTCAACCCAGAACTGGTAGGTGTGTCTTGGCTTTGAGTTTCCCATTAAACAGAACTTTTCTGACTTTCATGCAATTGACTCATTAACTGTGGATCTTCTCATTTAAAATATCAACACTTTGAGTCAGGGACTTTGGTCTTCTTGTCTACCAGTCTCCTAAGTGCTTAGACAGCCCCTGGCCCAGAGCAGACACTCAATAAATACTTGTGGAATGAATTAAACTGCATGTAGTTCTACTGTAGTGTGGGGTTAGCCAGGCTGACTATTTTGTGACTAGTTATTTTGTGGTCTTCATAACATTCTCTACTGAAGACTATGCATTCCACTCCCATGGAGTTTGCTGCAGACATATTTATGTGCCAAGTTCACTTCAACGGACAACTGCAATCAAAACTATGATGCCATACGTGGCCCAACCTAAATTAAGAAAATCATCTCCTCAGCTTGTTTCTGTGTGGACAGGCTACTCCTTCACTTCACAAGTCCCAGATCTGATTAAAAACAGCTGGGTTGAGAGCTTCCTTTCACAGTTCAGTTTTAGTGGATTGAGGAATATTCTAAGCAGTCACTCCAGGAGAGATTGGTAATTCCTTCCTCTGTGCTTTTTGCTCTTATCTCTAGTGTAACATTCAGACTATTGTATTGCCATTATTGTTTGTAGATCTGACTCTTTGGTAAAACCTCTATAATGGAAGATGATTCATCATCTTTATTAGCCCTTATTTTATTCATGTATTTACTAAGACACTCTTATGAGTGGCTACTAGGTATCTGGTATTGAGTTAGATGTATTCTTAGTGTAGTTGGTTGAGTATATAGTACTCTCTGTGGCAGAGATTCATCCAGGTCACTGGAAATCAAGGTTACTACCATTCAGAGTAGAAGCCCAGTGGCGCAGTGGTTAAGTGCTTGGCTGCCAATTGAAAGTTTGGCTGTTTGAAGCTTCTAGAACCTCTGTGGGAGAAAGATGTGACAATCTGCTTTCATAAAGATTATAGCCTTGGAAACCCTATGGGGGGCAGTTCTACTCTGTCCTATAGGGTTGCTATGAGTCAGAACCAACTCAATAGCAATGAGTTTGGGTTTGGGTTTGGATTATTCAGAGTAGTTTCTGCTGGCCTGCCCAAAGGAGCCTTCCAATTAAATAAAATGCAGTGGTTTAAAGGATGTGAAGAGGGCCCAGTGGCAGAGACTGCTACCTGCTTTACAAAAATCCTCCCTTTCTTCTTCTTTAGTAATAGAACCTAGTTTTTACTAAGACACACTACTACCTAGATAAAAGACATTTTTTCTCAGACTCCCTTGCAGCTAGGTGTAGCCATGTGGTTAAGTTTTGGCAAATGAGATAAAAGCAAATTGTTATGTCAATTCCAAGAGTTCTTATAAAGGGAGTGGGCATGACCTTCTTCATCCTTACTGATCCTGCCACCTAGAAAAAAGATCTGATAATTCAAGCTCTAGCAACCCTCCAGGCCGACACTGGAAATGGTTGCTTGGTACACTGGAAGGAGCCTGATTTCTAAAGACTTAGTGAAACTCTCCTGCCAGCCTTGGACTGATCGTGTGCAGACTTCTTTCATGTTAGAGGGAAATAACCTTCTATATTGTTTTAGCCATTGTTATTTGGGGTTTCTAAGAAGATAATCCTCAGCCAAGAATGATACATCAAATCTACCTTTAGATCTTTTCTCTTTGGCTTAAGAATTTATCACAAGTTAAAGTGCAATTACAGAGATTTCCACTTGAGTCTGGAAGGTATCCTGCAACTTGATGTGTATGCAAATGAGAAAAAAAAAAATCTGTAGATGGCAAAAGAGGAAAGATAGACATACATTACGAAGGGCCTTAATATTGCTTGAAATGGCATCCCATTATGCTTAGGACACAATCCTATTCCTTTCCCAGAACCACAAAGATGATCTATATGATCATCTCCCTGCCACACCAGCCTCTCTTCCTGATCCTTGCAATTCTTCAAGCCCATTCCTGCCTCAGGGCTTTTGCACTGGCTGTTCCACTACCTGGAATATTCTTTCTCCAGATCTTCACATGGATGCCCTGTCCTTGCCATTCAGACTTCAGCTCAAGTGTCACCTTCTGAAGAAAAAAATCTTGGTGTGTAAAATAGCCGCTGTCTGATATTTTTTAGTGTATGTATTTTTTATTTTCTGTCTCCCACTCACACCCCAATTGAAAATATAAGTTCTAAAGGTCACTTTATCTATCCTACTCACCACTGTATCCCAGAACTTCAAACAATGACTGGCACATATATATTCCTTGGACCCCTGTAGATTGATTGAACACAAGACTGAACATGAATGGCATGCTCCCTGGGGCAGCTGCCACTCTGCTTTTGTTCATTCCTACTTGGTTTTCTGTTTTTAACGTCTCAAAAAAAAAAAATTATGTGCCTAATGGAGCAATTTCTTTTAGGCCTAATATGCATAAACCAATTGTTCTATAATCCCTAGTGGCATCTAGACACTAGTCTATAGTACTCTGGACTGTCATAAATTATTTAAACATCAATAATAATGAGTTTATAAGATTCTTTCCTGAGAACAGTTTGGAAAGAGTGGGGGATGGATAGAATTTGAAGGGCTTCATCATCTAAGGGGAAGTAGCACCACCAAGGGGAGAAAGCACACAGAAAAGGAGACTAAGGTACATGAAGGCTAATTTTTACCTCACAGCTTCATGCAGTCTATTAGTGGGGATAAAGATTCAGCAGCATGTAACAGAGATCCCAAATGCCAGTGGCCAGAATAAGTCTAAGGTGATGTGATAGCTCTATTCTGTGGGGTTGTCAGGGACCCAACCTCCATCTATCTTGTTACTAGGTCCTTCCTAGAGTATTACCCAAATCTGGAGTTCAAGATAATTCACCACCAATGCACATACCACCTCTACTCACATCTCATTGGCCAGAATGTAGTCATACGGCCACATCTAGTTGCAAAAGAGTTTGGGAAGTGAGTCTTCTTTCAAAGCAGCTGTGTGATCAACCACAAATCAGGGATTCTACTAAGACGGAAGGAAAGAATGGAGATGGGGGACAAACAGCAGCCTCTGATCCATGCAATATATCTTTGTTGCAAGGATTTTTAATGAGCAGCCTGCATAGGTGGGCTTATACAAATATACCCATTCACACTTTTCTACCAGCCCATGCTTTTGTGGGAAGTCCAAGTGTGGTAAAACAAAGAAAACCTAGCATCTTTTCCACTCACACCCAAAAGAAAGAAAAAGTTGCCATTGAGTCCATTTCAACTCATAGTGACCCCATACATATCAGAGTAGAACTTTGGTCCACAGGGCCTCAGTGACTGATGTTTTGGAAGTAGATCACCAGGCCTTTCTTCAAAGACACCCCAGGGTAGACTCAAACCACTAAACTTTCACTTAGCATTCAAGTGCATTAACCCTTTGCACCATTCAGAGACTCCCTCCACTCAAACAGCGTCTTATTGTTCACATTCACCCAGCAGGTGAGCAGCATTTTGCCAGACATTCTCTAAGTGGTTCTCATATATATGAGTTTGAATTTTCACTTACTCACAGACCTGAAAGCATTAAAGACATTAGTGAATAGAGAAGATAACATTTTATTTATTTTCAATACTACAAGGAAGTTCAAAATTAACTTAAATGTCAATCCTGCCTGTGTTTTGAACTGTTGAACAAAATTCTCCCACATTTTCTTCTGATCCCTGAGCAACACCACATTGCCTCTTTGGTCCCTTCCCCATTCTGGTGTGGAAAGTCTTTGAGTCAGAGACATCAGTAGATTTTTCATTGGGATTTTTTGAGCACTGTCAGAAAAGTAGCTGCTTTGGGAGTGTCATAGATTTACGTGGTTAGTCTTGGGGGATAAAAAGAATGTAGAGGCAGAGGGAAGACCCAGAGCAAAACATTGCCCTTGTGGTAAATTATCTTTCCTGCCTCGGATCATTAGCTGGAACACCTGCACACAGCCACACTATATCCAGTCACGCTTCACAATTTTTTTAATAAATGCTTCACATCTTTCCCAGAGTTTAATTCAAATAGAAATGTGTGTGTTACTGTCTACCATGAGGGTGACCTGGACACATATAAGGGCAGAATGGAGCCCAGTTTTCTGGTTAAAAATACTTGTTGTTGTTGTTGTTAAGTGCTGTCGAGTCGTTTCCGACTCATAGCGACCCCATGCACAGCAGAACGAAACACTGCCCGATCCCACGCCAGCCCCACAATCCCTGCTATACTTGAGCCCATCATCGCAGCCACCGTGTCAATCCATCTCGTTGAACACCTCCCCCTCTTTCGTTGACCCTCCACCCTACCAAGCATGACATCCTTCTCCAGGGAATGGTCCCTTCTTACAACATGACCAAAATAGGTGAGACGAAGTCTGGCCATTCTTGCTTCCAAGGAGTATTCTGGCTGCACTTCCTCCAGGACAGATCTGTTAGTTCTTTTAGCAGTCCATGGTACTTTCAGCATTCTTCACCAGCACCACAACTCAAAAGCATCAACTCTTCTTCTGTCTTCCTTATTCATTGTCCAGCTCTCACATGCATATGAGGTGATTGGAAATATCATGGCTTGTGTCAGGCACACCTTAGACCTCAAGGAGATATCCTTGCTCCTCAGCACTTGAAACAGTTCCTTCGCAGTTGACTTTCCCAATGCTACACATCGTCTAATGTCCTGACTGCTGCTTCCGTTGGCATCGATTGTAGAACCAAGCAATGTGAATTCTTTGACAACCTCAATCTTCTCTCCATTTATTGTGATGCTGCTCATTGGTCCAGTGTGAGGATTTTTGTTTTCTTTATATTGAGATGTAATCCATACTTCAGACTGTATTCTTCAACCTTCATCAGTAGGTGCCTTAAGTCATCCTCACTTTCAGCAAGCAAAGTTGTATCGTCTGCATATCTCAGGTTGTTAATGATTCTTCCTCCAATTCTGATACCACATTTTTCTTCATATAGTCCAGCTTCTTGGATTATTTGCTCAGCATATAGATTGAATAAGTGTGGAGAAAATACTTACATCACAAAATTTGTTTTCCTATTGATTTGCTGTCAATATTGTAGTCCCTTAATCTATAGCAAGACATGTTGTACCTTTTTGTAACTCAGTTAAAGAGGGTATCATTTGAAGTGCCACAATAACCTTTGAAAATCAAAGAGCCCTTATTGGGAATCATTTGTTGTTGTTATGTGTCATGGGGTCGGACCCGACTCATAGCGACCCCTCCTTGGGTTTCTGAGGCAGTATCACTACAGAAGTAGATTGCCCTATCTTCCTTCTGAGGAGTGGCTGGTGGGTTTGAACCGCCAGCCTTCTGGTTAGCAGTCAAGTGCCTTAGCTACTATACTACCAGAGCTCCCATTGGGAATCATGGAGACCCAAAAACAGATGGGTAAGTAGCTGTAAAAATCAAAGTCATTGGGAACTCAATGATCTCTTTGCTCTCTGACAATTCTCACATTTATTAGGAGCATAGTCTGTGCCAGGGGGCAGTGGTGGGTCAGTGGTGGAATTCTTGTTTTCCATGCAGGAGAGTAAGGTTCAATTCCTGGCCAATGCATCTTATGTGCAGCCATCACCCATCTGTCAGTGCAGACTTGTGTGTTGCTGTGATGCTGAATAGGTTTCAGCAGAGCTTCCAGACTAAGATGGACAATGAAGAAAAGCCTGGTGATCTCATTCTGAAAACTAGCCAATGAAAATCCTGTGGAGCACAATAATCTAATCTGCAATCTATCATGGGCTTGACATAGGGGCCTGCAGCATATCATTCCATTGTGCATGAGGTCACCATAAGAGAAACATACATGGGTTAGCCATGAGTTAACAGCAATAACATTCTGTACCAGGCAGTACGCCAAGAACTGCTGAGACAGTGAGAGGCAGACTTCAGCCCACCCTCATGGAGCTCAACAATCAGATTTCAAATTCGAACTTCTTTTTTGAATTCAGTCCAAATTTGACTGCATTTGAGACCAGAATTTCATAGACCAACCTTTTGTTCTTGGCTACAAGTGCACCAACTCAGACCCACACCCTCTGTTCCATTACCACCAGAATGGTTGCTCTCTAAATAGTCCAGAACTGAAGGGTTCCCCAGGACTCAGGACTTCCAATGATAAGACTGCAGGATCCCAAGCAAACCAGATGGGTTGGTCATTCTACTGCCAAATGAAGATTGCTTTTCAGGGAAGGAAAGTAAAAGTGGAGAAATTCAAAGCCAGTTTCTCACCTGGACTACCACAGAACATTCATACAACTAGTATAAACATGGTTTCCACCCTGCAAAACCTGTGTTTACATAGAGATATGATCAAATGGAATTTCACAGGCTGCAGCTTAAGTAAAATAGGCCTTTTATGATTTACTGACCCCAGGGAGGTAGCTATAACGCTACCTTAATTCCTTGCAACTGAGCTAACAGACAGCCTGTCCAGTGGCCTGATCCACGCGGTCCTCCCAGATTCTCCCCTCGGCATTACCCTCATGCTGCCCCCCTCATACACACATTTCAGGCCCAGATCATGCCATGCTTCTGGACATTTGCTCATGTGGATCTCTTTGCCTATCCTTTAATTTCTCCGCAGATACCAACTTCTTCATTCTTGCCTCTACTTTAGCCTCTGTTCCTGCTTCCAACACTGTGTCCACCATCCCTAGGAGGCACTATGTTTAAAAGTACAAGGTGAGGAAGTTAACTGCATGGGATTTTGAATATTGGTTCTTTCTAGTGGGCACATATGGAGATTAAGCACCTCAAGCTTCAGTTTCCTCAACCAGAAAATGGAGATAATAATATTAACCTAACAAGGTAAGACAATATATCTGTATAAGAAGTAACACAGATATTCATGGATGTAAACACTCTTGTCTAGGGCAGCCATATGTTTATAACCTTTATCCCTTTTGTCCTTATATCTCCAGCACCTGGTATTTAGATGTTTGCTGAATGAATGAAACATGTTGATCTCCCTTCTTCTAGAATTGATTATTGAGGGTATGTTTACAGCAATCTTAAGAAAAACTGCAGAAAGGACAGATTGTACCTTTCACCCAAGTAGGATGATTGAGGAGGGCATTCTAACACATCTAAAAGTGGGAAGAAACTTGGCACATGTATTTAAAAATTTTCTTAAAGACTCAACAAGAAAACTACTGGAAAAAAAAAAATAGAGGGATTCAGCAGAGTGGCAGGGTACAAGGTCAACAAACTACTCTAAAAAGGAAATCAAGAAAACAATATGATTTACAATAACCACCTGTTCTGGTTACCTAGTGCTGCTCTGACAAGAATATACCACAAATGGGATGGCTTGAACAAATAGGAGTTTATTCTCTAACAGTTTGGAGGCTTTAAGCCTGAGTTCAAAGTGCTGGGCTCTAGGAGTTGGGTGAAAGCCCCTCAACCTTGGGCTTTAGCTCTGCCTCCTGCTCCCAGCCTACTGAAGCTAGAGCTTTTCTTCACTCAGACAGCTGCTGGCTGCTAAGACTGACAAGCCCAAGGTCGACAAGTAAAAAGCACAGTCCTGATGTTACCAAACCACATGGCAGGCCATTAATTCAAGTCCATTAAAGGTCCCAAGGTCAGCAGAGCATGGCAGGCTGCTGAACAATGACACAGCTACATGCAGGGTTCAAGCATGCCATAAGCTAGAGACCATTCCCAAAGCTACTTCTTCTATGTGGGAAGCAGACCACATCCCTAAAGCAGCTACTCAGCTGCTTCAATAGATTCCACTGTGGAGTTAATCACCAATCCCACCATGGAGAATAAATACACTCAGCTACCCAGCCACTCCACCAGGCCCAGCCAAGTTGACATATAATTTTAACCACCACATCACCCAAAAGATGAAGCACTTAGGAATAAATCTAACCAGAGGTACAAGAAGATTTATACAAAGAAAACTACAAAACATCACTACAAGAAAACAAAAGAGACCTACATAAATGGAAGAATATGCCATGTTCATTGATAGGAAGACTTAACATTGTGAAAATGTAAAAATTACTCAACATGATCTACAGATATAATGAAATCACTTTCCAGATTTCATCATCATTCTTTAAAGAGATGGAAAAACTTATCACTAACTGTATAAGGAAAGATAAGCAAAGCACTACTAAAGATGAACAAAGTTGGAGGCCTCACATTTCCCAATCTCAAAACCACAGCCATGGTAGTCAAAATATCTTGGTACAGGTACAATGACAGAGACATAGACCAATGGAACAAAACTGAGAACCCAAAAATAAATCCATCCATTTATGGACAGCTGATCTTTGACAAAGTGTTGAAACCCATTCAATGAGGAAGAGATGATCCCCAACAAATGGTGTGGGCAGAACTGGACATCCATTTGCAGAAAAATGAAACAGGATCTATATCTTGCACTATATACAAAAACTAACTCTAGATGGATCAAAGACCTCAATGTAAATCCTAAAACCATAAATATCATCAAAGAAAAAATAGGGGCAAGCTTAGGGGCCCTAATACATGGCATAAATATACAATCGAACATAATTAAAAGTGCACAAACAGCAAAAGACAAAATAGATAACTGAGACCTCCTAAAAATTAAAAATGTATGTGCTTCAAAAGAGTTCACCAAGAAAGTAAAAAAGAAAACCTACAGACTAGGAAAAAAAATTTGGCAATGACATATCAGACAAGGGATTAATCTCTCAAATTTATAGAAAGCTTAAACACTTCAACAACAAAAAGACAATCCAATTAAAAAAATGGACAGAGGACATGAATAGACACCACATCAAAGAAGACATTCAGACAGCCAACAAATGCAT